>NC_086105.1:125963695-126563695 GCF_963921235.1 Mobula hypostoma | reverse complement strand
TGGGCATTTTTCTGGGATTTGCTTAGTCAGAGTTAGGAATATAAGGAAGGCTAAAATCCACTCAGAGTAACACAGAATGCTATAGAAGAAACAAATTAGAAGATTACTCTCCAGTAGGTGCAAGATATCCCTCCTTTTCTAGGCATAGTCATAGTCATAGTCATACTTTATTGATCCTGGGAGAAATTGGTTTTCATTACAGTTGCACCATAAATAATTAAATAGTAATAAACCATAAATAATTAAATAGTAATATGTAAATTATGCCAGGAAATAAGTCCAGGACCAGCCTATTGGCTCAGGGTGTCTGACCCTCCAAGGGAGGAGTTGTAAAGTTTGATGGCCACAGGCAGGAATGGCTTCCTATGACGCTCTGTGTTGTATCTTGGTGGAATGAGTCTCTGGCTGAATGTACTCCTGTGCCCACCAGTACATTATGTAGTGGATGGGTGACATTGTCCAAGATGGCGTGCGACTTGGACAGCATCCTCTTTTCAGACACCACCGTAAGAGAGTCCAGTTCCATCCCCACAATATCACTGGCCTTATGAATGAGTTTGTTGATTCTGTTGGTGTCTGCTACCCTCAGCCTGCTGCCCCAGCACACGACAGCAAACATGATAGCACTGGCCACCACAGACTCGTAGAACATCCTCAGCATCGTCCGACAGATGTTAAAGGATCTCAGTCTCCTCAGAAAATAGAGACGGCTCTGACCCTTCTTGTACACAGCGTCAGTGTTCCTTGACCAGTCCAGTTTATTGTCAATTCGTATCCCCAGGTATTTGTAATCATCCACCATGCCCACACTGACTCCCTGGATGGAAACAGAGGTCACCTGTGCCTTAGCTCTCCTCAGGTCTACCACCAGCTCCTTAGTCTTTTTCACATTAAGCTGCAGATAATTCTGCTCACACCATGTTTCCTACCGTAGCCCTGTACTCAGCCTCATCTCCCTTGCTGATGCATCCAACTATGTCAGAGTCATCAGAAAACTTTTGAAGATGACAAGGCTCTGTGCAGTAGTTGAAGTCCGAGGTGTAAATGGTGAAGAGAAAGGGAGACAAGACAGTCCCCTGTGGAGCCCCAGGGCTGCTGATCACTCTGTCGGACACACAGTGTTGCAAGCACACGTACTGTGGTCTGCCAGTCAGGTAATCAAGAATCCATGACACCAGGAAAGCATCCACCTGCATCGCTGTCAGCTTCTCCCCCAGCAGAGCAGGGCGGATGGTGTTGAATGCACTGGAGAAGTCAAAAAACATGACGCTCACAGTGCTCGCTGGCTTGTCCAGGTGGGCATAGACAATATTCAGCAGGTAGACGATGGCATCCTCAACTCCTAGTCGGGGCTGGTAGGCGAACTGGAGGGGATCTAAGTGTGGCCTAACCATAGACCGGAGCAGCTCCAGAACAAGTCTCTCCAGAGCCTTCATGAGAGGTCAATGCCACTGGTCTGTAGTCATTGAGGCCGCTGGGGCGCGGCGTCTTCGGCACAGGGACGAGGCAGGACGTCTTCCACAGCACAGGAACCCTCTGGAGCCTCAGGCTCAGGTTGAATACATGGTGAAGTACTCCACATAGCTGAGGGGCACAGACTTTGAGCACCCTGGTACTGACACCATCCGGTCCTGCAGCCTTGCTTGGGTTGAGACGTTTCAGCTGTCTTCTCACCTGTTCAGCTGTGAAGCCCACCATGGTGGTTTCGTGTGGGGAAGGGGTATAGTCATGAGAGCAGGGTGGGGGACTGTGAGGAGGGGTAGGAGGGGAGAGTAGAATATGTGTTGGTTGAAGGCTGACAACAGGTGACTCATGTGGGGGATGGGCAGGGGACACAATGTCAAATCTGTTAAAGAACAGGTTAAGTTCGTTGGCCCTGTCCACACTGACTTCAGCTCCTCTGTTGCTAGTTTGCCGGAACCCAGTGATGGTCCTCATCCCACTCCAGACCTCTCTCATGTTGTTCTGCTGAAGTTTCCACTCAAGCTTCCTCCTATACCTGTCTTTAGCCTCCCTGATCCTGGCTTTCAGGTCCCCTCTGTATTGCCCTCAGCTCCTCCCTATTTCCATCTCTAAACGCCCTTTTTTTAGCGTTCAGGATGTCCTTAATGTCCTTTGTTACCCATGGCTTGTTATTTGAATCTTGTCGGAACATTGCAGCCCACACAGAAGTTGATGTAATCAGTGATCACTCTGTGAGCCCATCAATATCCTCTCCATGTGGCTCACATAGTGCCTGCCAGTCTGTCACCTCAAAACAACCCTGGAGCACCTCATAAGCCTCCTCCGACCATTTCCTTACTGTCCTCGAGGTTGCAGGTTTACTCTTCACCAGAGGCACGTAGCACGTTTTAGATGCACCAGGTTGTGATCTGACCTTCCCAATGGGGGGAGGGGAGAGGAGCTGTATGCACCCTTAACGTTAACGTACATCAAATCCAGAGTCCTCTCCTGCTTCAACAGAACCCTCATTGGTCCTGAACCACTGTGTGCCAGCCAAAGGAGCCACATGTTCCTCCAAAAACATTACACCTTATCAGCACTTCAGTTTCAATAGACAATAGACAATAAGTGCAGGAGTAGGCCATTCGGCCCTTCGAGCCAGCACCGCCATTCACTGTGATCATGGCTGATCATCCACAATCAGTACCCCTTTCCTGCCTTCTCCCCATAACCCCTGACTCTGCTATCATTAAGAGCTCTATCTAACTCTTTCTTGAAAGCATCCAGAGAATTGGCCTCCACTGCCTTCTGAGGCAGAGCATTCCACAGGTCCACAACTCTCTGGGTGAAAAAGTTTTTCTTCAACTCCGTTCTAAATGGCCTACCCCTTATTCTTAAATTGTGGCCTCTGGTTCTGGACTCCCCCAACATCGGGAACATGATTCCTGCCTCTAGTGTGTCCAATCCCTTAATAATCTTATATGTTTCAATCAGATCCCATCTCATCCTTCTAAATTCCAGTGTATACAAGCCCAGTCACTCCAATCTTTCAGCATATGACAGTCCTGCCATCCCGAGAATTAACCTCGTGAACCTCCGCTGCACTCCCTCAATAGCAAGAATGTCCTTCCTCAAATTTGGAGACCAAAACTGTACACAATACTCCAGGTGTGGTCTCACCAGGGACCTGTACAACTGCAGAAGGACCTCTTTGCTCCTATACTCAACTCCCCTTGTTATGAAGGCCAACATGCCATTGGCTTTCTTCACTGCCTGCTGTACCTGCATGCTTATTTTCAGTGACTGATGAACAAGGACATCAAGATCTCATTGCACTTTCCCTTTTCCAAACTTGACACCATTCAAATAGTAATCTGCATTCCTGCTCCTGTCACTAGAGTGGATAACCTCACACTTATCCACATTAAACAGCATCTGCCATACATCTGCCCACTCACCCAACCTGTGCAAGTCATCCTGCACTATCTCAACATCCTCCGCACATTTCACACTGCCACCCAGCTTTGTGTTATCTGCAAATCTGCTAATGTTACTTTTAATCCCTTCATCTAAATCATTAATGTATATTGTAAATAGCTGCGGTCCCAGCACCGAGCCTTGCGGTAGCCCACTAGTCACCGCCTGCCATTCTGAAAGGGACCCGTTAATCCCTACTCTTTGTTTCCTGTCTGCCAACCAATTTACGATCCATGTCAGTACCCTACTCCCAATACCATGTGCTCTAATTTTGCCCACTAATCTCCTATGTGGGACCTTATCAAAGGCTTCCTTAAAGTCCAGGTACACTACATCCACTGGCTCTCTCTTGTCCATTTTCATTGTTACATCCTCAAGAAATTCCAGAAGATTAGTCAAGCATGATTTCCCCTTCGTAAATCCATGCTGACTCGGACCGATCCTGTTACTGCTATCCAGATGTGTCATAATTTCATCTTTTATAATTGACTCCAGCATCTTCCCCACCATTGATGTCAGGCTAACTGGTCTATAATTCCCTGTTTCCTCTCTCCCTCCTTTCTTAAAAAGTGGGATAACACTAGCTACCCTCCAGTCCTCAGGAACTGATCCAGAATCTATAGAATATTGGAAAATAATTACCAATGTGTCCGTGATTTCTAGAGGGCCACCTCCTTAAGTACCCTAGGGTGCAGACCATCAGACCTTGGGGATTTATCAGTCTTCTGTCCCATCAGTCTATCCAACACTATTTTCTGTCTAATGTGAATCTCCTTCAGTTCCTCTGTTACCCTTGGTCCTCTGGCCACTATTACATCTGGGAGATTGTTTGTGTCTTCCCTAGTGAAGACAGATCCAAAGTACCTGTTCAACTCGTCTGCCATTTCCTTGTTCCCCATAATAAATTCACCCGTTTCTGTCTTCCTGACCCAATACCTGTCTCTGGAGTATCTGGACAGTAAAGACATCTATATCAGACTATTTTTTATTGACTATAGTTCCATCTTCAGTAATACAATTCTAAGAAAACTTGTCACTATAATCTGGACCCTGGGATTCAGTGCCTCCCTCTGCAACTAAATTCATGACTTCCTGACCAACGGACTGCAATTAGCAAGTAACACCTCCACCATGATTATTCTTAATAATGGTGCTCCACAATTTTGACCCCAACTCAGCTCTGTTTAATTTAAATAAATTAAACACAATTTTTACATGGAAGAACACAATTAGAATGAAAATAAAAACAAAGACTTATTTTGTGCAGAGATTAAAATGGTCATAGTGTTGCTAAATTCTAGTGCTTAGGGTTGTGTTGGTTAGTTCAAGAACCAAAAGATTGAAGGGAATTAGCCATTATTGAACCAGGAGGTTTAGATCCTCAGGTTTCTGTATCTCCTGTTCAATTTTAGTTGCAAGAAGATGGCATGGCCTGGATGGTGGAAATCCTTCATGATAGATTTTGCTTTTTTGATGCAGTGCCACACAAAGGTACTATTAATGGTGGAGAGGAATATGCCTGTGATATATGAGGCAGTGTCTACAACTGCCCAGCAACTTCTTACGTGCCTGTGTGTTTGAATTATTGTACCAGATCATGATACAACCAGTCAGGATACTTTCAACAATACATCTGTAGAAGTTTGTTAGACTTTTTGGTTACTTTAAGAAAGTAAAGACACAGGTAGGTTTTCCCTGGGATTGCATCTCTTGTTTTTTTTTAAAATGTTAAGTGAGAGTTTGCTGTTGAGGCACTACTCAACCAGGTTACCTACCTTCCTCCAGAAAGCTGACTCGTCGTCATCTGTGATTCATCCAAAAACAGTGGTGGTGTTGGTGAATTTGTAAATGGCATTGGAGGTGTACTTAGTCACATAGTCATGTGTGTATGGGGAGTAGAGCAGGGAGCGAAGCATGCAGCCTTGAGGTGCACCTGTGTTGATGGTTAGTGAGCAGAGTTGTTAACAATCCACGCCAACTGAGATCTACTAATGAGGAAGTCAAGTATCCACTTGCAGAGGAAGATACATCTAAGATATGCTCATACACATTTTTGTAACTTGCTTTCATGTCTGTTCTTCTAATTCCAACTGACTATTGGGCGGCCTATGATATACCCCAGTAAAGTGATCATCCTTCCAAATTCTACCCATATGGAACCTGTGCAAGAACAGAGAAGAACACAAGAGCATAGGAGCATTAGGAGGCTACTAGGCCTTTCAAACCTCAAAGTACAGCTGGAATTTATCATATTGTCATCAGGGATATTTAACCACAACATCTCTTTTCAGTCATTCTTCATCACTCACGAAAAAAAAATCAAGAGTAGATTTTACAACATAAGAAGCAATCCTTGTTGCACTTCTTAAATTCTTCTTTTGCAATACCCTTACCAGTTTGGTTCATCCAATCAAATTATAGATAAGAATCTGCAGTCCACTTCAAAAACACCTTTTCTGTTCTCCAGGAAAGAAGATCTGTTCTTACCTTGTTTGACTTGTATGTAAATTCAAACCCACATTACCTGCTTAGACATAGAAATGTACAGGAACAGGTCTTTCAGCCGACAATATCTGCACTGAACATGAAGCCAAATTAAATTAAATATTTTCTGCCTGTAAACAATTCATATCCTTCTATTCCCTGCATCTTCATGTGTCTATCTAAAAAGCCTCTTAAAACTGCTATTGTTTTGACCTGCTAAGCACTTCCTATTTTGGTTGGGTTGAGTTGTTCTCTGATCTCGGCAAATTACTTGCAAATGTTTCGTCATCATATGAGGAGACATCTTCGGTGTGTCTGCTGAGCTACACATTTTCTGGATTATTTCCACTCCCTATTTTCCTTTTTTACATCTGCTTTTAATTCTCTGTTTTGGTATAAATATCCTGCATGCTATCTCACACGGTCTGTTGGGCTGCTGAGTCCACCCCTAGAGTTGTGCCAGAGCTAAGCAGCATTCCTCTTGAGGTGGTTAGACATTTTCCTATTCCACTTAGCATTTGCTTAAGTGCAGGTAAATGCATATTCACGCAGCTTCAATTATTTAATGGACTGAAGCCAGAAGATCACAGCTATGAAGATCTTTCAAAATCTTCTCGCCATCCCAATTATGTTCTTAAGAAATAAAGACCAGTCATCAAGATTTGCAATGGTCATTGTCAAAGTGGGACAGTGTCGGATTGGGGAGCTGAGGCACTGGCTTGAGGGGCATGGGTGATGAGGCACAGATGAAGAGAGGGTAAGAATCTGGTAAGGTTTTTACTTCCCTGTTAATCTATGATCTTTGACAGTGTAGATTAATTGGCAGTCAGGGCAGTAAAATGCGCCTCCTACAAGATGTGGAAAGTCACCCTGACGATGTCTGGCAGACTGGATGAAGGAACTAGAGCTGGAGTTAGATGTACTCAGGATCATGAAGGATATCATAGATGAGAGCTTTGGTGAGGTGGTTATACGTCAGGTGCAAGCTACATGATAGATGGGTGACCACCAGAAGAAGCAAGGATAGTAGGCAGACAGAGCAGAGATCTTCCATGGATGTTTCCCTCACTAATAGGTCTGTACCCTTTTGGATACTGTTGGGAGAGGTGACCAGGTCAGAGGCCATGCCTGACTCTGAATCAAAGGAGGGAAAGATGAAATAGTAATAGGGAGCTCAATAGTAAGGGGTGCAGATAGGCACTTCTGTGGCCTTAATCGGGACTCCAGAATGGTCTGTTGCCTCCCTGATGTCAGGATCAAGGATGTCTTGCAGTGGGTACAGGATATTCTGAGAGGTGAGGTCGAACAGCCAAAGGTTGAGTTTTAAATACTGATGATGTAGCAATGATGCAAAGGGATTTTAAGGAGCTAGGTATGTTAAAAATCATGACTTGCAGGATTGTAATCTCAGCATTACTACAGTATCATGTGCTAGCGAGGGGAGAAATAGAAACTATAGTGCTGCTCGATCTGTGACTAATGGTGCAGGATAGAAAGTTTCAGATTTACGGATTGTTATGTTCTCTTTCAGGACGGGTGGGATCTGTATAAACAAGACCATCTGCATTTGAACTAGAGGGGAACCAATATCTTCACCAAGTGCTTTGCTAGTGCTACTTGGGAGGGTTTAAAGTAGCAGGGGAATGGGACAACAGCAGCAGGTCAACTGCTGGTAGGACTGAGGGCAATTTAAAGCTACTCACCCTCTTCACCACCGATCCTCCAATGAGGACTGGCGCATGGACCTCTGGTTTCCTCTCCTGAAGTCTACCATCAGTTCCTTAGTTTTGCTGACATTGAGTGAGAGGTTGTTGTTGTGACACATTTTCAGTCCCTCTCCTGTATGTTGATTCATCACATCTTTGATATGGTGTCATCAGCAAACTTGAACAGCAGGTGATTCAAAACAATTTTAATCATTATAATGACATTGGTTACTTCAATACTTTGGGTTGATAAATGGTTCCTTTGA
Source organism: Mobula hypostoma (assembly GCF_963921235.1). NCBI lineage: Eukaryota > Metazoa > Chordata > Chondrichthyes > Myliobatiformes > Myliobatidae > Mobula > Mobula hypostoma. The sequence goes on along the minus strand of NC_086105.1, from coordinate 126,555,819 downwards.
GATACATAGTGGAAACACATTTTAAATGATAAGACACCTTTGAAAACCCAGACACCTTTGGGGGAGACTAATTAACACAAATATTCTAAAACCTTTTGATAACAGACAGCCGGATACACAAAATTAATGTTGTTAGAGCTTCTCTTGAGTACAGAAAAACTATTAATTGTCCATACCTGTGACCATGTTTGGTGCGCTAAGTGACAATATCCGTTTGGTCTGCTAGCTTGAACTCAAGTCACCATGGCACAAATAACTTAGCCACATTGCCTTATAACGTTTTGGCTCTTGAATATGTAATTTCATAATCTATGAAGCAGCCTGTGCTTCTAATTTCAATTCCCTACTTACAAAAAAAAAATGAAGGCTAATTCAAAGCTTCCTGAATTTATTTACAGTAAGAACTGAAGTCTAATTCTTGTTTGAATTAATATCTTATTCACATAACGCTAGAAAACTCCCCAACAGCACCATCTACCATTATCGGCACTCAATTGCCCACCATTGAGAACATCTACCATAAACGCTGCCTAGGCAGGGCGAAAAGCATTATCAGGGATGCATCTCACCGTAACCATGAACTCTTTACTCTCCTCCCATCTGGTAGGCGCTACAGGAGCCTCTGCTTCTGCACCAACAGGCACAGGAAGAGCTTCTTCCTTGAGGCTGTGATACTGCTGAACCTCTCATCACAGCGCTAAGCAGTATTGCATCCGTATCGTACTGTCTCAGTACTTTTATATTTGTGTACTGTAGCAATTTTTTTATTCGCAGTTATTTTGTAAATAACACTATTCTTTGCATTTCTGGTCAGATGCTAAACGCATTTCATTGGCTTTGTATCTGTACTCGGCATAATGACAATAAAGTTTAATCTAATCTAATTCCACGGTCAAAGTCATTTCAATCACATTTCTTCCCCTTTCTGATGTTTGAACTGAACCTCTTGACCATGTCTTCATGCTTTTATGCATTGAGTTGCTGCCACGATTGGCTGATTAGATATTTGCATTAATGAGCAGGTGTACAGGTGTACCTAATAAAGTATCCACTGAGTGTGAAGTGCCCAGCTCTTGTATTGTCCAGCTGAATGTGATCACTTCTACTTATTAGTCAAAGTATTTCCTGCAATTCTTCCCACTGTTTCCTCATTTTATTTGGCTCTCCCTTGGGATTATTCTTATGTATCTGACCAGCATTATTTCCATATCATCTCAGTCTACGCTGACTCACAAAGCATTTCCATTACCCAGCTAATTTTCCCTCTAACCTATTCTCCCCACATTCCCATCAGATTCTGCCACTCATCCACACTATGTTTAATTTACAATGGCCAAATGTACATCTTTGGGGTATGGAAGGAAAACCATGCAGTCAGAGGAAGAATGTGTGCATTTCTTGTGCTATCATTCAAACCTTTCCATTAGTGGAAACATCTTGACATTTACCCAGTCACGATTTCATATTTATCAATTATATCATCCATTCTTCCAAACGCCAAAGAAAATGGATTTATACTATTTAGCTGCTCATGATAGGATCACCGTTTCAAGTCAGAAATTAGTCTAGTGAATCTCTTTTCAAACGGATATTGTACTGAAGCTCTAGTAAAGTAATCATTGACTTCAAAGTTAGTACAGTACTTTCTCTCTTCGCTGACACGGCACGACCTGCTGAATATTGACAGCTACCTCGGTTTTACACATGACAGACGATGCGCTGAGGGAGGAGTTTCTGGCTGTGCTGTGGGTGATGTTCTTCCGGAAGAAGTGTTAGTGTTTCCGGGCAGGAGCATGGCGCGAAGGCCGGTCGCCTGTGTTGGCAGCAGATAAACCGAGCACACGGTCCCGGATTAGCCCGTCACAGGTACGTGTCGTAACAGTACCCGCTCACCCGATGGTACCGGGCGTCTCTTGGCTCTGGGGACGAAGGGGAAGCCCTGGGAATCCGAGACGGAGTCTGAAGCCGGTGGAGAGAGGGTTGCAGGCCTGGTTCATGGGCAAAGCAGAAATGAGTGCCCGGCAAGCATGCAACCCCCGACCACCGTCCGCCGTCCCGTCCCCCACCCCCGGGCGAGAGCGCGACTGCGCCCCCCCCCGATCACTGTCCGCCGTCCCGTCCCCCACCCCCGGGCGAGAGCGCGACTGCGCCCCCCCCCCGATCACTGTCCGCCGTCCCCCCCCACCCCCGGGCGAGAGCGCGACTGCGCCCCCCCCGATCACTGTCCGCCGTCCCGTCCCCCACCCCCGGGCGAGAGCGCGACTGCGCCCCCTCCCCGCCCGATCACTGTCCGCCGTCCCGTCCCCCAGCCCCGGGCGAGAGCGCGACTGCGCCCCCCCCCCGCCATCTCCGCCGAGAACGCGATTCCTGGCCGCCCTCTCCTGCGGTGAGTGGGCGACCCCCGACCCCCGACCCCCGTCTCAACTCTGGCACGGTTAGCCTTCCATCCGTGATTACAGCCATTCGGGCAACTTGGTCGTATATCTAGAGAAAGGGAAGCAAGGACATAAACGGTCCTGGCGTTTCTTCTCTAAAGATAAGGCTGTAGAGTTGAGGGTTGGTTTTAAGTCGATTTGACTGGATGTTAAATACGGACTCGCTGGGGACATAACCATAGTTACTATACAAGTGCAGCACGTAACTAGGAAAGTGAATATTTTGATGGCTTCTCTTGTGAAAAGATAGGTAGAAGAGTAAATGTATTTGTGCAAATGTCGATCTTCTTGCCAAGGGTAGATCAAAGAGGTTTAATAAACTTTTGACAGATTGTTCCTTGCTATGATCAGGCTCTTAACACCAGTTGCTGGCAAGTAGAATCATACAGTGTTGTCACAGGCTGGTTGTTGCTTTTGATCTATACCAACCAAGATATCTATCTAAGTTAGTCCTATTATCCTGCATTTGGCCCATATTTGCAAACCTTTCCTATCCATACCTACACAAGTACCTTTTAAATGTCATTAATGTATCTGCTTCAACCACTTCCTATGAATCAGAATCAGGTTTAGTATCACCGGCATGTCGTGAAATTTGTTGTCCAGGTGGCAGCAGTACATAGCAATATGTAACAATAGAGAAAAATAAACTGTAAATTACAGTGGTATATATATTTAAGAGCTTACAGTAGTGTATATATATTAAAGAGCTAGATTAAATAGTGCAAAAAAAGTAGTGAGGTGCTTTTCATGTGTGTAATGTGCATTCAGAAATCAAATGGCAGAGGGGAAGAAGAACAAAAACAGCTCAGAAGACTCTTCTTGGCTTCAAGCCGGGTACAGGTATCAATTTTGATGACAGACTCTGCCATCTTCAGGGATGATGCCTGGGCAAGTTTAGTCCGGTGGTATTACTAGACTTGCCCGGACATGATTCTGTTGGTTATAATCAATACCTGTACCCGGCTTGAAGCCAAGAAAGAGGTCGCTTGTCGTATATGCCGGGAAAGAACTAGACCCTTTATCAAAAAACCTCTCATTCCATATACTGGTCATCCTCTGGTCCCTCTGTTCTACAATATTCTCCAATTTGTACCGTTTACTATGAATATCCTACCTTGATTTGTCTTTCCAATTGCAACACATTGTTCTTAGCCTATTTGCCATTCCTCGGCTCACTAATCCAGCTGATCAAGATCCCTCAGTAAACCCTGATGTCCACCTTCACTGTTAAGAGCACTTGATCCTACAAATCACTGATATAGGTGACAAATAGTACTGGAACTAATATCAACCCCTGGGAAATACCAATAGCACTGAAGAACAAAGACTTTGCTTCCTGAATACTTTTGGATGTATTATGGATTTTGGGCTGATGATTATGAAAGCCACCATGAAACTTCCCTATCATGCACCATTCTTTGGAAATAGCCTATATTTTTTATTTCATTTCATAATTCAAGTCACACACACACACACACTCACTCACTCATACACACTTCTATGCATTGCATTTACATGTACAGTGGCATGCAATAGTTTGGGCGCCCCGATCAAAATTTCTGTTACTGTGAATAGCTGAGCGAGTAAAATATGACTTGATTTCCAAAAGGCATAAAGTTAAAGATGACACATTTCTTTAATATTTTAAGCAAGATTACTTTTTTAAAATTGGTGAAACAAATGAAAATCATCAACAAAACATTTTTAGCTTAGCTGAGCTATTGCAAAGTGTCAGCAGCGTTGTGCAACTAAATATATATTGTTTGCTTGTTACATACACCTGTTAGGGTGCATTCTCCAGATACCTTATTAGGTACCGTAGCCTTCAGCCAGGAGCAGATATCATCAGGTGGTTCCCAACCTTCACAGAGTGTTTCAACCCTTAACCACGACACTCTCCAGTTGATGGGCCGCAGTGGTGGCCAAATCACTGCCCATCTGCTCCTGGCTTCCAGCTCCCCTCCTCTCACCTACTCCAAATCCAACAAGAGGCTCATTCTGCCTCTTCCCCCATCCTATGAGCTACTTGTTTTTCGCTTCTTTCATCCAGACCCAAATCTGACAACAACCGCCATGCTGATTTGGCTGGGAAACCTCTGCAGCCAATCTCCACAGGGAACAAACATGCCTGCCATCCCTTGTCTTTATACTCCTGCACTAAGGGTTGGTACTTCAAGACCTTTCTCTCATGGGCCTCTTCCCATCCCTCCTCCCATGGCACAGTCAGCTCAACCAGAATTATTTTCTTGTCTTCGGTTGACCACAGTACAATGTCCGGGCGTAGGGTTGTGTGCACCACATCCGGGAACTACATCCTCCTTCCCACATCGACCCTCATTTCCCAGGACTTGGCCGTTAGCAGCAGATTGGGCTTTGGTTGTTTGGTTACGAAAGGCCTAGCTCCCTCTTTGATGAAGGTGATGGCCTTCCTCAAGTCTGTGCCAGCCGTCCTCTTCTTGCATCTCTCCCGCTCTAGTGTGTCAGCAAGAGCCAGAAGCACCTTATCATGGCGCTACCTATACCGTCCTTGAGTTAGAGCTGTTTTACACCCGGACAGTATATGAGCCAGTGTCCCCTTTTGACCACAGAGCTTACAGTTCGGGTCCTCTCTCATCCCCCATGTGTACAGATGTAATGGTGAAGGAAGGGTGTCATACACGGATCGCAAGAGGAAGGAAATACGGAAGGGCTCCAGTCTCCGTCACTCTGCCCATGAGATCTTGCGCATGGGCAGATCCCATTTTGTCCAGGCACCCTGGGACCCTTGTTCCACTGCCTTTGACATCCGCTTCTCTTCCTCACAGATCTGTGCTTCAGTCTGTACCATGTCTCGCCTGTTCCTTATGCTTGCGTTTCCTCACTGCTGGAAGTCAACTGAGCCAAGGCCTTGCCGCCCGATGCAGGGATTGCCAATGATCTCGCGCAGCTTCAGAGAACACACTGCCTCCACAGCTACATTGGCTGCCCACTTGCGTCCAGATCTGGTTGTAACGCCTGGTTGCTTTACCAAGACGTCATTGGAATCTCTCAAGCTTAATAAGGCTCTGCATTTTGCCACCTTGAATTCCTCCACAACAGATGACGGGGGAAGCTGCAGTTGCCCAGATCGAATATAGAGGCCCACTGAAGAGAAGCTTGGGGGAACTCCCAACCATCTCCGCAGGTGCTTGTTGGTTTTACGCTCAGTGCCCTCTACGGCAGTCATGGGGAACTCATAAAGTGTGAAGAGCCAGAGAAACCTGGGCAGAATGCCATGTTGGTACAGCCAGGTCTTGAATTTACCGGGAAGTCTGGATTTGTCGATCTTCTTCAGCCATTCGTCTGTCTGCTTCACAGCATTGGTGACATTGACCCCATCTGTCAGTGACACATTAAACCACTTCCCCAAGCACTTTATTGGGTTATCTTCAATGGAAGGGATGACCTCACCCTGAACTTGGAGGCTAAACTTGCTATAACTTTGCCCTTTTTGATCACCATACACCTGGACTTCTTGGCCTTGAGGGACATCCTCACCCAAGTGGCTACATTACCCGGGGTTTCCAATACTCGTCTTGCTTGGACATGTGACACAGTTATTATAGTGATGTCGTCCATTAACCCTCGTAGAGCTGGCTGAACAATGCCCGACTCCAGTGTTGGGCCTCGGGTTACATCTGCTGATATTAGGAGGTTCATTCCCGTAATAAATAGGATGGGGGAGATGGTGCACCCTGTTGGAATCCCCTTCTGGAGGTCCTGCCAACTAGTTGTGAAATGGGCTGATGTAAATCTGAGTTTGAATCCTCCTAGGTAGCTGGTGATCATGTCTCGTATAGCCACTGGGATATAGTAGTGGTCAAGTGCTTCTAGGATGAGGTCATGTGGAAAAGACCCGCAGGCGTTCACAAGGTCTAACCAGACAACTGTTAGGTCGCCTTTTTTCTGCTTGCCCTCATGGATCAAATGGCTAATCATTGAGGTGTGTTCCAGACACCCCGAAAAGCCTGGAATACCGCCTTACTGGATGGATGTGTTGATATAGCGGTTTTGCGTCATGTAAGAAGTCAGCCTTCTTATGAGCACAGAAAAGAAATTCTTACATTCCACATCAAGGGGAGAAATTGTCCTAAACTGGGCAATTGTGGAAGAATCCTCTTCCTTTGGAATAAAGCATCCCTGTGCCAGTTTCCAACTTGATGGAATAGTACCTTTGGCCTAGGTCTTTCTCATGACCTTCCACAGCCTCCAAAGAAGTTTTGGGCATTTCTTACACACCTTATAAGGTATGCCGCTTGGGCCTGGGGCAGCTGATGCTTTAGCTTTCCAGATGATGTCCTGGATTTCCTGCCACGTAGGCTCCTTCACGTTCAGCTCAATTGATGGTTTTTCCGGTCTACGCACAGCCCGATTGGTTCCTAGTCCCTGACCCCTCCGTGGGTCGCTGTGTGCCTCCCACAGGAACTCCTCTACCTCTGGCTTCAAGCTGGATAGTGTACCGGACTTTTGTTGGCCGAGAAGAGTCCTGGTGAAGCTGAATGGATCTCTCACAAACTGCGCTCGCCTTTTCTCTTTCTTCTTTTTTTGCTGTCGTAGACCCTCCAGAATTTGCACTGCTTTTCCCGCAGCATACTGGTTAAGTCCTTGATACCTTCTTTTTCGGCCGGTAAGCTGGTTTTAAACCTCTTGTTGAGCGTCTTTAATTCGTCTCTCAAGCGACGAATCTCCCTTTCCCTCCTATTTCGATGCCGCGATAACTTGGGCAGGCTTTTCCGCTCCATTGGGCCGAATCATTCCTTAGCTAGATTGTACGCTATGGCTGTGAGTGATTCGATCTTTCTGTGTCCTGGACCTGCTAGGGCAACTTCCAGGATGCCGTCTAAATCATCATCGAACTGCATCCAGGTGATGTTGTCTGACAATCTAGGCCATTTGATCCTGTCTTTCCTTGACGAATGGATTGCAGTAGCGGAAGAGGAACTCACTTGGTCCGTTATTTGGTGCTGAGGCGACTCGAGTATGGAGAGATCTTCAGCTCTGTGCGGTGCTTTCTGGCTGGGATTCTCCTTCGTCTCACTGGATACTAAGTCTGTGCGCTGCACTTGGGTCACAATTGATCCACATCTAGACCTGCTCTGGTTTATCTTGAGCCCGCTGATGTTTTTACAGACTTTCCCACAATGACACCTTACCGTGAATTCCTCTTTGGTCAGTGTTGTTTGCTTTAGCTTCCTCATAGTCGTGTTTCCTGTCCTGGCCGTTGCTGGTTGACCGTCCCGTTGAGTCTCTCATCCTGCCCCCCTCTCGGGAGACTCTGTGGGTATTGCTCTTTGTGTTGAATCGTAGCTTGAGTGGTGCCCTCTTGCGAGTGCTGCCCACATAGTTGCTAATTTCTTGTTTCTCCAAATTCCTACATGATATAAGTAACCGGAAATTGTATTTGTGTTCAGCTTCAAGTGGTCTATCGTAAACACAAATAATTTCTGAGGAAGCAACACTTTCAAAAAAAAAATTGCTGTCCAGTATAGTTAGAGATCTCCAGTCTGATAAACAATCTCCCATTATCACCAACCCACATCAAAGTTGCTGGTGAACGCAGCACTCCAGGCAGCATCTCTAGGAAGAGGTACAGTCGACGTTTCGGGCCGAGACCCTTCGTCAGGACTAACTGAAAGAAGAGCTAGTAAGAGATTTGAAAGTGGGAGGGGGAGATTCAAAATGATAGGAGAAGAGAGGAGGGGGAGAGATGGAGCCAAGAGCTGGACAGTTGATTGGCAAAAGGGATATGGGAGGATCATGGGACAGGAGGCTTAGGGAGAAAGAAAAGGGGGAGGGGGGAAACCCAGAGGATGGGCAAGGGGTATAGTGAGAGGGACAGAGGGAGAAAAAGGAGAGAGAGAAAAACAATGTGTGTATATAAATAAATAACGGATGGGGTACGAGGGGGAGGTGGGGCATTAGCGGAAGTTTGAAAGTCAATGTTCATGCCATCAGGTTGGAGGCTACCCAGATGGAATTTAAGGTGTTGTTCCTCCAACCTGAATGTAGCTTCATCTTGACAGTCACCCTCTGCTTTCACCTTTGAGCCAGTTCTGTATCCAATTAGCTAGCTCTCCCTCGATCCCATGTGACCTAACTTTCCATAGCAGCCTACCATGTGGAACCTTATCAAAGGCCTTACTGAAGTCCATGTAAACCATGTGTAACACCCTGCCTTCATCAAACTTGGTTACTTTTTCAGAAGAACTCAAATTTGTGACACATGATCTCCCATGCACAAAGCCATTCTGACTATCCCTTATCAACCCCAGTCTTTTCAAGGGCTGGCATATCTTAAACCTCAGAATCTCCTTCAGTAGCTTACCCTCCACAGATGTCAGTGTTACTAGTTCGTGGTTTCCATGTTCTTTGCAGTCCTTAAGTAAAGACACAACATTAGCCCTCCAGTCTTCCAGCACTTCACCCATTGCTAATGCTGATGCATATATCTCAGCCTGGGCTCCCAGAATTTCTTCTGTAGCTTCCCACAGTATACTTGGATGTACCTAGTGACTTGCCTACCTTCATATGTTTTAAACATCCAGTACCTCCTATGCCGTAATGTGGACTATCCCCGAGACATCCCTATAAACTATCGCAAGTTCCAAGGTTGTCATATCCTTCTCCACATAAAAACTAGAGACATAATCATTGAGGACCTCACCCATCTCCTGAGGTTCCACACAAAGAGAGGTCCTACTCTGTCTTTGGTTACTCTTTTTCTCCCTTGATATACTTATAAAATCATGTTTGATGGGTTATTCGCCAAGCCTGCTGGTTAGGTTGCAAATGTTCCATCGCCTTGTCGAGGTGACATCGTCAGTGCGCAATTGAGTGTTATTGCTGGGGGTGCTTGGGTTTATATTGGTCCAACTCATTGTTCTGTTTGGTTGGCTTCTGGGTCCCAGACAATCAGATAGCTGAATGGTTTACGCTGGCCTGTTTCCCTGGTTATCAGTCGTTGTGAGCGATGGTGCCTTGGGTGTCTGCAGCTCATCCCTCAGTCCCGATCCTGCAGGTGCAAAGGTTCGTAAATTGCGTCTAGTTCAATATGCTTGTTACTAGAGTCTTCCATTGAGAACCAAGTTTCTAAGAAGTCTCTTGATTTCTTGTTTTGTGCTTCTGCTAGGGTTTTTGTAGTTACCCAGATGAACTTCTGTCTTTCTTGGTCTTCATGTTCTGAGATGGGTGACAGAGGATTGTGTCTTCTTATGGCTAGCAGATGTTCATGTAGCCTTGTGGGTAGTTTTCTCCCCACCTGCCCTACAGAGTGTTTGGGGCAGTCTCCACATTGGATTTGGTATTTTACGTTTGTTCTCTCCATGTGGGCTGTTGGACCTTTGGGTCTTGAGACAAGAGTTTTGATGGTTGTGCTGAGTTTATGTGCTACTATTATTCTGTCTACTTGGAGTATTCTTGCTGTCATTTGGGAAATATTTATGACGTACGGTTGGGTTAGCTTTCTTGTCTGTTCAGTAGGAGTTAAATGGCTGTTTCTCTGGACGAGACGCCTTCTGATGAAGTATTTTGGATAGCCATTGAACGTGAGTACTTTGAAAAGGTGATTTTCTTCTTTTTTCTTGAGGTCTGCGCTGCTGCAGTTTGTTTCCACTTGGTTGAATAGCATTCGAGTGCAACTTTGTTTGTGGCAGTTGAAGTGATTGCTGTGATAATCGAGGATTTGATCCATATTCGTCCTCTTTTGGTAAACCAATGTTTCCAGTGGCATAGACCTCAAGAAGAAAATCACCTTTTCAAAGTATTCACACACAATGGCTACAAGCAAGCAGCCAACCAGAGCTGTCAATCTTCTCTTTCACTTTGTGACTGGATCCTGAATTATCCCTTATGGACCGTGCCTTTAAAAATAGAGAGAGAGAGTGTACAGCTGTACAGCACAAACAGCTTGGTACCGAGAGAGAGAGAGGGGTGAAGACTGCTCACAGTTTGTTTGGGATTTCTGCAAGGACACTGCCAGCTTCTGAGTTCCTACAGAGAGAGAAGGAAGGAGCTACTTGATGGACAGCTGGTGTTCAGCATGCAGAGATAAATACAAGGTCAGCTGGTTGTTAGACACACATGGTTTTGGACACTGGATGAGCTTTGTTGTATACCCGCAGAAAGGTGGGTTTCTGGAGGATCGATCAGGAGAATTGATCAGTGGCTCTCGCAGTGAGGAAAAGGGGTGACCGGTGGGAAGTTATTAGTGTGTCCAACCCTCGCCTGGGTTGATAACTCCACCACAGAAGACGGTCCCCTTATTGTAGTCACATTCGGTGACTTTTAAAGGATTTTGGAGGACAACGAAGAATCGACGGCATCAACTTAGCTGAAGAACTAAACATATCTCTCTCTCTCTTTCTCTCTCTCTCTCACTCTCTCTCTCACTCTTACTCACTCTCTCTCCCCCCCCCAACACTACCCAACTCAATAATCCAAACTGAACTTTAGCCATCATCGTAAGACGTATCCATTTACCTCCTAAGCTTGAAGAAGCTTGGCTTTTATATACTTCCACACTTATATATGCATGAATTTTGCTAACCTGTTTGATTTATCTGATTTTATATTACTGTATTGCGTAGTTACTGATAAAGTAGCGTTAGTTAACAGCAATACCGGACTCCAAGATGTTTTCCAATTCTGCTACTACTTTAACCCGTTACTGGGTACGTAACAACTTATAAAATCTTTTTGAAGAGTACTTTGTCAACCCTGTCTCATGCCCTCTTTTTGCCCTTCTGAGTGTACTCCTGTATCCCCAAAAGTCCTCCATGATCCAAACTACCTATAATACCTGACCTATGCCCAACTTTTCCTGACAAGAGCATCAATATTCCTCGTTGTCCAGGGTTCCTGACAGCCTTGTCCTTCACTCTACCAGGAAGATGCGGATCATGAGTTTCTGACACCTCCCACTTACTTCCCAATTCCCATTGCTTGGAAGCAACCTATTCCAATAAACTTTTTGCAAGGGTCTTTTTAATACTGGCAAAATTTTGCCCAATTTGGAACTTGTAGACCAGTCCAAAGACGTACTTGTTAGTAGGTTAATTTGTCATTGTAAATTGACCTGTGATTAAGTTAGGGTAAAATCAGAGGTTGTTGGTGGTTGCTGGACAACACGGCTGCAAGGGCCTATTCTGCACTGTATCTCTTAATAAATAAATATTTTGACACTAATAGGACTATGATCTATGGTCCCAAAGTGCTCTTCCGTTGACACCTCAGTAACTTGTCCTGCCTTATTTCCCAAGAGTAAATCAAGCTGTGCCTTCTCCTTAGTAGGGCCTTCTGTATATCGTCTAAGAGAATTTTCCTGAACACACTTAACAAATTCCATACCATCTAAGCCCTTACCACTATGTTTTTCATAGTCTATATAAGGAAAGTTAACATCTTCTACTCTGAAAACTCGATTATTCTTGCAATCTCCCTGCAGATTTGTTCCTTTAATTTCCATTGCCTATTAGTGAGCCTATAGTACAACAAAGTGACCACCCCCTTTTAATTTCACCCATAAAGTCTCACTGGATGATCTTTAAGTAATTTCATCTTAGACTATTACTTTGACAATCTTCTTAATCAGAAATGAAACTGCCCTTCCTTTCTCCCCCACCTCCATCCCACCATAACACCCATACCCTGGAACATCTAGCTGCCAGCTTTGCCCCTTCCTTAGCCTTGTTTCTGTAACGATAATATCCAATGCAGCTATTCATGTCCTCAGTTCGTTTGCTTTACCTGTCAGGCCTCTTGTGTTGAAATAAATGCAACTTAATTCAACGTTCTTTCTTCACTCCCTGTCATGCTGCTGCCTGTCTCATCTGCAGACATTGAATTTTGTCTCATCTGCCTCACTTCTGATTTGCATTCTCCCCCCTCCCACCAGTTAAACCCTCCTGTGGAGGTCCAGCAGATGCTCTCGTTACTAATCAAGCAAGAAAAAGCTAGTCATTTGGAAAGTTTTAATGAAATCAAACCAATCAACATGGTTTTACAAAGATAAATCATTTGACAAATTTGCTAGAAATCTTTTGAGGCTGTAACAACTAGTGTTCATAGAAAAGAACATATAGGTGCAGTTTATTTAGATGTCTGGAAGGCATTTGACAGGTTGCCACATAATAGACTGGTGCTTAAGAGTTCCTGACAAGGAGATATGTTGAATTGAGGAAAGGAGGTTGACAATTGGGCTACGGTTTGCAGGAATTGAATGGCAGATCTTTGAGGAAATAAATGTGTTGTAGATTCAGAAAGAGGAAAGAGGAAGCTGGATACAATTTACAAATAATTGTTTCTAATTTTCTGAAGGTTTTCATTGACAATGTTGGGTGAGAGTGAATTCCTTAATTCCCCACCAAGGAAAACTGTTCGATTTGGTGGAACTGTTTCTGAAACTCTAAAGAAGTATAAGCAGGTAAACAAATTAAAATACTTCTATCTGCATATAGGAAATTTCATTGCCTATTTGGATGTTTGATTTGTATTCTGCTTTTCTCTTAAGGGGGATGCTGCAGATTATAATTTGCTGATGACTCAGCTAGTTGATCCCGAAATAAAGGTAGTGTTTTTAAACTTGTGTTTTTTTATCAGCTAGCATTTTGTTTATTTGTCCTTGAACCCTTGCAATTACTAACCAATCATTATTTGATTCATATATCATTATTATGACAAATCTAATACCACATTTGCATCACGTCAATCAGTCTAGTGTAAATCTGGAGCCATTGTCTGATTTGACTTCTTAATGAGGTACATTGAGACCTTTTGAGCTGATTCAGTGATGCTCCTGTTACATCTTAACACCCTTAAAATCTTTTTGGGAATGATCTTTTCAGGCTCTGCTGTGTGATGCATGGTGCACTGTTAGGACCACTACGTTCAACATTCATTTTATTTGAGAATTGTGCAGCTTGGCTGGGGCATTGTCTTCATGACTGTGATAGCTCTTCAAAGTAACTGATTTGCTGTAATACATTCCCTGGGGCATTCAGAAGATATTTTTAGACACTATATAAATAGATTTTTAAAAAATACTTCAATCAGTGTCTTGGTGTACTGACAGAAGTTAGGTGAACTGATTAGCTGTCATTTCTGTCAAAGTTTGAAATTTCTGATTCTATGCACATCTCTTCTCAGGATGATCAAATAATCAACTGGCTTCAGGAATTCCGTGCCTCTGTAACACAACTGACAAAAGATTTTGAGTATCTCGTTAGCAAAATACTGGTTAGTTTTTTCACATTTTATTTCACAAATAGAATTTTTGCTTTGCTTCACTGTAGACTAGCATTTATTGATGGCTTTGTTCTGTAATTTTGCCATTTTGATATTCTGTCTTGACAAGATTTGTTTAAGATGTGTAAACTTTCATATTTTATTGAACTAAGTGCCTTATCTGATTACTTAAATGTATTTCAGAAGCTGCCATGGTTATGTCGAAGTGTGTTGGTGGTTGAGGAATACTTGGCCTTTTTAAGCAACTTAGTGTCAGCACAGACAGTCTACCTGAGGTCTTGCCTCAATATGATCATCTCCAAGTTTGTACCAGGTAAAAATATATTTGCTTTATTTTTAATATAATAGTCATAGTCATATTTTATTGATCCCTGGGGAAATTGGTTTTCATTACAGTTGCACCATAAATAATAGATAGTAATAGAACCTTAAATAGTTAAATAGTAGTATGTAAATTATGCTAGTAAATTATGAAATAAGTCGAGGACCAGCCTATTGTCTCAGGGTGTCTGACCCTCCAAGGGAGGAGTTGTAAAGTTTGATGGCCACAGGCAGGAATGACTTCCTATGACGCTCTGTGTTGCATCTCGGTGGAATGAGTCTCTGGCTGAATGTACTCCTGTGCCCACCCAGTACATTATGTAGTGGATGGGAGACGTTGACCAAGATGGCATGCAACTTGGACAGCATCCTCTTTTCAGACACCACCGTGAGAGAGTTCAGTTCCATCCCCGCAACATCACTGGCCTTACGGATGAGTTTGTTGATTCTGTTGGTGTCTGCTACCCTCAGCCTGCTGCCCCAGCACAGAACAGCAAACATGATAGCACTGGCCACCACAGACTCGTAGAACATCTTCAACATCGGCATCAATATATTTGACAGGGTAGCCTATATTTTAAAAAGTGTATTTGCTGGGTTATGTGTTTCAGTTGAAGTTGTTTATCACTTTTTCCTGATCATCTTTGAACCTCCAATTTTTGTTCTTGATTAATGAAAACATTTTTGGGAAATGTTTTTACTTTTGTCTGTCTTGTGCCAGTCTAAGAATTTCACCTCTAGCGGCACAATACAAATGTCTCCAGCCATCCCTCTTAATCATGGCCTCAGTTCTGAAAACCAACAAAATAGAACTGTGAGCTGCAGGTAGTGTAGGAGTTAGCATAATGCTATTACGGTGCGAGTGATCTGGGTTCAATTCCCATTGCTGTCTATAAGGAGTTTGTACATTCTCTCTGTGATTGCATGGGTTTCCTCTGGGTGCTCCGGTTTCCTCCCACATTCCAGAGACGTATGGATTAGTAGATTAATTGGTTACATGGGTGCAATTGGACAGTGTGGGCTCAGTGGTCTGGAAGGGCCTTTTACTGTGCTGTACCTCTAAATAAAAAATAAACTTAATTTTTTTCATGTACTTGTTTTTCAGTGCAGAATGATTTTGTTGGGTGTGTGTTGATAGATTTGCTTTTGTAAACAACTATAATCTACAAACTTTTTTACCCTTAAGTTTACTTCCTTATAGATCATTGCCTTTTGCTGAAAGTGCAGATGATTTGGTGGCATTTTCTGTAGCTGGCACTTTGAAAAGTTAGTGCTGATTTTGAACCCAGTAGCACAGAGACAAAATGGGACTGATATTCAACTAAAGTAGAACAGATTTTCTGAAGTGGGAACCAGTGATTATTTAATTTGGCTGACAATGGGCAAGGTCCTGACTTGCGATTTGCAGTTTTGGACACTATGGATTGGAAAGAGGTAGTAAGAGGGATCAACTCAAGTTCTGAATGTTGATGTCTAATGTTTGTGACCCCATGCTTTGCTGGAGTAGTGGAAGGCATGAAATTGTATGTTTTGAATCTACATAAACTATTGTCACTTGGTAGTGTGGGTTTGTTTCATTCACTAAGCAGATACATAGACAATTCAGAAAGTAAATGACAGGTGAGAGCAACATCTGGAAAATGGCTCGATGATATTTGCTTTGTGGGAAAGTTTGAAAAAGGGTGTTATGTGATAAATGGGAGAGACTGACGACTGTACTGGATTTACTGGAGTGTGACTTATTTTGAAAAGTAAACTAGACATCTGGTGAAAAGTAGAAAAACAATTGTATCATTTTGCAGTTGATGGTAAACTCTTCATTTTCATAGCCCAATATTTTAAATATAAATCCTTTTAAATCTGTGCTTTATAGCGAGAATCATTATCCAAGAAAATGGTGTGGATATCTCGGACTCTGAGGACGAAGATGATGGTAAGTTTTCTTAGACATGCTGCTTGAACAGTGAATACAAATCATTGTTTTAGTATCTGTAATGAGTAAACATATTTCCTGAAAATTTAAACTGATACCTAAATCAAAAAGCATAACCCAACTAATGAAGCACGTAGTCTAAATTTTATTAACAATATTCCCAGTGCAGTTCCAGTCTATGGTAACTTATGCTTCAATGTATTATTTTGACAGTTTCATTTGTTATTTTCTGTCCTTATAGATTTTGCATAATTGATTTTGTATTTACTGTTATGTCTCTGATTCAGCAGACTTGTCATTTTGAATCATCTGCGTTTTGGCCTTAATTGGTGATGAAAGTTATCATCTGTAGGGATTCCATGACTGATGCCCCATGCACTTAAAATTCCCCTTTTTCAATTGAACCTTTTTAAAAAAAAAGGTTTCTTTCATTATATTTTGGCCCTTATCCAAAAGCCATGAATCTCCAAGGCTTCAACCCTTGAAGCCATGAATCTCCAACCCTTTGTCCTGACGAAGGGTCTCGGCCTGAAACGTCGACTGCACCTCTTCCTAGAGATGCTGCCTGGCCTGCTGCGTTCACCAGCAACTTTTATGTGTGTTGCTTAAATTTCCAGCATCTGCTGAATTCCTGTTGTTTGGGAATCTCCAAGGCGTTACGCTTTGGGAAAAATCTTTAATGGACAGACTTGAAATTCCTCTGCAGCCCAAGTATAACGTTTTGTAAAGTATTCAACAGTCCATTTGGATTATGTTAGTCAGTAAGAATTTTACATTTCTCTCAGCTGCTTTTCACTTGGAAATTAATTTGCAGGAACTATGGATGTGTGATGCATATTTTGTTTTTTCTACAACCTTTGAAAATAGGAGTATTTTTAGTACAGGATACTTTCCATATGTAATTCATTCATAATGTTTGTGAGTGTATCACGAATCTCAGTAATGGTTCTTTGGTATTCAAGGACAACCATCTTGTATCTGTCATTCATTTCTAAATTAATTAGTTTCATTTATCTTTATTCAAGAGTGGATGCTTTAAATTTGATACTGTAATGCTTTATATTCATGCCTTTAAACTCAGTGTCATTTATGGTTCCTATCACTTCCATTGGATTTTTTTTTTGCTGCATTGTAGGTGACTGTATATTAGAATTGAGAGCAATAAAATTGGCAAAACAACAGAGATAGAGTTCCCCTAGACCTTGACTTTCATCTTAGTAGCCTCCACATCCAGCATTTCTGCCAGCTGCAATAGGATCCCATCAGAAGATACTTTTTCCCCTTCCCACCTCTTTTTGTCCTCTGCAAGGATTACTTTATCCTTGACTTCCTGGTCCACTTCTCCCTTCCTCTCTGTCTATCCTTTGTCTCATCATTTACCTTTCTACATTCCAAAACTGGCAGTGTTTGTGTTTCTGTTTTATATCTTCCAATTCCCCTACTTGGCTCCATCTGCCTTTTCCTCATTTGCTTCCACCTATCCCCCACCTGTCGCCATCTACCAACGTCCTTCACCCCTCCTTTGTCTACCTACTAGCCCCTGTCTCGTGCCTCTCCCTTTCCTCTTTCACCTTGTTATCTTTCTTCCACTCTTAGTCCTGATGCAGAGTCTGAATCCAAAACATTGACAATTCCTTCCCCCTCATGGATCCATTGAAATTCTCCAGCAGTTTGTTATTGCCAATGTAATTGTTACTCCGCAGAAGGAAGATATTAAGAACTTTTACCTCATAAATTGTACTGAATTATCAAAACCAGCAGACAGTGGATCCTATGTTGTTGTTGCTACGTTGCCTTGGGGAGAAAATCTGGATCTGTTTGATAATCTATAGTTCTGCTGAATCTAGATGTTCAGAATGGTGGGTTTGTCATTGTGGACCAGCCATTGAATGTTCTTCAACCAATGCTTATGCTAAATGTTTCCTATGTTTTGAACAAATGTAATGTATTGCATTGATTTTCAGAAGCATTGTGAGGTACCATTAATCATTTTCTTGTTCTGTTCATTTAAATTGGGAGTACCCTACCTGGGGTCCATGGATCCCTTGGTTAATGGTAAAGCTCCATGACGCAAAAAAAGGGTTGGGAAGCCCTGATTTAAAGGATATATCTGCCATGCCTTATTAGCAGTTAGAAATTCTTAACTTATTTTTACTTTATAGATCTTTCCCGAAATTTTGACATCTGTCATCGAGCTTTGCAGATGATAGCAAAATATGTACCCTCGTAAGTATCTTGTATTGCTATTTAGTTAATTTGTACTTTCAGTGAGTAAAGTGGAACAGTGTTTAAATGAGCGTACACAATGAAGGACAATGGAAAAACAGTTCTTTTTGCTGATTAATATATTTGCTTTATTTTCTAAGTTTAATGAAGTGATAGATAGATAGATATACTTTATTAATCCCGAGGGAAATTTGATTTCGTTACAGCCGCACCAACCAAGAATAGAGCGTAAATATAGCAATACAAAAAACCCCAACAATCAAACAACAAAATGCAAAACTATGCCAGATGGAAAATAAGTCCCGGACCAGTCTATTGGCTACATTGAAGATATAGATTCTCTGTATTTCTCTTTGACTGAGAATAGAATTCCTCATTAGCTCAAATTTTGATCTCATAGCTACTTTTAAATTTTTCTCGTAGCATTATCATTAACTATTTTAAAGTATATTTACAGGACAAAATAATTCATCGTTTTAAAACTTAACTATGTTTAGAACTGGCTGGTTTGTGCAAAAATTTTTTTTTGAAGATGAAAATCTCTTGGGAGAAGTTTGATTTTATAGCTCTAATTCTTTGCATTCTTTATCAGAGTTAAAGCCCAGTCCTGCTGAGTGTGCTATCTGAGTGAAGCAGATTAGTTTTCCTTTTAGTACTAATGAGGCAGTGAGAATGTAATTGCTGGTTAGGTATTAGCAACCTAGTGAGTCATTGAGGGTGAGATTGGGTAACAGGTCAGTGAACAAAATTGGATGCAGATAGTTGTAATATAGTTTGTTGTACACTTCTAAATTGAACAACAATTACTTTAGGACTCATTATGCAGATTGGTTTTTACTTAAACGTTTTGTGTGGAATCAGGACAGTATTCCGTTGTTGTGCTAATCGTACTTAATGACAATTTGGATTTTTACTTATTCTGAATATTTTCAACTCAAGATTTCGTATTTGGATTTATCTTGTTGGGGCTAACTCTCCGAACTGCATACTGTACTTCACAACACAGACAAACTGTTGGATCAACTGAATGATTTGACCCGATTTTATAGGTTGATGCTTAAGATAACTTAGTTTATAGTTACTGTAGTTCAGAATCAGAATGGTATCACCGGCATATGTAGTGAAATTTGTTAACTTTGCGGCAGCAGTACAATGAAACACATAATACACAAATGAAAAACTGAATTACATTAAATGTATATTCATTAAATACATATTTACAGTATGCATTAGGTATGCTAATCAAATAATTAGTGAAAGTGAGTGCAGTGACTCAATTTGAGATTTGTTTCTGCAATTTGAATTAATGTTGAAGGGTTTTCCAGTACACCACTAGTAGATGGCAGTGTTGCACTATGTTTTCTCTACCCATTAGTGTGTAAGTTTTGTATTGCTTAGATATGTTAATGTGTTAGCTGTAGTCTGGATATAATAATACACCATGTTTCTTAAAAAATTTGGATTATTCAGATTTCTCCATTGCTTAGACTTCTCAGGGATTGGCCATTATAATATAAAATGCATTTTCATAATTAAAATATTAAAATGCAGCATTATTAAGTTCATTTTTTTTAGTTTATCCTACGGAAGGCTGAAATGACACTAAGAGAATAGAGTATTATTTGGTAAAGCACATAAGTATGTACGATTTCAAATATTTAATGGGAAGATGGTTCTTTTGCAGGTTCATCAATGTTTCACTCCATTCTATAACTATTTTGTTGACTTCCAGTTTAAAATATACGAAATTCCCTTGGGGCAAGAGGATTTTCATGTGTATTTCTCCTCTTTATTCCTCTTTTGCAGTGTTTATTTGTTTCTCATTGTAATTTAATAGTAATTTTTTATGTCTTGCACTGTACTGCTACCACAAAACAACAAATTGTTCTTTTTTCGCTTGTTGGGTGTCCAATGTTTTCTTTGAATGGGTTCCACGGTGTTTCTTTCTTTCCTGGCTCTCTGTGGGAGGATGAACCTTGGGGTTGTATTCTGTATATGTATTTTGTTAACAAATGTACTTTGAGTCTTTGACATAACACAATTATCAGTGGTAACAAAACTGATTCATTCTCTGGTTGAGCAAGTTTGGATGCCATAACTGGAACAGAGTGGCTATAATTAAGCAACACACATCAAAGTTGCTGGTGAACGCAGCAGGCCAGGCATCATCTCTAGGAAGAGGTACAGTCGACGTTTCAGGCCGAGACCCTTCGTCAGGACTAACTGAAGGAAGAGTTAGTAAGAGATTTAATTGTGCACATAACATTCCTAAGAATCTCTTACTAACTCTTACATCTCTTACTAACTCTCCCTTCAGTTAGTCCTGACGAAGGGTCTCGGCCTGAAACGTCGACTGTACCTCTTCCTAGAGATGCTGCCTGGCCTGCTGCGTTCACCAGCAACTTTGATGTGTGTGGCTTGAATTTCCAGCATCTGCAGAATTCCTGTTGTTTGTGGCTATAATTAAAATGTTATGGTGTCTCATAGTGGAAGAACATTGGGAAAGTGATTGTGAAAATTTCTTACTGTTTATTTGTGCATTTTAAGTAAAAATTAACAAGTTGATTTGGAATTGTTCATTGTTTCAATTGACTGCTTTTAGGCCAGCATAGGAGAAAGCCTTTGGTCCCTATTGTTTAATCCTTCCTGTTTGTTCTTGCTTCAAAGAATGATGCTTTCAGGCATAAGAGTTTGAGTAATCCCTGATATAAATTAGTAATGAATAAACGGAACAAATCACTCTTTAGTATCCAATCTTTTTGAGTCTTGTGATGTCTCGTGATGTTTTTCCATATTAAAGGTGCTCAACAGATGCCTGTTGTTATTTGTGTGGGAGCTCTTCAGTTTTACAATTTCCATATTGAACCAAAGCTTCTTGTTTTCTCTTTTGGCAGAACACCACAATTTTTGATGCCGATACTAGCTGAAAAGTTTCCGTATGTTAACAAATCCGCCAGAACCCTGGTGCGTAAGTTTAATTTTATTATTTAATTCAAGAACATAGGACATAGAACTGTACAGCACAGTATAGACCCTTCAGCCTACGATGTTGTGCCAACTCTTTAACTTTAAGCTCAATGTAACCCTGGTCTCCCACATAGTCCTAAATTTTTCTGTCATCCATTTAAGAGTTTCTTAAATGTTCCTAATGTATCTGCCTGTACCATCACAGAGCATTCCACACACCTACCAGTCTCTCTAAAAACCTACCTTGTAACATCCGCCCTATACTTTCCTTAAAACACCTTAAAGTTATGCCTCCTCATATTTGTCATATCCGTGCTGGGAAAAAGTCTCTGGCTGTCCACTTGATCTATGCCTCTTGTCATCTTTTACACCTCTATCAAGTCACTTATCATCCATCTCTCCAAAGGGAAAAGCCCTAAAGTAGGTACATTTGTAAATGTGTGTTACTTAGTGAGCCTATCAAATTAATTATAACTAACTTAATGTGACTAATTGTTGCTAGTCAGTGATTAAAGTTGTTTTAATTACATCTTTCCAACCAAACCATCAATTTTCTGCCCAACTCATCTATGCAGAATAAGAGGCCCATCTGAGCTTGTTCAATTTGCTCATATTTGACCCATATCTCACTCAGACTTTGATATCCAAATGCCTATCTAAATACTTTTGAAGTTTTGTTATTGTACCTGCCTTACCCACTTGTTCTATATATGTATCACTCTTTGTGTGAAAAGTTGCCCTTCAGGTTAAATCTTTCCCCTCTCCCCTTAAACCTATGTATTCTGGTTCTTGATTTCTAACCCTATGAAAAGGATTGTGTGCATTCACATGATTTATGATGCCCCTCATGATTTTATAAGTCTCCATAAGATCACCCCTCAGACTCCAGCACTCCAAGGAATACAGTCCAAGCCTGGACAACTTTCCCTTTAACCTCATCCTTTGAGTCCTGGCAACATCCTTGTGCATTCTCCGCATTCTCTGCGGAAACTTTACGGCTTAGCGGCATCTTTCTTGTACCGGAGTGACCAAAATACTTACTGTGACCTTACCAACATCTTGTACAATTACAGTATAATATCCAACTTCCATCTTCAATGCCTTGACTGGTGAAGGCCAAGAATGCCAAAAGCTTTCTTTGCTACCTTGTCTACCTGTGATACCACTTTGGGAACAATGTGATAAATAAAGCTAGCCATTAAAGATTTTTGACAGATTTCAAATAAATTGGATTGATAAAGGGGTGCCAACAATATGGATCCTGAAATTGGGAAATGTGTTTTCTGTGTTTTGGATAATGTTAACAGTAGCAATAATGCTACAGAAATGGTTACAGTAATTATGACCAATGTGATTAAGTTGTATAATGACTTGATGGTCCTAACTTTGCAGAGAAATTTAACTTTGGTATTAACAACTATTTGTATTTGAATGTTTCAAGCAGGGATAGTTTAATAAATCCAGCAAATCTGTTGTGTTGTATTTTCTTCCATATGTCACAGCATTTTTTTTCTAGGCTATTAGCATTAGTTGGACTGCTTCCTTTTTGTCAGAAGATGAGAATTAACAAAGAATAACCTTCCTTTGTGTTAGCCAGATAGTTATCATCAAGTGTTTTAAACTGAAAAGTTATAGTTTTGTGAGAGGTTAATTCTTTTAATATGATATTAGGAAGCTAATATGGTATGAAGTTTAAAGGGGTATAAATACATGTTTCTTATCTTTTTTCTTAGGAATGTTATGTGCACAATTTACTAAGGATCACAATATATTTTCCAGTGTTGCGCCTGGAGATCTTGGAACTGGTCGTAGAAAAATTATTAAAGCTGGATGTAAGGAGCTGAAAGTAAAATTTTTAACTAGTGCTTGTTGATGTTTCTATGGAACTTCAGGCTTTAAAGTAACACTTTTCAAAATTTTAAATGCTATTTTGGAAAAAATTGTAGTTTAAATAGATGCTTGTCTAAGAACTGTCATTGTCTGTCACTCGGAAAAGGACACTTTTTTATTCCTACTCTACTTCCTCTCTCCCAATTAGTTCTCTATCCATATCAGTACTTGGTACTCAATCCCATGTTCTTTAATTTTGCACATCAGTTTCTTTGTGAAACTGCGAAAACCCCACGTTCTCAGAATTTCTTTAATCAACTCTACGATACACAATAGTTACAGAGAATTTGTTGGGCAGAATTCCCCTTTCAGAAATCCATGGTGACTTGGCCACTCCCATCACTATATTCCAAATGTTCTGCCATTGCATCTTTAGTGTCATTTTCCTCAGTATCAATATCAGTCTTCAACTTGTCTATAAATTCCCTATTTTTATCACCCTTTTTATAAAAAAAATGCTTGCGAGACATTAGCTAACTGTCTCTATTATTAAGAAATGATCCAGAGTCTGAAGAATGCTGGAAAATGACCCAATGTATCCATGATGGTCATGAGAGAATGAGGCATTTGGAAGCAATATTAAACTGTGGCGACAGCTGAAGAAAGATATGTTGGCATTAATTTAGAGGGGACTTGCACCATATCCTGACTAATATTATCTCTCAATCAATATTTAAGAAAAAAGCTGATTAAATTACCAATGACATGGGAGCCAGCTGTGTGAAAATTGACTCCCATGTTTAACAAATTTCAGTGGTGGCCAAACTGAAATAATTATATTTGACTGCAAAGCAGTTTTGGATGTCTGAAAGAAGGAAACCATTAAGCAAAACCAAATATATATTTTTTTTACTTTGCTTTGGAGAAAGGAAAACTACAACCAAAAGAAATTTGTGTTATCGATACACTGGGGAAGCTCTAATGGAAATGGTGTTTATTATTAATGAGGCCCCAACTTTTCTTTAGTTTAAAATCAATTAGGTTTCAGCTTTTGGGATGTGTAATACTGGTCCTTTGACTTTCTTAGGTGAATGCCTCACGCAATGATATTGAAGATGCAGAAGAAACTGCCGCTGATAATGGGCCCTCTTCGTGCATAGAGGAAGGCCTCTTTGATATGGTAAGTATTTTGGCTCTTAAGATTTTCTTTCAACTTGATAATTGAATGCAAGCAAATGAGCTATTGCTCAAGACCTCTCACTATTGCCACAAATTTACATACACCTATAATGCTAAGTCCTTTAATGAACTTCTCCCACTTTTATTAGTCAGGGTGGGTCATAAGTACCTTTCCTTATTTGCATTGATACTGCCGTCCTGTGCATTTTAGGTAAATGCTGGAGGTGGTGCTGATTAGTTTTTAATTATTAATTTGATAGCACAGAATAGTACCTGATAAGCCTTTTAAGTATGAGTTGGTAAATGGTATAGATGAGAATAATGATGGAGTTACCACTGCTCAGGTTCTAAATGAGAAATTCAGACGGCTGCCTTTGGAAATGTAGGTTAAACATGAACATCTGGGAGTCATTATCATTGATACAAAGATTTTTAATAGGATGTGCTGTTGTGGATTTCTCTGATGTTATCAGTGAATTGACTAATTCATCAATTCCTATCTGGTTATCCGTAAAAATTGTGCTATCTGCTTTATGGTGGAAACAAGGTCTTCTACAATAAAGGAGTAATGATAGTTGATGGTTAAAGGGAAATTTATGTGAAAGAGAATGCTAGAAATCAGTGGACAGTGTTCTTCGAGGTCTGTGGCCTGGCTACCAAATTGAAAAGCCTATCCTTTATCTTGTATTTTGTCAATAAGGTGGATTTAAAGATCGCGCGTGCATGACACCACAATTTGAACAGTCCTTTAACGTTGCTGGTGAACGCAGCAGGCCAGGCAGCATCTCTAGGAAGAGGTACAGTCGACGTTTCAGGCCGAGACCCTTCATCAGGGAAGACCCTGTTCAGGAATTCTGTTGTTAGTGCTTTCCTTTGTTCATATTATGTAGTTTTTCCACAATAGTACAGTTAATATATATTAAATGGGAACGGTGTAGTTGCACTGCATAGAGTGCAGAGGAGATTCATCAGGATGTTGTCTAGATTGAAGAATTTAAGTTACAGAGAAAGATTAGATAAACTGGGCCTTAGGGCCTTTTTTCCCTGGAGCAGACAAAGCTGATAGGTGACCTGATAAAATAAAATTATAAGAACTCTTCCCGTGGTAGGATTATAAAAAACAATGAGGGCATGCATAAGAGGAAGGAGTTTTAATGGGAATTTGTGGGGAATATTCTTTAACACAAGAGATTGAATGCTGCTAGAGCATATGGTGAAATTGGATGCAATCACTATTTTTGAGAGACATTTAGACATGTATTTAAAAAGGCAGGGCCTAGAAAGATATGGACCTATTGAGAAAAAAATTGGGATTAGTATAGACAGGCAAAAAGGTCCTGGTGGATCAAATGGCTGTTTCAGTACAGTACATTTTTGACTGAGTTTTAAAAATTACCTATTACTTGAATCCAGAAAGTAAATTTAAGGCATGCCATTTTGAATAATTAATGCATAAACTATGTCTGGATCTTGGAAAGTGTATTGCACTAGTAATCAATTTGACTCTCTAACTCCTTGAACTCCATCTCTACATTTGATTGACAAAACAAATTTGGAACAAAAGTAATGAAAATGATTGCTGAATGTCAGTTTCCTCTTGACATCATTTGAAAATCAATGCAATGTAGGATTTTCAGCCTGCAATGTTGTCTATTTCTCTTTCTACTTAGCAAGAGGCGGAGTACTTCTAGCATTTTTTTCTGTTTTTTATATATATATATAGTGTTCAAAGAATGTTTCCTGGGAAGAATGTCATTTTGGAGGGTACAGTGTAAAATTACATACCATCTACTTGTGCTTTCCTACTTGCTGACTTTGGAAATTTTCCTCAACAGGATGAAGATGAGAAAACTAATTTGATCTTACCGAATAGTGATGTGATGGCTCACCCAGTGGCTGAACGATTGGACATTCTGATGTGTGTTTTGCTGGCCTACATAAAGGATGTTTGCTATGTCAATGGTACTAATTGTAACTTGCTGTTCTATGAAGTCTTTTTAGTCACAGAAGATCCAAATGTTTCACAGAAGAGAGCATGTAATGTGCAGCACGTGTAAAAAAAAACAGATTGTCAAAAAGATTTAGTCAGGAAATTCTAGTAGGCAAGTCCAAAACTGGTCCCAAGAAGTTAGAAATGTTACTGCAAGGGCTTGTAGGGGCACACAAAGGGTCCAGAAGTTTCGAGGTTTCAGGGATAAGATTAGCCAAAGTCAGAAAAAAAATTGTAAACATGCACCAGGGTTTTTCCATTCCTTGCAACTGGGAATTGGTGATGATGGTCCTACTTTCATTGCAAGTGAAAATAGGTAGGTTTGATTATGAGTTTAAGTTGAGCTTCAGAGGTGGTTTGGAAAAGACAATGGGGACACAGGAGACTGCAGTTGCTGGAAGCTGGAGCAACACAAAAGGCTGGAAGAACTCAACAGGTCAGGTCAGGTAGCGTCTATGGAGGAAAATGGACAGTCAACATCTTGGGTCTTTATCTGGACTCGAGATGAAGGGTCTCAACTGGGAATGTTGATTGTCCATGTCCATCTTCCTCCACAGATGCTGCCTGCTCCAGCTTTTCGTGTGCTGTAAAAATTAATGCTTGGGTTAACGAAAGCTTTGCTGGTTTTAGATCCTGAATAGCAGTAGTTAAACACTGATTCCTGTGTTGCCCCACTAGTTGCAGCTTATCAACCTGAGAAAGACATTTATTCCTCCTCTTAACATTCTATCCAACAACCAGTTCTCAGTCTTGTTCGTATATTATCCCCAACTTTGTAAAATCCTGTCTACAAGGTTGGAGCACATGAAGTCCAAAAGGAAAAAAATCCACTAGTTTTCTCATCCATTCCATTAGTTTAGCCAAATGTAACTTTCTTTTCATAACTCGTACTGATTCTGCTCAATCCATTTACCTTTGTTTCTTTAGAGAAATTGCCTGATTTCTTATGCATTTCCAGCATTTTTTCGGTTAGGATTTCAGATTTCTTATTCATGCTTTTATAATGCAATTTTTTACACTCTTATTCATTAGACACAAGTGATTCATTACAATTCAATACAGGATTGAAGACAATGAATAGCATCAAATACTAGGATATTATGAGATGTGTTTCTTTCGTTATTATTTAATTTGCTATGTTTACCTTTTCTTTTTATGCAGGTGAGTTGATGATAACCAGGACAAAAGACTTGTATCGTGACTTGTTAGTGGTGTTTGATAAACTGGTTCTACCCACTCATGCTTCTTGTCATGTTCAGTTTTTCATGTTCTACATCTGCAGTTTCAAGCTGGTGAGTGCCAAATAATTCATGAATTGATTTTAGGGTTTGAAAATCAAGAGTAAATGAAGAGATATTGCAGAATTTTACATAGACCCCATCCCTCATTGTTTTTTAATGACTAATGGATAAATACAGATATCGGAGTCATACTTATTGTCATTCCTATATAACATGAAATTTGTTTTCTGGCAGCAGTACAGTAATGAAAGCATCAAAATTTTAAAAAAAAACAAAATAAATGGTGCAAAAAATGAAAAGCCAAGTAGTGTTCATGGACCATACTAAAATCTGATGGCAGAGGAAGAGAAGTTGCTTCTTAATCATTGATTGTGCACCTTCAGGCTCCTGTATCTTTTCCCTGCTGGCAGTAACGAGTGGAGGGCAGGTCCCAGATGGTGACAGTCCTTAGCAACAGATACTATCTTCTTGAGAGTGTACAGTTATATAACGATCACCCATACTGCTTGCATCATCCTGAAATGTAGTCAATTATTATACTGGGAATGCAATTTAAAAAAGTAGTCTCTCCATGGTGGGTATGCAGAATATACTGACTATTTTAAACTCGCTCTTGGAAGCTGCTGTGTGTATAAACTCTGTTAAAGGGATGTTCAAAGAATCATTCATCCCACTCTAACCCAGCTACATTTATCATTCCAGATGATTGTTCCAAGATGCTAGTCTTGTTGGGTTTTGGAATTTAATTAAATATCTTCCTTGATACTTTGGATCTGTTAGTTGCAGTGTTAACTATCTTACAGTCAGAACTAATATATCTGCATTGCCCAGACTTATAGAACCAATGTCTTTCCCTTGGATTCTGATACCGATATTAACTAGTCTGTAATGTAAATGTACTACCACT
Source organism: Mobula hypostoma (assembly GCF_963921235.1). Lineage (NCBI taxonomy): Eukaryota > Metazoa > Chordata > Chondrichthyes > Myliobatiformes > Myliobatidae > Mobula > Mobula hypostoma. The sequence continues at coordinate 126,527,528 of NC_086105.1, read as the reverse complement.
AACTATTGAGAAATCATAATAAAATGGATCAATCTGGGCAAAAGTGCTTTTCACTGCAAATGAAAAGACATCATTGGAGATATCTACTATGGAAAGAAATTTTTGTGGCACATTCAAGTGGGTACTTAAAGTGAAATCTTTACAGTCAGAAACAAGAGAAAATCTGCAGATGCTGGAAATCCAAGCAACACACACAAAATGCTGGAGGAACTCAGCAGGCCAGGCAGCATCTATCAAAAAAGAGTACAGTCAACATTTTGATGTTTCAGCAGGACCAGTTAACAGAAAAATGAGTCAGTTAGAAGGTTGGGGCAAGGGAGGAAGAAACACAAGGTGATAGGTGAAACTGGGGGGGGGGGGAGATTGTGAAGTAAAGAGCTGGGAAGTTCATTGGTCTCGAAATTCCAGTCATGATATTGATTTCTTGAACCCCCCCCCTTCTCTATTTCCATCCCCTTTTCCTTCTCTCACCTTATCTCAGTGCATTCCTCTGATGCTCCTCCCTCTTTTTCTTTCTTTCATGGCCTTCTGTCCTCTTTTATTAGATTCCTTCTTCTCCAGCCCTGTATCTGTTTCACCAATCAACTTCCCAGCTTTTTACTTCACCCCTCCCAGTTTCACCTATCACCTTGTATTTTCTCCCCACTCTTTAAATCTACTACTAATCTTTTTTCTCCAATCCTGCTGAAGGGTTTTGGTCCGAAACGTTGACTGTACTCTTTTTCCATAGATGCTGCCAGCATTTTGTGTGTGTTGCTTTACAGTTTGTACTGTTTTGAATGATTCCTATTTTTCCCAGGGGAAAGATTTGCAAATGTACTGCTTCTATATACCAGAAGTTCAGAAGACCAGCTAAACTTTAAAGTTTTGATTTGTCAACATTTTTTACACTTAACAGTTAATTGTAGCTTATTGCAGGAGGCCTACAAATAACAATATTATAGTAGGAAATGGTTTTAAATGCTTTAAATTAGATCATAACATTAGGAATAAGGTGCTGATTGTTACCTTGTTGCAATTTTTCAGGGACTGGCAGAGGCTTTCCTGGAACATCTTTGGAAGATGCTTCAGAATCCAAATAATCCTGCAGTAATGAGACAAACAGCTGCAAGTTATATTGGAAGTTTTCTGGCCAGAGCATCGTATATTCCTCTAGCGTAAGTGAACTGTTTCACTGTATGGTGTGTTATGATAAATTATAATGCAATCAGATGCCAAACTCATCATGTGGGCAGCTCAGTTCATGATTGTGATTCAGCTGTAAGTTTTAATTTTGCATGTGAAGACTGGCACATTAACAATGAGCAATATTGTCGGATGATGTCTTTATGTCCGAGAATGCCCTTTCAGGTGTGTAGAATCAGCACTGATTGTTCAACTTGCCACAGTTAGCCATAGACTGTCCTGAGCCTAATATTTCCCCTCCCAGCATCTTTTCCAGCACTGTTGTCTCTACAGGGGATTTTTAGCATGGAAAAAGGACAAAGGCTACCTCGTCATGACCTTGCACCTTATTGCCTGCCTACGCTGCACCTTCTCTGTAACTATAACACTATATTCTGCATTCTGTTATTGCTTTTCCCTAATGTACCGATCTGGTGAAATGATCTGTATGGATAGCATGCAAAACCATATTTTCCACTGTATCTCAGTACATGTAACAATAATGAACCAACTACAAAGAGCAGTGAAGCTTTTTGAACCATCAGGTTGAAGTATCTTTACTGAACAACGTTAATTATTAAGTAATTAAAATAATAGATTTGCATAAGTAAAATAATGTGTAGGGGGAAAAAGATGGACTAAGGTTGTAAAAGAAACCAATTTAGCGTGCAGGTAAATAAATAGGAAAGCAAGTGAGAAATTTTGCCTCTGTAACAAGGATGGAGGTTTAAAAAAAAAGCAAGAGTTGCTACATAGATACTCGTTGAGACTGCGGATGAGCGTTGCTCAGTTCTGAGTGCTTTGTTCATTCTCTGAAGGTAATGTAGAGGAGTTCAGGGTAGTGTAGTTATGATTTTATCTTTAATTAATTAGCGATACAGTGTGGAGTAGGCCCTTCTGGCCCTTCAAGCCAGGCAGCCCCAGCAACCCCCAACAAATCCGATTAACCCTACCCTAATCATGACACAATTTACAATGACCAATTAATCTACCCGATACGTCTTTGGACTGTGGGAGGAAACTGGAGCACCTGGGAAAACCCATGCCTTATTGGGTTGCCTTAAATATTGAATAGATTGATCAGTACATTCAAAGCATTGAGAGGAGATCTTTTGGAAAGCTTCAGGATCCTATGGGAATTAACAGAGTATATGCTGAGGGATGTTTGCTGTTGAGAGAATAATCTTAGGGTAAGGAAGGCCAAAGAGAAGCCTCTTCTGTCATGGAGATGTGGATCTTTGGGTTTCCTTGTCCAGAGAGCTATGATTTTTGAGTTTCTGTGTTCCAAAATGTCATTATGTGCAGTCAGTTTAGCATTGAGGTCAATACTTTTGCTGTCCAGAAATATCTGGTCATGGGGACTTTGGTGAAGGAGATATTGGGAGAGCAGGTTTCAGCTGCTTTATTTTCTACTCATGCTAATCCTACTGAAGTTCTTGAGGTCCATGGAAGGGAGTTGAAAGATAAAGGACGATATATTTTTTGCTTAGATCTTGATTGGTCACTGTCTTCCATAATTTTAGAGCCGGATTGGTTGTCGTGCGGTAATTATCACATTGCAGTATAAATACTTGCCATTGATTGAACTACTCTAATTCCAAAATAAAGATGCAAGTGATGGAATAAGTTTTTTTAAAAATTATGAAATAATGTAATTGGTAGCTAGAGCATTTGAATTAATTGGAAGTAAATACACGATAATTAAATTCTTATTGTCTTTTATGCACCAATAAAGAACTAATTTATTGAGTAAGATTTCATTTTCTTGATTAGCACTGTGAAGGCTTGTTTGGATCTGCTGGTCCCCTGGTTACACCACTATATTGACAGCCAAGATGCCGGAACAAAGGGTTATTGTGATGTGGCTCTCCATGGGTCATTCTACTCTGCTTGCCAAGCTGTGTTTTACATCTTCATATTCCATTGCAAACAGTTACTGGATGGAAATCTGAAGAAAGGTAACTGATTAGTTTGGTATTAAATTTGATAATCATTTAAAAGAGTGCAGGTTATTATCTAAAATACATAGTCAAAATGGAAAATACAGCACGAATGAAGTGGCAGGAATAATGAACATTGCACGCCACAGCGGTATAAAACAGATTTACACTTGCATGTTTCCAGAGCGTTAGTTTGTCCCAGTAATGTTGCTGTATGGATAATGTTACTCTTTGAATGTCAAACATTCTATTTCCTTTGCTGTCTCATATTAAGGGAGGGGAAATCAGAATCATCATTTATTGCTGTTTTTTGTTTGAATAGAACAAGTGAAACCTTGTAAGGGTCCACAGCCAATTGATCCACTCACTTGAGAATGATAGAAAATACAGTGAAATGTATTTACAGTGGTGTCAGATATTGACAATGTAGTTTGGCTTGGGCTGCTGTTATAAATAAATGGTATACTGCTTTGAGCACAGCAGAAAGGCAGAGAGATCCAGTCAGTACTGACTTTATATACACAACCATCAGTGGACAGCTGTTGCATAACATTGGTACAGTCAATAAAAAGATTGAGAACTTAAAGTATTATGCATGTTTTCTTTCATTTCTGTTGAAGCCCTTTTAAGGATGTCATTAATTTTGCATTGTAAAATGAATGCTAAAGTAGCTTTGAAATTAAATATTTGCATATTTATTTGCCTTTCTGTGCAGGTTTGACATACTTACAAAATCTAAATTTTGAACGTATAGTAATGTGCCAACTGAACCCACTGAAAGTTTGTTTACCTTCTGTTGTCAACTTGTTCGCTGCTATTACTAGGTGAGTAGTATTGGATATTGGTAATATAATATCTTGGAGCCAAGTACAAAGACTGCTTGACATTGCATTCCATATCTGAATTGTGTAATGTATTTAAGTATTTATAGATAGGGACCCCTGATACTCAAACAGCTTGTATAAAAATAACATCAAAAGCAAAAGCCTTGGAAAAAGTGATTAATATAACACATTGTAAAGTTAAAGCAACACACACACAAAATGCTGGTGAACGCAGCAGGCCAGGCAGCATCTCCAGGAAGAGGTACAGTCGACGTTTCGGGCCGAGTCTCTTCGTCAGGACTAACTGGAAGAAGAGATAGTAAGAGATTTGGAAGTGGGAGGGGGAGGGGGAGATCCAAAATGATAGGAGAAGACAGGAGGGGGAGGGATGGAGCCAAGAGCTGGATAGGTGATTGGCAAAAGGGATATGAGAGGATCATGGGACAGGAGGCCCAGGGAGAAAGGAAGGAGGAGGGGGAAGCCCAGAGGAAGGGCAAAGAGTATAGTGAGAGAGACAGAGGGAGAAAAAGAGAGAGAGAAAAAAAATTAATAATAATAATAATAAAATAAATAAGGGATGGGGTACGAGGGGGAGGTGGGGCATTAGCGGAAGTTTGAGAAGTCAATGTTCATACCATCAGGTTGGAGGCTACCCAGACGGAATATAAGGTGTTGTTCCTCTAACCTGAGTGTGGCTTCATCTTGACACTAGAGGAGGCCATGGATAGACATATCAGAATAGGAATGGGATGTGGAATTAAAATGTGTGGCCACTGGGAGATCCTGCTTTCTCTGGCAGACAGAGCGTAGGTGTTCAGGGAAACAGTCTCCCAGCCTGCGCCGGGTCTCGCCAATATATAGAAGGCTGCATCAGGAGCACCAGACGCAGTATATCACCCCAGCCGACTCACAGGTGAAGTGTTGCCTCACCTGGAAGGACTGTCTGGGGCCCTGAATGGTGGTGAGGGAGTGTAAGGGTATGTGTAGCACTTGTTCCGCTTACAGGGATAAGTGCCGGGAGGGAAATTGGTGGGAAGGGATGGGGGGGACGAATGGACAAGGGAGTAGCGTAGGGAGCGATCCCTGCGGGAAGTGGGGGGTGGGGGGAGGGAAAGATGTGCTTAATGGTGGGATCCCGTTGGAGGTGGCAGATGTTACGGAGAATTATATGTTGGACCCGGAGGCTGGTGGGGTGGTAGGTGAGGACAAGAGGAACCCTATCCCTAGTGGGATGGCGGGAGTATGGGGTGAGAGTGGATGTGCGTGAAATGGGAGAGATGCGTTTAAGAGCAGAGTTGATAGTGGAGGAAGGGAAGCCCCTTTCTTTAAAAAAGGAGGACATCTCCTTCGTCCTGGAATGAAAAGCCTCATTCTGAGAGCAGATGCGGCGGAGACGGAGGAATCGCGAGAAGGGGATGGCGTTTTTGCAAGAGACAGGATGAGAAGAGGAATAGACAAGATAGCTGTGAGAGTCAGTAGGCTTATAGTAGACATCAGTAGATAAACTGTCTCCAGAGATAGACAGAAAGATCAGGAAAGGGGAGGGAGGTATTGGAAATGGACCAGGTAAACTTGAGGGCAGGTTGAAAGTTGGAGGCAAAGTTAATGAAGTCAACGAGCTCAGCATGTGTGCATGAAGCAGCGCCAATGCAGTCGTTGATGTAGCGAAGGAAAAGTGGGGGACAGATACCAGTATAGGCTTGGAACATGGATTGTTCCACAAAGCCAACAAAAAGTTCAGGCATAGCTGGGACCCATATGGGTGCCCATGGCTGCACCTTTAGTTTGGAGGAAGTGGGAGGAGCCAAAGGAGAAATTATTAAGAGTAAGGACTAATTCCGCTAGACGGAGCAGAGTGGTGCTAGAGTCCCCTCTACTGTCAAGATGAAGCCACACTCAGGTTGGAGGAACAACACCTCATATTCCGTCTGGGTAGCCTCCAACCTGTTGGCATGAACATTGACTTCTCTAACTTCCGTTAATGCCCCTCCTCCCCTTCGTACCCCAACTGTTATTTATTTATTATTAATTTTTTTTTTCTCTCTCTCTCCTTTTTCTTCCTCTGTCCCTCTCACTATACTCCTTGCCCATCCTCTGGGCTTCCCCCCTCCTCCTTTCTTTCTCCCTAGGCCTCCCGTCCCATGATCCTCTCCCTTCTCCAGCCTCATATCCCTTTTGTCAATCAACTTTCCAGCTCTTAGCTCCATCCCTCCCCCTCCTGTCTTTTCCTATCATTTCGGATCTCCCCCTCCCCCTCCCACTTTCAAATATCTTACTATCTCTTCTTTCAGTTAGTCCTGACGAAGGGTCTCGGCCCGAAACATCGACTGTACCTCTTCCTATAGATGCTGCCTGGCCTGCTGCGTTCACCAGCATTTTTTGTGTGTGTTGCTTGAAATTCCAGCATCTGCAGATTTCCTCGTGTTTGCGGTTGTAAAGTTAACCCTAAAGCAATATCTGAAATCTCTTTGTTTATCACTAAATAAACATATGGTATGTATAATGTGAATGCCTCAAAAATAATTACGATTTCAACATTACAGATCTACATAAACAGCATCAGCACCATTGAGAGTGTGTTGTAACGTCATCTTTGGTTGGGATTAGAGAATTCCAAATACACTGGTGCTGGTGATATTTTGGCAGGTGGTCTCATGAGAAAATTGGATATAATGTCATAATTTATCTTCTATTAATCAAGTAATTGAAAGTTTCAGAGAACACCATCAAGATTTTTCCAATAAACTTTCCATTTAGTGTGAAGTCATGATAATTTACATAATTACAATAGTCAGTGTATGTTTTGCCACCATTGAGCCCAGAGAATACTGAAAATGTCCATACAACAAAATCTCTGTTACTGCTTAAGTGGAAAAACAGGTAAAAGAAATTCATCCAACCTCTGTTTTTTGTTGTAATTGATGAACGAGGTTAAATCATGTCTTGGACTACTATGAGCAATTTAGACCAGAGACAGCCAGAATTAACTGCAGTGGCAAGTCAGACCATATGCTTTTTGCTGATCCATGTCCTGATGTTTCTTTGGATCTGCCAATGTTTATGGTTGGTAATTATCATTTTGATCCTAAATGTTGAGGTCCTACCTGGCAGGATGTAGTGACCCAGAATGAACATTGCCCACAGAGCTGCAGAAAGAAGATTCGACAGCAAACAAAACATGTTTTTGTACTCTCCAGCTTTTTAGGAGATTTGGCCTTTTTGACAGCAGCATTCAAGAAATATTAACATTCAATTAAAAACGAAGTTAAATTATTTAATATAATTAGGAAAAATGAAAAAGATATTTGACATGGATTTGACTTTTATTGTTGGAAATGTGCATTGGCTACACGAATCTCTGAAAGCAATAATTGGTCTGTCACAGTCTGGTTCAACCCCCCCACCCTCCCTCCGGCCTTGAACATCTAATGATTTAAGTGCTGACTGTTGTACTTACCAGGAGAGTTCTCTTCCATGATCCTGACCATATTTGAGGTACTGAGAGTCAAATCAGCAAACAAGAAACAGCCTATCCTGACACCTTTCAATTCATTGCCAGAATCTTCACTCAGGCTTGTTTGAAGAAATCTCTGCCCAATTATCATCAACAAGTCATCTACAGCACAAAGGATCCCAACACACTTAACCACTGTTAACTATGATTTGCAATGCCTACCGTTCCATCCCTAGACCGCGTTGTGGGAGATCTGATCATCTGGCTGTCCTTCTGTCTGCATCTCCGCTTGCTCTTTAGGCAGAGAAGCAGCAGTGGAATTGCTTCGAGTTGGTGGAGTGGGCTGTGTTCAAGGACTCAGAGGGCTTGAACCAATGCACAACAGTTGTCATGGTCTTTATAAAAACAGTTGTAGATGAGTGTGTCCCCACAACATCATTCAGAGTCTCCCCTAACCAGAAGCCCCAGATAAGCCATGAGATCAGCAATCTGCTGAGGGCCAGATCGGTGACATTCATGCCTGGTGACCAAGTAAAGTACAAGAGGTCCATGTACAACCTCCAGAAATTCCAGACCAAACCTGAATCACTAAAGGATGCTTGATGGCTTGAATGCTATCACCTCCTACAAAGTGAAACCAAGTGACATAGACGACAACAAGGTTTTGGTCCCGGATGAGTTCAATGCCTTTTATGCTAGCTTGACTGTCAAAATGTGGAGGCACCTTCACGAACTCCCACAGCCCTCAATGACCCTTTGATTTCAGCCTCTGGGGCTGACGTGAAAGGAGGGTGAACCCACAGAAAGCATTCAGCCCAGGTGGGGTACCTGGCTGAGTACTAAAGACCCATGCTGATCAACTGGCTGGAGTGTTCACTGATATCTTTAACCTCTTACTTCAGTATTCTAAAGTACCTACCTGCTTCAGAGGATAGATAATACTATATTCTGCCATCATATTTGACCTACCAAGATGAACCACGTCACACTTATCTGGGTTGAACTCCATCTGCCACTTCTCAGACCAGTTTACTGTGAATGCCCACAAGAAAATGAATCTCAGTGTTGTATATGGTGACATTAACGCACTTTGATAACAAATTTACTTAAAACATTTTATACAGTCCATTACCGGCCACTGAAAGCACTTCATAATTTTTGAGGTCAGTGCCACAGGACAGTGATCATTTCGACCAGTCCTGTCGCTGTCTTGAGCACCGAATGATGGTGGCTGCCTTAAAGTCTGCAGGGACAGTGGACTATTGCAAAGAGTTATTAAAGATGTCCGTTAAGTCTTCTGTTAGTTAGGTTACATAATCCCTCAGTATCTGACCAGGTACGTTGTTCAGCCCCGCAGTTTTGCATGGATTTACCCTGGCTAGGATCCTCCTCACCTTGGCTGTGGCTGGATGGTGCCTGTTCCTCAGGGGAGTGGGGGCTTTCCTCGATGTCACATCATTCATTGGGTCAAGTTGTGTTAAAATATTTTAAGGCCAATTGATATATGCTTAAATTAAGCGAGAGCAATATCTAACCAAGGTAATCCAATATTTTTGTTGCAGGAAGTATCAGTTAGTCTTCTGCTACACAATTATTGAACGAAACAATCGACAGCTCATACCAATTGTCAGGAGTGGTGTTGGAGGTGACTTGGTGCAGGTTTGCACTAATCCGCTGGATTGCTTCTTTCCCTTTGATCCTTATATTCTTAAAAGGTTTGTGAACATCAGTATTTGATGTTAAATCTGAAATGAAATAAGGGTGAATTGCTTTAGTAAAAATAGAAAATGGAATTTGTTCACATTTGTTGAGGCTGATATGGATACATGAAAAAGGAAACTAGGTAATAATAGTAGGAGAAAATGGAATAGAAAGAGACTGAAAGTTGAAGAAATGTAGGGCAGATGGGAGGAATGTCATGGAGCTTAACAGCAGGTATGATACAGACTACTGGAGGAGAACAATGTGTTTCCCTGCTTTCTATGTTTTTGAATCCATGTGATTTCACTTTGAAAACGCCCTTTTCAGCTGTTTAATATTTCACATCTTTGTTTCTGAGTGCCACAGGTTTCTTCCCATTTCCTTCCCCTTGAATTAGTATCAACAATTTGTGCTTTATTAAAACAATATTAGCAACTTATGCACTGCCAAAGTGTATCTGTTATCTTTTACTTGAAATATACAGAAGTCATAATGATTCAACATGTGTATGATTTGTTTCATTGTTACTTGAGTACAGATGACAGTTTTTTTTATCTGACAGATCTAAGAAAACCTTTGAAGGTATTTATCAGGTCTGGGAGGATTTAAGCTTTCAGGATATTCAGGTTTCACAGAAAATCACAAAGCAGGTGGGTAGATCCGATACCAACAGAATATATTTTTACTGCAATGCAATAGCATTTAGTGGGAGAATATTTTACTGTATTGGCTTGTTTTTCATGAGTGCGTATTCATAGACTTTTATTCTGTATGTAAATAGCAATCCATTATTTCTCTTTTTGCAAAGAAAAATTCGCCCATGAGAGACTTATCCAGCAGATAGCAGCCATTTGAACAGTTGTGATGATGAAAAGACCACTGTTCTGGTGGTTATTAAACAAAAGGCTCAGAGCTCAGCTGATAAGTTTCCACTGAACTCTGTATCACCAGAAAGTATGAGCAAAGAAACACCAGATAACAATTTCCCTTTAGTACTAAATGTACTAGATTGAAAGATGCTATAGTATTGTTCAATAACTATAGGAGTTAAACTCTAACTCATATTGATATTCTTTGAACCATTACTTTATTAAATTTAAGTAAGAATTAATCAGGAGTTTAAAAGTAAGGAGATTATATAATTTTATTAAACACTGGTGAAAACTTAGCTGCATACAATTTCTTGTTGTGTGAATGAAGAAAATTACTGGTAGATACAAAGCTTCTTCCTTATTCGACAAAACAAGGTATAGCAGGCATCATACGGAGACGTTTTCGGTCAAAAGGTCTGGCTGTCCCAACATGGGGCTGGATATTTTATGTGCCAAACATCAAAGGACAATTTTAATCAGCATTGTCTGGTCTGGGTTTCACTGCCTTTAGGAACCTAGTGTTCAGAGCTGTACTCCAAATTAAATCCACAATACATATTCAGATGTGAAGCCTGGTAGCCAAAGTCAATTGCTAAATGTATCTGTCCAAACCCAAAAATCACTCTAACATAATTCAGATCATCACGCTGGGAAGATGTGATAGTACTGGAGAGGGTGCAGAGGAGATTGACCAGAATGTGGCCTGGGATGGTGTGTTACACAGTTATGAAGAGAGACTAGGGAATCTAGATCGGTTTTCCCCAGAATGGAAGAGATTAAAAGGGGATATAATTGAGGAAAAAGGTGTAGATAGGATAAACTGCAGTAAATTTATCACTATGTCAGAGGTAGAGAAATCTAGAAAATATAAATTTGGGGTAAGAGATTTAGAAGGGATATTTTTTGCCAGAGAATGGTGGTAATGTGGAATGTACTACCTGAGTGAGTGGTGGAAGCAGACTCACTAACAGCATTTAAGAATTGTCCAGATAAGCCTTAGGCATAGAACGTTACTGGCCAAGTGCTGGAAGATGGTATACAGATGTGTGTCTATTTGTTGACGTTATGGGCCAGATGGCCTGTTTACAAGTGGTGATTGTATGTTAAGTAAAATAACATTCCCTACCTGCCATTACTTTGGTTTTGTTTTCTTCGAACACCATATGCATCCTAGGAACTGTTAAAGAAAATATTTAACAAAATCCCTTTTTTCCCAAGTTATTGCTAAGGGCTGACATGCTTAAATGTCAACAGGTGCAACTGCTAGGCAGTCAGAATATGTTCAAGAAATGTTGCTATTTATATTTCAGGGCACATCAATATTGAATCTCATAAGATAAGGACTAAGGTGGTTACACTTAAAGAAAATGATAGTTGTTATCTTTCACTTCAACTAGGAGCTGCTTTTAACCTAAAGACGGGCAACCTATTTACTTGACTGGAGATTATAATGCTCAAGATGGTTGTTCTAGAGATGAAGAACTTTGGAAAAGCTAAATTGAACAAAGGATAATTTATTGTTTTGATTTAAAAACTAATGTAAAATGTGAATCTGTTTTGTATTGGTCTGATTTTCAAGTATTTAATAGTTTTTCCCTGACTATCAATTTATAGGATTCTGCTGAAGATGAAGAGGATGATTTCTTAAAAGGAGAGTCGTTGCACAGTGAGACTTTTGGGATCATACCAAATTCTTTTGAGTCCAATGTGCAAAGTCCTAACAGCATGGGTTCTCCTGTTACTTTCCACTGCATCAGCTCTGAACAACTATAAATGAGATAAATATACAAATTTTCAGATATGGCTTCATAGAAATAAAATGGAGGAGTATCCATATAGGAACTTGTTTATAATTTTCATAAATAGAAGTTGGCTTTTGTCTAGACTATTTTTATTTTGTTTTACTATGCAAATATTCATTAATTCATCAATTGTGTAAATTTTGTATATTTGTGTACATAGTAATTTGTACATGTTTACTATATTTTAAAACAATTTGTCTTTTTTTAAAAATTATCTTTGGTTTGGAAGTTGTTTGATTCTCAAGTTGGGGGTTCAAATTTATTTTCTTTCCGGATTAGGAAAGTCCAGGAATATATGTAGAACCAATGATGGCAGTTTCCAAATAGTAGTGGTTAAACTGCAATCCCTGTGGCTGATTTACTCTAATTATGACAGGATTGTTAATGTTTGAAATACTTTTCTCTTTGCGATTTTGGGAAGAGTGGGAGAGATTGGATGCAGGGAAGCAAAACCAATCTCCATTTTATTACCCTTTGTTTTCTCGTAGCTATTCATCTACTCGATTTGGCTATTTTAAACTAAGCAGCTGATTAGAAGTACAATTCGTTCATAGAAGTAAAAAGGAAAAATTTGAATGCTGGAAATCTAATTAAGAACAATAGTTGTTTTGAAAATTAACAAATTCATCAACTTTAGATGAAACTTAACCAAAGCCCAATATTCAGAAGTTGCTCTTTCCAGAATTCTCAATTTTAAAGTTGGAATCTTTGCAAAATGCATTGAGAATTGTTTTCCTGTCTGAATTGTAGCAAAAACTGGAAGTAGATTAATATGTTCTACCAACTGTAAAATGTAGTGATCTTTTTTATTTGTCTGGCTTTAAATTATTGCTGTCTTAGTTAACTGCTGCTAAACTAATGTCTGGTATTCAGTTTGGGTTACACTTTAGTCATGATGTGATGACAGTGAATGGAGATCTTACTCATGTTTCAGAACATCCAAGAATGGCAAAACTTGTTATTTCTTTGTGTATTTTGATGCCAGAATAATTTAACCTTTATGGTTTGCACCACCTCAGTAAAGTGTATCCTGTTCATTTTGTTGTCATTCATTTATACCAGGCAGATACTTGTTTTGTAAAAAAAAATCTTCAGTTTTCAAAGGTTCAAATTGTAGATATCTGATTAAATTTTGCATTCTCTTGGATTTGAGTGACTAATTCATTATTCAATTGTTTATAGCATCTATAATAGTTTTCCTGCATTTTCTACTTTTGTTCAGATGTTTGAATCAATTTTAGAATTTAATGTATGCCTGTGATATTGCATCCAATCTACCCATTCATCTGTTATTTTATACTTGGCCTTCTAATATCTAATACTTTGAAAGGTACCAGTTAAAAGCAATAAGGTGTCTTGTTTACTGAGTTTGGTGTAAAGTGACCATATTATCCACAGTGCCAACTTGCTTTTTAAAACAGCCTGCTGTAAGGAAAGAGTTAAATGTGATTCCTCCTTGGTATATGCTAAAATAAAATGGAATTCTGTAAGACAAAATAGAAAAAAGTACAGTCGACATTTCGGGCCGAGAAAGACTGTACTTTTTCCCATAGATGCTGCCTGGCCTGCTGAGTTCCTCCAGCGTTGTGTGTGTGTGTGTTTTGCTTGGATTTCCAGCATCTGCAGATTTTCTCTTGTTTGTGATTGGCTTAGAATGGGATTGTTTTGAGAGAACCAGTCTACAGTAATGTTTTGAGAAAGGAGTACGTCTACAGCCATAATAGTGAAAACATTGCGCTGTGAGATCATTGTGCTGGTGCAGGTAGCAAATACATGGGAAATGTACTAATGCAAGTAGTCTTTAAGGGTGTGTGCGAGAGAGAGAGAAAAAAAGAATCCACTCTTAGGACTAGCGTTAGTGCTAGAGTTAAAGATACAGACAAGCTGGCGGAGCAGAGTCGATGGGCCAAATGGTCTACTTCTCCTATATCTTATGGTATGTCGAGAAGGTGCAGCTTTATTGAGAGGGGAGGGAAAAGGCCGCATGAAGGTTTGTTGGCATTCTGCAGATCAGCTCTTAGTGGATGATAGTATTAGTAATCAGGCCGCAGCTGAAGGATAGCGGTTGATTATCACCAGCTAAATAAATATGAACCTCCATTAACTGCTGCTGCCCTGGACATAGTGCCTTTGGAAATGATATCACAGGAAGACAAGAAATGGTATGCTCTAATAGATCTGGCCAACACATTCTTCTCCATTCCCCTGTCATCAGAGTCACAAGATCAGTTGGATTTTCAAAGGGTCTTTGACAAAGGTCACACGTGAAGCTGCTTAGCAAGATAAAGAGTCCATGGTGTTACAGGAAAGATACTAGCATGGATGGAACATTCAACACACACAAAATGCTGGTAGAATGCAGTAAGCCAGGCAGCATCTATAGGAAGAAGTACAGTCGACATTTTGGGCCGAGACCCTTCATCAGGACTGGGAGCATTGGCTGATTGGCAGGAGGCAAAGATTGGGAATAAAGCCCAATCTTTGCCTCCTGCCAATCTCTCCTGGTTGGCTGCCAGAGACTAGTGGTGTTTCACAGGGACGTGTGTTGGGACTGTTTATTTTGTATGTCAATGATTTGGATGACGGAATTGATGGCTTTGTGGCCAAGCTTGTGAACAGTACGAAGATACGTGGAGGGGCATGTTGTGTTGAGGAAGCAGGGAGTCTGCAGAAGGACTTAGACAGATTAGGAGAATGGGCATAGAAGTGGCAGATGGAATAGTGTCAGGAAGTGTGTGGTCATGCACCTTGGTAGAAGGAATAAAAGTGGAGACTTTTTTAAACAGAGAAAATTCAAAAACCCAAAGTGCAAAGAGACTTGGGAGACCTTGAGCAGGATTCCCTGAAGGTTAACTTGCAAGTTGAGTCGATGGTGAGGAAGGCAAATGCAATTTTAGAATTCATTTTGAGAGGACTAGAATATAAAAGCAAGGCTGGGGCTTTATAATGCATTGGTGAGGTCTTACTTGGAATATTGTGGGCACTCTTGGACCTGGTATCTAAGAGGATGTGGTGACATTGGAGAGGGTTCAGAGGAGGTTCACAGAAATGATTGAAAGACATCATATGAGGAGCGTTTGATGGCTCTGGCCTGTACTTGGTGGAATTTAGAAGAATAAGGAGGGAATCTCATTGAAACCTATCGAATGTTGAAAGGCCTGGATAGAGCGGATATGGAGAAGCTGTTTTCTTTGGTGGCAGAGTCTAAGACCAGAGGACATTGCCTCAGAATAGAAAGGCATCCATTTAGAACAGAGAAGAGGAATATTGTTATCCAGAGGGTGGTGAATCTGTGGAATTCATTGCCACAGGCGGCTCTAGAGGCCAAGTCATTGAGTGTACTTAAAGTGGAGTTTTATAGATTTTTGGGAAGTCAGGGTGTGAAAGGTTATGGGGAGAAGGCAGGAAAATGCGGTTTAGAAGGTAATAGAACGGCAGAGCAGACTCGATGGGCCGAATGGCCCAATCTGTTACGGTTTTACCAGTTTGCGTTTACATGGGAAAGCAGACAACACACTTTTACCAGATTGCCTGATAGGAATGGGCACAGCCCTACCTTGTGCCATGGTCTGAAAGCTCGAGATCTCGATGCATCCCCAGTAAGCTGTCACCTGATTATACAGACAGCCCTCCTGCTCCGAGAACCCACTGAGGAGGGAATAGCTGGAGTCCTGGACGTGCTGGTAAGCCGCATAAGGAATGGATCCATAGAAAATACAGGGGACCGAGTCAGGAAGTCCTGGGCATGCAGTGTGTCTCGGGACCTTAAGTGATCCGGGAAAAAAGAACCGAAATAAAATGGCTGAAATGGCTACCTCCACAAATAAGCAAGAGACCCAAAGGTTTGCGGGGCAATTAGGCTACTGGAGGCGGCACATACCACACCTAACGGTCCTGCTGCCTGCGACCCCTACACAAAGTAACTGGGGGTGGGGAAGCAACTTTTCCGTGGTATCCAGAACAACAGGCGTTCGAGGCTGCCAAGGAAACAATGGCTCAGTCCCTGCCCCCTGTCCCTTGTTTACCCCGATTGCCATTTGAGCTACAGGTACCCGTACATCAGAACAACGCTGTATAAAGTTTATGGAGGGGGGTGGGAGAAGACAAAACGGGGTGAACATTCCACGATTTGCTCCTACACTACGATACACGCCTATTGGACGTTAGTGGAGACGGCAGATCCCCGAGAAGGAAGTGGAGTAATCATGAGACGCATTATAACGTAGGCGCTCCCGGAGAGACCTACTAACAGGGTGAGAAAGCAGAGCAAACCTCCGTTGTGAAGTGAAAGTGGTACATCGCAGAGCGAGCAAGTAAGGGTCCAGAGAGGGTTGGCAAATTACACACAGGTGTAGCCCACACGCCTGTGGATAGACACACAGAGACTGTCGAATCCCCTATCCCAACGCCTCCCCTTCATGGGGAGTGTCCAACCGACAGCTCTCTGAAGCGGATAAACATCATGCCTGGTTTATGGACGGCCCCAGACCCCGGAAAGCCGGTGTCCAGGGGTAGACATCAGCTGCGCTGAACGAAGAGGGTTTTGCGGCGCAGGGAGAGGGCGGTTTCGGCCAGCTAGCTGAACTGAACCGGTGGCAGTCACCTTGCCACGGCAGCGCGAAGCAGATCGGCTGCCTATATACACAGACTCTTGGGCAGCGGCAAATGGCAGGGCGGCAGAAAAGGAAATTGTAGATACTGTACAGGGAAAGCCCCTGTGGGGGCAGGCACTCTGGGAACAGATCTGGAAAACAGTCCATCGAATGAAGACCACTGCTTTCCATGTAGACGCCCACCAGAAAGATTCCTCTCTGTCTACCACCTTTATTAATAAAGTGGACCAGTTAGTACGAGTACACCCTTGAATCCCGTGTGTTGGGACAATAGACAAGTAACATGGCTGGTCATCTGGGCGTGTATGGTTACAACTGAATGGGCTAAGCAACGAGGTTTACAATTATCAGTGTACTTGACTACGGAAGTTGGGATATTAGACGATTTAAAAAAAACTTCATGAGAAGCCGACTGACCACAATAAAAAGTCCAGTCCAGCTGCGGTAGATTGATTACATCGGACCCCTGGTAGACGGCACTATGCTGTTGACATCTGCTCAGGTTTTTTAATAACAATTCCTTGACAAGCTGATCAAGACCGTACTCTATAGGGTTTGCAGGAGTCAATTAGTTATGATGGGGACCCTCAGGCGATGCAATTGGATAACACGTTTCATTTCTCTGGACAAGCTGAGAGAGACTGGGCTGCCAGTAAGGCCATTCATTAGGCATACCAGGTACTCTTATTACCGCCAAGCTGATTGAAAGAGTGAATGGACTTTTAAAACGAGAGTTTCGTTTATTGACACCAACTTACACCTCACAGGGGTGGCTGATTGTAGTATCCCAGGCCTTGTACAACCCGAGTAACAGACATTTACTCCAAGGATCACCACTAACCAGGATGATCAAGTGCACCCCAGGACCAGAGGAGGAAGCACTGAAGAAAAGGCTCTACAGTGGGAGGGAAAGTATCGGTGCTACATTCCAAATTCTCTGGTTTGCAAAGGGGAAGACTGTGGCAAATGGAGACACAGCCACTCACTGGGTATCAGTACAAGAGAAAAACAACTGGTGTGCTTGAGCAGGGGGAAATTGGCCAAACGAGAATTATTTAAACCTTTGTAAGGCTGATAATAACGGACACTTTGTTTCCTCCCAGGTGAAAATGACAGTCCTGGAATTAATCCTTTCAATGGCATGGGCCCTCCCTGAGTAGAGGTCACAGTCCAGACATGCAGAAAAAACAAGACACAAAAACTCACTGTAGAACAAGGTGCCACAGCATGAATTTTAAAATATTTTTTGTAAAATGCATGAATGCACTCAAAATACAAAAACAAACTCCCTGCTTTCTGTCTCTATGTGCATAAAAAGTTCATATTAGCTGTGCTTTCAAAGTTATCTTTTATTTCCTGCCACAGAATAGTTTTATTTATATTGAGTAATTATATGGATTATAATACAAAGTACAACAGCCTTCTTGGCTTAATAGGTCCATTTTAGCATAACGCTGGAGTTACTGAGCCTCAACATCTCTTTCTGGGAGTGTTAACTTCCCTATAAACATCTCCCTCCTGTTAAAAGAGCTTTCTGCTGGATTCTCTTGTTGCTTTGACTTACTATTTTGATACTGCACTCTCAAGGTTATATTATTTATATATTCTTTGATAACAAATAAACTTTGATTAATGAATCTTGAAATTTTATCCCACAGTTGAAAATGCTGCTTATTTTTTTAAAATCTTCTCATTACTTTGATATATTGGAGAGCTAAAATGGAGTTTGTGAAGCCCACAAATACCAGGAACTTCTTGTAATTAAATACAAAACTGAATGCTAGAATAGTATTTTTTTGACTAATCAACTTTTCACATCTGACACAATTGAATCTTAATAATTTAATATCAATGTTTTTAATTGTACTCTAAGAAATAATATCCACTTCCCCTTCGCAAATATCGTTGCAGATTTTGGTTTGCGACAACTGAGGCCTCCGTTGATCGGGGTCGTCTATGCTATCTACATGATGGGTAAGCCAGGGCAGTACGACATGCAGAGCAAGCTGTTGCCTATGAAGCAGCCCCCCCCCCTCCACGCAGCCGATTACTCCACCAGCAGAGCACCCCTCCCCCTACCCCCACAATCCTTTCCGGTCCTGAAGAAGTGTCTCGGCCCGAAACATCGACTATTTTTATGTTTCCGTAGATGCTGCCTGACCTGTTAAGGTCCTCCAGCATTTTGTGAGTTGGATTTCCCGCATCTGCAGATTTTCTCGTATTTATGATGTTTTTTACCCCCCCCCCAAGTGTTTGCTCGATCATTTATTTTTACAGTTTGTCAGATCATTTTAAGTAAACAGATCTGGTAAAATCACAGTCCATTCTGGCCATCTCCCCTTGTTCTTTCCAGTCCGGATGAAGGGTCTCGACGTAAAACGTGGAATATTCATTTCCCATCACCGAGTTGCCTGACTCGCTGGGTTCCTTAAGCTCCTTTGTGTCGTGCTCCATCTGCTTTGTCTTGTGTCTCTGCCCTGGGCTCTCTTTGCAATTTATTGCAATAGCGTAACTAGCTCAATGTAGCCAGTTGGCGAGCATATTCATATGAATTCGGGAATTAGGAGTGTAGAAGGATTATTTGGATATTATACTAATTACAATCTCAAAAAATCACATTAGCTATTAAGTCTATACAAATATTGGTATGTTATTCAACCAAAATACTGGAAGTGGCCCGTCGAGCGAAACAACTCTTAACATTTCAGGTCGAAAACTTCTGAGAGGAATTTCCACAGATTTTAAAGGCAGCCAATATTAGAATGTGCAGCAAAAACTATATGTACAGTTAATGCATTTTCTCTACAGCGTAAATTATTAGACACGGTTAAAAAAACATTCTCAAAACTATTACCATATTTTTGCAAAGAAATGCGTGATGTACCACATTAGTGTGTTGTCAAAGTACTTTAGTCATCTCCTGCGTTAGTAATGTATATTTCCACAGGAGGAAACTTAGCTATAAAACTAAGGAAGAACACACGTAGCGAACTTCTGAACTAGCACTGCAACACACGAACGGTAGGGAGAGCTGGGGTGCTGCCGTATATCGTGGGAGTTAGCGTTTGTCACCGACGCCTTCCCTGCCCATTAGTACGTCTGAGCGGGGAGGCGCCTACAATTCCCATAAAGCAATGCAGCTGGAGCGACGTAGCTGACTGGTGGCGGCGGGGCAGGGGACTACGGAGCTGCAAGATGCCGCTTCTTCTCAACGACCAACCCATAAGCTTACCTTCGTCCACTGGGGAGTTCATTGAGCGTTATTCCAAGTTAAAGGTGAGTGAGTGCTTTCCGTCTAGGTGCCGTGCGCTGCGGCTCACTTACCTGCCCGTTCAGCTGAGCGGGGAAGAAGGCGAGAGAGCCGGCAACTGAAGGGAGAAGCTCTCAGTCGGCGGCTTGGGCGAATGCACTCGCTGTCTTCTTGCTGTTTAATGGCAACGTTTAACCTTCAGCCTCACAAAATGAAACATCTTCCTGTTACTTATTTTTTTGTCAGCTTGTTTGTGTACAAACCAGCTGATTTACCTATTTCGAAAGGGTAACTTTTCCCGGTTAGCTTTTTTTCCCGGAGTGCTTTGGGATGCCTTGTGTTAATAATAATGCTTTAAGGAAGTGCAAGATCGGACCCGAGGACCTGGAGGATGTTGCTGCTGACCGTACCACGTGTCGATAGCCGTGTAGGAGATGGAAAGAACAACCAGAAGACAGCAGAAGAGAGCCAGGAGAGATGCGGCCATGGTTGCCACCACTACCACATACATTGTCCCACCTGCAATAGAGCTTGTGGGTCCAGGATAGGACTGTACAGTCATCAAAGATCTCGCCGTCAAAGGAGTGGACGTCGTCATCGGATTTCGATGGACAACCGAAGAGAGAGAGAGTGTGTTAATAAGCGACATCCGCATCGGATTGCCCTATTTTCTTGTGGCATTAGAAAGAGGAGCTTTGGCTCAATGAGTTTATGCTGACTGGAGGCAACACCATTAGTCCTATTTGTCACTTACTTTCCCTGTAACTTGTTCTTTCTTACCTGCCTATTTTGATTCTCTTTCTTCCCCCTTCCCCCCCAACTGCCTTACAATATGGATAATTTACAGGGATATTATGACCTGAACTATTAAGAAAGAACGGGGGAATTGGGGGTAGGAGAATCTGAGTTCTGAAAATGGGAGATACAAGACTGGAATGGCTGGGTATCTGAAATTGTTCAATTTGATGGGGACATCTAATAAGCAATTCAGAAGATGTTTCTTGAGCTTGTTCAAAGGTTAATTGGAACAGAATAAAAGACCAAAGCTGGTGGGACTAGAGTGTTGAGAGGTGGTTACCAGAAGTTCGAAGACATTCTTGCTGACCCAGTGGTGATGTACAATATCAACCCTTTGCTTTACATTGAATGGGTACTTTGGACCTTGGGTGAAGGGAAAGGAAGGACAAGAAAGGTATATAGAACATAGAATAGTGCAGCAGATTACAGGCCATTCAGCCCACAATGTTGTGCCAACCCTCAAACCCTGCCTCCTTTATAACCCCCCACCTTAAACTCCTCCGTATACCTATCTAGTAGTCTCCTAAACTTCACTAGTGTATCTGCCTCCACCACTGACTCAGGCAGTGCATTCCACTCACCAACCACTCTCTGAGTAAAAAAACCTTCCTCTAATATCCCCCTTGAACTTCCCACCCCTTACCTTAAAGCCATGTCCTCTTGTATTGAGCAGTGGTGTCCTGGGGAAGAGGCGCTGGCTATCCACTCTATCTATTCCTCTTATTATCTTGTACACCTCTATCATATCTCCTTTCATCCTCCTTCTCTCCGAAGAGTAAAGCCCTACCTCCCTTAATCTCTGATCATAATGCATACACTCTAAACCAGGCAGCATCCTGGTAACTCTCCTCTGTACCCTTTCCAATGCTTCCACATCCTTCCTATAGTGAGGTGACCAGAACTGGACAAAGTACTCCAATTGTGGCCTAACCAGAGTTTTATAGAGCTGCATCATTACATTGCGACTCTTAAACTCTATCCTTCGACTTATGAAAGCTAACACCCCATAAGCTTTCTTAACTACCCTATCCACCTGTGAGGCAACTTTCAGGGATCTGTGGACATGTACCCCCAGATCCCTCTGCTCCTCCACACTACCAAGTATCCTGCCATTTACTTTGTACTCTGCCTTGGAGTTTGTCCTTCCAAAGGTATGTTTTAGCTCTTTGGATGTCACTGATTGGGTTTTATTGTACTTGGCTGTGATATACTCTGTTTCATAAATCAGAATTTGGAAATTGCTGATTCTAACAGTGGTGTGAAGGTTTTTTCTAAATGGTTCGTAATTCTGAATGTCTGCTATTAACACACATTTTGCTGTTTTTGTAATATTTTCAGTTATCTTAAACATGTGACTATTTCAGTGGGCAGCACCAGACTGTAAGCAAGATTGAAAATGCTGACCGTTCCTTTCTTGGCACTTGCAGTTTTGATAACCATCAGCAACTTGGAACAGAACAGGCATTGAGCCTCAGAGGTCCGGGCAATCACGCATTGAACTTGGTGTGTTTATTCCAAATTGTCTAAAGCTGTGACAACTTTTATCGATGGACACTGTTCTGACTGGTTACATCACAGCCTGATATGGAAACAACAATGACCAAGAAAAGAAGGGCCTACAGAAATAGTGGATGCAGCCCAGTCCATTATAGGAAACACCTTCCCCGCCATTGAGCACATCTACAAGGAGCCCTGCCACAGTGAAGCTACTGTTCTTGCTGCTGCCATTAGGAAGGAGGTGCAGGATCCTCAGGTTCAAAGTTCACAGTAAATTTATGATCAAAGATTCATTTTCTTTTGGGCATACTCAGTAAATCCATAATAGATTAATTGAATCGATGAAAGACTGCACCAGCAGTGTGCAAAAGACAGCAAACTCTACAAATGCTAAAAGGAAGAAAGAAACTGTTCTTGAACCTGGTGGTGAGTTAGACCATAAGACAAAGGAGCAGAAGTCGGCCATTCGGCCCATCGAGTCTGCTGCGCCATTTTATCATGAGCTGATCCATTCTCCCATTTAGTCCCACTCCCCTGCCTTCTCACCATAACCTTCGATGCCCTGGTGGTGGGGAAACTGCTGGAGTCAGTTATCAAAGATGTGATAACAGCACATTTGGAAAGCGGTGAAATCATCGGACAAAATCAGCATGGATTTGTGAAAGGAAAATCATGTCTGACGAATCTCATAGAATTTTTTGAGGATGTAACTAGTAGAGTGGATAGGGGAGAACCAGTGGATGTGGTATATTTGGATCTTCATAAGGCTTTTGACAAGGTCCCACACAGGAGATTAGTGTGCAAACTTAAAGCACACGGTATTGGGGGTAAGGTATTGATGGTGGATAGAGAATTAGTTAGCAGACAGGAAGCAAAGAGTGGGAATAAACGGGACCTTTTCAGAATGGCAGGCAGTAACTAGTGGGGTACCGCAAGGCTCAGTGCTGGGACCCCAGTTGTTTACAATATATATTAATGACTTGGATGAGGGAATTAAATGCAGCATCTCCAAGTTTGCGGATGACACGAAGCTGGGCGGCAGTGTTAGCAGTGAGGAGGATGCTAAGAGGATGCAGAGTGACTTGGATAGGTTGGGTGAGTGGGCAAATTCATGGCAGATGCAATTTAATGTGGATAAATGTGAAGTTATCCACTTTGGTGGCAAAAATAGGAAAACGGATTATTATCTGAATGGTGGCCGATTAGGAAAAGGGGAGGTGCAACGAGACCTGGGTGTTATTATACACCAGTCATTGAAAGTGGGCATGCAGGTACAGCAGGCGGTGAAAAAGGCGAATGGTATGCTGGCATTTATAGCGAGAGGATTAGAGTACAGGAGCAGGGAGGTACTACTGCAGTTGTACAAGGCCTTGGTGAGACAACACCTAGAGTATTGTGTGCAGTTTTGGTCCCCTAATCTGAGGAAAGACATCCTTGCCATAGAGGGAGTACAAAGAAGGTTCACCAGATTGATTCCTGGGATGGCAGGACTTTCATATGAAGAAAGACTGGATGAACTGGGCTTGTACTCGTTGGAATTTAGAAGATTGAGGGGGGGATCTGATTGAAACGTATAAAATCCTAAAGGGATTGGACAGGCTAGATGCAGGAAGATTGTTCCCGATGTTGGGGAAGTCCAGAACGAGGAGTCACAGTTTGAGGATAAAGGGGAAGCCTTTTAGGACCGAGATTAGGAAAAACTTCTTCACACAGGGAGTGGTGAATCTGTGGAATTCTCTGCCACAGGAAACAGTTGAGGCCAGTTCATTGGCTATATTTAAGAGGGAGTTAGATATGGCCCTTGTGGCTATGGGGATCAGGGGGTATGGAGGGAAGGCTGGGGCAGGGTTCTGAGTTGGATGATCAGCCATGATCATAATAAATGGTGGTGCAGGCTCGAAGGGCCGAATGGCCTACTCCTGCACCTATTTTCTATGTTTCTATGTTTACTCAGATACCTATCAGTTTCTGCCTTAAATACACCCACTGAATTGACCTCCACTGCCACTCGTGGCAACAAATTCCATAGATTCACCACCCTCTGGCTAAAAAAATTTGTTCGCATCTCTGTTCTGAACGGGCACCCTTCAATCCTTAAGTCATGCCCTCTCGTACTAGACTCCCCCATCATGGGAAACAACTTTGCCACATCCACTCTGTCCATGCCTTTCAACATTCAAAATGTTTCTGAGGTCTCCCCTCATTCTTCTAAACTCCAAGGAATACGGTCCAAGAGCGGACAAACGTTGCTCATATGTTAACCCTCTCATTCCTGGAATCATTCTAGTGAATCTTCTCTGTACCTTCTCCAATGTTAGCACATCCTTTCTTAAATAAGGAGACCAAAACTGCCCACAGTAGTCCAAGTGAGGTCTCACCAGCGCCTTATAGAGTCTCAACATCATATTCCTGCTCCTATACTCTATTCCTCTAGAAATGAATGCCAACATTGCATTCGACTTCTTCACCACTGACTCAGCCTGGAGGTTAACTTTAAGGGTATCCTGTACGAGGACTCCCAAGTCTTGTTGCATCTCGGAACTTTGAATTCTCTCTCCATTTAAATAATAGTCTGCCTGTTTATTTCTTCTGCCAAAGTGCATAACCATACACTTTCCAACATTGTATTTCATTTGCCACTTCTTTGCCCATTCTTCCAATCTATCCAAGTCTCTCTGCAGACTCTCCGGTTCCTCAGCACTACCGGCCCCTCCACCTATCTTCGTATCGTCAGCAAACTTAGCCACAAAGCCATCTATTCCATAATCCAAATCGTTGATGTACAATGTAAAAAGAAGCGGCCCCAACACAGACCCCTGTGGAACACCACTGGTAACTGGCAGCCAATCAGAATAGGATCCCTTTATTCCCACTCTGTTTCCTGCCAATCTATCCACGTATGTAACTTTCCCGTAATTCCATGGGCTCTTATCTTGTTAAGTAGCCTGGTTTGGCACCTTGTCAAAGGCCTTCTGAAAATGTCCTCAGGAGTCCTGAGGCTCCTGTGCCACATTCCTGATGGCAGCAACAAGAAGAGTGCATGACTGGGTAGTCAGGGTCCCTGATGATAAATGCTACTTTTCTGCGACAATGCTTCTTGTAGATGTACTCAGTGGTGGGGAGGGCTTTGATGTGATGGACGGGGCCATATCCACTACTTCCCGTAGGTTCAGGAACAGTTATTATTTTTAAACCAGCATGGATCACTGACCTGAACTAATCCCACAACCTCTGGACTTGCTTTCAAGGACTCTACAACTTTTGGTTCTTGGTATTATTTATTTATATTATTATTACTATTTTTATATTTGCACAGATTGTCTCTTGCAAGTTGTTTGTCAGTCTTTGTGTGTAGTTCTTCATTGATTCTATTGCATTTCTTTCTTAATCTTGGTGTAGTATGTGGTGACATATACATTGATATTAACTTTACTTTGAACTTTGATATCTAGTGGGATAATTACATATGGAACTTGCATTATGGCAGATTTCTGATATCAGGAATAAGAGGTTCAGTCATGATTACCAAGCATAGCATGCATCCTTAGTGTGAGCTCCTCTCCGAACAAGCATGACTTTGAATAAACTCTGCTCTGTGTTGAGAGCAATCTAAATACTAACAGACTTTAAAGGGTCAAAATCTTATTATCTCAAGGTGTTGTATTTATCCACTCTTCTGGTATTAATTTGGTTAAATCATTATTAAAGAAAGTGGATCAATAGGTTAGTGAAATATTTCATTGCTGATTGGAAAATAACATTCATACCTTGAAACTACCCTATAATCTGGTCATTCAGGGCTTTCCTGCCCTAACTGTGGAGTGAATTTTATAAAGTTGTGGCAGACTTACAAACTAGACCAGCAAAATTGAAGGAAAATACTTTTACTGAATTATAATAATGTATTAAATAAAACTCGCTCTGCTTGCTGGAGGGGGTGGAGGGTAGGTATCAGGTTGAATTACATTTTATGACTTATTTTAGAACATTTAAATCTTGCCATTGCATCATAGCTTTGGCGTGTGTTACCTTAGTAACTTCTGAGTTTTAATTTCATTACATATCGCTTGGTGCACCACCGTTCATTACTCCAGGCAAGGGTGTAATTGTTCAGTTTGTGGAGTCTACTGTAGAGTTTGGGGTTTAGGACCGGTTGAGAGGTAGATCCGAGATCCCGGGAAAAGCTGAGACGGAAACCAGAGACCCCAACAACAGCAATAACTCAGATAGTCTAACCAATTGTGGTGGAACCTGCAGTTTCCACAGTATTGCAATTAAAGTAAGAGTTGTTGTAATTTATGAAGAAATGGACATCTTGATAAGAAGTGCAGTTATTTTGTGCAACTTAAGGTAAATTTATGTTTCAAAAAAATCTGATGCTTTTATCTTGTGCAGGAAGGTGCAGAAACTTTGAAATCAAAACCAGCTGTCAAGGTGGACTCTAAAGGTCTTCTATATATTCAGCAAAGGGAATTTGCAGCAACAACTCCTCAGGATGGTAAGCATCAACATTTCACTTTCTAAAGATGGTTACAAGAATCTACTTGACCATCCGCATTCTCTTATTGCTGCGAATTACTTTAAGAATCAGATCTAATTGATTTAAGTTTTTTTTATCCATCCCAAGCATATGACTCCTTACTAGCTAAGCAATGCTATCTCGGAACAATTGCTCTTTAAGCTTGCTATACAATTAATTCGGCTAATAGTCACATCCATCACTATGATTATTCACTCTTATTCTCCTTTTCGGTTCACTTCACAATGTCAGGTTCTGTCGGGAAAGATTTGTAATTTTTGTTTGAAGAGTAAAGAACAATCCTGGTTTCATATGGTCCATAACTTCAGAATTGTCCGACAGACCATCACACTGGTGATATAGATGTGTGTGTATATTAGTATTCTATGGCCCAAGTTTTTGCAGCAGAGACTGATCTCCAAACATCTTGGAACTTCTTTGCTCTTGTCCCTATACCTTTGCTCTGTCAATACTGTTTGGTGCTGGTGTAAAGTGGCTTTCTGATGTGAATCGTATACACACAAGGACATCTTCCACTTCTCAAAATGAAGTTTAAGACCTGGAAATTCATTACTATTCTAGGGCTGCTAAATCTTCTTCCTAATGACTTCCCATTCGTACATGCTTTTTTTTAAATATTAGAATATTTTTTTAGTTACCGGTATGTAATTATGTTGCTCTGCAGTCCGAGTGCATCATTTTAATGTAGCATTGTGTCAGGTGCGGAACAATGGACTTTGAGCAGTGGAGATCTTTGTTCTGTTGTGTATAAAAGCTAAGTTCTAACCCACTGTCCCAAAATGTTTAAGAAAAGAAATAGAAACTCTTAGCTGCTTAGGAGGGCCAATTAAGAGCTGCTTAAAAGTATTCTTATTCTCTAGTATGAAGCAAAGGTTTTGACATGTTCTTGTAATTTATAATTCTATTATGTACTGCTGCCGCAAAACAACAAATTTCTTGACGTATGCCAGTGATATTAAACCTGATTCTGATATTTTGACCACAGGCTCTGTATCTATACTTGGAACAGAAGATGCAACTACTTGCCATATGGTGGCTCTGCGGCACACAGGTAATGAGGGAAGTTGTACAGGAGTTTAAATGAGCTCTGTGAACATACAGCGTTGTGCCTGTTTGGGTTGTCCAGAGAGATCGAGAAGGCAGTGTATGGGGTTGAGTGGGATCTGGGATCAGCCCTGATGGAATGGTGGAGCAGACTCAATGGGCTGAATGGCCTAATTCTGCTCCTGTGTCTTATGGTCGTGGTCTGAATCGGTGGTCACTGAACACTGCAACGACCATAGAATTGACTTGAAAGGCACAAAACTACTGTGCTGCACCAGTGGTTTTTGGAACTGCCTGGTAAAGGAAGCCAGTGAAAATAAAACTAGAGGAAAAGAATTTTGATAAAGACGAAGGTCTCACTCTAAGTAAGAACTGGAATTCGATTGTCAACAATGTGGGAGAGCAGAAACCTGTTCTTTCTGAACAGGAGGTGGACCCATTGGATACATGAAGAGGAATTTAAATATCTGTCGGGTAGTTTGTGGAGTTTTCTATTGCTGTAGGCTGAGGAGGCTGAATCATGGGATGTATTTGAGACTGAGATGGTTAGGTTTTTGGATTAATGGGAAGCTGAGGGTGACTGGTGTGTTAAAGTTGACGAGTTATCTGGTCTATTTCTTTCTTACTTATGTTTTTTTTTAGGGTGTGGAGCTACAGCTTTGGGACACTGTGATGGAATGGATACAGCAGTCTGTGTGTCCAAAATGCTAAATGCTGTCAAGTCCTTGTCAGATGGATTCAGCCATGGGAGGTATGGTCTCAGTACATGAAAAATGAAAATAATGGCAAATTTTATATTTTTATTTACAGGATCTCAAAACAGTAAGTACAGGTTGACCTTCACTAATCCGGCACTATTGGGACCTGAGGAGTGCTGGATTAGTGAAATCATTCTGGGAAAACATTTCTTAATGCATGCATTACTAAATGACAATAAAAGAGGACTGTGTGTCCTCATAATCTAAAAAAATGCCGAATTACAGAAGGATCACATTAAGCATAATGAGTGCCGGATTATCGAAGGAGCTGAATTACAGGTAGTCGGATTAGTGAAGGTCAACCTGTAATTGTTAATTGAAGAGCAAAAACAAAACCTGCAGATGCTGAAAATCTGAAATTAAAACAAGTGCTGGGGTCGTTCAGCAGAGTAGATGGCATCCACTGGGAGAGAAATAATTCCGGGTCAATGACATTTCCACAGCAATGAGTGTGACGTGTAGGCTTGGGGGGAGAAGAGATGTCCATATAGTATAAATGTGGTTGGCTCCAGATGGGTTTTCATAATACCCAATTCTTGATCTATCCACTCACACCATATGGTTTTGGAGCAGGAGCGAATTGTCATGTTCAGAAATAGAAATGTTGCAATTTGGCATGAAGGTTAAGTCTGTGTCTCTGGTTGTAGCAGCTCCTGGTCTGCTAAATGTTCCTTTCCACTAATGATGAAAGGTGTCGGTCCAGAACATCAATTGTTTATTCCCCTCCATAGCTGACTACAATTCAGATTTAATTATTATTATTCAGATTTTCAGCACTTGCATTATTTTTCCTTTGACCTGTTGTTCTGGAGAGGTTTTGGTACATTTTGACAAGGGAAGGTGTAGGAATGCTTGGAACACCCTCAGTTAAAGACAGTGGCCACTCATCGCCAGGACTGGCAGGTATCCAAATGTTTTGCACATGTATTTATGTTTCTGTAATTATCTGTTATTCTGATATATTTCCCGGTTTTCTTCTTTCCTCTTTAGAATTTAGTCAGGGAATATGGTGTGATTTTAAAGATCTGAAGGCTTTTCAGGAGCTAGACTGAACAGCAAATTGTCTTATCTTTTGATATTAAAGAGTCAAAGTCATTTAAGATTTTTATCCTTGCTTTATGTTTCACTGTTTTGTTTAAACTTGTCTTTGCAAATTTAGCATTAATTTGGTACTAAAATGCAAACATTTGACAGACTGCTTTTGGACGGTCACATAGCCATTAACATAAAGCTTTACGATCTTAGCTGTAAAATCAGGGTTCAGTTCCTGTGCTGTCTGTAAGAAGTTTGTACGTTCTGCCCTTGACTGAGTGAGTTTCTGGGGTGCCCTGGTTTCCTCCCATATGCCAAAGACGTATGGGTTAGGTTTAGTAAATTGAGAGCATACTATGTTGGTGCCAGAAGCATAGGAACATTTGCAGGCTGCCTCCTGCCTGAGCATTTCTGGTTTTAAACTTGTCATTGCAAATGCAGCAGTAATTCAGTGTAACACTAAATGTATACACTTCCCAGACTGCATTAGAGAACAGACTGTGTTAGTCAGTGACGTAAATGACACATTTCACTGTATGTTTTGATGTACATGCGACAAAAATAATCTCCCAATGGGTACAAAAAGCAACGCATATACAAACAGTTGGGTAACGGGGTGTAGCTATGGCTCTACCAAAGCAGGTATAAAGCGCTCCTTCCATTGGCTAGCCTGCAGGTCACCATTGGGCAAGGTGTACCACCTGCCTAGCCCCCCAGTAAGGTCATGTCAAGCCATGGGGGGTGTGGATGGTGGTGTGAGCAGCTGGTGCCATCACGAGCCCTGGTTATGTGACTGCTGATGCCAGGCAGACAATCCCTGAAGAGTACTGATCAAGGATAGGGTCACCCCTCTTGTAAAGACACTTCCCAGAAGGCAATGGCAAACTACTGTAGAAAAATTTGCCAAGAACAACCATGGCCACGGAAAAGCCATGATTGCCCATGTCATAGGCCATAGCGCATAATGAACAAACAATACTAATGGTGTTCATTGGTGTGGGACATGCACATGCTATAGAAGTGCTTTACCCTTATTGTTAAGATAGTCTTGGGAAAATGTGTCAGATGATTTTGAAGGCCTTGTTTCTCCCTAAGGAAAGGAGACCACTGCCTTCTCTTTTGCCTGGCTGAACGTCTTTTTTTTTTCTCACATTGAATCAACTCTCCGTTAATCCCTCTTGCTTCCTTCAAGTAACACCATATCTGTGGCAGCACATAGAATTTTTCAATGTGAGATATGTGGAACAAACCTTATTTTGATTCCACATGGTGATTGTGGGGGGTGGTCTCCCTATTTTTATGTTACATTGATATAACAATGTGGTAAATCCGTGGAATTTGTTGCCATGAATGGCTGTGGAGGCCAAGTCATTGGGTGCATTTAAGGTGGAGATAGATGGGTTCTTGATTAGCCAAGAAGGCAGGGGAGTGGGGATGACTGGGAGAATTGGATCAGCCCATGATTGAATGGTGGAGCAGACTCGATGGGCCGATTGGCCTACTTCTGCTCCTATATCTTATGGTCTTGTAATAGTGAATTGTGATTTCAAGTTGAAATTGAATAATTTATGAACTTTGCTGTTAATTTCCAATTTTGTCATATGCAATGTCCAATATTTTTCAACGTCTGTGTCTGTTTCAGGAGAGGGGTTAGCACAAGAACGTTGGCTGTGAGCCAGTGGGCTTGCACAATTATCTTGACTGCATTTTATCTAACCTTGTTTCCTGCAAGATCTATCTTCCATTCTCCTTTTTTCTCCACCTCCATCACATCTATTATTTAAAAAATGTCTTTTGACCCTGTATCTGCCTCCAAGATTCTCAAATATGTTTACAATTCCCCCCCCCCCACCCCCCACTCTGCTCAGAACAATGAGGTTCTAAAAAATAAGAGGGAAAATCAGAAGACACTGGAAATACTAAATAAATTGGGCAGCATTGTGGAACAAGAAATAACTAGTGTTTCAGGTCTGGAACTTTTATCAGGATATGATTCCTCTTTCATAATGGGCACAGAGTTTCTGTTTACTGATAATAAAGTTCCCCTTTTTCTCATCTTCCACCCCACTTGTTTCTTTGTTCAACATATTTCTTGAATCGTCAAGATGGTGCCTCCTTCCCTTCACTATCAGCATTCCAAAGGGACCACTCCCTCCAGGACGCCTTGGTTCACTCCTTCATCTCCAGCTCCCTAGCTCGTGTCTTCCTCTTGTGCAGTGGCAGGGCTTACCCTTTTACTTTCCATTTTCCTGCCAGCTGGGGAGCCAAACATGCTTTCTAGGTAATTTGCGGTGACCTCATTTGTATTATTTGGAATGCAAAAAGAATAATTGCAGATGTTGTAAATCTGAAATGAAAGCAGAAAATGTTGGAAGGACTGAGTGGGTCAGGCTGAGTTTGCTGTCCTTTCATTTCATTGTCATGGGAACTCATTGGTCTGGCATTCTCACTGTTTCACATTTAAATGCTAGACTTAGTGATCCCTGTATGCCTTTGTCAGGTCCTGTCTTACGATATTGAAGGTGGCTCCATCCCTATCTCCCACCCTCCTGCCGCTTCCCAATCCACGAGCTTAATTTCCGGACCATTCTTGGCCCTTTTCCATAACAACCCTGAAACTTGCAGAGTTATGATCACTGTATCTGAAATGCTCCCCACTCACTCAGCTGCATTTCCTAAAATTGTGTCTAGTACTGCAACTTTCTCTAGTTGGATTGGCCAGAATAAAAATGCTCGTGGATGTATTTGAAAAATACCACAACCCAGCCCCCAAGCCTGCACATTGAAGTTTTAGTTGATATTTGGGAAGTTGCAATCATCTACTTGAACTTAAAATTTTTGTATCCCTGAATTATTTACATGTTCTCTTGTCTCCTGACTGTTGAGAGGGCCCATAGTGAAGCCCCAGCAAAATGATTGCCTCCTTCAGATTCCTGTTCCACCCATATGACTTCATTTGAAGAGCCTTCTAAGACATCCTCCCTTGGAACTTGATCATACAGTAATGCCACATCCTCTTTTACACACGCCATTGTCACCTGTGAAAATTCTATACCCTGGAATGTTGAATTACTAGCCCATCATCTTGGCTTGACAGCAATGTATTCCTGTGAGTTGATCAGAACTCTTGCATTCATCTGCCTCAATACCAGAGCCTTTATTATAACAAATGTAATCTAGTCTTGCATTTCTCCCATTTAACTTATTCCACCCCGTTTGCTTCACCTAATGATTGACTTGGTTTTCTTTCAACATTTCACTGCATCACACCCTGTTCTGTAGTCTGTGCTCCATTCCTTTGTCTAATTGGTATAATCCTTTCCCAATCACGTGAACAAACCTTCCTACAGCTCTGGTACAATTTGTTCAGTTTACACAAGCCCAACCTTCCACGAGCAGTCTTATTGACGCAGAAATCTAAAGCCTCCATCCGTCACTAATCCTTCAGCCACTCATTCACTGTTTCTCCCAATCTTTTTCTCAATGTATAATCTTGTTTTACACTTCCAACATTACATCTCCCCCTTCCTTTCTGATAATTTAAAGTTAATTAATCTCCTTTTGATCTAAACCAGCAAAACTTCTCTTTTGTTCTCCCTGTATGTTTTCTGTGACTTGTCTTCTTTCTAACTTTTCACAGCTCTGAGGATGGTCTTTTAACTTGAAACATTAAACATTTCTCCATGGATGCACCTTGGCCAACTGAGCATTTTTCTATTTTTTTTTAGATTATCAGAGTCTGCCAAGTTTTAGATTGCTGTTGAGGGGATTGCAACTAGAGTAGTAGGATGGATTGTTTGGGGTCTCCCAGATGCCACCAGGACTAGCCAACATTCCCAAATGTGTATTCTGAGATAAAAACTTCCCAGTTTCCTCTTCTCCTCTTGTGCTTTTGTCTAGGAACTGGTATGACTGGGGGAAAAACTGTAAAACTTCCATTAATCCACTAATTTCTAAATTAGTTAATTCCTTCCAGAAGTTCTCATTGAAATGGTGTAATTTTGTGTTTTTAGATATGAAGTTCACCTTGTAGGAGGTTTCATGGATGAAGGGTACCTATCTCAGAAGCTCACCCTAGAACTGCTTGGTAGGTATTAATCTGTTAGTTTACTACCGGCATTTTAGTTTCACATGCACATATGTACAATGCTAGAACATCTGTCGTGGAAAATGAGAAAGGGCAACCAATACATGATCAAAATTGTTGTTTTAAAAATGCTGATAGTTTAGTATCTTTTGTCTTTGGTCTTGTATTTGTTATCTTTGTTTCAAATGGACCACCATTACTAAGAAAGTAAATTTTCCAGGAGGGGTGTGTGTAATGTGAGTGATTTTTAAATTCTCTCCATTTCGTAATCTCTGAGATGCATTCCTCCAGTTCTAGTCTCTTGTACAGTCCCAATTTCCTAGTTCAGTTTGTCACTGTATCTTCTGACTGACCTCAAACTTCTGGAATTCTCCATTCCTTGAGCAGCTTCTGTAAGTACTTTCTTGATCAAGCTTTTTGCATTCAAAAGCAACTTTGAATTTATTTTTGAATGTAGATGTTGTTGTATGATGTTTCTTTTGTTAATGGTGTTATATAACGACTTGTACTGGTACAACAAGATCTTGTTATTTTGTTCACTGTGTCTACTTTCAATGAGTCAGCTGGATGAAATTTCTTGTTTCCCTTGAGGACGAGATGCAGCTAATTGTTAAACAGTTTACTAAATTCAAATGAAGAACAGTGCAAGATCCATTGTTTTCAAGGGGTGATCAGTTCTGCAGTTGGTGGATATATTATGTTTATTTTACTTGATTCAGAAGATTTGCTAGAATCCCAGTGTAGGGAGCATATACACCACTGACTGGCAGGGTTGGACTCATTAATGATTGGAGGGCACGGGGTGCTCTTGCTGCAAGGTGTTGGAGGAGCTTCAATACAATAAGAATTTTGAAATCGAGGTTTTGGGCCAATGAAGGCCAATAAACAGTTGATGGCTTAATGGGAAGTTCAGATACATGCAGTAGTGTTCTTGTACGGGGTTTCTTCTTTGTATGTTAAATTTAAAATGGCTTCTTTGTTATGTTAATCTTTTAAACTGCTCTGTATGTGGGTTAAAATGGCTTCTATGTTATGTTAGATGCTGAGAAAGTCTCTAGCCAGACATTTGCTTGGGTTAGTACAGACAGCAGGGTGCTATTAGCCAGTGGGTGTTCATGTTATCATTTCTTGGGGTGATAATGCTGTATCATATGACTGTGGACGGGGATTTTGGCGGGGCGTCGGACGAGAGACAGGGAGGACGACGGACATGCGGGAAGGCACCGATCGATCACTCTGGGTGGTCCCGAGCTGCGAGTCGACGGGGTCCGGGTGGTTCCGAAGAACTTTCTGAGCTCCAACTTGTGCACGAAGACCTTGAACTTTGATAAGTCTGGCACCTTTTTCCATTACTTCCTTTTCTGTATCGAACTGATATTAATTTCATAGACTGAGTAATATCTATAAAGTGTACTTGGTACAACGTACTGTGTGTGCTGGCTGATGATTGATGTTTGGGACCGATTTGTGTGGCAGTGGTACAGCAACCAACCCAGCGGGGAGCGTCCAGGCGGGCGCCGGGCGGGATTTCCCCTAGATATATACGAGCCAATATAGCGGAGCTTTACATTTTTAATAAACAAGAGTTTACTGAGGGTGGGAAATTTGTTGTGGAATATGAATCTGGCAAATGTATAAATCTCTCATTGCCCACATTAATCACTTTGCCTTTCTGAACTCTTATTTCTTTTGGCTCTCCTCAATAACTCTTTTATTTTCCTCTTATTCATAATATTTTATATGCTATGACATTTATTTTATGGTTCAAAAATATCTCATGACAATGAATGGCTTGAAAGTACATTTGCATAAACCACTTTTCTACCACTCATTTTTCCTTGTTACAATAAACAAGTTGTCCCACCTCCCATTCTGGGTTAAACTTTAACTTGAAT
This sequence comes from Mobula hypostoma, assembly GCF_963921235.1. Classification (NCBI taxonomy): domain Eukaryota; kingdom Metazoa; phylum Chordata; class Chondrichthyes; order Myliobatiformes; family Myliobatidae; genus Mobula; species Mobula hypostoma. The sequence continues at coordinate 126,492,257 of NC_086105.1, read as the reverse complement.
TGATACTGTAGTTTAGATAAAAGCAGAATGTTTTCACTATTCAATTTTGGAGTGTCTGTCCTTGACTAAATAGAGGGAGATAGTTAATTTGTGTCTTGCTATGTGAGTAAAGATTGCTTTCTGGTTTAAGAAACTTGGAATGGGCTTTCCACTAACATTGATTCAGAAGTTGTATCTGCATCAATATCCTTTGGGGTATTACCATTTGAGCTTTTGGAAGTTTCAGCAACACAAGATAACGTGATTACTGGTGGTTTCTTTATCATTAGGAAGCGCATTAATATCTCCTGTGGCTTTGTATTTTGCTTGTATATCATTGAAGATGTGCAAATTAATTTAATCCTACCTATGGTGAGCAGTAAGGAACTAATGAAGCACTTTGAAGTCTGTTCAAGTTATCGATGCCTGAGGGTTGTGCCAATATAGTTCTGTGAGGGGAAGAACAGGAAAACAGACGAGAATGTTCTGATAGAAACATCCTGTGACATTGTGGAATTTATAGACAGTTTGGTAAACTGTAGAGATGCAAACCTGGATGCCACAGAAATGGTGATTAAAATCATTATGGAATGGTGCCAACAGGAATTTGAAGTTTAAAAATGTACATGCATATAAAGGAGCTGACTTTTATAATAATTGTAATTGATATCTGAGAGAGAGAAAAATGGATAAAAAGAAGCATTACAGATAACTGACAGCAATACCTTTGGAGACATTGCAGAAGACCCGAGTCAACTTGCTGCACTTAACAGGTAGACAGAGTCGTAAAAAGAGCTTTTTGGCATATCTGCCTTCGTAAATCAAAGTATTGAGTACAGGAGTTGGAATGTTATGTTGAAGTTGTATAAGATGTTGGTGAGGCTTAATTTGGAGTATTATGTGCAGTTCTTGTCACCTACCTATAGGGAAGATGTCAATAAAATTGAAAGTGCTGAGGAAAATTTACAAGGATGTTGCCAGGTCTTGAGTACCTGAGTTACAGGGAAAGGTTGAATAGGTTAGGACTTTGCCAGAAAATAATGAGGGGAGATTTGATAGAGGTATACAAAAAATGAGGGGTATAAATGGACTAGAGGGGTTGAAAGGCCTGTTTTTGTGCTGTAGTTCTCTTTGATTCCATGACTCCAATCAGGCCAGGTTCTTCTACGGCAGGTATTATCTGAATTCAAGCAGCAGCTTAGGGAATTGTTTGTAACTAATGAGATGATCGCGATTTGGGTAAAGTCTTTGTGCATGGTATTTTATCATGTGCGAAATATTGCACTGGTGCTAATACTTGAGGGGAGCCGCCAGTGAGCAGGGGTGGGGAAGCAGAAATGGCATGCCTTTGAGGTGGTTATAAAGTGATTGAATGAAAGAAGGTGGGAATTATTGGAGCAAATGGAAGTAACTGGTACATAAAATAGGAAGGAATTTGATCAACACACATCAAAGTTGCTGGTGAACGCAGCAGGCCAGGCAGCATCTCTAGGAAGAGGTACAGTCGACGTTTCAGGCCGAGACCCTTCGTCAGGACTAACTGAAGGAAGAGTGAGTAAGGGATTTGAAAGTTGGAGGGGGAGGGGGAGATCCAAAATGATAGGAGAAGACAGGAGGGGGAGGGATAGAGCCGAGAGCTGGACAGGTGATAGGCAAAAGGGATATGAGAGGATCATGGGACAGGAGGTCCGGGAAGAAAGACAAGGCGGGGGGGAACCAGAGGATGGGCAAGGGGTATATTCAGAGGGACAGACAGAGAGAAAGAATGTGTGTATAAAAATAAGTAAGAGATGGGGTACGAGGGGGAGGTGGGGCATTAGCGGAAGTTAGAGAAGTCGACGTTCATGCCATCAGGTTGGAGGCTACCCAGATGGAATATAAGATGTTGTTCCTCCAACCTGAGTGTAGCTTCATCTTTACAGTAGAGGAGGCCGTGGATAGACATGTTGGAATGGGATGTGGAATGGTATGGGTAGCCTCCAACCTGATGGCATGAATATCGACTTCTCTAACTTCCACTAATGCCCCACCTCCCCCTCGTACCCCGTCTGTTATTTATTTTTATACACACATTCTTTCTCTCACTCTCCTTTTTCTCCCTCTGTCTCTCTGAATATACCCCTTGCCCATCCTCTGGTTCCCCCCCTCTTTGTCTTTCTTCCCCGACCTCCTGTCCCATGATCCTCTCATATCCCTTTTGCCAATCACCTGTCCAGCTCTTGGCTCCATCCCTCCCCCTCCTGTCTTCTCCTATCATTTTGGATCTCCCCCTCCCCCTCCCACTTTCAAATCTCTTACTCTTCCTTCAGTTAGTCCTGACGAAGGGTCTCTGCCTGAAACATCGACTGTACCTCTTCCTAGAGATGCTGCCTGGCCTGCTGCGTTCACCAGTAACTTTGATGTGTGTTGCTTGAATTTCCAGCATCTGCAGAATTCCTGTTGTTTAAGGAATTTGATGCTCAGTGAGAAAAGAATATAGTCCCGTGGTAAAGAAATAAAATTAAATGGAAAGAAGGAGTAAGACCAGTTTTGCAAGTTGTAAAACTTATTGATGTTTGACCTTTGTTGTTATACCTGTTAAATTTTTACGTTCTGTCTGATCAGTTGCTCCATTTTCCTCCCATATACCAACGACGTATTGATATGTTAACTAGCTAATATAAACACTAGAGATTCTGGAAATCCAGAGCAGTACACACATTGCTGGAGGAACTCTGCAGGTTGGTGGGTATCCTTAGCCCTTGTGTCGTTGGGTAGTAGTAGAATCTGGGTAAATTAATGGGCACGAGGGAGATGTTCTCATTTGATCCTGACCTCCAGATGCTGCTTATTTGGGGGGTTTGAATGCTCTCCCAATCATAATGTGCTCTGATCTTTCTCTCATACATGCTGACATGTTAATCAGCTACTGTAAATTGTACTCTGGTGTAGGTAAATGGCAAAGGAACCAAAAATGGGAATAAGGTGACTTGCAAGAGGGGGGAAAATGGCAGGAGTTACCAACTTGGAGTTCCCAAACCCTTCGGTTAATAGTAGGGGTCCGTGGTGTAAAAAAAAGGTTGGGAACCCCTGGATGGGATTGCTATGGTGGGGACTAGCATTCACCCTATGGGCTGAATGGTTCCATTTTGTGGCAAAAGTTAGCTCCTGGTCTGTAAGATTCAGCTATGCCAGAGAAAATCTTGTTCTAAAACTAATGAACAGACTTTCCATTTAAAAAAAAGAAGAAAAAAAATTGTCACTGTGCTATGCAATACAGTCTGGTAACTATTTTGTCAGAATTTATTAATTATGCTGGCCAAGTACTTTTAAGAATTATATATCCTAAGCTTTTAGAAAATGCTCATCAGCATCAGTAGCAAGTCTAATCTTGTAAACTCTCTAGAATTATTGATAGAAATGCCTATTCTATACCCAGCTGATGTTTGTCCTATCACTAATTTGACAGTGAAGTTTGGCACCTGGTTATCCTGACTTGTATCAAAATCTGTTAGCAGTAAATTGGGTATCTGCAAACCAAAAAGTCAGCATTTTGTTTAATGTCATATACCTTGTATCCGTTTGTAGAAGCTTTGAACAGTCAGTCAGAGAAGATTCATTTAGAAACCTACTGTGTAACAGGTAAAAGTTGTTTTCCTTAAGTTATTTGCATTAAGGATGGGGGAATTAGAATTTGACCGTTTTATGTGGATTCCTTTTAAACAAAATTGCCTAAGCAATGTTTTTTATATTTTCTACATTTAATGTCAACAGAAACCCACTGACTTTTGCAAAAAGGTACTCTGCCTCCCGCATGTTAATCAAACTGCATTGTCATGTTTTGAAACCCCTTTAGGCTCTGCAGGATCATTGAATTCCATTACTAGCTCTACCTTACTGCATCTCAACTGTTTCGAGTCTATTTGTGCTGGAGCAGAGATACAATTTTTTCTTTCCTTTGCCACATGCTAGTTCTTGCCCTTCATGAATAATTGAGCCTCATCACCATTTCATGATAGCTGATCCATTTCCCTCTTAATCCCATTCTTCTGCCTTCTCCCCATAACCTTTTACACCCTGACTAATCTCCGCCTTAAACACACCTAGTGACCTGGCCTCCACAACCACCTGTGGCAACTAATTATGGCAGATTGCAACCAGTTGGACCTAGTAATGTGCAGCTTGTCAGCTCTACATTTGTAAATTGACTATATTTTAGGGCACAGTATTTGCATTTGTTGTGAAGTTCATTCATAATGCATGAAATGTACATTGTATGCAAATTGTTTCAATTTCTGATCCCTGTACCTCACTTCTAAACTAACCGAAGAGCAAGTGACAATGGCATAAATTAACCTTCTTGAAACATTTTCTTTTGTAGAGCTTAATGATGTGAAGCAGCAAAATACTCACTGGCCTGTGATATATGGAATAGGTGAGTATTTTGTTGCATTTTTCTGTTTTACCATAATTTCATGTTTACAATTTGAAATATCCAAATCACTCCTGCATCTGGAGTACTATTTTTGTCAATCCACTGGAGCAGCCAATTTCTGCTGTGAAATGGTTCTGAGTCACGGAAGCCCTTATCCAAGTGAATGTTCTCTCAACTCCATCCTGAGTATTGCCAGGTTGTTTGTCCATAGCAGGCAAAACCTATTTGCTTTGCATTTGAATAAATATAATCAAATATTGGTTTGGAAGTGTTCCAAGTTGATCATCTTTTATTCCTATAATACAGAATACAAACCACAATTTTGAGAATATTCACGTGGCCGGACAGCCTCGTTAAAGGGAAGTACAATGGATTCTGGTTAATTGGGACACATTGGGACCAGGACATTTAGGCCCAATTAAGTGGCTGCTCCAATTAGCCAAAGTTTCATGAAAAGTTAAAAAGGTATTTTTTAAAAAAAAGACAAAGTACTATTTAACTGAGTAACAGTTGTGTATTTAAATGAATTACAGTATAAATTAGAACATTAGGAACTAACAGTTTGATAGCACTGTAGTTTTGGTAATGTTTTTCATCAGCGGAGTTCACTGAATGCTGATGTGTTCTTTTGACTGTAAATGAACAAAATCAATGCAGATAGAGGATTGCCTTCAAACGGTACTTTTGACAATTGCATTTTCCAAATCTTCATTTTAGTAACATTCAAGATGATTGTCAACATCTTAATTCTTTGTAATTCCTAGCTTAAAGTAGTGAAATCATTTCATTTTCACTTCCAGCCATTTCTGGCATCTCAAGGCCGTATCTGGCATCTCTGCAGCTGAAACAGCAGAGAGCAAAACAGTTTGGAATTGTCTGTTTATTACTTATTATCTGTGACAAAAATCTTTGTTTCTGAACACACACTCACAGTCTTAAACTGTTCCCTCTAGGTATGATGTAGTTTCTAACGGCTAATGCCATGCACGTGACTGATGTTGGTTAGAAAAATGTTTGTCTGAATTAAGCAGATGGCCCAATTAATTGGAATCCACTATTTGATCCGTTGTTTTTTCACTTGATCAAAGCAATTGGTGAAAACCTAACTTGGAGTAATTCACAGTGCAGCGTGGCAATGAGCTATTTATATTGTTGGTTCCACTAATATCATACAAGTATGTAAAGTGACTGATTATGGGCTCTTTAGATTAGGGGAAGGGGGAAAACAAAAGTTTTTAAAGAATCCATGCAGAATGTGTTTTAAATATTCAAGTCTGGTGTAAGGCTTGTGCCCCATCAGGCGGTTTCCGTGGCGTGAAGCAACTGAGAGTATGAGACTCCTCTTCTCTCCCCCCCACCCCCAATAGGACGCCCCTCTATCATGAGGTTAACCCCCAGCATTTTTGCCAGTATCCATTCTCAGCTGGGTAGACCAGAGCATTGTGTGGTTAAGTGCCTTGCTGAAGGACACACACGCTGCCTCGGCCAAGGCTCGAACCCACGACCTTCAGATTGCTAGTCCAATGCCCTAACCATTTGGCCACGCGCCACACATTCAGAATGTGTATCGGTATGAAATGCTGTCTTGCTGTATTAATTGCCTAGGGCTGCTTAAATCAATGAAATTAATTTTGTTACTGTATATTTAATTATTCATCAGCTGTAGATGTGAAAACTGGTGATATCTTTCAAGCAACCTTCCCAGAGAGGGGTCCAGACGAGGATATTCGTTCTGCTCGGACTTTTCTGGCAGGTCCGGTAAGCTTCAAAGTTGCCTCAAAAGCTGTCATTTTCATGTTACTTTAAGCCACAGAGATGATGTGGCAATGTAGAAATGACCTTGTGTTTGTTTCATCCTTGCAGATGATGTCAATTTATGATTCAAAAGTGGAAGAGTTGCAGATTGAACCATATGAGTGGAAGCCATTTCCACATGCCAAATTCTGGTTGCAGCAGCCTGATCATGTGCTATTAGAGGTAAAGTAAGTTACTCATCAGAAAGTAGTAAATCGTATCAAGTATTTCTTTTTATCTCTAATCACTTAATTTTGAATATTTCTTTAAGTATTTTTCAACATCCCCTCTGGTTGAACCACCACACTTCGTAAAGCACTGGAAGAATGTTTTAAAATTCCTAAGCGCTGTTCCAGAAGAGGCACCATTTCCAAACAGCAAGCCCAGGAACTACAAAAAAACTGCAGATGGGGTTTGGCGGAGGCTCCATTACGCCAGCTGAAGTTTGTACCGTTTACCCCTAAATGTTGTTATTCCTTCTAATCATTAAAAGTGTTGAACTTGAAGGCTTGACCATTCAAACTGATATTTCCATTCAATTAACATGTTAGGCTGTAGTAATTTTGTCAATGACAATATCACAAAACACTCTGCTGCGATTCTTTGAAGTTGTGACAGATTGGAAGAGGGTCCGTGTGAAAATACTGCAATCATTTTATTGATGCCATCTATAATAAGTTTGATTTTGTGAAGTATAGCCTTTTGAATTATTCCTGAACTCTTACCCCCCCCCCGCCATCAGTCTCCTTAAACACCTAAATTATTTGAACCTTTCCACAGAATATTGTGGTGACAGAAATCTTCACATTCAATGTGCAGAGGGACAGAATAGCAGATATCAATACCTTTAAAACCATATACACTGGATTTTTCCCCAAATAAACCTCAATTTCATTCAAATAATTTAATTGATTTTTGTGAACTAAAAATCCAAACACCAATATTTGCTTGAAGCTTAAATTACATTCAAGCATAGGCTTTATTTTTAAATTAAGATGTACAGAGAGAATGTACAGTTAAAGGACAAAAATCACCCATGTGCAAAATTAACAGCAATAGTTTTAATTTTAAAAATAATTACAATTTAACCTATTCATAAGGAAATTAGCATACTTCATTCTACTGCAATGTAGGAAGGAAAGTATCAGTTTCTTAGCACTTTACAGAAAACAGAACAATTGCACTTAAGATTCACCCCACTTCCCTGCCTCCACTAGAGTTAAAATCAAACTTCCAATGGGGAAACATGAAATTCCCAGTCATGTGCAAATCCTAATTAAAGGCATTTAACAGTAGTGTCATACTGTATTATATGGCACAGTTCACTTAGAATCCATTTTTCCCAATTTGAGGTCTTACTGCTAAAAAAAAAGGTGTTTTTAGTTGTTTTATCTAAGACTTTCTTCCTCCACACCTTCATCAGCTTCTGTTGGTACAGAGCTTGGGTGAACCACTGGTATGTTGTTACCACTTGTATCAGTTTTTTCTGGGTCACAGTCTGAAGGAAGGTCCAAGTTAACATTCAGCTGAGCAGAAGATTCAGAGGCTTTGTGAATGTCATTTTCAAAGTCAAGTCTAGTTTCTTCATGCTTGACTTTGGATTCCCCCACTTCCTCTGTGTGACTCACTGAAGAAGTTTCACTGATCATATCTGAAGCAGAAGTCTTGGATGACCTTCTAAACATTTTCTGTCCTAAAGGCACAAGTTGCATAACATGTCTGTCATTGATACTAGTAACTTAATCAGTTTAAAGATTTGAATAGGTACTGACTAATAACAATACATCAACTTTTGAGCAATTGCAGTTCCTCTCCCCCCCTCCCCAATTTCTATATTTTTGTTTTATGTTGGCTTCATTGTTCCATTGATTTTACTTTAAAAAAAAACTTTCAGAATCACACTTATTTTTCAAGTCATCATAGTGGGGTATTGAGAAAAGTTTTCAATAAGCAATAATCACGCCTCAGGTAAACCTCATCGGCTACGATACTGCCACTGCGCAAAGCTGAAGAATCACACTTATTTAAGATGAAGAAATGATCCGTAGAGCTAACAAACTCGTTAAGAATATGAAAACCAAAAACACACCTGGTAATTTATGTTTAGTGTGAACAACTGTGGGTGTTGCAGGTGGGGTTCCTTGAGAAGTCTGGGCTTTTGTTGCAAGCACATTCTCTGTTGACTCCAGTAAACCTGCAAAACCAAGAAAAAGAAAAAAAATGTTACTATACAAGTTCAAAGATAACTTTCTAGCTAGATTATTAAAAATTGGATATCCATTTATTGAGGTGAAATGCACCAATCAGCAGTGGTTAACACCTATTAAAAAATTGATGATGCTTTAGAAGGGAAAATGAACTAAAATATCAAAGAGCAGAAATTGTAAAACCTGAGGTTTTACAAATAGCATGGAAAATTAACAAACACCACACTGATTTTACAACATTTCAATCAAACTTGTGCTCAACTAAAAGTAAGAATGATTTTTAGCATTTAAATAGAGATGTGCTAAAATAAGTATTTTTTAGTAAATGATGCATATTCAGCAATATATATTTGTACTCATTTAACATATTTTAATCTGTACTGAGGATTCTGTCCTGTTATTAAAATAAAGTGCCATCTTGTACCGATGAAAAAATGCTCTATGTTGTATTTGCCTCATGTTGAAATAATGCTTAAAGGTGGATGGCATCAATTTGCTAGTGGAGATCCCCTACACCAGTCAGATTGCAAAATGGTGGAACTGATGGTTGGATTGCACTTTATCTTAAATTGGTACAGTTGGTGAAAACTTGTCCTGTAACATACACTGAAGTTCAACTTCAGGAACTTCACCTGATTAATTTTCCACTTCCCTTCCAAATGTAACAACAAACCAAATGCAGGGGTGGAGAAAAATTAGCCAGAGCCCCTACAATTAATTCTCTTGGTTAACTCTGGAATAGAATCTCCTTATTTGATGGCAAGGATGGCACCCACCAATACTGAGTATAAAACACAGGCAAAATGGAATCTATCATCTCCCAAGCACATGACGACCACCACCATTTAGATTGACAAGGACATTACATCTGCAAGTTATACTCTACCATATTATCTGTACTTGGAAAAATAACCATTATCATCACCCAGTCAAAATCCCTGAACTTCCTCAGAAGTAAAATTATATTGGATCAGAACCATTATTCACTTTAAATGAACTTGCTTAGAACCATTGTTAAAATATTTAATTCATTGAGAGAAAGTTTTGAATGAATTATGAAACCTAAAACCTAGAGTATAATTAAGAAAAAACATTAACAACTGATATCTCACCTCCTGCAAGATTAAATGATCTTCCTTTAATTGAGCTCTGTATTGGAGACAGCCAATTCAGCACTGAGCCAACTACAGGAATCTGTCGCAGAACTCCCTTCAAAAAGGTAGAAAATGACAATAAATAAGCAAATATAAATAGTTATATTCTTGCCTTTATTTAAAATTGGCCTGTGCTATTAAACTTGAAGCTGATGGATGATACTGTTATCACCAGCTACAAGGTGTAAATTAATTTGCAATTATTAAGTCTCTTGGTATATTTGAAATGTCAGCTCACATTAAAATCAAATTACTGGTATTAAAACAAAACATTTTACATTAAAATAAAAAACCATGCTCATTCTTCTCAGACTGACATATGAGAATTTGCCTGTAGAATTACTTTTGCTCCCTAAGGGCAAATATTCTAACAAAATTCAGCTGAAATAATTTCAAATAACAATTATTTTTAATAACATCCTTCAAAGCTCACTGAATGTCAATTCCCACTGTGGATATGCCTAGCAGTTCTTGAACATTTTCACACATTCCAAAGCAGCATAAATGAGATGATGCATTGGTTAACATTAAGACATGACATGATATCAAGACAACAACCTCTGCCTCAAAGTCAGCAGAACAAATGAGCTGATCACTGACATAGGGAAGCAAGATGGAGTACACACCCCAATCTCTATTAATTGTTCTAAGGTGCAGATAGTTGTGAGCTTCATGTTCCTAGGTGTAAATATCATCAATTTATTCCAGCTCAGTCAGCCATGTAGGTGCTATGGCTAAAAAAGCACACTGCTACTTCACTTCCACAGAAGGCTAAGGAAATTTGGCCTGATAATAATGTCCTCACTATTGTAGAGATGCATCAAAGAAAGCATTCTTTCTGGATCCATCACAGCTTGGCATGGCAACTGTTCTGCCCAAGATCATGAGAACTTGCAGAAAGTTGTGAACACAGGCAAGTCCAGCAAAAAAAAACTCCCCTCCACTGACTCGTCCACACTTCCTGCTGCCTTGGGAAATCAACCAACATAACTAAAGACTCCTCACATCCTGCTTGCTCTCTTCTCCCATCTTCCATCGGGCAGTAGATCCAAAAGCCTGAGAGCACACACCAGCAGCAGAGTCAAGGACAGCTTTCCTCTGGCTGTTATACCAACACACACCAGCAGAGTCAAAGACAGCTTTCCTCTGGCTGTTATAAAACTCATATGATAAAGATCTGCCAATCTTGATCTCTCATTCTACTTCGTAATTTTTGCTGTTTTTTAAAAACATGCACAAACTTTGTTATGGAAGTTGGAGTGATATAATGAGTACTAGTTGGGACCAGTAAAAATAAGTTATAGTGACACCTGAATTACGTTGTCTGCTCCTCTGGCACTGGAAGAGAGCAGCAATAATTTGCACAATTCTTATTTTCAAATTTGAAGAGAGCCAAGAAACATGATTGGAAAGACCGTCAAAAATCAAGTTTGAATTGTAATGTTCTACTTCTACACATAGCTCTAGCACTACATTTTATATTAATATAACTAGGTTGTGATTTTTTAAAGAGCTAATTTGAAGATTTTTAACTGAATGATACAACTATCAACATTTCATTGGGTAAAAATACACACTACTCATTAAAGGTGCAATCTACATCGTTACCAATTATGTTTAGAACCCAAAAAAAAAATGCAGGAAAAACTCAGCAGTTTAGGAAATATCCATGGAAAAAGATATCACAATAATACTCTCCTTCCTTATAAATGGTGCCTAATCTACTATTTTACGCAATATTTGCTTTAATTTCAGAATACCAGCATGTGCAAAATTTTGCTTTTGCATTCAAAACAATAAAATCCAGTATACTGAAACATTAGCTGGAAGTATTTGTACCTACTTCTTCAAGGAGTTTATCCTCACTGGCCTTTTGGAGCTGTTGCTCTGCTTCAACAATTCCTTTTCGCACTATCTCAGTCATGTTCTCCAACAACTTCAAAACAAATACAAAGTTTAGATAATATTGTTGGTGCTCGAACTGAACATTAAAAGTCCAAGTATTTCTGTAACTATGCCACAGTTTACCAGAGACTTGAATTTGTGCGTCTCTGCTCAACCCATGGACTAATTCAACTAAACAAGGAAAAAGCTCATGGTCCAACCCATTCAAAGAGTGAAAAATAGGAAAAAAATCTTACTTCAGTATCTTTCAAAAAAAGCCAACATTTAAATTTCTGCAACACACATCAAAGTTGCTGGTGAACGCAGCAGGCCAGGCAGCATCTGTAGGAAGAGGTGCAGTCGACGTTTCAGGCTGAGACCCTTCGTCAGGACTAACTGAAGGAAGAGTGAGTAAGGAATTTGAAAGTTGGAGGGGGAGGGGGAAGATCCAAAATGATAGGAGAAGACAGGAGGGGGAGGGATGGAGCCAAGAGCTGGACAGGTGATAGGCAAAAGGGGATACGAGAGGATCATGGGACAGGAGGTCCGGGAAGAAAGACAAGGGGGGGGACCCAGAGGATAGGCAAGAGGTATATTCAGAGGGACAGAGGGAGAAAAAGGAGAGTGAGAGAAAGAATGTGTGCATAAAAATAAGTAACAGATGGGGTACGAGGGGGAGGTGGGGCCTTAGCGGAAGTTAGAGAAGTCGATGTTCATGCCATCAGGTTGGAGGCTACCCAGTCGGAATATAAGGTGTTGTTCCTCCAACCTGAGTGTGGCTTCATCTTTACAGTAGAGGAGGCCGTGGATAGACAAGTCAGAATGGGAATGGGATGTGGAATTAAAATGTGTGGCCACTGGGAGATCCTGCTTTCTCTGGCGGACAGAGCGTAGATGTTCAGCAAAGCGGTCTCCCAGTCTGCGTCGGGGCTCGCCAATATATAAAAGGCTACATCGGGAGCACCGGACGCAGTATATCACCCCAGTTGACTCACAGGTGGCCACACATTTTAATTCCACATCCCATTCCCATTCTGACATGTCTATCCACCACCTCCTCTACCGTAAAGATGAAGCCACACTCAGGTTGGAGGAACAACACCTTATATTCCGTCTGGGTAGCCTCCAACCTGATGGCATGAACATCGACTTCTCTAACTTCCGCTAAGGCCCCACCTCCCCCACGTACCCCATCTGTTACTTATTTTTATGCACACATTCTTTCTCTCACTCTCCTTTTTCTCCCTCTGTCCCTCTGAATATACCTCTTGCCCATCCTCTGGGTTCCCCCCCCCTTGTCTTTCTTCCCGGACCTCCTGTCCCATGATCCTCTCGTATCCCCTTTTGCCTATCACCTGTCCAGATCTTGGCTCCATCCCTCCCCCTCCTGTCTTCTCCTATCATTTTGGATCTCTCCCTCCCCCTCCAACTTCCAAATCCCTTACTCACTCTTCCTTCAGTTAGTCCTGACGAAGGGTCTCGGCCTGAAACGTTGACTGCACCTCTTCCTACAGATGCTGCCTGGCCTGCTGCGTTCACCAGCAACTTTAATGTGTGTTATTTAAATTTCTGATCATTTTTCACTGTAGGACTACTTTGCAGAAATAAAGCACATGAAAACTTTAATTTCCCAGTTATACTGTTGCTTCCCTCTAGGTCGCACTTTATTCATTTATCATCACCCTCAATTGTCACTGGCTTAATCTCATATCGCACTCTGAGTGCAATGTTGGTCACCAAGTGTTACTAATCAATGTGTTGCAATGCTAAAGAACTGGTTGTTTGTTCCTCATGGATGACAATTTAGCAGTCTTCCAGGAAGGTTAAGCTGCATTGACAGGGATAATGGGAAACTGGCTAATGCCTCAGTCACTGACTGAAATTGATCTAGTACCAAAATTCAACAATTCCTCATTAATTACACTTCAGAGTGTGCGCAGTGTGTGCGTATATATAAATATAAAAATGCACTGAGTTACAACAGTGGGGGGACAATGGAATAAGCGTTTAAGATAGATATGCAGAAAAAAAAATTCTCCCAGAGTATGGCAATTCCTTCCAACTCTCTCCAAAGGATGGAGGAAGTAATCAATGTTCAAGTACTTAGCTTGAGACATGCCATCTGTTCCAAGGAACTCCTGATACAAATCCAATGTAGAAGTGTTAAGACAGGTATAGTTTGATGATAAATAGAAAAGGTGGAGGAGCTGAGCAATCTTCTCAAGGTTCTAATTCAGATGTGTGTAATTACTATTTCGAAGTGCAATTGATGAGAAACATATTGTTTTGTCCAAGCCACTTAAAAATACAAGTATTATTTTCTATATATACACATGGTGAGCTGTTCACACTTTCAAGGGCAAACATTTTCCACAACCTCGATATTTCAAGTTGTGCATACTTCAGTCTTTAATAACAATTACAAATGAAGGAACTTCACGCAACTCATTGTGCCTTAAGGGCTCACTGTAATTGTGGCTAGTACCAGGAAAGAACCTGGACAGCAGTACTCAGGACTGCAGAAGGACCTCGATCTGGACTTAGGCTCATAATCCTAGAGCAGACTGATCCACAAGACTTGTTGGATGGGAATTAGGAAGGGTGGTGTCTCACCTCTATAACATCATTCCTGGTTTTACACACTTCTGCTACACTGGAGGTATATCAGGGATTCCTTAGAACAGATGGTATGCCTAAAGGAAAGACTGTTAATGGCTGAATGGGACAGAAGAAAGCTTCTGTACCCCTAAGATGACAAGTACTGATGACAACTAAGATGACAGCAGCTCGGGCTGTCAGTTGGTGCATACTTGAGTGTTGTGCACTGCACCTTCTGGATAATACAACACAACTTCTTGAAGAACAGTGCTGTTAATTTTAAATGCATTTTTGAACAATTATAAAGAATGTTATAGCTATTAATACATAAATTAAGTTTTGAAAAAGTAAATCTTTTTACTATCTGGGAGGGAAGACTTAGATCGACCTTGGAGTGGGTTAAAAGGTTGGCAGAGTCTTCTGGGACAAAGGGCCTGTTCTGTATTGTGCTGTACTGCTCTATATCAAACAAATTAAATTGGCTGACAAAGGACAACTGAAACTGTTGTACAGACCTTTGAACTTTCCTCTATTTCTTTCCCTGTTGCTGCAATGGTCTCCACAAGTTCTGGCACATCTAAATTATCAGTTACCATACCAATATAAATGGCATTCTTCTCCCCTCCAAACTCAGGCCCTACAAATTCAAAATATCAAAGTGAGTATTAACTGTTGTATATGGGATAAGAAATTAGCCAAAATTGTAATTATAATATCCCTCAAATAAGTACATTTCCATTTTCAATATTAAGTACAACATTCAACATTCCTTTTCTACAAATCTATGCAGATATTATAAAATGTCTTCATTTCCATTTTAATACATCAAATACTTTTCTTCTGGACAGTTTTGTACAACCATAAAGTGAGTGCCTGAAGTGACTAGCAAGTGCACAGGAGTTTTGCTACAAGGATATAATATCCAAAGCTTCTATCCTTGTTCCATCCCATAATGTCATTTATTATGTCGACTAACTTGCAATGAAGCACTCATTGCTTCAAACAGAATTGTATCCAAGTCAGATGTACTGGATTCAACCCTGAAAAGTTGTTAGAAGAAACAAACTTCTGAATTGGAAACACTGCCTGCAAGCCAAAATAATTACTTGCTGTGACTTTAACCAATGATATGACATCAATGAATTCTGATGAAGGGTTTTAAACCTAAAATAATAACTGCCTTTCTATCTGCTGGGGCTGCCTGACCTGTTGAGGTCTACAGCATTATTTTTTTTTACTTCAGACTAAAAAAAAATTTGCAAAAATAAGTTTCTTTCTCAAAGCTTAGTAATTTTTAATGGAAATTAGAATGAAAATGTGGTAGTTTCATTCTCCTGCTAACTAGGATTTCACCCAACACCCTTCTACTGTAGAATAATCTCACCCTCTATTTCCTCTCCTTTACAACAAGTTTTTGCTCTCCTATGTACTCTTCCCATATCAGAAATGGATAATTTTTTTTAATTGCTCACAGGATCTGAGTTTTGAGACCATTTAATACCCATCCCTAACAGTTCTGGACAGAGTGACTTATGAAGCCATTTTGCAGTATTGTGCTCTAAACCACACATTAGGAGGTCTGGGTCCACATATATAGTTAGACGTTTATGAACTAGGTGGGTTTTAAAACAGTAGTTTCAGGGTCACTATTACTGATCCCAATTTCAATTCACCACCTGCCACAATGGGATTTGAATTAATGTTCCATCCTGGTCTCTGGATATTAGGGCAGTTAAGTAACTATGCTGCATATTTTCTACCCAATTTGCTTTACACATTTAATTCTACAGATGGAAGAATATTCAAACCCGTTGAGAACAGCACATCGGAGTCAAGTTCCTTCAATTTCTTTAGCGATCCTATAGCAATTTTTTCCATCTCCATTGAATGTTTCGCAGGGTCAGGGTCTTCATTGTTAATTTCATACCTGCAGGTAATTTGCATAGTTCAGTATTATTATTTGAACTCTGTACAACTCATTGGTTGTCTCCTGACTAAGCTCGCATTTCACATTTGTGTTTACGTTTTGGGAGGATTCAAAAGTAGTCCATTCCAATGGAGAGGACTACAATGGGAGAGAAGAATAGAAATTATTGTTTTGAAATAGGGATTTCCAATCTGGGCTCCAGAGACACCTTATTTAATGGTACTGGTCCATGGCACAAAAAAGATTTGGAACCCGTTTTGGTGCGAGAATTTTTCAAATAAGTGGAGAAAAATACAGAAAATAAACATGGTTAAGATATCTTAATATGAGAATTTATCAATAAATAAAAGAAATCTTGGGAACTATAACTGCAGTGATATCAGACACCATATTTAAGCAGACCAGAGGAAGGACATATTTATTAATGTGGAAACAAAAACATTTTCTAATACTCCAAGTAACTAATGGTATTGGGCAAGGAAATCTTGGACAATTCTGTACTTCAGACTGATCAGAAGAATTTTACTTTATGCTAATTTCATGGTCCAATTTATTAGTTAATATTATTGGCTTGCAGAGTCTGGATTTAGAAGCACACAACATGGGTCTCTCTACATTCTTATTCTTATCTCTATAACTGACTACAGTGCACATCTTGTAGGTATAACCAGGAAAAATATCTTTGATTAGACACATTTTGCCAGGCTTACCGTATAGCACCTAATCCAGGCCAACTCAGATCTTCAACATATGAAAGGCCAGTTGTCCTGTAAACCTCCTGTTTAAATTCTTCTCGAAGTTGCAAGGTGCTAATAAGCATGGGAATTTTTGCTTTCAGATGTTCAGTCAATTGGTCCACATGTTCTGGCTTGGTGTTTAAAACTGGAAAAATATGTGAATCTCTTTAGAGTAAATGGCAAAAAAATACAAAATACCAAATAAATGTTCATTGAACATCACACTATACAGATTTTTTATAGATCTAAGATTAAATAAAATAAATTCTTTCATAAACATGCAACATTGTTAAACAAGAGTCTATCAATTCATTGAATAACTGAAACCTGCAAATACATTAAAATGTTCAAATAACATTTTAACATGAAACAAAGATTACAAGATAAACAAATTGATAAGGAGTATAAAATGAGTATAAACACAAAATATTAATGAAATCAGACCAGTACAGATCTAAATTTATGCATATAGATTTGTAAGAAAACTGGTGAAACCTTTTCATGAAAGTGTGAAAGATTTCATCCTGCCTAATATTCCTATAGACCCCACTGATTGCAGCAGACCACTGGAATCAGCACCAGAAATTGCACTGAAATATGGCTCAGGTAAAATATCCATCCAGCCAAGATAAAACTCTGATATACATTTAGTAGTTCAATACTGTGTACAGCTCTAGCTACAGACTGGGTGAAGTAGTGGTAGCATGGCTAATATCCTAATTCTGTCCTTACTGTCATCTAAAATTGAATTCAGAAAAAGTTGTTACTTGGAAAGTTCTTTCCCTAATTCCGTCTGGAATCCTTTACAACCAGAGGAAAGATAAATATCCAATATCACAGAGCAACAGCCCAAAAGTTATGTTAACTCAAGATGACTAAAAAAACTAAGAAAAAAAATAGTTACACTAGATGCCAAACCTAAGATATTCTTCACTCACCTGCTGCTGTCATCAATGGACTAAATCGGATGCAGACTCCCTCATCTTCAAGTTCAACAACATTTATACCACTTGTTGGAACCAACTGCCCGAGCTGTTCTCCTAACTGTTAACGGAAATACAAAGTACAAAATATTTTAAAAAATGTATTTACTATTAACTTATTTTGAATTTCTTAAGTTGTAATTGATCCAAAAAGATACTAAATTTTATGATAATCTGTGATAAGATGAATTCATTTAATAAAACACCAATTTTATATTAAATTCTTACCCAACGATTCAGTGCATCCCCAATCTCACTTTCACAGTCTTTCATGGATTCTGGAGCTGCAGTGGTTTGATATTGAGCCCCATTTACAACTGAAATTGTTCATAAAAAGATTAGGAGTTACAAAGAATTTCTGCAGATCTGTTTGGATTTATTATTTTTCTCAAAATTCACTGACATTTAGGAAGCTAATGGGGTTGGGGGAGGGCAGAAATACCAATAAAGGTATGCAAAATTATGAGTCGTATTGACAGGAAACCATTCTCTTTTGCATAGCTGCCTAGCTAGAGGGCACAGGTTTAGGGTAAGAGGCAGCAGGTTTAGAAGAAATCCTAGGAAGAACTTTCCCCACCCAGGGGGGCCTGGAATACAATGGCTGTGTGGGTAGTGAAGATGAATGTTCCAAGTTGTGAAGGTATCGAAAGCTATGAATCAAATACTGGTAAATGAAATTAGGCATTTGATACCTGGCATAGGCAGTGAGATGGAAGAGGCCATTGCTGTGTACAACACCATGTAAACAGCTGTGACATTTCCCAAATTCTACTCTACGTGCCATGGAAGGGAAAAGTACAGTACAAAAACAATGTGTGCACAATTTCATTGCGATCAATGTTCCACACAATTTTCCTGCAATGCAATGTCCACCATCTTACTTCCTCTCTCAACATCCACTTTCCAGATAAAGCAGTAATTTACCTACAGTTTGTTCAATTTCGTACACTACATTCACTGTCCTAACACTGGCTCCTCTACCATAGTGGAGGCTTTGCACTTTGGATGACTGCTCTGCAGAACACCTACTTGACTGAGGGAGGAATCAATGTGCTCTGTGGAACTGAAGTCAAGGGGCATCAAAAGGAAGAACACTCCAGTTGTTGGAGTCATACTTTGTATAGAGAAAGGTTGTTGTTGCTGTCAATCTCCCTTAGACCCAAACCATACTTGCCAGAGTTCAGAGTATTGGCATACACTTAGCCATCTTCAATGATCTCCTCTCCATCATTAGGTCAGAAATGCCAATGTTCTGCAGGCTCCCCTTTAAATCAAACATCTTCAACACCACTGGATCTAAATCATAGAACTCCCTACCTAACAGCATCGTTGGCTTGAACTGCTGTAGTCCTTCTGGTACTCTCACAATGCTGGTTTTGGCAGCAATACCTAGATCCTAAATATACAGTGCCTATAACAAGTATCCCCCCCCCCTTAAGTTTTCATGTTTTATTGTTTTACAACATTGAATCACATTGGATTTAATTTGGCTTCTTTTTTTAAAACACAAATCAACAGAAAAAGACTCTTTTTTGCCAAAGTAAAAACAGATCTTTACAAAGTGATACAAATTAATTACAAATATAAAACACAAAATAATTGACCCCTTTTAATTCGGCACACCAAATCATCACTGGTGCAGCCAACTGGTTTTTAAGAGTCACATAATTAGTTAAATGGACATCTCCTGTATGCAGTCTAGGTGCTTCAATTGATTGTAGTAAAAATACACATTTATCTGGAAGGTCCAACTGCAGTGTCCTGGCAAGAACTACACCATGAAGACATAAAAGCACTCCAAGCAACTCTGTAAAAAGGTTATTGAAAAGCACAATTCAGGAGATGGATGTGAAAAAATTTCCAAGTCACTGAATATCACTTGGAGTGTAGTTAAGTCAATCATTAAGAAGTGGAAAGAATGTGGCACAGCTGTAAATCTGCCTAGAGCAGATGGTCCACAAAAACTGAGTGACTGGGTAAGAAGGGGACTAGTGAGGGAATCCACCAAGAGACCTATGACAATTCTAGAGGAGTTACAAGCTTCAGTGGGAGAGACTGCACATATAATTGTTGCCCAGGTGCTTCATGGGAGAGTTGCAAAGAGAAAGCCACTGTTGAAAAAAAACCTCACATGAAATCTCGGCTAGAGTTTGCCAGAAGGCATGTGGGAGACTCTGAAGTCAGTTGGAAGAAGGTTCTATGGTCTGATGAAACCAAAATTGAGTTTTTTGGCCATCAGACTAAACGCTGTTTGGCATAAGCCAAACACCACACATCACCAAAAACACACCATCCCTACCATGAAGAAAATAGTGCCTGCATCATGCTGTGAGGACGCTTCACTGCAGCAGGCCCTGGAAGACTTGTGAATGCAGCAAAATACAGAAAAATCCTGGAGGAAAACCTGATGCAGTCTGCAAGAGAACTGCAACTTGAGAGAAGATTTTGTTTTCCAGCAAGACAATGACCCCAAGCATAAAGCCAAAGCCTCACAGGAATAGCTAAAAAACAACAAAATTAATGTCCTGGAGTGGTCAAGTCAGAGTCCAGACCTCAAACCAACTGAGAATTTGTGGCTGGGCTTAAAGGGCTGTTCACTCACGATCCCCATGCATCTGTCAGAGCTTGAACAGTTTTGTAAGGAAGAATGGGGGAAAATTGTTGAGTCCAGATGTGCAAAGCTCATAGAGACCTATCCACACAGACTTAAGGCTGTAATTGCTGCCAAGGGTGCATCTACTAAACACTGACTTGAAAGGGGTGAGTAATTATATAATCAATTATTTTGTATTTAATAATTGTACTAAATTTAGACCAAATTGTAGAAATTTGTTTTCACTTTGACACAGAACAGTCTTCACTGTGATCAGTACCAAAAAGCCAAATTAAATCCACTGTAATTCAGTGTTGTAAAACAATAAAACATGAAAACCTTGGGGAGTGGGGGTGGAAATACTTTTTACCAGCACTGTATACATTAAAAAAAGATCTGCAAGGGCAATTCCGAGCTTACAGTTGCTTGTCACTTGATTTCTTTTTGTCTTTGCCCTTGTACATTGTTCTAAGAAAAATCAATGTAAGCTTGCAGAAAAACATATCAACACCTGATTGGGCACATTATTGAATTGAGCCCTGACAGCAATATTTTCCAGAGGACCAGCATTTCCAAGATCCACAGTACTTTCCTTACATGTACGCTTGTATTCCATACCATCACATACCATTTCTTTTGTTCTTTCTTGCCCTCAAAGTCTGTTTCCTATTCCTAATGAAAAGGCTTTAACTCCAGCAGTTACTCTCTTTCACTCTCTCCTTGAATGGTGCCAGATCCACTGATCACCTTCAGCACTTTTTGATGACCATTAGCAATTTCAACGAGAAATTTGATTTCAGAATGAATTATAGTGATATTGAATCTACTCCCTTTAAAGGCAATGGAAAGAGATTCATTGGTAATTTTCAAGTGAGTTGATAGGTCATGGAAAGCAAGGAGTTTAAGGAATGAGCACCACAAAGGCAGCTTTTCAGGCATTCTTTTCCAATACTCAGAAAAATGCTTTTAACTTGCCCACAGAAGATAAAAGATTTGTAAGAAGATAAAATTCAACTACAAATTAAAAAAAGCACTGCAAGTGCTGAAAATCTGAATTAAAACTGAAAATGATTAAAGATTCCTTAACAGGTCAGACAGCATCTGTGGAAACAGAACCAAGGTCAATGTTTCAGGTGCAAGAAGAGTTTGATGTAGTGCCTTTGACCTGAGGTGTTAATTCTCTTTGTTTCTACAGTATTTGTTATAGCTTTTCTACAAACCCTACCGCTGCTTTCAACTATTAAACTGAAGCCAATGTAAGTATCGATCCTGACACCACCTCTTGCTCTTGGGAGCAAGGTGATGGCCACTTCAAAATGTTAATTTTGTGATTTTCTTTGTTATGAATAGTGACATTCATAGTGAGAAAAATACAAGAATATGGACATTGTTTAGGCAGAGGGCATTAGTTGGCCATTTGATGACTAATTTATTTGGTTCAGTACAACAATGTGGACTGAAGGGTCTGTTCCTGTGCTGTACTGTTCTGTGTTCGATTACAACTGGTTTATTTTCAAATTGTGGAAAAGCTACTGCTGATATTTGGAATAAATATAACAGTGCATGTAAGGACTGACTAGTCCAAGGAATTCTATTTTATTACTGGAAATGATGCCCATCTTTCAATTCGTTGGATTAAATTGCACGCAACCATAAATAGGCTGGATTTACTCATATCAATCATCGACACAATAAACACCACCCCCCCTTGTCAGAATCAAATCACCTGAAGTGAAGTGCTGATTTTCTTAGCTGCTCTCTGTTCCAGCAGGCGTGGTATTTGTGACAACTAATGTACTGCAGATGAACTTAGCAAGGAATAGGTACAATTCAGTGGAGTCATGCACCTACCAGAAAGGGGGACCTCACGACATGACACAGCAGCAACCAAAAAAGATTGAACAGTTGAGTTTGAGCTTGTATTCCTTAGAGTTTAGAAGAATGAGTAGTGACCTTATCAAACAGACAAGATCCTAAAAGGGCTTAACAGGGTAAATGTCAATAAGTTTTCACTACTGGGTAAGTCTTGAACAAGGGGCATGAATGAAAGATAAGATACTGATCACTTAAAACTGAGATATCTAGGAATTCCTTCTTGCGGAGGACGGTGAATCTCTAGAATTCTTTGCAGGTGGTGTAAACTAGATCATTAGAAATATTTACAGTGGAGGTGGACAAATATTTGCTAGATTGAGAAGGAGAGAGGTATGAAGAATTGACACAGAACAGGAGCTGAGGTCAGCACAGAACAGCCACAATCACATTAAATGGTGGGGTCTGGTGGCCTCTTTCTACTCTGATTTTCTTGTATTCTTGTGTCCTGAAGATCTGGTAGAAGCTGAAACTTAATTATTTCTATCTACACTTGAATTAGTATTCTGTCTGGTACTATCACCCTACCAACCCAATGCTCACAGGTCATCATTATCCAAGATTCTCATTTCTGAGACTATGCACGCAATCTCATTTTTTCTTGGACTATCCATGGCATTACAATCTGAATAGATAGTCACATTTCCCCCAAAGCAGTACAATCCCTAAAAATGCACAGCTCTCAACAATCAGAAGCTGACTCCCACTCTTGTCATAGAATAGACAAATTTACCCATGTAAGCAATGGAGATTCAATGATATAATAACTTATCCTGTGGAAAGTGAAGAGGCAGAGAGATTTAATACTTCACCCAAAAGACAGAAATTGATCACCATCCCTCACTACTAAATTATGTGCTGAAGTTCTAAAGAGAGGTTTTGAAACTTGATACAGAAATAAGTGAGTTAACTGACACATAAGTATTTCATTTTAAGCATGAAATGCTACATTTTAGTGACTGATGGTAATAGAGATTTAATGAACTAAACAATAGTTGCCAAGCATGAATTGTTCAGGCTTCTTACCGGATTTCAGCTGTTCTTGGACAAATCTGAAAACTACCACTGGAGAATTCAGTTCATCTTCAACCTTGTAATTAAAAAGAAAAGAAACATTAAGTCCCCCATCAATATCAAGAAGAAATAATATTTGAATATTTGGTTTATGGACATAATTATTGGACTCAGTTTTAAAACCAAAATCATTTATCAATTAGTTGCAATGATCTTTATGGTAAAATCTAACCACTAATATTGAAAGAGAACCGGTACTTAAGGTTGTTCTCGCAGTCTGATTCTAAAAACACTGAACTCCACTTTGATCACAACGCAACAGGTGAACAGAGCCCATAAACCAATTTCTAACCATAAATGCTCTTTTGGTTCCAATTCAATCCTTACTTCAAACACAAAACTGCAAAATGTGGTCTAAAAGTAGTAATAAAAAGCCTTTGACATTTTCTAATTTTAGGAGTTATTTTTCTTAAGGTTAAAAGACTAAAAATATAAAGACTGATGCAGTCGGATCCACATACACATGCTCCATCCTAAGAGTTTAAAAATACTGCAATCAATATTATTTTGTACTTCCTTATTACAGACAGAACATCCATGCATGATCCCTGATATCCAAAATGTTCTGCCATTTTACTGAACAGAATTAATCTTGCAGCATTAACTACATAACTGAATGTCAACAATTAAATAAGCACATTCAGAGTGTTCTTTCACTGAGCAAATGCAACACTTAAGAAACTCACTTGTCTGATGTGTAGGTTCATTGCTAATAACCTAACACATGACTCTTGAAAGAACCGCATTAAAAGCAACTTTCAGCCAGTCAAGGGAGGAATGTGGGTGTCAGTTCTGGAATTGTGGTTAGGTCAGTTCAGCATTGGAAAACAGACAAATCAGAACATTAAAATAATTTTTTTTTTAAGTCAACAAAATGATAAAGACAATAATGCATAGCAAAACACTGGATTTCCCAATACATTAGGAAAGGGATTATGAAGTTAGATCTTTGATGCTGAGCCAAATTAGATTTCATACGGGGAGATTCAATGCTTTCAATTTTCAGAGGGTTAGCCAAAATGTTCGTCTCCTTACAGTTATCCAGCAGCCTTTGCTGGATGCTGCTATATGGACCTCAGGCGAAGACAATATCAAACCGATGTTTCCAACAACTGATTATCCTGCTGGCACTCACCGTCATGGCTGACATGAAAGGCCAACTGAACGAAGTACTAATAGGTGAGCGGCATCCAGCAAGGAATTAACGTCTTCAGAAGAGAAGGGAACAGAAAGGAATTTGACAAGGAAAGAAAAATATATAGCAAGAATTAGGACTTGACTCTTGGATGGAAAGAGGAAACTATGAGGCAGTGAAAAATGTGTTGTTGATTAAAAAAATTGTTTCACTAACATAAAATTAACTATATTAAAATAAAGTTCAAAGTAATTATTTTATCCTCTGCCATTATTTTCACTTCCAAACTTCACCTTTGCTATCTTATTACCTATTTCAATTCCTTTTCTATACACCCAATCAGGCTAAATCAGAAGATTACAAAACCTTAGAATTCTAAATAGCCCAGAAACAAATTATCAACAAAATCACTCATTTCCAACTCCTTACTTCAATCATTCTGATTATGACTAGATTTGATTCATCTCTACCTTTTCTGTTTTCCAGAAGCAAGGTACTTACAACAAAATCATCTTATTTTCATCTTGTGTAAAGGCAAACCCTTGTCTCACACTAACTTCCAAGTTTTCCCAGTGTATATATCACAACCACATCCTCATTTGGATCTCTGTACCTTCCTCTATTCTTCCTTTTCTACTCACCCACCTGCCTGCATTAGACCAAGTTCCAAAACTTGTCCTTGTAAGCTCCCACTCCAATTACTTTGTTCTCCACGCTTTCCCTTGCAAGCACATCAAAATACGTATTTTCTCATCCATCCTTCAATAATTTCTGACAGTCCACATTTATAAATGATCCTTTAGTCATCGGTCCTAATTTCTACCTGAGATGCAACTTTGCAAGTAGTTAATGCAGTGTAAAGCAGTGTCTAAATTTGAATTAGCTGGGACAAACTTCAGAAGTCTACAATTTTTTTTGTTTAAATAAACTTGAATAAACAGGCGATAATACACAAAATTCCAGCTTTGCTTCTTGCGGCTACAGGAGGAACACCTGTTGTTCCTACAGTACAATTGCCAAACCAAACAGAAGTATGGAAGGCAAACATGAATATTAGTATTTTGGTTCTTGTCAAAACTAACCCTGCCTTACTTTAGCTCAGTTCTTGGAACTCAACATGTTAGTGGTTCAAGTTCAAGTGTCCATTCTTGTCTGATAATTACAGTATATGTTTGATTATTTGTTTGGGAAATTAACAACAAATCTTGTCCAGTAATTTCTTTTTACCTACTGGAATAATGTTTTATTATTAACAC
This sequence comes from Mobula hypostoma, assembly GCF_963921235.1. Classification (NCBI taxonomy): domain Eukaryota; kingdom Metazoa; phylum Chordata; class Chondrichthyes; order Myliobatiformes; family Myliobatidae; genus Mobula; species Mobula hypostoma. Next base: position 126,466,650 of record NC_086105.1, on the reverse strand, counting down.
AATATCACTGCTGTCATGATCCCATTTAACATTAAAGTTACCAAATTACAAGGCCTTGCAGTGTACTGTTTCCAGATGATATATACTGGGATTGAATGAACAACAACATATTTACCTAACTGATACATAATTAAAAAAAATAAAGCCAAACATGAGCATCAGCAGCTTTAGAATCATCAACAGACAACACAGAAGTAAAATTGTGATGATCAAGCAACTTCAATTCTGAGAACAATTTCAGGATTCCGTAAGTTTCCCTACCTTAACTGTAGCTACTCTTAATTGGGATGGAGTCTGAATCTACTGCCGCAAAGATCTGATGAATGGTGCAATAGACTGTTTAAAACTTTGCCATCAGACAAAACATCTATAAGTTTTGATTATAATATTAGCTTTTCGTGTAAAAAAAAGTATGCCTTAAAAATCAATGTTTACATTAATTTTAAAAAGCTAAAAAGTGAACAACTTTAATAAGTTTCTGACAAGATATGAAACTTTATGCTTAAATATATGATAGGACTCTGAAGGCAAAGGATTAACACAGGCTTTAAATACATTTTGATCTTTTATCTATCCTGTCACTGTAGTTGTTTACATTATTGTATAAATTATTTAATAGCATGCTTTCATTATGTTCTTTGATATGTCAAAGGCCTTTCATTGCCATGCAATTAGTAAACATTTTTTCACCATTTTCTCTAACAAAATAAAGTGAACATTTCATTACATGCATAACTTGCCATGCATATACAGCAACTTGTAAAAAGTCTGACAGTGAGCATTCGAAGTACTATTAGTATACAAAAGAACAGCCAATAGGAATTATTTGCACATGATCCATTTACAATCCACATTTTCAAATAGAATTTACAGAATATAAATTTCATGTATGCTTGCAATGACAAACACTTGGATCTATATGCCTCAATGGGGATATTTTTGTAGTACTGATAGAAGGCTATACAGCATAGATCACAAATAACCATTTGGTGTGATTGGATGAAGCATCATAATCAATCACCATTTAAATTGTGAAAGAATTAATGTTATGAAACCTTAAAACAATTTTTCCCAAAACAGATTCACAGTCAACTTTAAATTTGGTTCATCTGCCTTCATTTTTTCGGTTAAGCTAGGAAATATTTCATCTAATCATCTAGACTATTTCAATTTAGGAAATATTTTTAGAGTAAACATTTTGAAAAGCTATCTGCAACAGCAGCTGGAGATATTCCTTTTGCTGGAAAACTTCACATTATTACTCCAATCAGCAGCCATTTTGAAAAGCAACCTACAGCAAAGTGACTTACATTGCATGCAGCTCGCAACAAGTACAATGAACCAATCCCTGCCACCTACACATAATTACATTTGTATTTATTAATACTGTAGATAGTAATATTCTAAAAAGCTGAAGTTAGAAAGTTGGAATTTGAATGGATCATGTCACTTTACATCTTTTAACAGCATATAATTAATAGTTCAAAAAGAATTAGATGCAAGTCAAAACAGTTTAGCTAGTGATATTTTAATCCCACCTACTATTGCCAAAATAATCTCCCCCAAGATATTCCCTACAGATTTTCCAGTAAATACCATTTCCTTGGGTTTGGTGATTATTTCCTGAAATGATTTAGTGAGACCAGCTTTATTACTAAACATTAAACATTATAAATAGAAGATAATTCACAGACTACTACAATAATTACATCTGAATGCACAATCAGTTGCCAAATAATCAAACAGTTTTGACGTCAGTGCATGTGCTTTAACCAAAATACGTATACACCAAAATTCTAGATTTTCTTTTGATAAAGCAGCTAATTCTCTTCACCAGGGACCACCCAGCAGAGCAGGACAGGCAGAGGTGCACCGAGAGAGATGAGCAGGGAGAGATGGAATGAAAAGCCCTTTCCAATATACAAGAGAGAAAACTTTGAAAATGAATAAATTAAGCACAAGCAAAGAAGTAAATAGCACACCATGTTTCACCTTTAGTTTCTCCCACTAACTTCATAACCTTGCTCAAATTACATTGTCTACTTAAAGCTGAAGTCACCTTCTGCAATCCCTTTTACCAATTTGATCTTGGGCTGAAACTCTACTCCTATATTCTTTCTATCACTTGCATGTATTATTCTTTGCAACATTAACAATTCCCGATCCTGCCTCACCATGGTAGTGATGTATTTGTACTTCTTGTCATTAGCAGTTGTTCTAATATGCACGTGGTGATCCTCAAACTTCAACCCATTTACACCTAGCTACTTAAGCAACTCTCTTCATCTATATTCCCGACAAGCAAGTTCTTAACCCACAACATCTCCTGATACAGCAACACTCCTAACTTCAGGAGCTAATTTTCTGGTGATACTATTTCTACACAGCCTTGCAACTTCCATGTGCTATGTGTTCCCATCTAAAGGCTTAAACAGAAGATTAAAATCACATCCATAAATGTCAAGGTATACAACACAAAAAGCAGAACATTCATGCACTTTCTTTGCAAAGCATTCAGAAAAATAATTATGGTGTTTACACACTATGCATAAGTTTTTCTTGGCTATATTGTAGAAATAGAGTTGACAGACTTGCTCAATATATTCTGAATTTTAAAAAATAGGTATTACAAATACAAGACCATTCAATTTGCATTAATTTATTACTCAGCAAAATGGAGGATTTATTATTAGCTGTTTGTTACCGAAATTTTAAATGCAAGTAAATGTCAACTAACTCAATACTTTAAAGTGGAATCAAATCAAATCAGGTGCAGGGAAATATTGGTTTGCAAAGCTGAATGCACTGATATAGAGAACCTTTTTTCTGCTTGATATTAAATGAGTGGCAAGAAGTTGAAAAAATTGCATTGACATAACATCCTGCAAAAGTGTTTGCTTAAAATAAATGTAATTTCTAGAGTACAGGTAGCAAGCAATTACATTTATCTACTGTATCAACAGGGACTAATAATTAACCAAAGAAACCCTTGAACTATTACTTGTCTGGAAGTTTGTTTCTAATAATGACACAGCACTTTGACTGAATCAATCATATATGGTGCCAAAAACAAAAACACAATACATACCGAGGTTCTGATAGAACTTAATTTTTTTAAGTTTTCCAGCAGTCTTTGACTCTGAAAAAGATAAATGTAATGGTTATTGCATTTATTTTTTCCCAATTTCACCAACAAATTTTGCTCCTTTATACAAAGGGAAAATCCTTCAATGCCTCATTCAAACAACACCGTTTTAATCTTGGGTGTTGATAAATTATTTAAACACTTTAACCAGAGTGGGTCCAATCCAATTGGTATTAATAAGATACATTCTGAAGGCAGTACAAGATAAACAAAAGAGTTCTTTACTTGCACTTCAGGAGTGCTAATTTAGTACAGCCAAAAAAAACACAAAATGGTTCTGAATGAAATAGAAAGCATATTCCTTACTATACACAAATGCTCAGCAAAATTCCTATCACAAGGTAATCATTTCTACCACAGTTTATCTACAAGAACAGAAAATAATTACATCAATGGATTTAAATATTTCCAACCCCTCTATTCTGAATTCCACTGTGCTCCAAGGAAGAGGAAAATCCTGATATAGGAACTAAGTTTGTCAATCACTTATTTAAGTCTGTTTCTTTCTTTATTTAGGTAAATATACAGTGTGGAATAGGCCATTCCAGCCCTTAACCGCCCTGCCAGCAACCCACTGATTTAATGCTAGTCTAATTACAGGAAAATTAACAATGACCAATTAAACTGCAAACTAGTACGTCTTTGGACTGTGAGAAGAAACTGGAGCACCAGAGGAAACCCACATGTTCATACAAGGATATACAAACTCCTTACACTTGATATCAGAATTGAACTCCAACGCCTCAAAGATGTAACAGCATTGTGCTAATCGCCACGCTACTGTGGTGCCCTACTTCATCTAATTTAGTGTTCCACAATTACCATGTCCAACTTTCCTTGAAACTGCAAAGAGCAAGTTTGTAATTTTCCTCATAACCACAGTACATGAAGTACCCTGGACCAGCTCAGTGATCCCTCTACCTGGTCAAGGCCTATAAGTTTGCTTGAGATTCAGTGACTAAAAACTGAACATAATACTCAAGAATTTACCTGATCACTGTGCAATTTGGCTCAAGGTAGCGTAACGAGTAGCACTGTGCTATTACAGCTTGGGGCATTGGAGTTCAGAGTTCAATTCAAACATCAGACTAGACTTCAGGGGTTGGAAAGATTTTGGAGTCTATTATTAAGGATGAGGTTTTGGGGTACTTGGAGGCACATGATAAAATAGGTCAAAGAGTATAGTTTTCTTAAGGGGAACCTTTGCTGGCAAATCTATTGGAATTCTTTGAAGAAATAACAGGCAGGACAGACAAAGAACAGCCAGTGGATGTTGCTTGAGGAAGCCTTTAACAAGGTGCTGCACATGAGGTTGCTTAACAAGAGCCCATGGCATTATAGGAAAGGTACTAGAATGAATGGAAGATTGGAAGATTGGCTGATTGGGAAGAGGCAAAAGGAGGAATACAGGGGGCTTTTTCTGGTTGGCTGCCAGTGGCAAGTGGTGTGCCATAGGGGTCGGTGTTGGGATAGCTTCTTTTTATGTTATATCTCAATGATCTGGATGATGGAATTTTATCCAAATGATGGCTTTCTGGCCAAGTCTGCAGATGAAGATAGGGGTGGTTAAAGGACTAGAAGGGCCCACTCCACATTGTCTCTCTCTCAAATAAATAAATTTCCTATAATTTAGGGCATTATTTTGTCTACTAATAATTTGCTTTGGTTGCTATTTCATTAATACGTGTATACATTAAAACTAATGCTCATTACTCCAAATCATCTCCCAATTTCACCATTCACTAACTCAAATTTCCATCTTTCCTTTTGATCTGCAACGCCATCAAATTTTATCCATTTTCACTCAATTATATATATTTTTCCAAATAAGTTGCACTATTTTAGTATTCTCTTCAGATTCAATTCCCTCTTTCCAAGATTGGTATCCATGTTTAAAAATTTTGCTTTGAGCTTTTGATTCCAAGGCATTATTTTAAATTAGAAGAGTACGACTCCCATAACTGATCTTCGAGGCTCCAAATATCACTCCTCACACCCATTCAGTATGGTTACATCTAGAAGGTGAATTAGAACTTCGAATGATCCATACAACTACTTTTAATTATTTCCCACGGAGTATTTGGTTAAAATGTCAGTGCAATACAACAAGAGTAAGTTACAATAAAGATGGTGAGATATTCTTCACCCCTCCACAAATACAAAGGAGTTAGAATTCCTAACAGAAAAGATGTGGTTTTAAAGGAATCATATTTCTGTAAAATGGAATGTGATTCTTCCGTCTGACCCAATGAACAGCCAACTGTGCAACCCATACAATGTGGCTGAATCACTGTTTACTAAAAAAGGAGTTTAGAAAGGATGCCTAAAACTGAGTCTGTTCTGTCCACTAGCTAGTATTGGTGCTGAGTCAACTATATTTTACAGGGGGAAAAAAAGCAGCTAATCTTTTTTTGATGCAAGTATTAATAAAAATTACTATTAACTGCTTTTTTGAAGTATGGTTCAAAACATGGACACTTCTATACATATTGTAAAGGGAACAAGTTATCTACTAGAGTACAAGTTGTCATTCAACCATGCACACATACACTGCCAAACAAGACAACATTCCTCCAGACCAAGGTGCACAACAATACATATAACTCACACATATAACTAAGTAAGATGACCGCAAATAAATTAACAAATAAGGTGCATATACAAGTTAAAAAGTAAACAATATAACACTAAAGGGGCTTCATATGTGATGAAACGTGGGTGGTGGCAGGGAGTTCAAAAGACTTGCAGCCTGGGGGGGAGAAGCTGTTTCTTATCCTAACAGCTCTTGTCCCAATGCCATGGTACCTCCTGCCTGATGGTAGGGGGTCAAGGTAATTGTTCGACAAATGGAAGGGATCATTGACAATGCTAAGGGCCCTGCATGCCCAGCACTCCTGATAATTATCTATAATGGCTGAAAGAGAGACCCTAATGGTCCTCAGCAGTCCTCACTATCCTTTACCAACATGTGAACCGAAGCCCATTAAAAACTTAAGAGACAGATTTACTGGGTAGAAACAAGAGTAGACATAAATTGATATTTTACCGGCTGCCAAGATGGAACAAGAGGTGTGCCGTAGGCATAGGTGCTGGGGCTCAACTTGGATGGAAAGACTCAAGGAAATGTTATTCAATTTGTTGATGACACACGGAAAAGAGAACATAAGGTAGCTGCAGAGTGGCATAGACAGATTAAATTGATGGGCAAAGATCTTATAGAATGAAACAAAATGTGTAAAATTCACCATTTTTGTTAGGAAAAATAAAGCTACTTAGCTAAATGTTGAGAGACCACAGGGCTCTGATGCAAAGGGATACAGGTGCCCTTGTTGGATGAATGTTAGCATGAAGAAACAGAAAATACTTTGTTTCCCCTTTGTTCTTTAATCCATCTAACTTCACATTCAACACATTGAGATGACTGTGGAAGAGGTCAGTGGTTGCTCTCCACAGAGGCCATGGGGTTAATAGTGGTTGGTAGCCGGGTTGGTGGCATTCAGACTTGGCATGGTGATTACTCTTCACAGAAGGTCCAAATTCATGCAGCTCCTCTCCTCCATGCTAACAGGAGGTTGTTTTCAAAATTCTGAGATTTATGTGATTATTGGACTGTACTTTGCATAGGTCTCTTTCAGTTTTTGATGTTTTCTTTCTTGTTGCTGATTGGCGGGTGGGTGACATAGAACTTCTTTTGCGCGGAAGGAGTTGGGGACTTGGGGTTGATGCTCTTGTTGGTGTTTTCCCTGTGTGGGCAATCTGTTAATTCTGTGTGTGTGAGAGGAGGAGTTAGGGGTTCTGATGCTATTGTTGCTGTTATTTTGTGCAAGGGAGGGAGGAGGTTGGGGGCTTTGATGTTATTGTTGCTGTTCTTTTGTGAATGAGGGTTGGGGGCTTGAGGTTTTTTTTAATGTTCCAGCTGCTGTTTTCCATGTGGACGATCTGTTAAGTTTTTTGTATGAGGGAGCAGGGGTGGAGGGGTGGTTTGGAGTTTGCAAATTTTGTTTCTTTTTCCTTTTCGTGCGGGGGGGGGAATGGATCTCTTTTTTTCTCAACAACTCCCATGGTTTTTCTGTATTTCATGGCTATCTGGAGAAGTTGAATATCAGAGTTTCATTGAACACGCATACTTTGACAATAAAATGAACGTTAATCTCAATACTTCTGATTGGATTTCACCAATGGACACATCAACCTTTCTTCAAAACAACAATCCAAATAGACTGCTCTCTCCGAGATGCTCTGCTTCACTCTTCCTTTTCCCTGCCCACTGTTTTATCCCTTCACTGTTCAGCATCCCAAATACTTTGTTCATATGAAGAAGGGGCTTGCTTGTTCTGCTTTCAACTTAGCGTGACATACTCACTTCTCACCATGATTTCTTTTTTATTGCGGAGCAAAAGCAAATTATGTGATTTTTGCAGAACATCACTATTCATTTGCCAGGCAAAACCAAAAGTTTCTACTCACAGACACTTTAACTGTCTCACTTCATCAGTAATCTTTCTACTCTACCACCTACTGCTCCCATACTGCCAATGAAGCTCAAGGAGAACATCTCATCTTCAAGCAAGTCCAATTAGAGCTTTCTAGACTCAGTAAGTTCAAACTGCAGTTAGGAAGTATTTACAACATTTTTATTTCAGATTTCCACTTTTCCTTCAGAGATTTTAAGTAATAATTTTGCATTTACACATCTTGCACAAAAATATAAAAGCTAAAGAAAGACAAAGGTATATAAAATGTCAAGTATAGCATAATACCTAGGTTCAATATCTCATTACTAGTTAGGTTGTCAACATTTTGATCTGTGTTGACAGATAAGCCTCAGCTAATGATTAGACTGTTTCACATCATGTCTTTCTATGTTCCACATAAGTCAAACTCTGCTTTTCCATTTACACATCCTCTTAAAACACTACTTAATATTCTCATTTGTCCTCAAGTTCTGAGATAGGCTTACAAATTACAGGAAGAAAATAAATTATAAACAGTGCAATACCAATACAGTGATTGGGTGAATTCTATTTAAGGATAGATCACCATAATTTTTACCCACCCTCAGCAAGTAAACTTCATGCATTCGGATTTTCAAGTTTTCAATAAAGTGCCAAGGGATTACGATGCAAAAATAGACTTCATGGGTTCGGGGGGCAATATAATATCATGTACAGAGAGAATGCTAACATACACAGAAGGAATAAACTCAATCTTTTCTGCATGGCAAGCTGCGACTACAGAGGCATTCAATAAGCAGTGTTTAGGTCTTGTCCTTTCTATTGAAAATAAATTTAGATGAGGGTACTGAATGTGTAATTCAAGCTTACTGACAATATGAAACTCAACGGGAATGCAAGATGGCTTCAGGAAGAGTCGGAGGGCAGCAGAGATCACAGATGGAAGGCAGTGGACATGGTTGAGAGTTGGAGGGTAGCAGAGATCACAGAGGGGTCAAGCTTGTTGGGCAATTAAGTCACCATCATCGAGTAGGGCTGTAGGGCCTGTTTTCATACTGTATGATTCTACAACTATGATTCAAGCACTAATTCTTATCATCCAAAAGACGATGCACAGATTTATAACAATTATTAGTTTTCATTTTAGCAGATCTGAAATACCACTCTTCGGATAAACAGCACAGATAAAATCAATAGGAATAAAATAACAGAAAGCAAAGTTAACACTCACCAACTGAGAAGCAAACTTGATTCTGTCAACTATTCCATCGTGTCCCAAGTATTGCAGAGACAGCCAGAGAGGCAAAGCTCGAAGTTTCTCAACTGGTTGACTTGTGGTGAGGCCTGCAGCTAAAGACTAAAATAAAAAGTACAGGACATATTCTAAAATTCAAAAACTTTGAATAATCTTTTAAATTTGGACTGTACTAGCTTCTTCTAGAAATTTTTACTTATAATAGCTTGGAATTCTTTTACTGGATTTTAAGTCGAAAACTTGATGCAAATATTTATGACTATAAATATTAAGTTACTACTTATTTCAGAATATGAATTAGATTCCATGCATAAATTCTTAACTCTCTCCCCCTCCCCCCTGCCTATTGGTCAATATAGCAACCACTCACCAGTGAGGGATCCTCATGTCTATATAATGTCACTGCAGGCACAGCAGGGAGACCCAACCAGGGTCCTAAAGTCAAGGTCACGCTGTCACACTTAGTTGCAGCCTACAAAAAGAGAGAGTCAAAACCGGCACTGAACACAGTCTAATGCAATATTCAATTAATTTAATTAATAAACCCTAACAAAGTCATGTAAAAAGGTAAAGTCATACATTGAGGACTCATTTCATAATTTAAAACAATACTTGGTCTCAAAGCTTTCTAAAAGTAATACACTATTTGCCTTACCCCCCCCCAACCTATCACCTGCTAGTTTCTACTACTTTCCCTCCTCCCACATTCTGTCTTCTGCTCCCTTCCTTTCCAGACCCGATGAAGGGTCTCAGTCAGAAACATCAACTGTTTATTCTCCTCCATAGATTGCTGCCTGGCTTGCCAAGTTCCTCAAACATTTTGTGTGATTTGTATAGTATTTGTCTTCCACATTGTTTTGGAATGAATACTAGTACATAACAGAATAATTCAAGTTCTAAGAGCCTTTAAAGATCATATGAATTTCAAAAATGCATTAACTTAGATGTACATCACAACTGAAAATGATACTAACCAGTACAGATGAAGAAACATAACCAAGTGTCAATGTGGCCAAATTAACACTGCAATACAAAAACAAAAAAATAAAAATGATTTCAGCTATACACCAGAGATTAGTGAAAGCTTTTGGGGAGACTTGAGAAAGGCTAAGTGTTACTTAACCAGCTCAATTTAAAATTTTTGATCAGTAACAGAAGGTGATGAAGCAACTTGACTGATGTGCTGTTTGTGAATTTCCAAAAGGAGTTGTATAAGATACATTGTACTTTTGCTAACAAGACAAACAAATTGAATAAAAGGGAGATTAACATGATAGGTAAGGAATTGTTTCAAAAACAGAAAGCGAAGCCAAAGGGACAAGTTTATGGTAATGTTCCTTGGGTTAGTGTGGCGAGTCCATTTGAGTATTACAAAACTTTCAAACAATGCTTGAACCTATAGGTATAGTAAGGAGGATAATGAAAAGGCTAGATTATGGTGAAAGATAATATGGTACTTGTTAGACTGGAAATGTTGAGAAACTATTTGTTACAGATATTGGGGGGTGGGGGGAAATAAAGGGGCCTAGAGAAGGTAGAAAGAGAGAAACAGTTCCCATTGGTAAAAGGATCGGGAGCTAAAGCATGCAGATTTATAGTGGGTGGCAAAAAAAGTGGTATCATTAAAAGTGGTAGGTATCTGGAATGCAATGCTAGATAGCATGACTGGAGGTGGATTCAATTGTGGCTTTCAAAAAGAGTGTTGGATCAGTACTTGCAGCAATATTATACAAACAGGATCAGACATGTAATGAGACTAACTTTTGGGAAGAAAAGATTACCATACAAACTTGTGAAAAGTTAAAAATGCTATTTAACCAGCCGGATTTGATTTTTTAAAAGATCAGATAACAGAGGGTGACAAAGGCAATCAGAATGATGTGGTGACTTCCAAAAAACTTTATGGCTTCCTCCTGTGCCTTATTTGCCTTATTTTGTTCTACAATCATATTAGTTACAAATGTGCACTTAATAGAGTACTATCATTCTATCTGCCTCTAGTGCAGATTAATATATTCTTCCTATTTGATGCCATTGTGACACATCAACTTGATTAAGGACAGTAAACCTCCAATCATTTAAGTACTTTCCTACCTGTATGTAATAACAATATAGTATGTGTTTTCATGGAACAAGAACATTATTTAGTTAAGGAGTCACATTAAATTCAGCAGGGACTTTCTAGAGGTACTTATTCTTACCCTTCTACATGCAGCCACATCTTGTACTGACTGCAGAGCTCCTTCAATCGCACAAGTTTATCTGTATGTCCTGCACCTGGTGTGCCTAAAATAAAAAGTTTTTAAAAACTGCATGTTATTAAAAATAACAGTTCAAATAGATCTCCAATAGCTGTGCCTGCAGTGGATCTCAGTGGAGGTACTAACTTTAAAATAAGTACAAAACCTTCCTGTTTAATAGGCTTTTGTGTTAGTGGGAATAAATTGAAATAAAGGCTCTCTGTTTTTAAATTCTAGATCTTAGAGCTGATAATCGTATCAGTGTTGCATACGCTGCCTACAGGATTCCAGCAGTGAATAAGCATCAACTAACGCACTCACGTCATGTGCAACATCATGTGCCAGCAGATCAATAATTCAGTACTCTTGAGGATGGAAGAGAAATTGCAGAGGTATACCGTGGCCAAAGAGTTAACCAAACACTATGTCATGGAGATGGCCTGCAAAGAAGCTCTTTAAACAGAGGGCATGAAAAGAAACATGGTCTAGTGACTAACTAGCACAGCACAAGGTGACCAAGTTAAAGAAAAACTGCTTCCAGGGGATTTGTTAAACAAAATTAAAGAAACAGATAAAACTAACTACGAGGTGTTTTCAAACCAAGGATGTAAATTTACAGCAGGTGGTTTTGGGAAAGCTGGAGCCAAGGTAAATAAACATCAGAAAGATATATGGATAAGCAATATTTGAAGCACAAGTAACATAGGAAATAGCTTTGGATGTGCTAACTCAGGTGTAAGGGTATGGAATATATGCCTGGAGATGACAAAGGCATGCACAAGTATTTCAACAGCAAGCAACTCAAAGCAAGAATGATGATATGTGAAAGTATGGTGAGATGGGGCGGAGGGTGGGTGAAAAAATGGAGCTGTTATAGGCTCAAGCAGGTTGCCATAATTGCAAACACTGGAACAAAGGCAAGCTACGTGGTTTGTGAAGACAAGGATACTGAGATTATGATTAGGTTGCAGACAAAAGATGGGTGCTGCAGGGATTAATCTTAAGACCAAAAGCATCTGTGCACTCATGATTTAGACATACGAATAAAGACGACATCATTCCCCCTTAACCCACGAATGCTGCATGGATAACTTCTGGAAGCACTGGTAATTAAGGTGGTAATCTTTTTTTTAAAGCAAAGTGTGTTCTTACAGCATACCTGCATTGGCAACAAGTAAAAGAGGAAACTTTCCACAATCAATATCATCTTTAATGAGCCTTTCCAGTAAGGCTACATCCTGTCAAAACAATGAATGATAAATTACTAAGATAGCACAAATTGAGTTTCCATAACAATATCATACATAATAATGCTAGGGAAAAGGGATTGGAATTTGCAATTCTGCTGCAGTCAGTACAAGTACATAATCTGTTTGGGCTCGGTGGTATTGTAATGGAGTTACCCAAAACAGGTGAACATTAAAAGCACAAATTCCCTGTCATTCTCCACTTGCCATTTATTACAAACTTACCATTTGATGCTGAGATCCAAACATAGTGTTACAAGGAACACTACACATACAAGAAATAGGGAGACCAAGCTGAAATACAAAGAGAAAAAGCATACAATTTAATTATTAATGTCTACTGCAGTTCCCCATCTTCTCATAACTCAGTATTAGCAATTTAGAAGGAATTGTCAGCTGTGGTCGGCTGCTTCCAAGGCATCGGCAAGTTGACGGTGCCGGGAGGTTTATGGCAGGGAGTTTCTCCCTTTTGCCGCCTGCTATCGGGGACTCGGGGACTTTTGAGACCTTATTTACCGTGCTCATGGTTTGTTCTCCATCAAATTATGGTATTACTTTGCACTGCTGTAACTATATGTTATAATTATGTGGTTCTGTCAGTGTTAGACTTTGGTTTGTCCTGTTTTCTGTGATATCACTCCGGAGAAACATTGTATCATTTCTTAATGCATGTATGCATTTCTAAATGACAATAAAAGAGGACTGAGTGTTCTCATAATCTAATCTAATAATCTTGGGCCAGTTCATTAAACTATTGCTGTTTCATAAGTGCTGTCAAACTTAGAAGTTCAAGACTTATTGAGAGCTTGCAGCATTACAATTATAAAAGCCCAAGTTTCTGTATTTAGTTAAACTTGTAAAATTTGTAGGAGTATTATGGGTTTCAGGAATTAACCAGGTGGCAATAATTAAATTGATCTTAAGGATTTGCATAGACTACAGATCACTTCATCATTGTGCACAGCATAGATACTAAACTGAGATTCCCTATTTCAGGGTTTTAAATTGGAAGAGTGGTCTGAGTGAGTATTGATACAAAGAGAACAGTAGAATTCATGTTTTAAGTTGTTGTCCTGGGGTTAACATAGTTACGTTGTTGTTTGTGAAGACACAATAAAGTATGAGCTTTGATTAATTAAGAGCTGTGCAGTTAAGTTTCCTAACTTAGTTCCATTGACGAATGCTCAACAAAAAAAAATTGTAAAATGACGCAGTTTTAAGAAGCTTATGCTCATGAAGTTGTATTGCTCAATTACCCACTAACCTTAAATAGTTACCCCTTAATCTTAAAATACAAGGTTGCAGATTAATGCAAGGAGAATGCAAATTACTTTCTAAACATTATTTCTCTTTTGCAGTAGTGCTTTTAATGACAAGTTTTAGGTGTATTTATTTCTTATTTTTGAACTAATTTATGGATGTGACTGCACTAGAGTCAATGCAGAGGAGATTTACCAGGAATTTGCACTAATGGAGTATTTTAGCTATGAAGAAAGACCAGATAAACCAGTTTTCTTTCCTTTGTCAAGTGGCAGGGCAAGGTAGACCTGGCTGAATTTTGCAAAAATAGGAGGGTAATGAGAATATTTTCCTCTTCAAAGGTGATGTCTACCAAGAGAGGGCCGCTATAAGGTCAGGGGTAGGGGATTTAGAAAAGATCCAAGGAAGTATTTTTTGCCCAGGAGGTAGCTGAAACCTGAATCTCACTACCCAAGGATGTGGTGGATGCAGTTACCCAGACAACATTTAAGTATTTGTGTGGAAACCACAGAATAAAGGGCAACAGGCCAATTGCTGGGAAATGGGATTAGTATAGATAAACATCTGTTACCTAGCATGGATGGAATGGGTTATCAGGATTGTATGATGTCCTGAGGCAGAGCTCCATAATATTTCTATAAACTTAAGAATCATGCTCAGATGGTATACTAATAAAGCTGCCACTGGGGCTCTGCTACTTAACAATTGTCCACATGATGTCACCATGGGATTTGTTGCTGCTCAGATCACATCACCAGATTCTGGAATAAGTAGGGCGAGGCACAACTTTTCTTCCATATATGTTTTACAAGGGCCACTTACACAAATTTGTAAAATTTATGAGGCAAATTCACCTCGAGTCACAAATAAACTACATTTATAAAAAGCTACAATGATTCTGAATGACAAATTAATATTCATCAATTGGTTTTTCTAGTGACACGTTTCAGTCTGGTCTAAAGTAAATAATGCGAATTTCTTTTATATGGTTCATTATCCAAACTAAGACCACAAGACAAAGGAGCAGAAGTCGGCCATTCAGCCCATCTAGTCTGCTCCACCATTCAATCATGGGCTGATCCAATTCTGCCAGTCATCCCCACTCCTCTGCCTTCTCCCAGTACCCTTTGATGCCCTGGCTACTCGGGAACCTATCTATGTCTACCTTAATTGCACCCAATGACTTGGCCTCCACAGCTGCTCGTGGCAACAGATTCCACAGATTTACCATCCTCTGACTAAGGTAATTTCTCCGCATCTCTGTTCCAAATGGACGTCCTTCAATCTTGAAGTTGTGTCCTTCCTGTCCTAGACACCCCTACCATAGGAAATAACTTGGCCATATCTAATCTGTTCAGACCTATTAACATTCGGAATGTTTCTATGAGATACCCTCTCCTTCTCCTGAACTCCAGGGAATACAGCCCAAGAGCTGCCAGACATTCCTCATACGATAACCCTTTCATTCCTGGAATCATTCTCGTGAATCTTCTCTGAACCCTTTCCAATGTCAGTATATTCTTTCTAGAATAAGGAGCCCAAAACTGTACACAATACTCCAAGTGTGGTCTCACGAGTGCCTTATAGAGCCTCAACATCACATCCCTGCTCCTATATTCTATACCTCTAGAAATGAATGCCAACATTGCATTCGCCTTCTTCTCCACCTACTGAACCTGGAGGTTAACCTTCAGGTTACCCTGCACAAGGACTCCCAAGTCCCTTTGCATCTTTGGATTTTGAATTCTCTCCCCATCTAAATAATAGTCTGCCCGTTTATTTCTTCCACCAAGGTGCATGACAATACACTTTCCAACATTGTATTTCATTTGCCACTCTGCCCATTCCCCTAAACCATCTAAGTCTCTCTTCAGGCTCTGTTTCTCAAAACTACCTGTTCCTCCACCTACCTTTGTATCAAAGGCAAATTTAGCCACAAATCCATTAATCCCATAATCCACACATCGTAAAAAGCAGTGGTCCCAACACCGACCCCTGTGGAACTCCACTGGTAGCCGGCAGCCAGCCAGAATAGGATCTTTTTATTTCCAACTCTCTGTTTTCTGCCGATCAGCCAATGCTCCACCCATGCTAGTAACTTCCCTATAATTCCATGGGCTCTTATCTTGTTAAGCAGCCTGATGTGCGGCACCTTGTCAAAGGCCTTCTGAAAATCCAAGTAGACCACATCTACTGCCAATGAAGTACCAATGGGTTGTTAATATTGTGCAAGAACAAAAGCAATTTCTTTCTTGCAATTTTCCAGTTAAACACTCCCTACTGCTAATAACTACTGTCTAACACTCCAGTTAAACAGTAGTTATTACCGATCCTGCACTTGCATTGGGCATAGTGTTCCAGACACAAATGCAAACATCAGAGCTGTTTGAGCCAGTGAAGATAATCATGGATATTTGGTATCAGTGCCCAGTGACTTGAAGTTCACTTCTGTGCACACTAATCATAGTGTTATAAAAACCAATAAAAATACTAAGCCTTGATGAAACAATTATTTAAACACGAGGAATTCTGCAAACGCTGGAAATTCAAGCAACACACATCAAAGTTGCTGGTGAACGCAGCAGGGCAGGCACCATCTCTAGGAAGAAGTAAGTCGACATTTCGGGCCGAGACCCTTCATCAGAACTAACTGAAGGAAGAGCTAGTAAGAGATTTGAAAGTGGGAGGGGGAGGGGGAGATCCAAAATGATAGGAGAAGACAGAAGGGGGAGGGATGGAATCAAGAGCTGGACAGGTGATTGGCAAAAGGGATATGAGAGGATCATGGGACAGGAGGCCCAGGGAGAAGGAAAAGGGGGAGGGGGGAAAAACCCAGAGGATGGGCAGGGGGTATAGTCAGAGGGACAGAGGGAGAAAAAGGAGAGAGGAGAAAAAGGAAGGAGAGAGGAGAAAAAGGAAAGAGAGAGAGAGAAAGAATGTGTGTATATAAATAAATAACGGATGGGGTACAAGGGGGAGGTGGGGCATTAGCGGAAGTTCATGCCATCAGGTTGGAAGCTACCCAGACGGAATATAAGGTGTTGTTCCTCCAACCTGAGTGTGGCTTCATCTTCACAGTAGAGGAGTCCTTCCAGGTGAGGCAACACTTCACCTGTGAGTAGGCGGGGGTGATATACTGCGTCCAGTGCTCCCGATGTGGCCTTCCATATATTGGCGAGACCCAACGCAGACTGGGAGATCATTTTGCTGAACACCTACGCTCTGTCCGCCAGAGAAAGCAGGATCTCCCAGTGGCCACACATTTTAATTCCACATCCTATTCCCATTCTGATATGTCTATCCACGGCCTCCTCTACTGTAAAGATGAAGCCACACTCAGGTTGGAGGAACAACACCTTATATTCCGTCTGGGTAGCCTCCAATCTGATGGCATGAACACTGACTTCTCTAACTTCCGCTAATGCCCCACCTCCCCTTGTACCCCATCTGTTATTTATTTATATACACACATTCTTTCTCTCTCTCTCCTTTTTCTCCCTCTGTCCCTCTGACTATAGCCCTTGCCCATCCTCTGTGTTTTTTCCCCCTCTCCCCCTTTTCTTTCTCCCTGAGCCTCCTGTCCCATAACCCTCTCATATCCTTTTGCCAATCACCTGTCCAGCTCTTGGCTCCATCCCTCCCCCTCCTGTCTTCTCCTATCATTTTGGATCTCCCCCTCCCTCTCCCACTTTCAAATCTCTTACTAGCTCTTCTTTCAGTTAGTCCTGACGAAGGGTTTCGGCCCGAAACGTCAACTGTACCTCTTCCTGGAGATGCTGCCTGGCCTGCTGCGTTCACCAGCAACTTTGATGTGTGTTGCATGAAACAATTATCGCTCAGTTAACTTTAACTTTTGTACTTTTTTCACACAAGTATGGAATTCCAATTTCATAACCAGGATATTTCAAAAAGCAACATTTTAAAACATGATTTCTGGAATAAAAAGTTTAAGCTTGCTCGTTATATTTTTATTTTTCATTTGATCACGTGTCTATGCACCAACTTTTACTTTAAATGCAATAATTAAAATGTGAATTTTAGATTTTGCTCTACTACCTGTGCAGACTCATCAATGGAATGGGCTGTTAATTGTCTATTTTCATCAGCTCAGTTCTTGGAAAGCACAATTTTCCTACAAATGCCACTGTCATTTAATTGCTTTGTTTGAAGTTATTTTTAAGGCCACAAAATTAATATAGGCAGTTTTTGGAGATCAGTCATACCTTCACCAGACGGTTACCCTAACTCAGGGTATATTTACTGGAAGCTATTTCTTTGTTCAGTATTGTCACAATTATTTTGTTCCCTTGTGCTTTTAAGTTTACAGAAAATGGTAGAAAATTTTCAGAAACATAAATGCAAGTATATTTCCAAAAGCTGAACAGAAAGAATACACTGGATGGCATTCCTCAGATCTGACTATCTATTCATGTCTAATCCTTTCAATACATAATAAATCAAAATTAATTAATTCCATTTAATCTGCCATCTTGCATGTAATGTAGTAACGTATTTTACCTGATTGCAGATATACTGGCCCAGACCCGTTCTGCTTGCAGCACTGATATACAGTACAGGTAATTTCCTGTGCAAGACATTAAAACCTTCTGTTGCATAGTCCTCATAGTTTGAGTGAATGGCGAGTTTGCAGACTTTCAACACACCTTCTCGATCATCTTCATGATAATAGGCAGACCCATTTTCATACCTGAACAAATTAGATGTTTAAATTCATTATCATGCATTTTAAATATAATGCTCATCTATAAAATCTGGAATAAATTCCCACCCATTGAGCAAGTTTAAACTATCCCTTCTCATAAAAGTGAGAAGACAGATGGTAAATTTGGAACCACCTGAAGCTACAGCCTTGAATGAGACTTCAACAGAATTCTAAACCTGAGAATGTAATAAAATTAGTTTATTGAACAGAAGAAAACCACGTGGCACACCACACCTACCTAGATTCTTTCTAAGATCTGTACGGTTAAATTGTAAACACCATCTCTTCCCTTGCATCTTTCCAAATTCATCACGAGTTACATGATTAGTTACTTCTTAAGACCATAAGACAGAGGAGCAGAAGTCGACCATTCGGCCCATCGAGTCTGCCCCACCATTTTATCATGAGCTGATCCATTCTCCCATTTAGTCCCACTCCCCCGCCTTTCAATGCCCTGGCTACTCAGATACCCATTAATCTCTGCCTTAAATCCACCCAATGACTTGGCCTCCACTGCTGCCCATGGCAACAAATTTCATAAATTCACCACCCTCTGACTAAAAAAAATTTCTTCGCATTTCTGTTCTGAATATGCGCCCTTCAATCCTCAAGTCATGCCCTCTCGTACTAGACTCCCCCATCATGGGAAACAACTTTGCCACATCCACTCTGTCCATGCCTTTCAACATTCGAAATGTTTCTATGAGGTCTCCCCTCATTCTTCTAAACTCCAAGGAATACAGTCCAAGAGTAGACAAACGTTCCTCATATGTTAACCCTCTCATTCCCAGAATCATTCTAGTGAATCTTCTCTGTACCCTCTCCAGCGTCAGTACATCCTTTCTTAAATAAGGAGACCAAAACTGCCCACTGTACTCCAAGTGAGGTCTCACAAGCGCCTTATACAGCCTCAACATCACATCCCTGCTCCTATACTCTATTCCTCAAGAAATGAATGCCAACATTGCATTCGCCTTCTTCACTACTGACTCAACCTGGAGGTTAACTTTAAGGGTATCCTGTACGAGGACTCCCAAGATCCGTTGCATCTCAGAACTTTGAATTCTTTCCCCATTTAAATAATAGTCTGCCCGTCTATTTCTTTTGCCAAAGTGCATAACCATACACTTTCCAACATTGTACTTCATTTGCCACTTCTCTGCCCATTCTTCCAATCTATCCAAGTCTCTCTGCAGACTCTCCGGTTCCTCAGCACTACCGGCCCCTCCACCTATCTTCGTATCGTCAGCAAACTTAGCCACAAAGCCATCTATTCCATAATCCAAATCGTTGATGTACAATGTAAAAAGAAGCGGCCCCAACACGGACCCCTGTGGAACACCACTGGTAACCGGCAGCCAACCAGAATAGGATCCCTTTATTCCCTCTCTGTTTCCTGCCAATCAGCCAACGCTCTATCCACGTATGTAACTTTCCCGTAATTCCATGGGCTCTTATCTTGTTAAGTAGCCTCATGTGTGGCACCTTGTCAAAGGCCTTCTGAAAATCCAAATATACAATATCCACTGCATCTCCCTTGTCTACCCTACTGGTAATTTCCTCAAAAAATTGTAATAGGTTTGTCAGGCAGGATTTTCCTTTAAGGAATCCATGCTGAGTTCTGCCTATCTTGTCATAGGCCTCCAGGTACTCTGTAACCTTATATACTTGAAAAAGCTTTTAGTATCCTCTTTGATATTATTTGCTAGCTTCCTTTCATAGTTAATGTTTTCCCTCTTAATGACCTTCTTGGTTTCCTTTTGTAAGCTTTTAAAAACCTCCCAATCATCTGTCTTCCCACTAATTTTTGCTTCCCTGTATGCCCTCTCCTTTGCTTTAATTTTGGCTTTGACTTCTCTTGTCAACCACGGTTGCATCCTTTTCCCACTCGAAAATTTCTTCTTTTTTGGAATATACCTGTCTTACACCTTCCTCATTTCTCGCATAAACTCCAGCCACTGCTGCTCTGCTGTCTTTCCCGCCAGTGTCCCTTTCCGGTCAACTTTGGCCAGTTCCTCTCTTATGCCACTGTAATTTCCTTTACTCCACTGAAATACCGACACATCAGATTTCGGCTTCTCTTTTTCAAATTTCACAGTGAACTCAATCATGTTATGATCACTGCCTCCTAAGGGTTCCTTCACCTCAATCTGTCTAATCACCTCCGGTTCATTACACAATACCCAACCCAGTACAGCCGATCCCTTAGTGGGCTCAACAACAAGCTGTTCTAAAAAGCCATCTCGCAGACATTCTACAAATTCTCTCTTGAGATCCAGTGCCGACCTGATTTTCCCAATCCACTTGCATGTTAAAATGCCCCACAATTATCATAACACTGCTCTTCTGACAAGCCTTTTCTATTTCCAGTTGTAATTTGTAGTCCACATCCCTGCAGCTGTTTGGAGGCCTGTAAATAACTGCCATCAGGGTCCTTTTACCCCTGCTATTTCTTAGCTCAACCCATAAAGATTCTGCACCTTCCGATCCTATATCACCTCTTTCTAATGATTTAATATTATTTCTTACCAATAAAGCCACGCCTCCCCCTCTGCCTACCTTCCTATCCTTCCGATACACCGTGTATCCTTGGACGTGTATCGTGTATCCTTTTTAAAAAAATGGTCCAATCGTATCTTGTTTTGATTAAATACTATTTTTGGTTTACCTTCCAGATCTCAACAGCCCTTAGTTTGAAATAATTGTAGTATTATCCTTGATCTATTTATTTTCCACTATCCCCCTGCCCCCCCCGTCCTTATACCCTCACCACCTTCTCTAACAATCCTGAATACTTCACTTACAATCCTATATCAAATTTCCATTACAGATTTTTTAATCTTCCCTGCTGTTGCTTTTTGCTCCCGCCATCTGCAAATTTAACTTCCCCTTTTCACAAGGATATGATTTCCAATTTGTCTTTGCACTCTTCAACATAATTTATGCTTTAACCAACTCTTGTTTTTCACATCTTAAATGGAAAACAGGCTTTGTTATTTAAGTATAAAATATCACAAAATCTAAGTATTATAAAAATAATGACAGACTACCTTAGTTTAGTGATGTAGGCCATATTAATGAATGCTAGTCTCATTCATCTGTGCTCTTGAAATTTTCTTCCTTCATACACTATGATCACCCTTGGCTTCTGCACCATTAGTTAGTATGAAATGACAAGTGGGATCTATTACAAGGCTGTAATATAATAAGTGTTTGGGTCCTGTACAGTATTCACTAAGTGATTTATCATTCTGAAAGTGTGAATGAGATCATCTGCTTTTGGTGTTTCCAGGCCGACTCTGTAACAGACTGCAGTCAAAACTGGAAAGAAGATAGCCACCAAATGTGATACATACTCTTGATTTCATTTTACGTCTCAACATTTCTCTAACCCTTTAAGAATAACAGTAATCTTTCATCACTACCTTCCCCATTAATATTATGTTGCCTGCTTTATAGAAGTCATCCATAATTTTAAAAGCCTCTGAAATTGATCAACTCTTTATTTTGAGGGTCCCTCTGATAGTATATTTTAGCATTCAGATTCCTTTCTTTCTATAGAAACAAAACTAAACAGTTATCCTACCAGAAAAACAGGCAATAATGAAACAAATTATTTTCCTTTTTTTTTAAAAAAGAAAATATAGGAAGAACTCATAGAACAAAATGATTCCACTTATTCTTGCAAATGATACCTAGAACTATTTTGTACAGAAGGCCAGATTTATATTAGGACATCTTAATACAGCATTAAAATACAACAGAACTGTGAAATACCTAATAGTTAATGCATGTATTCCATGAGGGTTAGGTTTACAACTAAATAAAATTAAGAATTTTTTCTTTAAATTATCAAAGAGATGATATATTTGTTTTGTGTTGTACTCAAATAAATTAATTCTCAGTTTTAATGTACATCAAATAAATCAATGGAAGAAAGCACACCATTTTATGAAAGAACTTACCAATCTGAGAATTGTTTTTGTAATCTTTCCAAACAAAGCACGCAGGTATAAAATTAACTGCTTTGGAATATTTTGATTTCAAATAATTTAACATTCAATTTGCTTTAAGTTGATTTTATTTTACTTTAAATAAAATCTTTTATTACAAAGAAGAAAATTCTCTGAAGAGAATTATACAGAGAAAATTATAGAGTCTGAACAATGTTGTTCCAGTAGAACACATGCAATTATGCAGATTTCACAAAGGTAAAATGATTTTTAAAAAATTACAGTATAATTAACTGCTAGTAAAAAAATTGACAGCTATCACCTTTTGGGAGAATGTTAGAATATTTAGTTACCTTAAATAAGTAGAGTACATAATCACTTGAGCTTTGCATTGCCAAGAAGTTACCTGAAAAGTCTGCAGAGCCAGAGTGTAGTATCTGACAAAATCCTTGTGGTTAATTTTCGCAATCTTTCTTTGTCCAGCACAGAAATATACGCTGCCAAACTATGACCCAATAAGGAAATGTGACCTTGTTCACCGACATTCTGTAATCTGCTAAATAGAGATCTGTAGTTTAAGAAGTCTCTTCCATTCAAAATATGTTAAAATAAAACATTTGAACAATTAATTAATAACATCTAGACTACCAACACATTATGTCTCCAACATAATAATATCAAATGTAATAGTCATGGGAATGTCATAGAAGGGTTTTCAGATGAACATTTTCCCTTCCTTCAATCTTCCCCATTGAAGATGCCTTACAGGTAACGCCAAGTGTTTGTGGCCCAGTGTTAAATCACTCCACTGATCAGCGATTTGAGAATTATTATGCATGTCACTCATTGCATTGTTCAGTAGAAATACACATCTCAATTGAAGACAGATCCCCTATATACTGGTTTTGGAAATATACTTGCATCTTATTGCAGTGGTCCCCAACCACTGGGCTGCAGACCGGTACCAGGCCGCAAAGCATGTGCTACCGGGCCGCGAGGAAACAATACGAGTCAGCTGCACCTTTCTTCATTCCCTGTCACGCACTGTTGAACTTGAACATAGGGTTGCCAACTGTCCCGTATTTGCCGGGACATCCCGTATATTGGGCTAAATTGGTTTGTCCCATACAGGACCGCCCTTATTTCCCCCGCTAAGGTAGAGCATTCCTATGACACCTTTTGTGCTGAAATGGCGTAAAGCGAAGAAGCAATTACCATTAATTTATATGGGAAAAATTTTTTGAGCATTCCCAGATCCAAAAAGTAACCTACCAAATTACACATAAAACCGAAAATAACACTAACATACAGTAAAAGCAGTAATGATATGATAAATACACAGCCTATATAAAGTAGAAATAATGTATATACAGTATAGTCGGGAAGATGAAGGCAAAACCGATTTGTTGGGGGGGGGGAAATCGGCACGTACGCGTATGCACACATCACATGTGCACGTCACACATGTGCACAGATGCCCACGCAAGGCTTCATGGTCATGGTAGTCTTTCCTGGGGTAAAGTGTCCTGGGATTTGACTGCTACTTTTGTCCCTTATTTTGGAGTGAGAAAGTTGGCAACCATAACTGTAAAAGACATGTCCAGGTGAGTTTAACCCTACTTGAACACCCCCCTGCCACACACACACACACACAGGTCGGCTGGTCCGTAAGAATATTGTCAATATTAAACCAGTCCGCGGTGCAAAAAAGGAATGGGGACCCCTGTCTTATTGGACCTGTTTTTTTGGCTCAGCAGAGCTCTGTTGATACTTTTCAGAAATTTTCTTAAGAAGTTCTCAAACACTGGACAGAATTTAAGGAAATGTAAACTTGATTGAAATAGTTCTTTAATTGTACTACCTCATATCTTCATTTACCTTTTAATGGTGTTGTATCTTGCAAGACTGTATCTTCTTATGTGCCCTGGCTAACCTTTCCACAAATGCATTTCTAGCACTCAAGTGTGTGCAAACAACTTGAATACAAGGACTACGTGAAATAGGAGGCCATTCAGGTTCTCAAATCGCCCTCAATGTCATAATTTATGTTCTTATCCCACATTTCTCAGTATAATAATTAAAAATCCACTAATGTCTACCTTTAATATAGTAGATTCCATTTGACGTTATGGTGTTTGCCAAGCTTGGAAATTAGCCTACAGGTGTTTCATCAGTCGAGGTGACATCCTCAGTGAGCAGGTTTTGGTGTTTCACTCTGGGAATGCTCACATTTATACAAGCCCTCATTTGCTTGCCTCGGTCCTGATTGGTTACCCCTTCAGTTGACCCTTGAATTCTATTGGCTTGCATTTCTTTGGCTCTTAGGAGTTTGTAGATGGCATCTATTTCGATATGTTTATGGAGTTATCAGAAGAGAACCACGCTTCAAAAAATTTTCATGTCAACTTCATTTTTGCCTGCACTAGAACCTCCATGGTGTCCCCATTCAAGTGGTGTCACTACCATCCTAAACAGTGGATTCTAGTTAACTAGGACACATCTGGGCCAGTACATTTAAGCAGCAGCCCAATTAGCCAAAGTTTCATGGAAATAGTTAAAAAGGTACAAAAAGACACACTATCTAATCAACTGAGTAAAACAATTACATATTTAAATGAAATACAGAACAAATTAGAACACTACTAATACAGTACTATAAAACTGTATTAGTTCCTAATATTTACCAGAGGAATTCAACCAGTGTACACTGCAGTATTTTTCCCCCACTGACTGCAAACAAAAATCAGTACAGACACCTAGCGCAGATAATGGACCGCATTCATAAAATGCTTTCGACGACTACACCCTCCAAATCTTCATTTTCATTCTAACATTCAAGATGACTGTCGATATCTTCAAATTCTTTGAAATTCCTAACATACTACACACTCCTCACAAATCACATCATACAATAGAAACTGTTCCTTCAGCTCAAGGTCATAATGTCAAAGTAATACAGCACGGAAAGAGGCCTTAGGCCCAACAGGTCCATTCTGACCAGAGTATCCTTGTTGCTAGTCCCAGCTGGCACATTTGGCCCTCCAAATGTCTCTTAAATGTCGCAATTGTACCCATCTCAATCACTTCATCTGGCAGCTCATAGCAGGTGCTTACTAACTTCTGTGTAAAGTTATCTCTCAGATCTTGTTTAAATCTCTCCTCTCTTATATCTATGCTCTCCAGTTTTGAACTCCCCTACCCTGGGAAACTCTGGGAACCATCCGCCTTATCCATATCCATTAATTTTATAAAATTCCTGTGAGGTCACCCCTCATTCTCCAACCTTTCAATGTCCAGTGTAGCCAGCCTCTCGCTATAACTCAGGCCCTTTAGTCATGGAAGAATCCTTGCAATTTGTTTCTGCACCTTCTCCAGTTTGACACTGTCTTTTCTAGAACAGGGTGACCAAAACTGTCCAAGTGAGGTTTCACCAACAACTTGTATAGTTACAACATAATGCCCACACTACTAAAAGCAATGACCTGAATAAAGGGCAGCATGCCACGTGCCTATATCACTTACTGGTGTACTTCCATGGCCACTTTCAGCAAATTGTGCAATTGTACTCCCTGGTTCCTCCGTTCCACAGCACTCGGCAGTGCCCTTCCATTCACTGTATAGGTCCTATCCTAGTGTTACTGTTCAAAATGCATCAACTTACATTTACCTAAAATTAAAATCCATTTATAGAAACATAGAAAACCTACAGCACAATACAGGCCCTTCGGCCCACAAAGTTGTGCCAAACATGTCCCTATCTTAGAAATTACGAGGGTAACCCATAGCCCTCTATAAGACCCTATCTTATCCACCTCCACCACCATTGCCAGCAACCCATTCCACGCACTCACCACTCTCTGCGTAATAAACTTACCCCTGACATCTCCTCTGTACCTACACCAAAGCACCTTAATCCCGTGCCCTCTTGCAGCAGCCATTTCAGCCCTGGGGAAAAGCCTCTGACTATCCACATGATCAACACATTTCATCATCTTATACACCTCTATCAGGTCGCCTCTCATCCTCCATCACTCCAAGGAGAAAAGGCTGAGTTCACTCAACCTGTTTTCATAAGGCATGCTCCCCAATCCAGGCAACATCCTTGTAAACCTTCTCTGCACACTTTCTATGGCTTCCACATCCTTCCTGTAGTGAGGTGACCAGAACTGAACGCAGTACTCCAAGTGGGGTCTGATCAGGGTCCTATATAGCTGCAACATTACCTCTCGGCTCCTAAATTTAATTCCACGATTGATGAAGGCCAATATACCATATGCCTTCTTAACCACAGAGTCAACCTGCACAGCAGCTTTGAGTATCCTATGGACTCAGACCCCAAGATCCCTCTGATCTTCCACACTGCCAAGAGTCTTACCATTAATACTATATTCTGACATCATATTTGACCTACCAAAATGAACCACTTCACACTTATTTGGGTTGAACTCCATCTGCCACTTCTCAGCCCAGTTTTGCATCCTATCAATGTCCCGCTGTAACCTCTGACAGCCCTCCACACTATCCACAACACCTCCAACCTTTGTGTCATCAGCAAACTTACTAACCCATCCCTCCACTTCCTCATCCAGGTCATTTATAAAAATCACAGAGTAAGGGTCCCAGAACAGATCCCTGAGGGACACCACTGGTCACTGACCTCCATGCAGAATATGACTCCTCTACAACCACTCTTTACCTTCTGTGGGCAAGCCAGTTCTGGATCCACAAAGCAATGTCCCCTCGGATCCAATGCCTCCTTACTTTCTCAGTAAGCCTTGCATGGAGTACCTTATCAAATGCCTTGCTGAAATCCATATATACTACATCTACTGCTCTTCCTTCATCAATGTGTTTAGTCACATCCTCAAAAAATTCAATCAGGCTCGTAATGTATGACCTGCCCTTGACAAAGCCATGCTGATTATTCCTAATCATATTATACCTCTCCAAATGTTCATAAATCCTGCCTCTCAGGATCTTCTTCATCAACTTACCAACCACTGAAGTAAGACTCACTGGTCTATAAATTCCTGGGCTATCTCTACTCCCTTTCTTGAATAAGAGAACAACATCCGCAACCCTCCAATCCTCCGGAACTTCTCCCGTCCCCACTGATGATTCAAAGATCATTGCCAGAGGCTCAGCAATCTCCTCCCTCGCCTCCCACAGTAGCCTGGGGTACATCTCATCCGGTCCCGGTGACTTTTCCAACTTGATGCTTTCCAAAAGCTCCAGCACATCCTGTTTCTTAATATCTACATGCTCAAGCTTTTCAGTCTAGTGCAAATCATCACAACAATCACCAAGATCCTTTTCTATAGTGAGTACTGAATTAAAAGTATTAAGTACCTCTGCTATTTCCTCCGGTTCCATACACACTTTCCCACTGTCACACTTGATAGGTCCTATTCTTTCATGTCTTATCCTCTTGCTCTTCACATTCTTGTAGAATGCCTTGGGGTTTTCCTTAATCCTGCCCGCCAAGGCCTTCTCATGGCCCCTTCTGGTTCTCCCAATTTCCTTCTTAAGCTCCTTCCTGTTAGCCTTATAACCTTCTAGATCTCTAACATTACCTAGCTCTCTGAACCTTTCGTAAGCTCTTCTTTTCTTCTTGACTAGATTTACCACAGCCTTTGTACACCACAGTTCCTGTACCCTACCGTAACTTTCCTGTCTCATTAGAATGTACCTATGCAGAACTCCACACAAATATCTCCTGAACATTTGCCATATTTCTTCCATATCTTTCCCTGAGAACATCTGCTCCCAATTTAAGCTTTCAAGTTCCTGCTTGATAGCCTCATAATTCTCCTTACTCTAATTAAACACTTTTCTAACTTGTCTGTTCCTATCTCTCTCCAATGCTATTGTAAAGGATTTAGAATTATGATCACCATCTCCAAAATACTCTTCCACTGAGAGATCTGACACCTAACCAGGTTCATTTCCCAATACCAAATCAAGTACAGTCTCTCCTCTTGCAGGTTTAATTGTAGACCTATTGTGTCAAGAAACCTTCCTGAACACACCTAGCAAACTCCACCCCACCTAAACCCCTTGCTCTAGGGAGGTGCCAATCGATATTTGGGAAACTAAAATCTCCCACCACAACAACTCTGTTATTGTGGAAGTCGAATCCGGATAAAGTCACTCAGAGACCGTATAAGTACAAACTCTTTATTCCAAGCACTCGGGGCTTACTCAGTTAGTCGCTCAAACAGGAACAGTCTATGACTGTTCCTGCCCAATCCACTAACTAACTAACAATTCCCCTCACAACACAGATATATTCATCCAGATACCCCCACCCCTCCACACAAGACAGGCTGGAGGCACTTGAAGTTATTTACTACATGACAGCCCCGAAAGACAAATTACAAAATAGTCATAATGGCTTATACACACAGAACAGACTGAAGCTGTCCTATCTCTACGCATGACTACACAAGGAGATAAGCATCTTAAAACCCTAGCTGACTATCTTAAAGAGGAAATAGTGCTCTAACAAAAGTCACACATCTGTTGGTCATCAAGGTTTCTCGCAGAGACAAAAAACAGGCTGCTATGTTTAATGACCGTGTTAACCTTTTACATACTTTATCATTATTATTACACCTTTCCAGGATCTGTTTTCCTATCTGCTCCTTGCTATCCCTGTTACTATCGGGCAGGCTGTAAAAAAACACCCAGTAGGGCTATTGACCCCTTCCTGTTCCTAACCTCCACCCACAGAGACTCCTTAGACAATCCCTCCATGACGTCCACCTTTTCTGCAGCCATGACACTATCTCTGATCAACAGTGCCACGCCTGCACCTCTTTCGCCTCCCTCTCTATCCTTTCTGAAACATTTAAAACCCAGCACTTGAAGTAACCATTCCGGTCCCTGAGCCATACAAGTCTCTGTAATGGCCACCACATCATAGCTCCAAGTACTGATCCACACTCTAAGCTCATCCGATTTGTTCACAATACTCCTTGCATTAAAATAGACACATCTCAAACCGTCCATCTGAGCGCATCCCTTGTCTATCACCTGCCTATCCTCCCTCACACACTGTCTCCAAGCTTTCTCTATTTGTGAACCAACTGCCTCTTCCCCAGTCTCTTCAGTTCGGTCCCCACCCCCCCAACAATTCTAGTTTAAACTCTTCCCGGTAGCCTTAGCAAACCTCCCCGCCAGGATATTGGTCCCCCGGGATTCAAATGCAACCTGTCCTTTTTGTACAGGTCACACCTGCCCCAAAAGAGGTCTCAATGATCCAGAAATCTGAATTCCTGTCCCCTGCTCCAATTCCTCAGCCACCCATTTATCCTCCACCTCATTCTATTCCTATACTCACTATCACATGGCACAGGCAGTAATCCTGAGATTACTACCTTTGCGGTCCTGCTCTCAACTTCCCTCCCAACTCCGTGGTCTGTTTTCAGGACCTCTTCCCTTTTCCTATCTATGTCATTGGTACCAATATGTACCACGACTTCTGGCTGTTCTCCCTCCCACTGCAGGATATCGTGGACGCGATCTGAAACATCCCGGACCATGACACCTGGGAGGCAAACTACCATCCGAGTTTCTTTCCTGCGTCCACAGAATCACCTGTCTGACCCCCTAACTATAGAGTCCCCTATCACTACTGCCTTTCTCTTCCTTTCCCTACCCTTCTGAGCAACAGGGCCGGATTCTGTGCCAGAGCCATGGCCACTGTTATTTCCCCTAGGTAGGCTGTCTCCCCCCCCCCCACCCCCAAACAGTACTCAAAACAGGACTTATTGTTCAGGGGGAGAGTCACAGGGGTACACTCTAGCACCTGCTTCTTGCCCTTCCCTATCCAGACTGTTACCCACTTGTCTGTGTCCCATGGTCCCAGTGTGACCACCTGCCTATAACTCCTATCACCTCCTCGCTCTCCCTGACCAGACGAAGGTCATCAAGCTGCATCTCCAGTTCCCTAACTCGGTCCCTTAGGAGCTGCAGCTCCACACACCGGGTGCAGATATAGCCGTATGGGAGGCTGGGAGACTCCAGGACTTCCCACATCTGACACCGAGCACAGAACAGCAGCCTCACACACATACTTCCTTTCCGCAATTAACACAGGTAAACCTACCTCACCCTGTTACCGCTTAAACCTGTTTGAGCCAAAGCCCTATCACTCTGCTACGCTTTCACTCTGCACGTTGCCTGCTGGATATGGCGGTCTTCTTTTAAAATTTTCCCACTCTAATGTCTGACGTCACGCGCCTGCGCATTCTTGCCTCTCTTTAATCTGTGGAATTCTCTGCCACAGGAAACAGTTGAGGCCAGTTCATTGGCTATATTTAAGGAGTTAGATATGGCTCTTGTGGCTAAAGAGATCAGGGGGTATGGAGGGAAGGCTGGTACAGGGTTCTGAGTTGGATGATCAGCCATGATCATACTGAATGGTGGTACAGGCTCGAAGGGCTGAATGGCATACTCCTGCACCTATTTTCTATGTTTCTATGTTTACCCTGAGTAGTAAAATGCCTTCACTCCGAAAATCCTTAGCCATTCCACTTGCAGCCTTCTTGGTTCGAATCCTTTTGCAATCCTTCAGCATATTTCTCTCACTGACCAATAGCTCTTTGAAATTCATTGTCCCCCTAACTTAGTATCATCAGCAAACTTTCTAATCATGCTATGTTAATTCAAATCCAAACCTTTTATAGAAATAATGAATAACAGAAGTTCCAACACCCACCCTTGGGCATCCCACTAGTTACAGGTCTCCAGTCAAAGAATCAACCTTCAGCCATCACCCTCTGCTTTCTATCATCAACCAAATTCTGAATCCCCCTCACCAGCTCCCCTTGAATACCGTACAATATGGCCCTTGTGGCTACGGGGGTCAGGGGGTATGGAGGGAAGGCTGGGGCGGGGTTCTGAGTTGGATGATCAGCCATGATCATAATAAATGGCGGTGCAGGCTCGAAGGGCCGAATGGCCTACTCCTGCACCTATTTTCTATGTTTCTATGTTTCTATAACCTTCCAAGTCAGCCTGCCACGCAGGACCTTGTCAAAGGCCTTAATGAAGTCCATGAAGACAACATCCATTTCCTTAGGTGCCTCTTTTAAAAACTCAGAAAGATTTGTCACACGTAACCTCCTACCATCTTGAGATTTATTTTCTTACAGGCATTGCATTTACAAGAAAAAAGAAATACAACACAATTTTATGAAAAACTTTACATAAACAGACAAAGACTGACAAACACCAATGTGCAAAATCATGCTGACTATTTCCATTCAGGTCTTTACTGTAGATCTTGTCCTACCGAATTTCTCTCCAGTAACTTCCCTTGAAATGAATTCAGCCTTCCAGGCCTGTTAGCCACCCTCTAAATCTTCAGGAACATTGCCAGTGGTTAACAAAGGAAACAACAAGGGCCTCCACTATTTCTTCCCTAGCCTCTCATTAGGGCAACCATCAAGCATCCATTATACTATTTCAACAGTAACCTCATTTTATTCTTCCCACACACTAGGAGCAACTTACAGTGCTGAATTTACAGCTTCCATGTCTGTGGGATACAGGTGTCCCCCGCTTTTCGAACGTTCGCTTTACAAAACCTCACTGTTACGAAAGACCTACATTAGTACCCTGTTTTCGCTAATAGAAGGCGTTTTCACTGTTACGGAAAAAGCAGTGTGTGCCCCGAGCAGCCGCTCTCCCCTGGATTCGGAACTGCATTCTCGCCAGCATTGCTTAAACACGTGCCTCTGAGCAGCCGTTTGCAAGATGAGTTCTATGATATCGGAAAAACCTGAAAGAGCTCGTAAGGGTGTTACACTTAGTGTAAAACTAGACATAATTAAGTATTTTCATCATGGTGAATGAAGTAAGGACTAAGTGAGTTTGGCTTGTGGAAGCTGACGAAGATGATGCTGAAGAGGTTTTGGCATCCCATGACCAAGAACTGATAGATGAAGAGGTGATGCAATTGGAAGAAGAAAGGATAACAATCGAAACCGAATGAGTAATGATAAAGTACGACTTTAATTTTGAAAGGGTACATCGGTTTAGGGGATATTTGCAGGATGGTTTGAGTGCTTACAAAGAACTGTATGACAGAAAAATGTGCAACGCTCAGCAGTCAAGCAAGCCTTCCACATCAGCCACAGCAGACGACGAACCTCGACCTTCAACATTGAGGTGGGCAGTCATAGGAGAAGATGAGCTGCCTGCTCTAATGGAAACAGACGACGAGATGACACCCCAGTGTCCCACCACCCCAACACCCAGGCCGTGGACAGATACCGATTCGCGTAGAATGCAGCAGCAGCCGGGAGACACACAGCACATCTTTAAGAAAAAAGCCAAAATAGACATGCTAATTAATTAGGTGCCGCCCGGCACGTAATTGTCGGCCCAGAACAGAGGCGATGCAATCGGTAATTGGCACTGATCTGAGCTGACAATTACATGCCGGGTGGCACCTAATTAATTAGCATGTTTATTACGGCTTTTTTCTTAAAGATGTGCTGTGTGCCTCCCGGCTACCGCTGCATGCTTCGCGGATCGGTATCGGTTCGCTGCTCGGAGGGTGGGGGCCACTGCACCACCCAAACTCTGACGACTCAGCCTAACACACCACCATCAGTGCGCTCCGCACTTTCCCAATTCCAGTAAGTGATACTACACTGTACATGCATTATTTCTACTTTATATCGGCTGTGTATTTTTACGTGTTATTTGGTATGATTTGGCAGCTTCATAGCTTAAAGGTTACTGGAGAGAGAGTTTCTGCCAACAGCGCTTGTGTGAGATTTTCTGCCGAGAGCGTTTGCACCGTGTTTTTGCCAACGGCATTTGCGTGAGATTTTCGCTACAGAGAACAGTTCAGGCAATGATTATGGAAAAGTACTTCTACTTTATATAAGCTGTGTATTTATCATATCATTCCTGCTTTTACTATTTGTTACTGTTATTTTAGGTTTTATGCGTTATTTGGCATGATGTGGTAGGTTATTTTTGGGTCTGCGAACGCTCACAAAATTTTCTCATATAAATAAATGGTAATTGCTTCTTCACTTTACGACATTCCGGCTTACGAACCATTTCATAGGAACGCTGTACCTTCGGATGGCGGGGGAAACCTGTATAGGAGGAAATTGGAGCCTGCCCCCCACCCCAAAGGCAACCAATATGGGTCACAAGAGGAATATGCAAACTCCATGTAGGCAGCACTGGAAATCAAGTTTGAACCCAGACGACTGGACCTGTGAGACAGCAGCACCACTACACTGCCACAAGTTGGGGTAAATGACGTGTTGCCATGCTGTATGATTCTATGATCAACTAAAATTTAAGTTGCTACCTATTGAGCTGGTAGTTATTCGCACAAACTAGGGGCCTAGATAAGCTGGTCAAATAAAATCACAACATTCATTCATCCCAACTTACTTTCTTCAAAAGATATTTAACTCAGAAAAGGCATTTTCCTTCACTTCATGTCAAACACAGATGAAGCTCCAATTTCTTTACATCTACTCTCTGCGACACTATGTAGGTGACTAAATAAGCTCTGGGAGTTCTGTAGATGCCTGCCTGTAAATGATTGTTTCATACACTCTGCCACTGAGTAGTAATAGTTACAAATAATTTGCTGAACGAGCCAAACTTCTCTCCATTTCCAAGCAGAAGACAATACCAAGTTTTATCTGCACAACTCAGATACATAAAAACATTGGTTTACTTTGCCCCTTGGAGACTATAATAGCTTACCGAATTGACTGTGATTCCTCCTCATCCTCTCCATGCATAAGGTTCTGTACTAGTTGAAGAATAGTTGCCATGTCCTGTCCACTGTGAATAAAAAAATGTTTAAAATAAAACAAATATCACTTAATTAAAATCAATTTGTCGATTGAAACTGGAAGGCAGAACTATTCGTTTTCTCAATGGAAATGCCATTTTTGGAGGATGGGTTTTAGTCTATGCAGTATTTAAGATTTTGTTTCCAATAGAGCCATCATCTAAAATGTTAAATTTTAAAATGTAGTTCACCTTTAAAAGTTAAAAAAAAAAGTTCCTCCCTGGATAACAAACCTTCAACTAATAAACATCCTGTACATAGGAATACATTTGGGAGACAAGTGAGATTGATTTGCAGGATGCTGCGGAGCTCCAGGTATCTTCTGCCAGGTGGAAACAGGCACTTCCACATGCTTCCTTTCCTCACTTTCAACCTCATTCCCATTCCCTCCCAAACTACAACAGAGCTGGGAGCACCAAGCAGACCCACTTGCTCACTCAATCAGTAAGGCAAGCTGGCAATTATTCTTCCTGTGTCTACTCACTCTCCCATCACATCTGCTTCTGTGATCATCTCCCACACACAAGTCATTGCTCATTTCTGACTTACGAACAGTTCCCAGGACAGAACCCTGACATAATCTGACGACTGCTTGTATTGTATCTACACATTTTGCAGTGGCACTTTTTAGTGAATCCATGGAAACACGTTATTTAAAAAAACTAAGATTTTTTCAAAACTAATGAGAATGAGTTTCCACTGTAAACTCTAGTATTAGTTTAACAAGACAAAAATTCTCAGAAAACTAGCTCACTGTCAAATTCCCTGCATTAATACAGCATATTTATTACCATTAGCTTTAAAGTATTTCCATAAAAGAGATTTTCACAATGAAATACACTTACTGTATCTCTGGGTATTAATCTAGAAGCAGTGCAGACTGAAAGATTATTGGAGAACTAAGACTTAAACATTGGTTTCTTAATATACAGATCATTTAAAAAATTAATTAGTTCAACATCCTAACTTAAATGCATATACATTTAGCGCCCACTTTATTTGTTTCAGGAGTGGAACCCTGTGTGGTCTTCTGTTGCTGTGTCCTATCCAATTCAAGATTCAACATTTGTCCGTTCAGAGATGCACTTCTGCACACCACTGTTATAATGTGTGGTTACTTGTGTCACTGTTACCACACTGGGTTATTTGTGTTATTGTTGCCATCCTGTCAGCTTGAACCAGTCTGGTCATTCCCCTCTGACCTCTCTCATTAACAAGGTGTTTTCACCCACAGAACTGCTGCTCGCTGGATTTTTTTTTTGTTTTTTTTGCCTCATTTTCTGAAAACTCTAGAGACTGTTGTGCATAAAAATTCCAGGAGATCAACAGCTTGAGATAATCAGGCCACCAACTATCATTCCACAAAGTCACCCTGATCACATTTCTTCCCCATTCTGATGTTTGCTCTGAACAACAGAACCTCTTGACCGAGTCTGCATGCTTTTCTGCATTGAGTTGTTGCTACAAAATTTGACTGGATATTTGCATTAACAAGCAGGTATAATGGTGTAACTAATAAATTGGCCACTGAGTGTATTTGCCATGTGAAAACATTTTTAATTTTCAAGTTCTGTGATTAAAACTAATTGAAAAAATAATATTCCCATAAATGTTTGCTTAAGTGGCATAATTCAAGCAAATCACATTTCATAAGTAAAATTCAAATGCTTAAAATGCAAGTCCCATAAAATTCATCTGGCAGTTTAATCTGAGAAACACACTAAGACCTTGTTATTGGTTGATATGCTATTGTAAGATTTGCATGCTTGCAATTTATGCTGTGTATTACAGGAAGTGTTGGTCAATATGGCATGTTCCTCCAGAGCACACCCACTCCTGTGGGTCTGGTGATCCTCATTTGCCATGAGCTGGATTACATTTTATATCTTATGATGGCAAATGTTAGATTGTATGTGACTGGAGCTGGCGTGGACAAGCTGGTGTGGACTCAGGAATGTGTTCAAGATTCAAAATTGTTTAATGTCATTTCCAGAATATGTACAATGGAGAACAAAATAATTGTTACTCCGGATCCAATGCAGCACAAAACAAAAACAAGATTAAGAACACAATAATAAAAAGACAATAAATATAAATTCATAAGCTAGTTTATATACATCAATTGTATTTCCATATAGTGATGCTAGGCACAGGAGTGTACGTACATAAGGTGACTGACAGGAAGTGATAAAGAGTGGAGGTTGGGGGCATGGAGGGGTGGGTTAGTGGGTGGAGGTGTTGATCAGCCTTACTGCTTGGGGAAAGTAACTGTTTTTGAGTCTGGTGTTCCTACTGTGAATTCCACATAGCCTCCTCACTGATGGGAGTGGGGCAAACAGTCCATGAGCAGGATGGGTGAGATCCTTCATGATGTTACTAGCCCTTTTCCGACACCTTTCTGTGTACGTGCCCTTCATGGTGGGTAGGCTGCTGCCAGTGATGCATTCTAGTTTACAGTCAAAGCTTATATACGAGCTATCACATACACGGAGGGGTTGATAACTTCAAGTTATATTCAGTCATTCAACCGTACGTGCGTATAGCACCAAGCAAAACATTCCTCTGAACTATGGTGCACAACACAGTTCATGTAACTCAAACACATAACACAAAGTAATATTATCACAATTAATAAATAAGGTGCATTTACAACTCAAGTTAAAAAGCAAAAAAGTATAACACTCTGGTGCTTCATGTGAGGTGAGACCTGGGTGGTGGCAGAGAGTTCAGTCGTCTTATGGACTGGGAGAAGATGCAGTTCCTGTCCTAATGCCCCCTTGATGGTGGGGAATCAAAGAGATTGCTGAATAGATGGGAGGGACAGCTAAAGAAGTTTGGTACGGGTCCCCAAATCCTAAGGACTTTCTACGGGGGTATAATTGAGAGCATCCTGACTGGCTGCATCACTGCCTGGCATGGGAACTGTACTTCCCTCAATCACAGGACTCTGCAGACAGTGGTGCGGACAGCCCAGTGCATCTATAGATGTGAACTGCCCACTATTCAAGACATTTACAAAGACAGGTATGTAAAAAGAGCCTGAAGAATCATTGGGGACCTGAGTCACCCCAACCACAAACTGTTCCAGCTGCTACCATCCAGGAAACGGTACCACAGTATAAAAGCCAGGACCAATAGTCTCTGCGCAGCTTCTTCTACCAGGCCATCAGAACAAGTAATTCAAGCTGACACAACTGTACTTCTATGTTTTATTGACTGTCCTGTTGTACATACTATTTATTATAAACTACTACAAATTGCACATTGCGCATTTTGGTGGAGACGTAATGTAAAGATTTTTACTCCTCATGTATGTGAAGGGTGTAAGTAATAAAGTCGATTCAATTCAAATCAATGCAAGGGCCCTGGGTACATGGCACTCCTGATAAGTACCTCTAATAGCCAGAAGATGGGAACCCAATGATTCTCTCAGTAGTCCTCGCAATCCTTTATAGGGACTTGAGGTCAGATGCCTTGTAATTCCTGTACTAGATGGTAATGCAGCCCGTTAGGACACTCTCGATGGTGTTTCAGTAAAAATTGGTTAGAATGTTTGGGGGGAGGGGGGCTGCTCACTTCAATCTCCTCAGGAAGTGGAGATGCTACCGTGGTTTCTTGGTCTAAAAGGTGGTACTGAGGGACCAGGTGAGATTGTTATTACAGTCTTAGTGTCAATGCTAGTAGGTATACTGGTATCCACATTTTTTTTGCTGTTATAGACTAGAGTCAGAGTCATACCATCAGGCAGCATGGAAATAGGTCCTTAGCCCACTGAGTCCATGCCTACTATTAAACTTAGCCCAATGATGGGTCTCAGCCTGAAACATAGACTGTTTACTCTTTTCCATAGATGCTGTCTAGCCTGCTGAGTTCCTCCAACATTTTGTGTGCATTGGTTAAACTTAGCCTGGCTGATCAAATTAGATCTGGTGATGAAGACTCAAAGAACTTCTAAGGACTTCTAAACAGTAAATGTCTATGCTCCACTCATCTGTGAGTCATGTGTTAAGTGAAACATGAAACTGGAGTTCCTGGACTTGACAGCATATGCTAGGGAGCAAACTGCTTTACTTTCACTGATTACTCTACAGTGCCTAATGTAAACATTTACTTCACAGCAACTCCCTGCAGTTTTATCTCAATTGTAGTATCTTGTACTGATAAGAACTAAACATGACAGTGCTTCATCCATAATGATTGTTTGTCACTGACAGATGGTCCAAAGGGCAATTAATAACAGCAATACCAGAAATATCCACATGTGTGAATGATATACAAATAATTCTTGCCCAAAGTTTCAATTTGCTTTTCATTTCCCTTGTTACCGGTAATATGTAACCAATTCTAGATGTACTACAGCCACTCCACTTCTAATCTTTTGCCAATATCCTCAGTGATCATGGTCCCTTCTAACTGACTAGCTGAAAACTAGTCTTGAACAAATGAGAATCTCAGTCACACCAAGTGGAGATGCAATTGTGAATAATTCAACTATCACACAGTTTTCCACATCAACCTCACTGCAGAATTAGATCTGAATGCTATACTTACCAATAGCACTTTATTCCACAGATTCTTGTACACACACAAGCCTATTTCTCTATCAGCCCTATGGCTGCCAATTTCATTGAGTCCAACATTATTTGCAAATCAACTTCAAAATTCTATTTTTAATTGATAAATGTTTGCTACCCTCACAACAGCCTTCTAATCTTGTCTTTCTTCTAACTCTAGCCTTTTAATTTACTTCAGTCATTTACTTCCCCCACACTCAGAAATAGTTCTGTCAAATCTAGACTGACTGCCATCTTTCCCTTTTTAAGATCTCCTCAGACTTAAATCTTTTACCAACACTAATCCTCTTTTTATTTCTATCTCATTATTCTTATTCCCTACATGCATTGGGATGCTTTACTAAGTAGTATGAATTAAATTGCCAATCAGGTGTAGCAAAATATAAATAGCTCTGTAAATATTAATGCAAGGAATTCAATAAATGTGGTATAGACAAAATTGCTTTTTGGGAGAACTGTAGCATCTAAACTACACCGAAAAAAAAATCTTTTAAAAGAACTTTTAGTCAGGTCATGTTTCCATGAACAGTGCCAATGTACGAAAACCTCAATGTGAAATAGCAAAAGAAGAAAATTAAAGTCATTTACAAATAACATTACTCACCTTCCCTGCAAAGGACCAGGAATATCTTTTCTAGAAAATCGCTTTTTCTCTCTTTCTTCATCCACCTCCCTAATTTGATCAGTAAAGATGAAGTAGTTCTTAATTTGAAAATTTTACAAACATGCAATGGCTCCCTTATTTTTTTTGGTATAATATTAAATTGAACATTCACACATATAAATAAAAGGAAATTTACTGAAACACGATTTAATAGCCAACTGAATAAATTCAATTGCATTAGCATGTGGATCTTACTTCATATATCTTAGTAATTTTTAAAGAAATAGCCCTTATAAAATGTACAACAATGAATCCAAAATATTTTTTGCAGTCCTGATTGAACCACTGATCAAAGAAATAAATTTGATGCTTTCATTTTTCCCCACAGTTACTTAATCCAGTATACAATTGCCTCAATGCTGAATATAATGGTTTAAACGATAAACTATTGGGAGAATAAACATTGATAAGAGGAAATGGAGTTTAGACAAAATTGATGATATTATTGAGGTAATTTGTCCAAATGTGGTAAGTGGGGCAAATAAATACAGGACGAGTACTGAATATCTAAGAGACAATCAAGTTTATCAGAAGAAAAATTATATCTTGCAAGTAAATAACAGGGGCGCTGAATAGAACAACAAATGTTTACCTGTTTAAATGTCTTAAGATCAAAGTTACTTATGTGTACATAGTTGGATCTGTGTATGTCAAGGTGTTCTACTGCTTGATTTCCCATGATCTCAAACATTTGGATTTGCCACATATTTGACCTTCCACAGGATCTGCAGCACCATTAATTTCAATGGAGACTGAGGAACCACAAGAAAAAGGTAAAAGCAAGCTCCTTTTGCCAAAACATAAATCACTGTGGCTTTATTTATTGGTAAAAAATTTGATCACAATTAGCTATTTTATTAAAGTGGTAGTTTATATTTTAGTTATTTTATTTTCAATTGATTTAATTTTTTTTAATGTTAGGGGCACAATCATCGAACTGTGATAACCAGCCACCAGAAATATATTTAGGGAATTACAATGCATTATTGGAGATCTCATTACCTTTCACGCTGTACCAAGTTTATTAATTTCATTTTGGGATCAGAATGCCACGGGCAAGGTCAGCACTCATTGTCCTAATTATTCTTGAAGTTCTGGTAGTGAGCTGCCAGTTTGAATAGCTACAATCTTCCAAGTGGAGGTACTCCCACAGTGTTATTTGGTTAGTAAGTTTTAGATTTAAACATGACGATGATTACTGTCAGAATGGTGCGCATCAGGTAGTGGTGTACCTGCTGCCCCATCCTTCCTAATAGTAGTAGAAACTGTACATTTGTGAGGTAGTGTTGCAGAGAGTAATTACCATTTACAAAATGCACTGTAAACAATGCACCTATTGTATGTTGATGGAGGAGGAAGTAGTAACTGTTAGTGTGGTTGATGAGTGCCAATCAAGCTGGCAAGCTGCTTTGTTCTGGATACTATCAAACATCTTTTGAATTGTTGGTGCTGTACTCATCCTGGAATGGACAATAATCTACCACATTCCCAATTTATGCTTTATGGATTACTTGGAGTGTCAGAGTATAGTCACTTGCCGCAGGATACTCAGTCTCTGAAGTGGTCTTGCAGCCACATTTATAGAGGGCCCAAGTGAATGTCGGCTCGATGGATACACTAAGGATGTTGATGGCGGGGGACTAAGTGATGGTAATAACATCAAATTCCAAGTGGTTAGCCTCCCTTTTGTTCAGAATGTTCACTGTCTAGCACTCATGTGGTCCAACTGTTATTTGCCACTCATTAGACCATGCCTGAATGTTCTCCTGTTGCATGTGTGCACGCACTGCTTCACTGCTCAGGAGTTGTGAGTGGAAGTGAATGTGGCACTATTATCAATGAACATTTCTACCTCTGAACTTCATTGATGAGGCAGCTTATGGTAGCTTGGCCAAAGGCATTACTCGGAAGGAACACCACTATTGGAAATGAAATGACTAACCTTCAACAACCACATCCAGTGTACGGAGGTACATCCAGTGAAAATTTTTTTCCTCCCTTTTGACTTCCATTGACTTCAGTTTTAACACAATACCATGTCACCAAGCTCAATTAAG
This sequence comes from Mobula hypostoma, assembly GCF_963921235.1. Taxonomy (NCBI): domain Eukaryota; kingdom Metazoa; phylum Chordata; class Chondrichthyes; order Myliobatiformes; family Myliobatidae; genus Mobula; species Mobula hypostoma. Next base: position 126,425,239 of record NC_086105.1, on the reverse strand, counting down.
TGCTGCCATGATATCAAGGGTTGTCACCATCACCTCACTTCTGGAGTTCAGTTGCTTCATCTACAGATCAGGGCAATGGCAAGATTTCGAGCCATGGTGCTGGTAAAACCCAAAATAGGCTTTGGAGAATAGTTCATTGTTGAGTAAGTGCTGCTTGATGACATTGTCAATAACATGCATCACTTTGCTGATAATTGAAAGTAGTCTGATAGTACAAATCTAATCTGGTTTTAACTACTGTCATCTATTATTGGCTTTTCACATCTATAGTAGGTAAATTCAGATGAGTTGGAATTAACTTGCAAGTTTGTCCCAACATATTTAAATGTGCCATGTGGTTGTGCAGCATCCTTAGAAGCACAGAAAAGATCATTTTAACTTTAAGTTATTTTTTTACTTCCTACGTTTAAGAAAATCTTAAAGCTGGCCCAAACCTTTCAAGAAAAACAAATTATTTACAGTATGTCATAAAAGTTCCAAACTAACCTTTGAGTCTCCTCCAGCATCTTCATGGCCTCATTAAGATTTTTGCCCATCTCAGCTAATGTAGGGTCCACCATCTGTCAAGAAAATGTGCAAATATTTGCCTTTTATTAAATATGCAAGATAGTGGTCCTAAAATAGGTGTAGGTGTGTTGCACTCCCATTGAGAGGGCATGAGAAATAACTGCCTTTCCTGATCAGACCTTACTTCCTGATAGTAAAGCATAAGATAGTGGAACATTGAAATGTATGGCAAAAGCCAACTTACATGACCATTGTATAGACAATGGTCGAACAATTGACCTTTGTTTAGTCAACTATTCTGACTAAAACTGGAGGCTGAGTCAAACAAATAACATTTGGACACTGCCACTTCAGTCTTTAAATCAAATGGATTTAAAAATGCATTATGCAGAGAATCATGAATATTACAGCAAGCTACGACAATATGAATGGGATTTCACAAAATTTTCATACTGTGTTCCTGCAGTCAGAAAAAATATTCCAATACAATTCAAAGCCTGAAGCTTGCAAAATGAATTGTGCTTCAAAAGTGCCTATTTATTGTTATGTCAAAGTACTTATGATGGTGATCAGATAATTTGAGACAAAGCATGAAGACATAAATGATGTATCGAGCACATGAGGTTACAATGACTCAGCTTGGAACGTTTTATCTTCTTGGATGAGTTGTGCCAGCGTGCTAAATAATCCAAATAACGTAGATGTTAATGCAATATTATTGTGGCTTATCAACTCCCTAAAATACCGCAATTTTCTGCCAAATAGCCTGTAATAGCCATTAGCAGTCCTTCATAAGTAGAAAAATAAATAGTGTAACTTGAATGACAGTAAATTTCACTAAATACATGGTTACCATTTAATTTCTCATTTGCTTGACATATTCAGGTCAGCATCCTATGGCTCCTTATTTAACTGTTTATCTTAAAAAGATGAATGGAGTTAAACACCATGTGGTATTGAAATGAAATTACAGCGACTACCTCAAGGATGCCGCACTATTCCAATATTACATCAGATAGCTATAACACCACTTGTGATCCTGCAAAACAGAAATCAGCTTGGAATGAAAAGAGTGCAACTGGTAATAACTACTTCATAGTTATTCCAATTTCTGAAATCTCTTTCTCCTTTCTTGATCTCTGTCTCCAACTCTAGAGACAAACTGTCCAGCAACATCTTTTATAAATCTACCGATTCCCATAGCTATGTTGTCTTTACCTCTTCCCACCGTCTCCTGTAAAAATGCTATTCCCTTTTCTCAGTTCTTTCGTCTCTGTTACATCTGTTCCTAGGATAAAGCTTCCCTTTCCAGGACATCAGAGATGTCCTCATTTTTCAAAGAATGGGGTTTCCCTTCCTCCACAACTGAGGCTGTCTTCACCTGCATCCCCTCCCTTTCCTGGACACTCATGCTCACCCCTTCTTCCCGCCACCTTAACAGGGATAGAGTTCCTCGTCCTCACCTACCATCCCACTAGCTTCCGCATCCAACATATCTATCGCTACATCTTCCGCCATCTTTAACAGGATCCTACCCCTAAACACATCTTTACCTCCAAACCCCTCCCCACTCTTCACTTTCTACAGGGTTTACTCCCGCTGCGATTCACTTGTCCATCCATTCATCTCCATTAATCTTCCCTCTGGCACATATTCCTGCAAGTGACAGAAACGATGTATCTGCTCATTCATTTCCACCTTTATCTCCATTCAGGGCCCCAAACAGTCCTTCTAGGGGAGGCAACACTTCACCTGTGAATCTGATGGGCTCATCTATTGTATCCAGTGCTCTCAATGTGGCCTCCTGTACTTTAGTGAGACTTGATCTGAATTGGGGGACCGCTCTGTCAAGCATCTCTGCTCCATCCACCAAAAGCGGAATTTCCCTGTGGCCAACTATTTTAATTCCTATCTCCATTTCTGTTCCCATTCCAACAAATTGGTCTATGGTATCCTCTTTTGCCACAATTAGGCCACTTTCAGGGTGGAGGAGCAACACTTCATATTCCCATAGAGATGAATGAAAAAGGATCCAGTGCTTTCCCAGTGTATATTAGATTAGATTATGACATTCAGTCCTCGTTTATTGTCATTTAGAAATGCATGCACTAAATGACAATAAATCCTTCATCGAGGATGACGTCCAGACATGTCTATTCCAGTGGTATATATACCTCCATTGTTCGCTCATCCTCCTGATTGGCTAGTCCTCATCCAATCAGATTTCTGCTGCCCCACCTTGTTTACAATTGAGTACATTTGGGTTACCTGGAGAAATTGGCACATAGCAGAACATTGCATTCACAATAGCCATAGGATTAACTTCGAAGGCACAAAACTACGGTGCTGCGCCAATAGCCTGGTGAAGGAAGCCATTGAAATAAAATTAAAGAATTTTTTTAAAAACAAAGATGAAGCTCTCGCTCTAAGAACTGGAATTTGATTGTAAACAAGGTGGGTCAGCAGGAACCTGATTGGTTAATCCTCATCCAATCAGGAGGAACAGATGATGGGTGTACATATACCACTGGACTAGGCATCATTCCTGATGAAGATGGCAGAGTTTGACATCGAAACTCCAGTTAAAATTGATACCTGTACCCAGCTGGAAGCCTGAGAAGAGTGAATTCAACTTCATATTTCCATCTAGGTCACCTCCAACCTGATGGCGTAAACATCGATTTCTCCTTCTAGTAATTTCCCCCCCTCCCCCTCCCCTCTTGTTTTATTCCCCACACTGGCCTCTTGCCTCTTTTCCTCACATGCCTACCAGTACCACCTCCCTCTGGTGCCCCTCCTTCTTCCCCGGCCCTTCACCATTTCCACCCACCTGACTTTACCCATCACCTTACAGCTAGTCCTCCTTCCCCTCATCCACCTTTTCATTCTGGGATCTTTCTCCTTCCTTTCCAGACCTGCAGACGAGTCTCAGCCCATAACATAGACGGTTTATTCATTTCTGTAGATGCTGCCTGATTTGCCAGTTCCTCTAGCATTTTGTGCGTTGCCCTTAATTGCCAACACTGTTAGTAAATATCTTAAGTTTTCAAGCACCATAGTTTCATAGAATATTTACAATGTTTCAGTGGGATATGATTAATACTTACAGTTAGCATCATTATAAAAAAGGTTTTAATTATCATTTAATTTTATTAATGTTTGCATACAACCCACCTTCCTCGCTATGCTTTACATGCAAATATGAAGTGATAGTTGCCACTACATAGGTTCTACTTGTCTAAAATTTCTCATCCTAAATCTCTACTAACAATGTTTTGAGATCATGAATAAATCTTTTGTACAGCAACCAAAGCTTAATATGCACTTAAAGTTAAAAACTTTGAAAACAATGTTTTTTAAAAAAAATTCCTTAGTTCAAATAGAATGCTCACTACTGAATATCCTCCACGTAAGTATTCTAAATTTTCTATGAATTAAACAATAGTCTCTCAGTATTTCCTTGCGGGACTGAAAATGGTGAAGAGATAAACGATTAACGTAGATTTTAACTTTGCAGTTTCCCCATTATTAAATACATAAAATTTCCTTTAAAATGTTCTATACCGGCTATCAGAGCTAAACATGAGCTGAGAAGTGCGAAATGTATGCATTGTTCACTGTTGTGGACAGATGAAAGATGTGAACAATGACAGTGACTAAACAACCAGTAAAGCAACCTACAAGTGCTCTTCATTAGAATTTCATCTTAAGCAAACTGGAGTCTTAAAGTTACAAGTTTAAATATTGTAATGTGAAGGAAAAGACCAAAAAGGTTATTCTTTGTGACTTTAAATCTTTTTATTTAAATCATTGGCAGCACTCCTCAATTACCTACTGGACATTTTTATCCACTGTGAACTTCAGTTATGTCACATACAGCAAAGATTCAATTTTTAAAAAGATTTTAATCTTTTTAAAAACATTTAATTTAAAACTGTACAGTACATCCACCAATTTATTGTGTTAAAGGTTGCATAATCAGAGACAAGAAAATTGTTGTAGAAAGTACACTTATTCAGTGTGTTTCACAGGTTTTAACATTTTATAAAGAGCTGCTGATTAAACATGAATATAAAATCAAGCCAACTCTTCAGAAATTTACATGATTGTTGATTTTAGGCAGATAAAAACTTGAAATACCGCACCCAGTTTCTCAAAATTAAAACAATTGTGTAATTTGTAATGACCTTTTTTTCAATACCTTTTAAAACATCTCTTACGTGTACCCATCCACATAGAAAAACAGCCAACATTAGTGCAGACAGAAAGGAATAAGCATTCTGCAATGTGATGTCTTCTGATTTATAACTGTAAATCATCTTCATTGTTTCAAAACTTTTTACACAATCATGTCAGTACCAGAAGTTCAATAGTGAATTTCAAAACAATTCTTTAGTTCATTTTGCCCTCAGCCATTAACACTTTCATAACTACAAAGCTTGCATTGGAAAATTCAAGATTGTTTAATGCCATTTCCAGCACACAAGTGTAAAGAAGAATGAAGTAATTGTTACTCTGGATCCAAAGAAATAGCACAATAAGATAAACAACACAATAATTAAAAAAAAACAATAAATGTAAGTACATAAGACAGCTTATATACATAAAATGACCCTAGGCACAGGGAAGTCTGGACACAAGATGACTCCGACAGGGAATAATAAAGTAGTAGTGGTGGGAAGGGTGGGTTAGTGGTTAGTGGCTGGAGGTGTTGATCAACTTTACTAGTTGGGGAAAGTAACTGTTTTTGAATCTGGTGGTCCTGATGTGGATGCTATGGAGCCTCTTTCCTGATGGGAGTGGGACAAACAATCAATGAGCAGGGTTGGTGGTATCATTCATGATGCTACTGGCTCTTTTCTAGTACCTTTTTGGAAACATGTCCTTGATGGTGGGTAGGCTAGTGCCAGTGATGCATTGGGCAGTTTTGACTACCCATCATAGAACCTTCCTGTCTGCAGCAGTGCAGTTTCCATACCCTGCAGTGATGCAGCATGTTAAGATGCTTTCTATTGAGCATCTATAGGGGACATGAGTATAGATGTGTATGGTCCAGTTCTCTTCAGCCTCCTCAGGAATTAGAGGTGTTGGTGAGCTTCCCAGATTGTGTAGGTGAGATGTACTCCCAGGCATTTGAAACTGTTTGCAGATTCCACAGCTGTGCCACCGAGGTAAGGAAGGGTATAAGTGGTGCGAGCTCTCAAAAGTCGATAACCAAGGCTTTTGTCTTGTTGACATTGAGGAAGAAGTTATTTGCTTGGCAGCAGATCTCAAGTTCTTCCATCTCCTCTCCGAAGGCCATTTCAACATTGTTGGTAATCGCAAACATAGGATAATGGCAGCCATATTTACAAAGTCCAGATAATTTTCAAAACTGCTGGGTGGGGGGGGGGGAAATACCATTTCTCTAACATAACTCAAATGAACACAGAGAAATCTTTATGCCAAAAATGCAACATGTTGCAATGACACAAGACGTATTGAACTTACTAACTTCACAATTTCATTTCACTACGTCAAAGAAAAATAACCTTCAAATTCAGTGACCATTGTAGAAGGATACAAGCTGCACTCCTTTTTTAAAATGACTGGCTCCTGGAACATATGTGAAATGTTAGTATTGCTTCTAATCTCTTGTTCTGCAGAATATTAAAAGTAGAGTTGCATAAAAGTTTCTGGATAGGGAAGCAGGATGCCTTAGCACAAAATTTAGTAAACAATAAATCCAGTTTGGCAATTTGCCATGGAGAGAACTGGATTCATTGTTAAAAGATTACCACAAATACCAGGACAGCTTATCTATATACCTGTATAGTTAAAGTAGCAAGTTTGGCTTTTACTGCTTTGTAGCAACAAATTCCATGTTTTAACATATATGACGCGTAATTAACATTAAGCCAAGCTATAAATAACTTGAATGAAAAGCAAATAAAAAATATAGATATTGGAAACTTAAATAAAAGTTCTGGAAATACTCAAGTCAGACAATAAAGTTGAAATAAAAGTAAAGTTCTTCAAAACAGGGAAAAATTAGGAAAAAAATTGTATCTTTAGTTGTCAGCAATGGTGCAAGGCAGAGAGACACGCAATGCTTACAACAGGGCAGAGACAAGAGGCTTATACAAATAGTGGTGAAGACTGCAAGAAAATGTGAAAGCTTGTTAACTGCAGCAGGTCTGTGGGGGGGGGGGGGTAGATGAATGAGAAGAGGAATGAGAGAAGAAAAGAATGGCATTGGACCAGTGAAATACAAGTGCTGTTGTTTGAAAAATTCAGTAGGTCAGGAATTTTCTATGGAAAGAGGATACAGAGTAGGTTTTGCAAACCTATAATTGCATGGGACGAAAGTGACACAAGAAGATTGATTGCTAGTGCAGATAAAAGAGTAAATCAAGAAATAGCAGAGGGAACAAGCTCTTTGAAGTGCTGAAAGTAGAGGGGGAAGGGAAGAAAAGGGGATGTCTGATGGTGGTATCATATTAAATTTGGTGGAAGTAATACAGGATGGTCATTTAACTGGAGAGGGGTCAGTTCTTGAACCAACCCACACAACCCTAATACTACAGCAATACTATGACCACTTTGCACACCAATGGACTTTGTGTTCAAACTGTATTCTTTCTTGCATACCTTTGTATAATAATCATTAATTTGTTTTTCTTGTGAATGTTGTGTACCTAATATTATGCACCTGTGATGCTGCTGCAAGTTTTAATTGCACCCATTCTTGTCCAAATTACAATAAACTTGACTTTGATTCCTACTGTTAAGATCAAAAGTAAGAGAGGAGGAACTCTGGTGGGAGGAAAGGAGGTTAAGGGCAGGAATGCAGAAAAAGGAACAGACAGCTTGTTAACTGTGGTGGTGGTGGAGTGGAAGGAAATAGGGTGGCTGGTGTGCAAATACTGCAGCCATTCGGTGCTGAGCTGTGGTGCTCAGAGCTGCACCATAACTGACATAGTGACTGTGGATCCTTATTGGTAACCAGTCACTCAACACTCAATATTTTAGGAACAGCTTCTTCCTCTCTGTCTCAAATTTCTGAATGATCAATGAATCCATGAACACTGCACTAGAATTTTGCTCTCTTTTTGCGCAACTTATTTTTTAATAAATATTTTAGTGTAATTTATATGTACTGCTATTGCAAAACAAATTTCACAATATTTGTCAATGAAAATAAACCTGATCCTGGTTCTTATCTGTTGATATTGGTGCCTGGATCCTATGGGATCTCCAAACACATGTTGTAAGATTTACCAATCACCAGTAATGGCCCATCATGGTGCAGCACTAAACTATGAGCCATTGCACTGTTCACCCACCCACACTTCTCCACACTGAGCTTTCGGTAATTCACTGATCCATGAATGCCAGCTAAGTGCAGGGAGTCATGTCAAGCTCCAGACACAACAGCAGCCTGGCGGGGATTCACAATGGATTCCTGGTCCTCAGTTTCCCAGCAAGGCAGGAGTTCACACTTATTTCTCTGTATAGGAGCAGGGAGGGCAGCAGTTCATACCAGCCCCTAGCAAAAGTGAGGTCAGTGATACCAATTCAATAATGGCCCCCATTAGTGCTCTTGTTCACGGGAACACATATTCTGAAGACTATTCAAAGTTCAGTCATCAATGTACCGGTAAAGAGGTAAAGAAAGGGATCCAAGTAGGACTGAGACAAAGGCTCTTCTGCATATCCTGGAGACTAAACAAGGTGATGAAGGACAGAGTCAAGGTAGGAAGAAATAAGTAAGAATAGTCAGAAGTAGTTCTGCTGGGATGGCCCTACTTGTGAATCTTGAGAAGGAGGAGAGGGCTACTCTCTATGGTTTGGGAACTATGGAGACTGTGGAGGGAAACAAAGTCAGTGATTGTATAGGAAATAATGGTCAAAGTAGAAGGAGGTATCAAGGAACTAGTATTCAGGCTCTGAGTTAGAGGGTGCTTCACCAAACAACACTGCAGTTGTCAGCAGGTCTGAGAGCTGAAACTGACTACTCTATTTTCCCCTCTACAAATACTCTCTGATCTGCTAAGATACCTCAGACATAAACAATTACTGTAGAATTCCAACAACCAGTGCTCTGCATTTCAATTCCAACATCTCTACCACTGTTTCCACAAAACACTCCCACTGCATTCCAAACATTTTCCAGGCAGATCCAGCCTATCACAGACATTACCCTTGTTCTCTCTCCTGTGGAGACCACAGTCTGTGTAGATTGGAAATAACATCCCTTCCTTGCTGTTAATCAACATCAGTACACCTCTCGGATGTGTGTTTAACCCACTGCTCTACTCTCTACATCCACAAGTGTTGGTGATGAGGTAGTGGTTCAGGAGTGAGATAGATCAGCTGGTTGAGTGGTGTCACAACAACAATCTTGCACTCATCACCAAAGAATTGACTGTGGAGTGCAGGAAGGGGAAGTTGAGGGAACAAACACCAGTCCTTATCAAGGGATCAGCAGTGGAAAAGATAAGCCGTTTCAAGTTCCTGGGTGTCGACATCTCTGAAGGTCCTCAGACATAAACAATTACTGTAGATTTGCCCAACATACTGATGCAATACACACACAACAGCAGCTATATTTCATTAGGAGTTTGAGGAGACTTGGTATGTCACCAAAGACTCTCGCAGATGTCTACAGATGTACCGTGGAAAGCATCCTAACTGGCTGCGTTGCTGTCTGATATGGAGGGGCCACTTCACAGGATTGGAAAAAGCTGCAGGAAGTTATAAACTCATCCAGCTCCATCAGGGGCACTGGCCTCCCCAGCAGAGGATACCTTCAAAAGGTGATGCCTCAAGAAGGTGGCATCCATCATTAAGGACCCCCATCACCCAGGACATGCCCTCTTCTCATTACTACCATCAGGGAGCCTGAAGACACACACTCAATGTTTCAGGAACAGCTTCTTCTCCTCCATCAGATCGCTGAATGGACAATGAACCCATGAACACCTCACTATTTCCCCCTCTTTTTACACTACTTATTTAATATATATACTTCCTGTAATTTATAGATTTTTAAAATTATGTATTGCAATGTACTGCCGTCTAAAAACAACAAATTTCATGACACACACCAGCAATAAGATACTCGATTCTGATACCTCTCGGCAGCTAAAAAGATTTACTTTCTAATTTTTCCCAAGTAATGAAAAGTCATCATCCTGAAACTTTAATTCCATTTCTCCCTCTGCAGTTCCAGCCTTAGCTGTTAATATCCACAACACTTTGTTATAATTTAAGTTTTTTTGTCAGGATCATCTATTCTTTTCTAGATGTTCTCTTCTTAATATCTCAAAAAATTCATTTCTCTCCAAAAAGATTTGTGCTCCTTAAATGTGTCCACCACACAAGATAAGCAATAACAAGGTTATACTTACCAATTCACTACATAATTTTAAAATCCTTGCGGACAGAAAATAACCCAAATAATTATTTCTTTTATCAACTGAGCATGCAAAATCAGATAGTTCGTGGACATATACAGTGTCTGCGCGTGACAGCTTCTCTCTCCTTTTTGCCCACTGCTCCTGGAGGAAGGTGCTTGCATATGAACTGTTTCTCTCTCCCTCCTGCTCCATGCTTAGGTCTCGGGCAAGGTTGATTCAACATGATATGTGGATTGGACTCTGTGGTTCAAGTTGTGATGTGTTTCTGGTTGCTCCTTTTTTGTTGCTATTTTATGCAATTTTGATCAAGGTGGACCTCAAATAATGAACAACACAGTGCTAGGTTGAACTGAGCTGTACTGAATATGTCTGGACTCTTTCGATGACTTTGTGCGTCAGTGGTTTATGTTCTGTGCTTTTCATTTGCTTTTTTTGCCGTTTGCGCTATTAGTTTTTTTGCGTGTTGGGGGTTTGACGTTTTTCTTTGAATGGGTTCCATGGTTTCCTTGTTTTAGATTATGAGGACACTCAGTCCTCGATTATTGTCATTTAGAAATGCATGCATTAAAAATGATACAACGTTTCATTCCGTGGCTGTCTGTGGGAAGATGAATCTCAGGATTGTATCCTGCATGCATACTTTGATAATAAATGTACTTTGAATCTTGAAGAGTTAATATAAACTACTGAAACAAATACCAAACTTCTATAAGATTCATTAAAATAAGCAGTGCAAGAGCACCACTCTCCCACTGACCACCCTCTCCGCACCCTGCTGCTCAGAAAGTCAGCTCACACATTGGAGATTTGAGAACTTTAAAGAGTATAAACCAGATGTAACAAGTTCTCTAGACCTTTTTTCACTACAATCCATCGGATACAACAAAATTACATAAATATGATTTAATGCAACAAGGTGCTCTAATTCTATGCATGCTTAAAAATTTTCAAAAAGTAAACAGACTTATAATTATGTAAATAAATGTTTTCATTCCTAAATTCTGCTTACACACAATCCTAAACTAATTCTCTAATTACTGAATGAATAACCAGTCACCAATACAAAACTCCAAATAGTATTGCTCTCCAGTCCAATCCAGAACTCATCTTTTTTTAAAATACAAGGTCTATTATTCATAGATGCTTAGCATACCACATAGTAGGAGCCTCCTACTCTGATAATGAATGTATTCCATTCAACTTGAATAAAAGTGATGTAGCGTCCTACACAATCTAATGTCTTTATCAGTCACACCAAAATGGTAATAGTGTTTCTCCATTTCAAACAGAGCAAAACCAAAATATTTCGACATGCCACACTTTATAGTTCGACAGTTTATAATTATAGTAAAAGTACAGAATATCCCTTGAAGTTTACCATTCCCGTATCTTAATACTGCCTTTACACAATTCAGTGTACGTGCATAGGGGTTAATTATAAAACATGCTCAGTTTTGACCAAAACACTAAGTCTACAACATAGCAAATTTTTAAGGTTAAGTTTTTTTTTTATAAATTCGATCTCTGCAGCGTTTGTAGTTTTATTCCTGAAATCCACAAAGTTCGTGACTTTGGACAACGGGGATGCGAAGAACTTCAATCCCATCGCAGCAGGAAGTTTCTTTAACCATCAGATCTCGCCGAACCTCTCCTAGGCCCTAGAGTTCGCCACCCGGAAATAAAGGTCTGGAAAATTAAATGGCATCCCAAAGCACAGGCTGCTATTTAATGTTTTATAAAGAAGCGAGGTGAAAACCGAGTAATTCCAAGAGCCGAGGCACTGATGGGATGCGTTCGTCCTCTGGCCTTGAACCACTGACACCAGGGCCCTTCATCCCTGTTTACCTCCGCAACGCCTCCCTCCTACCTCAAACCCTCCGTACCTTCTCCAAGGAACGGTCCATGGTGATTTTTTTCTCTGTTGGGTGGAGAGATTTCTTTTGAATATCAGAGGACGGATTGTCCCGGGCTGACGGCCTGTTGACCAGCGTTCGCCGCTACTCCCACGGCCAGAAGCCAGCTCCAGTCTCCGCCATCAGCTCCGTTTCCACGCTGGCAGCTGACGTTACCAGGCGCCCGTCCCTCCCGGGGGGGCGGTGGGAAGGCAGCTGCGCGCGCATCCCGGGCTCCCCCCACCCGTCAATCACCGACTCTGCTCCGGAGTTCGATACCCGTTCCTGGAATTCGTGCCTTGAACAAGTTACCCTTTTGCTAGTCGCCTTTTACTCTGCTAACCCATAATTGCTTTTGTTGTACCATTAAATCACTACGCCTCTAAAAAGGAAAGGTTGCCCTTACTGGAATGTATCACAATCCCAGCAGGTGAATAGGTATGGATGCCAGAAATCTGAAATAAAAACAGGAAACTCAATGGAAAGAGAAACATGCCTAAGTGTCTTTGACCTAAAGTTTAAACTATTTCCTCTTCCATTAATGCTCCCTGACTGTTGAAAGTTTCCATGTTCTACCAGTCTGTTGTCACCAACACAGAGGCTGTGTCCAAGAAGGGCCAGAGTCCCCTTTAATTCCTGAGGAGACTGAGGTCCTTTGGAGTATGCAGGCCTCTCCCTCACATGCTCTACCAGTCTGCTGATGCCAGTACAATCTTCTACGCGGTGGTGTGCTGCAGCAATGACATCTACATGGGAGATGCCAACAGGATCAATAAACTGATAAGAAAGGCTGACTCTGTTAAAGGAGTCAAACTGGACACACTGCAGACTGTGGTAGAACAAAGTTGCCTTCAGAAAATGCTGGCAATTCTGGACAATGTTTCTCACTCTCTGCATGTCACCTTGGCTGAACATAGGAGCACTTTTAGTAATAGACTATATGAGGCCATTCTTACCCTCAGCCATTAGGATCTATAATGAGTCAACCTATAGCTGGGGAAGAGATGACCACCTCCTGTTAGGCTGTTTAAGTAACTTAATTTTTATTCTTTCTTGCTTCTCTTCTAAAATTTATATATTTGTATATCTGTGCAATTGTCATGCTACTGTGACACTGTAATTTCCTTTGGAATCAATACAGTATGTATCTTTTAATTTAGAATTAAGTGAGTTTTTCTCCTGCCACTTGACCTGTTGAGTATTTTACCTTTTAATATTTAGTTGAAATGTTTTATCCATTGTTCAGGTATGAAGTTTGCTTGCTTATCAAAGGCTTTAATAGTAATATAGATAAATAAACAACCCTGGTCTTATTTCAGGATGTACATTGATGATATTAGCATTCATTAAACATTAACAACACTCAGTATACAGTAATACAGTTAAAGCATTGTTATATCTTTATTACAGGTTAAAGTACAGAAAGTTAGGTTGGGCCAAATACAATTGGTTACCTTTAGCAAATTACGGACAAGAATAGTGTTTGCAAAGGCTGTTTAACAGCAAGCTTTATATAGTTTATAATTATACTTGCCCATATTTCTTATACACTAACATTTATTGTGTACAGTTTTGGTCACCCTGGTGCAGGATGAGCACCATCAAGCTGGACAGGGTGCAGAACAGACTTACAAGGGTGCTTACAGAGGGAGGTGATGGTAAGGAGATAAGTTGAGAGAGGGAATTAGGAACGGGGGAATGGTGAAGGGGGGCAATTACTGGAAGTTCGAGAAGTCAATGTCCATGCCATCAGGTTGGAGGCTACCTAGATGGAATATAAGGTGCTGCTCCTGCAACCTGACTGTTGCCTCATCGTGACTGTAGAGGAGGCCATGGATGGACATGTCAGAATAGGAATGAGAAGAAGAATTGAGATGGTGGCTGCTGGGAGATTCCGCTCTTTCTGGCAGACGGAGTGTAAGTGCTCAGTGAAGCAGTTTCCCAATCAATGTTGGGACTAGCAAAGAGGATTCTATGGTCAGTGCGGGCCATTAAAGCCAAAGAGCCTATTTCCATTGTATATGACTCAACGAGCATGCAGAATTCTAAAATGTATATTGTTAGTTTAATCAAGGTCCTTACTGCACAAAATAAGGTCAGAGCATCAAAGGATATGGTGAGAAGGCAGGTGTATGGGGTTGAGTGGAATCTGGGATCAGCCATGATGGAATGGAGGAGCAGACTCGATGGGCTGAATGGCCTGATTCTGCTCCTATGTCTTATGGTCTAAAACATGAGAAATGTTGTGAAAGGTTTCACTTATCTACATATCCAAAACTGGTTTACATGACAATTTTTTTTGTATTCTCTTTAATAATCTTAACAACATGGTGTTGATCCTGGAGACTCTGCAGATATTGTTCAGTAGGAGATTCTGTAATTTTTGAAGTCTTGCTGAGTCATTTCCCAATTCTATTGAGTCATGTTCTGTATTAACTATTCAATAATAGCAGCACCCGCTTTAAGGATATATCTAATTTTGGATCTTCTTCGATATCCTGTACTGAGATCAAACTGCTTATATGAAACTTTCTGAATCGCTCATCTACACTTAACACAAATTGTAATAGTTTTATTTTTCCATCATCCCATTTTCTCAACTCTGACCTATCAAGCAGCATCAGCACACACACCTTGTGTAATTTGAACCAACAAGTATGAGTTGGGATATTTGGTTGTTTCAACAGCCTCCTTCAACTTCCCTTCCAGATTTAGCTGAACAAAGCATGTCATGAAACTTCTCTGGCATCAGCACTAGGCTATCATGTTGCAGTGTTCAATTTTAAGCAGTGGCTCTGAAGGAAATTTGAGTTGATGATTCATTGTTACGCATGATATGCCTTACTTTATTTCCTCCTTTCATTGTACATATAAAATATTGACATCTAAAACATTGACAAGCTTCTATCGATGTGTGGTGGAGAGTATATTGACTGGTTGCATCGTGGCCTGGTATGGAAACACCAATGCCGCTGAACAGAAAATCCTACAAAAAGTAGTGGGTTTGGCCTAGTCCATCACGGGTAAGGCCCTCCCCACCATTGAGCACATCTACACAGAGCGCTGTTGAAGGAAAACTGCATCAAGGACCCCCACCACCCAGGCCATGCTCTCTTCTCATCTCTGCTATCAGGAAGAAAGTACAGGATGCTCAGGACCCACACTACCAGGTTCAGGGACAGTTATTACCCCTCAACCATCAAGCTGTTAAACCAGGAGGGATAATCTCACTCAACTTCACCCGCCCCATCACTGAACTGTTCCCACAACTTATGGACTCACTTTCGTCTCATGTTCCTGATATTTATCGTTTATTTATTTATTTTCTCTCTTTTATATTTGCATAGTTTGTTGTATTTTGCACATTGGTTGCTTATTTATCCTGTTGGTTGTGGTGTTTCATTGATTCTATTGTGTTTCTTGAATTTATTGTGTGTGCCCCCAAGAAAATGTATCTCAGGGTTTTATATGGTGACATATACTTTGATAATAAATTTACTTTGAACTTTGGAGGAATTCTGGAGGTCAAGCAGCAGAATGAAGGGCCTTGACCCAAAATGTCAATTGTTGGTTTCCCTCCACAGATACCGCCTGAACTCTGAGTTCCCCCAGTGGCTCATTTTTTGCTCCAGATTCCAGCATCTGCAGTCTCTTGTGTCTTTGATGCCTTTGCAGCCTAGCTGTTCCATATCCATGTAAATATAACTCAGATGCTCCTAGTTCCTCCCTTTTCCTTTGGAGTTCTGTGGGTGCAAATGTTCTGGCTACATTCAAAGAAGCCCTGACCGTTGTGAACGGTGTAGCACTGATATTATCGAAGCCTGTATTCAGAATCAGAATCAGGTTTAATATCATTGGCATATGTCGTGAATTTGTTGTTTTGCGGCAGCAATACATTGCAATAGATAATTGTTTTAAATCTATAAATACTGGAAGAGATATATATATATAATTAAATTAAGTTAGTACAAAAAGAAATTTTAAAAATAATGAGGTAGTGAGTTCATTGCTCATACATAAATCTGATGGAGAAGCTGTTCCTGAAATGTTGAGTGTGTCTTCAGGTGCGTGTACTTCCTCCCTGGTGATAGCACGAGAAGAGGGCATGTCCTGAGTGATGGGTTCCTTAATAATTGATGCCACCTTCTTGAGGCATTGCTTTTTGAAGGCGTCCTCGATGCCGGGGAGAGTAATGCCGCTGAAGGAGGTGGCTGAGTTTACAAGTTTCTGCAGCTTTTTCTGATCTTCCCGAGTGGCCCCTCCATATTAGATGGTGATCACTTAGAATGCTCTCCATGGTGCAACTGTAGAAACTTGCTGGAGTCTTCCCATGTAGAAACATAGAAACATAGAAAATAGGTGCAGGAGTAGGCCATTCGGCCCTTCGAGCCTGCACCGCCATTTATTATGATCATGGCTGATCATCCAACTCAGAACCCTGCACCAGCCTTCCCTCCATATCCCCTGATCCCCGTAGCCACAAGGGCCATATCTAACTCCCTCTTAAATATAGCCAATGAACTGGCCTCAACTGTTTCCTGTGGTAGAGAATTCCACAGATTCACCACTCTCTGTGTGAAGAAGTTTTTCCTAATCTCGGTCCTAAAAGGCTTCCGCTTTATCCTCAAACTGTGACCCCTCGTTCTGGACTTCCCCAACATCGGGAACAATCTTCCTGCATCTAGCCTGTCCAATCCCTTTAGGATTTTATACGTTTCAATCAGATCCCCCCTCAATCTTCTAAATTCCAATGAGTACAAGCCCAGTTCATCCAGTCTTTCTTCATATGAAAGTCCTGCCATCCCAGGAATCAATCTGGTGAACCTTCTTTGTACTCCCTCTATGGCAAGGATGTCTTTCCTCAGATTAGGGGACCAAAACTGCACACAGTACTCCAGGTGTGGTCTCACCAAGGCCTTGTACAACTGCAGTAGTACCTCCCTGCTCCTGTACTCAAATCCTCTCGCTATAAATGCCAGCATACCATTCGCCTTTTTCACCGCCTGCTGTACCTGCATGCCTACTTTCAATGACTGGTGTATAATGACACCCAGGTCTCGTTGCACCTCCCCTTTTCCTAATCGGCCATCATTCAGATAATAATCTGTTTTCCTATTTTTGCCACCAAAGTGGATAACTTCACATTTATCCACATTAAATTGCATCTGCCATGAATTTGCCCACTCACCCAACCTATCCAAGTCCTCTTAGCATCCTCCTCACAGCTAACACTGCCACCCAGCTTCGTGTCATCCGCAAACTTGGAGATGCTGCATTTAATTCCCTCATCCAAGTCATTAATATATATTGTAAACAACTGGGGTCCCAGCACTGAGCCTTGCGGTACCCCACTAGTCACCGCCTGCCATTCTGAAAAGGTCCCGTTTATTCCCACTCTTTGCTTCCTGTCTGCTAACCAATTCTCCATCCACATCAATACCTTACCCCCAATACCGTGTGCTTTAAGTTTGCACACTAATCTCCTGTGTGGGCCTTGTCAAAAGCCTTTTGAAAATCCAAATATACCACATCCACTGGTTCTCCCCTATCCACTCCCAATACATGTAATTGTATTAGAACTGATTCTGCCAGCATTAAGTGAATTCTGAGTATGGTTTTGGATAGCCATCAGACCAAATTATTAAAGCGATTCCGCTTAGCGACAACTCTGTTCAAAGACAAATAGATGAAATGTCTGAGAACATGGAAGACACATTGTGCATCATATTTAGGGCAACAGAATTTGTTCTCCAGTTGGATGAGTCAATTAATCTTTGCTTCTTGGCTATATTTGCTTCATAAAAGATGAAAGCATGGCTCAGAATTTGTTACTTTCAAGGGGACGAGAAAAAGACACGAGTCAATATTTTGGACTCGAGTAATTTTTCAAAAAGGACATTCTGCTCACCAAGTTTCTGACTTGTACACAGATGGGGTACATCAATGACAGGATGCCACCAAATGGTTATTACTTACTTGAAAAAAAGGCTGTATGCAACATATTTGCTATTCGCTGTGTAATTCACAGACATTTTGTCACAAAAAGCCTAAATCATTGCACAAATCATTGAATACCATTATCACAGTGGTAAATAAAATCAAGTCTCAAGCTCTCAATTCCCAACTATTTTGAGAGCTTTGTATTGTGAACGACGAACAGTTTGAACCCTTGCTGTTGCATACAGAAGTCAGATGGCTTTCAAAAAGGGAACTGCCCGAGATGTATTTATGCGCTTTTTTGAAACTGTGATAAAATACTTTGAAGACTCGCATGTTTCATTTAGTAATCCATTCATGAATATTAGGCATTACATTGCTTATTTATTTATATTTATAGTTATATGGTGTTTTTTGTTTTTTCATTGTGTTATTTGTGGCATTGCGTTTTTTAATGCTGCATTGGATCCTGAGTAACAATCATTTTGCTTTCCTTTGCACTCACTTGCTGAAGAATGACAATAAACAATCTTGAATTTACTAAATCAATATGTTCACCTCCACTGACCTAGGTCTGTTGGTACATTTTCTTCCTTTTGCTCCAAGAATTTCATTCAAAGATAGTTCTTGCAAAGTCTTTTGGTATTTAAAAGCCTCTTGACTTTGGTATATAATGTTTCTTGATATTTTCCTTCAGTTCAGTTGCATTTAATTTTTCTCAGTGAAGCATCCCAGAGTATTTGTTTCTTTAGATACAAATTTCATGTTGAGAAGGGCTACCACCTACAGATGGCAACGTGGATCTTTATCAGCCCAGAATAACATATCACTAACAAGCTCATTAAAGTAACATTAAATTGTAATATTTATTTTATCTTAAATATCTGCAGAGGTTTATTTTTAAATTATTCAGTCAATTTATAATATTTCTTCTGGAAAGTAATTGAAATCTTTACTGAAGCAGATCTCCAAAAGCACGTCACAGAAGAACTTGCAACAAGTAGGCAAATCAAGGTAGAAGATGCAACAAGTTGTGTTACTTACAAGGATCTTAGACTTAAACAGATTGGGAGAAAGGACAAAGAAGTGACAGGTGGAGTATAGTAGTGGGAGGTGTATGGTCATGCACTTTGGCAGAAGGAATAAAAGCATAGACAATTTTCTAGATGGGAAGAAAATTCAGAAATCAGAGGCGCAAAGTGACTTGGGAGTCCTTGTGCAGGATTCCCTAAAGGTTAACTTGCAAGTTGAGTCATTGGCAAGGGAGGTAATTGCAATGTTAGCATTCATTTTGAGCAGACTAGAATATAAATGCAAGGATGCAATGCTGAGGCTTTATAGGGTATTGGTCAGACTGCACTTGGAGTATTATGAGATGTTTTGAGCCCCTTATCTGGGCCTGTATTCACTGGAGTTTAGGAGAATTGTGGGGGGGGGGGGTGAATTGCATTGAAAGCTATCGACTATTGAAAGGCCTAGATACAATGATTGTGGAGAAGGTGTTCCCTATAGTGGGAGTGTATATGACCAGAGGGCACAGCCTCTGAACAAGGGGATCTTTAGAATAGAGATGAGGAGACCCTCTTTAGCCAGAGGGTAATAAATCAGTGTAATTTATAGCCACAGATGGCTGCAGAGGCCAAATCATTGAGTATACAGTATTTAAAATGGAGATTGATAGGTTCTTGATTAGTCAGGACATCAAAGGTTATGGGGAGAAGGGGGCTGAGAGGGCTAATAAGTCAGCCATGATGGAATGGTGGAGCAGACTGGATGGGCCGGATGGCCTAATTCTGCTCCTATGTCTTATGGTCTTATGGAAACATTTTGAGGATTTCAAAGACTTATGACTGAAAACTAAGATATGATGCTATTGCTGTGGGGTTCATGGAATTTAGAAGTGAAAAATGAAGCTTCAGTTGTGGAGCCTTGGGCAGATTTATCTGGCTTCAGGAACCACACTTCCTCTAAGACTCTTCATGAAAGATAATTCTTTAATCACTTTGCTTTATTTCCCACACCCTACTTCTTGTCTTATTCTGACCAATGGATCAAATCATACATCTCCCGCACTAGATTCACAATTGTATATGTTCAGTGCAGGTACATTGGTAACTACCACCATCTTCTGAAATGCATCCAACTCCTGTTCTCATAGGCCTTTTGGACTGTCTTCAATTGTCCATGATTATCAAAGATATTTATAAGTTCAAAGTAAATTTATTATCAAAATACGTATATGTCACAATATACAAACCTGAGATTCATTTTCTTGTGAGCATACTCAGTAAATCCTGACATGAAATTTGTTGTTTTGTAGCGGCACCACAGTGTAATACATTAAAAAAATTACTAAGTTACTATAAGAAATATAAAACATTGTGTGAAAAGAGAGCAAAATTGTGCAGGGCTAATAAATTTAATGGGTTCAAGGACCATTCAGAAATCTGATGGCAAAGAGAAAGAAGCTGTTCTAAAATGTTGAGTGTGGGTCTTCAGGCTCTTGTAACCCCTCCCTGAGGGGCTGTCCTGGATGGTGAGGTTCGTTAATAATAGATGGCATGTTCTTGAAGCATCACCTTTTAAAGATGTCCTCAGTGATGGGGAGGTTTGTGATGGATTGGTTGAGTCTACAACCTTCTGCAGGCTTTTTCGATCCCATACGTTGGAGCCTCCATACCAGGAGGTGATGCAACCAGTCAGAATGTTCTTCGCAGTACACCTATAGTAATCTGCTGGAGACTTTGGTGTCAAACTCCTAATGAAACATGCAACACACATCAAAGTTGCTGGTGAACGCATCAGGCCAAGCAGCATCTGTAGGAAGAGGTGCAGTCGACGTTTCAGGCTGAGATCCTTCGTCAGGACTAACTGAAGGAAGAGTGAGTAAGGGATTTGAAAGTTGGAGGGGGAGGGGGAGATCCAAAATGATAGGAGAAGACAGGAGGGGGAGGGATAGAGCCAAGAGCTGGACAGATGATAGGCAAAAGGGGATACGAGAGGATCATGGGACAGGAGGTCCGGGAAAAAAGACAAGGGGGGGGTTGACCCAGAGGATGGGCAAGAGGTATATTCAGAGGGACAGAGGGAGAAAAAAGAGAGTGAGAGAAAGAATGTGTGCATAAAAATAAGTAACAGATGGGGTACGAGGGGGAGGTGGGGCCTTAGCGGAAGTTAGAGAAGTCCATGTTCATGCCACCAGGTTGGAGGCTACCCAGACGGAATATAAGGTGTTGTTCCTCCAACCTGAGTGTGGCTTCATCTTTACAGTAGAGGAGGCCGTGGATAATAAAAATGACATGTCAGAATGGGAATGGGATATGGAATTAAAATGTGTGGCCACTGGGAGATCCTGCTTTCTCTGGTGGACAGAGTGTCGATGTTCAGTAAAGCGGTCTCCCAGTCTGTGTCGGGTCTCGCCAATATATAAAAGGCCACATCGGGAGCACCGGACGTAGTATATCACCCCAGTCGATTCACAGGTGAAGTGTTGCCTCACCTGGAAGGACTGTTTGGGGCCCTGAATGGTGGTAAGGGAGGAAGTGTAAGGGCATGTGTAGCACTTGTTCCGCTTACACGGATAAGTGCCAGGAGGGAGATCCGTGGGGAGGGATGGGGGGGACGAATGGACAAGGGAGTTGTGTAGGGAGCAATCCCTGCGGAATGCAGAGAGAGAGGGGGAGGGAAAGATGTGCTTAGTGGTGGGATCCCGTTGGAGGTGGCGGAAGTTACGGAGAACAATATGTTGGACCTGGAGGCTGGTGGGGTGGTAGGTGAGGACCAGGGGAATCCTATTCCTAGTGGGGTGGCGGGAGGATGGAGTGAGAGCAGATGTACGTGAAATGGGGGAGATGCGCTTAAGAGCAGAGTTGATAGTGGAGGAAGGGAAGCCCCTTTCTTTAAAAAAGGAAGACATCTCCCTCGTCCTAGAATGAAAAGCCTCATCCTGAGAGCAGATACGTGAAATGGGGGTGATGCTCTCACTCCATCCTCCCGCCACCCCACTAGGAATAGGGTTCCCCTGGTCATCTGCTCTCACTCTATCCTCCCGCCACCCCACTAGGAATAGGGTTCCCCTGGTCCTCACCTACCACCCCACCAGCCTCCGGGTCCAACATATTATTCTCCGTAACTTCTGCCACCTCCAATGGGATCCCACCACTAAGCATATCTTTCCCTCCCCCTCCCTGCATTCCGCAGGGATCGCTCCCTACACAACTCCCTTGTCCATTCGTCCCCCCCATCCCTCCCCACAGATCTCCCTCCTGGCACTTATCCGTGTAAGCGGAACAAGTGCTACACATGCCCTTACACTTCCTCCCTTACCACCATTCAGGGCCCCAAACAGTCCTTCCAAGTGAGGCAACACTTCACCTGTGAGTCGACTGGGGTGATATACTGCGTCCGGTGCTCCTGATGTGGCCTTTTATATATTGGCGAGACCTGATGCAGACTGGGAGACCGCTTTACTGAACATCTACGCTCTGTCCGCCAGAGAAAGCAGGATCTCCCAGTGGCCACACATTTTAATTTCACATCCCATTCCCATTCTGACATGTCTATCCACGGCCTCCCCTACTGTAAAGATGAAGCCACACTCATGTTGGAGGAACAACACCTTATATTCCGTCTGGGTAGCCTCCAACCTGATGGCATGAACATCGACTTCTCTAACTTCCGCTAAGGCCCCACCTCCCCCTCGTACCCCATCTGTTACTTATTTTTATGCACACATTCTTTCTCTCACTCTCCTTTTTCTTCCTCTGTCCCTCTGAATATACCTCTTGCCCATCCTCTGGGTCCCCCCCCCCTTTGTCTTTCTTCCCGGACCTCCTGTCCCATGATCCTCTCGTATCTCCTTTTGCCCATCACCTGTCCAGCTCTTGGCTCCATCCCTCCCCCTCCTGTCTTCTCCTATCCTTTTGGATCTCCCCCTCCCCCTCCAACTTTCAAATCCCTTACTCACTCTTCCTTCAGTTAGTCCTGACGAAGGGTCTCGGCCTGAAACATCGACTGCACCTCTTCCTACAGATGCTGCTTGGCCTGCTGCATTCACCAGCAACTTTGATGTGTGTTGCTTGAATTTCCAGCATCTGCAGAATTCCTGTTGTTTTCCTAATGAAACATGGCAGCTTTCATGGCTACTTTGTGATTGTGTCAATATGTTGGGCCCAGGATAGATCCCCTGAGATGTTGATAGCCAAGAATTTGAAGTTGCTCACCCTTTCCACTTTCCCTTGATTAGGACTATATAAAGTACTGTAGCAGTGTCCCTGAGTCGCAATACAATATTGCCCTTGGACCTCACTAAGCCAGCACTACAGTGGCTCCAATGGTCACTACCTGCCGACTAGAAACTGCAATATAAAGCCTCACCTCATCCCTAACAAGTTAGTGAGTCAGTGACAGCAGAGAGAACTGGAGACCAAGAGAGGGCACAGGGAATCTAGAGGGTCCAAAGCAAAGCGGCTGAGGATGGAAGGTCTCCGGAGTTGATAAGGGCGGTGATGGTACGGGAAACAATGGGTTTGATGTTTTTTGGTGGGGTCCTGTTCCAGGGGTAAGTAAGAGGAGGTGTCAGAGAGCTGCTGTTTGGCCTCAGTGAGGTAGAGATCCGTCTGCCAAACTACTACAGCACCACCTTTGTCGGCGGGTTTGATGGTGAGGTTGGAATTAGTGCGGAGAGAGTGGAGGGCAGTGCGGTCAGAGGGAGTGAGGTTGGAACAGGAGAGAGGAGTGGTGAAGTTGAGATGGTTGATGTCTCGGCCACAGTTGGAGATAAAAAGATCGAGTGCAGGTTGAAGGCCCGGGTGGAGAGTCCAGGAGGAGGAGGAGGGTTGAAGACAGGAGAAAGGGTCATCAGTAGGGGGAGGGGAATCCTAGCCAAAGAAGTAGGCTCGGAGACGTAGGCGACAGAAGAAGAGGTCAGCGTCATGGCGGGCATGGAAATCTAGAGGGTTGGGTTGAGTTGATGCAGGGTGGTGGAGGGACAGGTGATGAACGGAGGCCCAAAGAGACGAAAGAAAGATGCCTCTGCTAGGAAGGAAGAAAGGGTTCAGGTGACAAGATGCAAGGAAGAGGCAGGATAAGGAAGGATTTGAGGGAGAAATGGAAAGAATAGACTTAGAAATTGGGAGGATTGAGGGTGAGGGGGATTAAATTCTATCTACTCATTTCACCAATCTGCCAATTCTGAAAAGAAAGCATTCAAGTGTGATGTGATATATTAGTTGGAACTGGTGTCAAATGTAATCTTCTCCTTAATCATTTGTAAAGAGACTTACATTCTATCTGTTTTACTCTTACATCACAATAGTGTTACAAGAGAAAGTGAAAGATTACTGTATGGACCTGAACCAAAAGGTAAAGAACAGAACAATGTAAGATATCTATTTATTTTGTAATGAGTTTACAGTGGAATGAAGTGCCATGTGTGGCCTGAATGTTAATTGTTCCAGCTTCTAAAATTGCAGAATGGGGAAACGCCTCAGTAACAAGGAGAATTGTGCCTAACCTGTTTGTCTGCCACCTGGTGGCTGGTGTAGAGCAATATGGGCAAAAACTTATAAACCAAACTGCTATTCTGTACCCAGTTGCCATTGAAGTCACAGTAAAGCCATGACCAGCTCTTTTAAAATAGATGGTTTCATTGTTTAAGCCGGACTGGAGGAAACGTATGGATTAAGGCTCTACCCAATACAAAATTCAATGTAAGTATTAGATTATAACAAGATGGCACCAACAAACAATGCGACCAATGGTGATGTCCAGCAGAAAGTTCATAAAACTACTTCTTCTTCTTTTAAATATGCATCCACTGCTAAACTGCGTGTGATGGGAGCCTGTAATTTACATACTGATGATGCGTTTTTGGGTTGACTAAGCAGTCTAGTGGTTTTTCCCTTCTCCAAGGGAATTCAGCAAGGTCGAGAGTGGGGCCAAAAAGGTGGAGCGCGCACCCACGATTGGCTCCACTACTCCTCGCCGATTACAGCGTCGAGCAAGATTGAAACCGACCAGGATGAGAGTGGAAGGTGAGTGGGTGTTCAGCCTGTGTTTGACCAGCCTCCCTCTCTTGCTGCAGGACGAAAATGCACGAATCTTCCTCACGCTACAAAGTTTGACTGGCACGCCTCGCGGCTGTGCACTTGTTCTGGAGGACTCTGCAGTTCATGCTACGTGTGTTTCTGGTTACTCTGTTTTTCTATCTTTGCGTGTTTTGACTGGGGTGCTTCCGTGTGGACTGGCTCTGCGGCACACAGTCAATGAACAGCACAGTGCTAGACTGAACTGAACTAAACTGAACACTCTTAGAACATTTCAAGGACTCTGCAGTTTGATGTCTAATATTCTGTGTGTTGTTCACTCACTCTTCACCATTTGTGCGATTTGTTCTCTTTTTTGCATGGTGGGCGTTTGATGTTTTTGTTTGCAGAAAGACAAACCTCAGGGTTCTATGTTATGCACATACTTTGATAATAAATGCACTTTGAATCTTTGAATATTTGAGCAAAACATTTCTTTTCTAATATAAAATCTTGGTTTTGAAATACTGTACTTATCTGACACTGCAGATATATCCTCACTGACTCCTGGGAATTTCTAGCCCACAATCACTTAAAGCGGAGAAGGGGTATTGAGGAAGGTGAGAGAACTTTGAGGCCATGTCTTGGGGACCACACAGAAGCTCTGTGTTGGCAATGGAAGATGTACACCTCGTCTCAAGCTACCCACACAACTTCTCCATGCACTCCATCTGCTTCTTTTCTGGCCCAAGCTGCAAGTCCCATATTCCTGGTATAAATCAGCCATAATTAAATTTCAATGCAGACTCAATGGCCCAAAGGGTCTAATTCTGCTCCCACCCAGCCACCTCAGAACTCACAAAATCAAATCATCCTCAAGATCAAGGGACTGACTGAAGAGGAACATTTTTTTTATCAAAAGAGACAAAAGAGTCTGCAGATGCTGGAATCTGGAGCAACAAACAATGGAAATGAAAAGTCATTATGCTAGGGGAATTTTTATCAAAGCTAATTTTGCTAAAATTGTTGATTTAAAAACTTGTGTTTCTTTTTTTCCTGGTAATCTCTAATATTTATTTGCTTATCCATCCAACATTCCAGCCAGACCTACTTTTGCTATTCACCCTCTTTCACTCTTCTCCAATACTCCTTTATCAATCAATCTCTCCTGTCTTGCACCTGGATCACTGTCTTGATTGTCTGGCGTATGAGGGACTACATTGCAAGGCCGAAGAGGCCTAGCCCAAGGCCAGCCTCAATCCATTGTGATTCCAATTCCACCCCCTGATCTTAGACCAGGACCAATCTGTCTCCTACTCAGGACTCTGACGAGCCCATGCAGATCGGTTACACAAGACTCTCCACTGATGAGAGGTCCCCAAGGCAGCTGCTATTACTGCGGGGAACGTCCGAAGCCACAGCCATCTTGAGAGCTGTTAAGACCATCCAGTATCAGGAGGACTGTGACGGTGGCAACCACTATTCCCAATCCCATGGATTCTAGTTTCATTTTGAAGGAGGAGATCACCTGGGGTAACAACTTGAGGCAAGTGAAAGCTTTCGTAGATTCTGAGGCAACAGGTAATTTTCTGGACTTAGGAACCGCCCATCGACTCAGTGGGAGTTGAGCCTATCCAGGCCTGCAACCGTCGTGGACGGCCGCCTGCTAGGTTTTGGGGAGATCCAGCAACAGTCTGTGGTCTTGCAGATGAGGATAGGGGATCACGTGGAAGACATTAGTTTTTACATCATTGAATCACCGCTCCTGACCCTTGAGTACCGTTGGCTGTCCCAGCATGACCCATTTGTGGACTGGTGGGGGTGGGGGGAAAGGGGAGGATCATTGCTTGGGCCAGTCATTGCAAGAGGGTACGTTTGTGGCGTGGTGTTCCAATCCCCAGACTTTCCCGAAACCAAAGATCAGAAAGGGGACAGACTTCAGTGGGAGGTGACCCAAAGCCTAGGGGATCCAGCCGCCAAGTCCCAACTAAAGGGAAGACTCCTAATCGCAGATCCCAGGAGCTTGTTCCTAGTGGCACAAGGATCATCTGTAGCACCTCATTCCTGTCGGCTGAGGATACGCCAGAGTCTAGTGAACTCAGGGAGGAGACTCGGAGGTCGGTCAAACCACCTAAGAAGCCTCAGGTGTCGTCCTTGAAGAAGGGCTCAGAAAAACTTGCAACACCCAGGCCAGTCAAAATTCCTTCTGTATACAAAGACTTGGAAGAGGTCTTCAGCAAGGGAAAGGCCTTGACTCTTCCACCTCACTGACCTTATGACTGTGCTATAGATCTTCTGCCTGGTACACGTCTTCTGCGTGGTGGATTATATGCACTCTCAGATCCAGAGAGAAGTGCAATGGAAGCATGTATAAAGGAAGCTCTTGCTATGGGATTCATCCAGCCCTCCACCTCACTAGCCAGTGCAGTCTTCTTCTTTGTACAAAAGAATGATGGGAGGCTGTGGGCATGTATTGATTATAAAGGATTAAATTGCATAACATTGTAGAATCATTATCCCTTCCACTCATGGATACTGCCTTTGAGATTCTCCAAGGGGCAAGAGTATTCACTAAGCTAGATCTACAGAGTGCGTACAATCTGGTCTGTATAAGGAAAGGTGATGAGTGGAAGACTGCATTCAATACACTGACAGGGCACTATGAGTACCTGGTTATGCCGTTCAGCTTTGCTCACGCTCCAGCAGTTTTTCAGGCCTTTATAAATGATGTGTTCTGGGATACTCTCCATAAGTATGCCTTTTTCTACTTGGATAATGTTCTAGTCTTCTTGAAGTCCATGTTGCTCATGTCAGGGAGATTTAAAAGAGGCTTGTAGGCCATGGACTTCGTGTCAAGTTGGAGAAGTCCAAATTTCACATGACAACCATTTCATTTTTGGGTTTCATCATCTCCAATGACAATCTCAAGGTGGACTCTACGAAGACCCACCCAGGTAGTCAGAGATTGGCCACAACCATCCAGTGTCAACCAAGTTCAATGATTCCTGGGGTTTGCTAACTTTTACTGGAAGTTCATCAGGAACTTCAGCTCAGTGGCAGCTCCATTGACAACTCTAACTAAGAGATGCACGGGCCCCTTTGTCTGGACCACCGAAGTGGAGGCTGCTTTTGCAGAGCTTAAACAGCGGTTCACATCAGCTTCCATCTTGGTCTCACCTAACCTGGATCTTCCCTTCATTGTGGAGATGGATACCTTGGACATTCGGAATGGGTGCACAGTAAACTGCACCCATGTGCATTCTTCTCCAGGTGGCTATCCTTGGCAGAGAGAAACTGACATCAGGGATCAGGAGCTATTAGCAGTTAAGTTGGCATTGGAGGAAATGCATCACTGGCTTGAGGGGGCCAAGAACCCTTTTATTGTTCGGACAGACTACAAAAACCTGTTTTACATTCAGTAGATCAAGCGACTGCATTCCCAGCAGGCCAGGTGGCCTCTTTTCTTCAACTATTTTAACTTTGTCCTGACATATTGACCAGGGTCCAAGAATCAAAAAGCAGATGCGTTGTCTCGTCAGTTTGATGAAACCGAAGGAGAGGAGCAACTTACCAACATTTTGCCCCAAGCTAAGGTGATAGCGCCAAGCCATTGGGGAATCAACGAGCTAGTTTGCAAGGCCCAGACACAAGGGGAGACTCCTAAGGTTGGTCCCCTGGGTTGACTGTTTGTCCCAATTTCCATCAGGTCACGGGTACTCCAGCGTGGACATTCATTGAGAATGACCACTCACCCAGGAATTGCCGGGACTCTCAAGTTCACCAGGAGAAGGTAGCGGTGACCTGGAATGGCGAAAGAGGTTTGACAATGCAGCCATACAAGGTGTGCACCCGGAACAAGGAGCCCCGTACTAGATCTCAAAAATTCCTCCATCCTCTACCTGTTCCGGACTGACCATGGACTTTGTCACGAGTCTTTCACCTTCCAGGGGGAAGATCATCATCGTGGCGATTGTTGATTGATTTTCAAAGGCCTGCAGATTTATTGCCTTGGACAAGTTACCATCTGCGGCAGAGACGGCAGAAATTGTCCAGGACCAGGTCTTCAGAACCCATGGTTTTCTGGTGGACATAATCACATATCATGGTCCACAATTCACATCACATTTCTGGAGGGCATTTTGCAAGTTGATTGGGGCAACAGCGAGTCTTTTCTCCGGGTTTCACTCGCAGTCCAATGGCCGGGAGCAAGAAAACCAATATATGAAACATGCCCTAAGATGTCTGACCTCTGAAAGACCAGACAAGTGGAGCGACCATTTGATGTGGGCAGAGGTCACTCACAGCACTTTACGGCATGTCCTCTTTTGAATGCCAGTTTGGGTATTCTCTGCCACTCCTCCCTGAGCAGGAGGCTGAGGTTGGGGTTTCTGCAGCCAAAGATCTCATCTGACGCTGGAAGGAGAAATGGACTTGGGCAAGAGTGATTTTGTTAGCCTCTACCTGGAAGTCTGAAATAAAGGCTAACCGCAAGAAAAGACTGGGACCAGTTTTGCAGCCTGGGCAACAGGTCTGGCTGTCTACTCACGAATTGCCTCTCTGGGTGGAGCCTAGGAAGTTGGCACCCAAGCTCATTGGACCCTTCAAAGTTCTCAAAAAAGTAAATCTGGTGGCTTACACCTTGCAGCTCCTCAAGACCCTCAAGATCAATCCCACTTTCCACATTTCCAAATTAAAGCCCATTGAGCCCACTACCATCAGCGTCACCAACACCCAGGTTTGTAGATCGGAAACAGGTCTTCACCGTAAAAAGAATTCTGGACTCATGAATTGTTCAGGATGTTTAGTAATACCTTATGGATTGGAAAGGATTTGGACCCAAGGAATGGTGCTGGGTGCCTGAAAAATATATCTTGGATGTCATGATGCATTTTCTCCAATGCCAACTTGACTGCTAATAGCTCCCCGATTCCTGATGTCAGTTTTTCCCTGCCAAGGATAGCCACATGGAGAAGAATGCACATGGGTGCAGTTTACTGTGCACCCATTCTGATGTCCAAGGTATCCATCTCCACAATGAAGGGAACATCCAGGTTAGGTGAGACCGAGATGGGAGCTGGTGTGAACCATTATTTAAGCTCTGCAAAAGCAGCCTCCACTTCGGTGGTCCAGACAAATGGGCCTGTGCATCTCTTAGGTGGAGTTGTCAATGGAGTTGCCACTGACTAAAATATAAAAGCAAAGATGTATTGTTGTATTATGAGGGGGTGACCTAATTGACACTTATCGAATGGTTACAGGCTTTGATGGAGTGGATGTGGAGAGGATGTTTCCTGAGGTGGGAGAATCTAAGATCAGTAGACACAGCCTCAGAATTGAGGAACGTCCTTTTAGAACAGAGATGAGGAGGACTTTCTTTAGCCAGAAAGTGATGAACCTACAGAATTTGTTGCCATAGGCCACTATGGAGGCCATTTTTATATATATTTAAGGAAGAGGTTGATAGATTATTGATTTATCAGGGCATGAAGGAATATTGGGGAAGGCAGGCGATTGGAGCTAAGAGGGAAAATAGATCACCACGATGAAATGGCAGAGCAGACTCGATGGGCCAAATGACCTTATTCTGCTCCTATATCTTATGGTCTTATCTCTTCACCTGTCCATCATCTCCCTCTGGTTCTATTCCTCCTTCCCTTTCTTCCATGGTCTTCTGTCCTCTCCTGTCAGATTCCCCTTCTCTAGCCCTTTATCCCTTTCACCAATCAACTTCCCAGCTCTTTATTTCACTGCTCCACCTCTCCTGGTTTCACCTATCACCTACTAACTGTACTCTTTCCTCCCCTTCCCCACCTTCTTACTCTGACTTCTCCTCTTTCTTTCTAGTACTGATGAAGGGTCTCAGCTGGAAACCGACTGTTTACTCCTTTCAATAGATGCTGCCTGGCCTGCTGAGTTCCTCCAGCATTTTGAGTGTATCATTAACCAGTTACACTTGCACTGTGAGCAAATTTCTTTGAATACCTTTAACTATCCTTTTAGCTAAATATAATTCTGCTCCATAAAGCTCTTGGAGGCTTGTTTTCTCTCAAGATACAGTTTTAGTTTATTTGATTTCATGATACCATTAACAAATACATTCACCCAGGCTTCACACTGCAACCACAGTCACTCATCAGAGCCAATGCTGTAAAGTCAAGTCTAAGTGACAAGACTTATGGCTCTTTTTGTTTCTGCATCATGACTGAAATCTGCCACTTTACATTTCAAACATCTGACATCTGAGCCTAACATCTGTCTTAGGAAAAATGATGGAATGAATTATTAATGAAGTAACAGCAAGCTATTTGGAAAATCACAGAACAGTCATGTGGAGTTAACATGGATTTATGAAAGGGAACTCCTGTGTGACAATTTTTTTGACAGAGATCTTTGAAGGTGTACAAATAGGTGCATAAAGGTTAGAAATAGATGTATATTTTGGATTTTCAGAAAGAATTCAATTAAATACTACATGGAAGTTTACTGAAAAAAAGCAAGTGTGCGTGATTTTGGAGACATATATTGGCACAAATAGGAGGTTGGCTAACTTATGGCAAACAAAGAATTGGGTCACTTTTGCATCAGCTATCAATCATCATGTGGGACTCAGAAATCGGTGCCTGGTATTCAGCTATTTAACCTCTATTCCATTGACTTAGATAATGAACTGTGCGTTTGTAAATAAATGTATTAACACAGAGTAAAGGTCCTTATGTAAGCTGTGAGGAGGACACAAAGAATGTGCACAAAGGTACATAGATAGGCTGAAGGGAGTGAACAAGAAACTATTGGAGGAGCATAATGCAGGAAGATAGAGGGATATCCACTTCAGAAGGGATAATGGAAAAGCAATTATTTGAACGGAGTAAATACATAAAGTATTGTGGTAGAAAGGCATCTACAATATATCAATCATGCTAAATGTGATAGATTCAGATCAGATTTGTCAGCTCAAAACTCGGCATCCATGACCCTCTATGGACTATGAACAGTAGTAGAAATTTGTAACCTTATGGTTACAAATAGTGTGAGCTGCCTTAATGACATGCCTCACTCTGTCATTACTGTCGAATGCCATTACTATTATATACAATCAGTAGCTACTTTATTAGGTACCCGCTGTAAAATAAAGTGGCTACTGAGTGTACATTTGTGGGTTTCTGATGTGCTGTGCGTTCAGAATTGCTCTTCTGCACACCACTGTTGCAACGTGTTGTTATATGAGTTACTGTTGTCTTCCTGTCAGCTTAAACCTATCTGGCCATTCCTCACCCAAAGAACTGCAACTTGCTGATTTTTTTTTGTACCACTCTCTGTAAATTGTAGGGACTGCTGTGCACGGAAATCCCAAGAGATTGGCGGTTTCTGAGATACTTGAACCACTCCTTGTGGTACCAATCAAAGTCACTTGGATCATATTTCTTCCTCATCCTAATAATTGGACTGATGAACAACTGACTCTCTTGACCATGTTTTTATGCATTGAGTTGCTACAATGAAAAGGAGAATATAACTACAGCTGTGAAGATCCTTGCTGCACACAGTGACCCTGCGACCTCTGTCTCGGAGGCCGATGTCAGGCTGTCTTTAAGGAGGGTGAACTATCGCAAGGTGGCAGGCCCCAATGGAGTTCCTGGTAAGGCTCTGAAAACTTGTGCCAAGCAATTGGCGGGAGTGTTCAAGGAAATTTTCAACCTCTCACTGTACGGTCAGAAGTTCCTACCTGCTTCAAAAAGTCAGCAATTATACCAGTGCCTAAGAAGAGTAGTGTGAGCTGCCTTAATGACTATTGTCCAGTAGCACTCACATCTATGGGGATAAAATGCTTTGAGAGGTTGGTCATGGCTAGAATGAACTCCTGCCTCAGCAAGGACCTGGACCCATTGCAATTTGTCCATCACCACAATAGGTCAACAGCAGACGCAATCTCAGTGGCTCTTCACACGGCTTAAGTCACCTGGACAATACAAACTCCTACGTCAGGATGCTGTTCGTTGTCTGTAGTACAGTCTTTAACACCATCATTCCCGCAGTCCTGATTGGCAAGCCACAGAATCTGGGCCTCTGTACCTCCCTCTGCAATTGAATCTTCAGCTTCCTAACCGGAAGACCACAATCTGTGCAGATTGGTGATAATGTCTCCTCCTTGCTGACGATCAACACTGGCACACCTCAGGGATGTGTGCTTAGCCCACTGCTCTACTCCCTCTATGCCCATGACTGTGTGGCTAGGTATAACTCAAATATCATGTATAAATTTGCTGATGATACAACCATTGTTGGTGGAATCCCAGATAGAGGGCATACAGGAGTAAGATATACTGGTTATTTGAGTGGTGTTGCTGCAACAAACTTGCACTCAGCCTCAGTAAGATAAAAGAGCTAGCTGTGGACTTCAGAAAGGGTAAGACAAGGGATTACAAACCAATCCTCATAGAGGGATCAGAAGTGGAGAGAGTGAGCAATTTCACGTTCTGGGGTTTCAAGATCTCTGAGGATCTAACTTGATCCCAACACATCAATGCAGTTATTGGTTTGTTATCTAGAAGAGATTGGTTTGTTATCTAAAACACTCGAAAACTTCTGTAGATGTACCATGGGGAGCATTTGACAACCTGCATCACTGTCTGGTATGGGGGGGGGGCGGTCGGCGATGGGGGGTTGCTACTGCACAGGATCAAAAGAAGCTACGGAAAATTATAAAATTAGTCAACCCCATCTTGGGTACCAGCCTCCTCAGTGTCCAAGACATCTTCAAGGAGTGGTCCCTCAGGCGACACCCATTATTAAGGACCCCCATCACCCAGGACATGCCCTCTTCTCACTGTTACCATCAGGAAGGAGGTACAGAAGCCTGAAGACACACACTCAGTGATTCAGGAACAGTTTGTTTCCCTCTGTCATACGATTCCTAAATGGAAATTGAACCCATGAACACTACCTCACTTTTTAATAAATATATATTATTTGTTTTTGCACTGTTTTTAATTATATATATATTATATATATATATTTACTGTAATTGATTTAATTATTTTATTTTTCTTTCTGTATTATCATGTATTGCATTATACTGCTGCTGCTAAGTTAACAAATTTCACAACACATGCCAGTGATAATAAACCTGATTCTGATACAATATGATTGGCTGATTAGGTATTTGTATTAATGAGCAGGTGTACCTAATAAAGTGGCCACTGAGTTTATATAAGTTAGTTGGATTAGAATGTATATCAAGAAGGAGTGGGGCTGGGAGTCTGAGAAGGCCAGAGTTGTGAGTGGAAAATGGCAGAGAGAGAGAACATCAAGGAAAGAGCCAAGCTGTTGAAGGAAGTTTTTGGTGAGAGTGGAAGTGAACTAGAGATGGAGGTTGGCAGGAAAGAGGAACGGAATGGAAAGAGGAAGAAAAGAAAGCAGAGGTACGGGATATCAAACTCTGAGGAGTCAGTGGATGATCAAAACAGGACAGCAAAACAATGGAAAGAAGACAAAATTAAACCAATTATAAAACTAAATGAAGACAATCTTTTGGTGATTGGAACCTGATTCGTTTGACGAAGAGGCTCAACAAAATTATAGGTGAGATTAAAGGAGCAAAGAGTTTACAAAATGGATAGCTATTAGTGATTTGTTGGGATAGAGCTCAGCAAGGCAAAGTGATAAGATTAAGTAAAATAGATGGCAAAGTAGTACAATGCTCAATACCCAACAATAGAAAGTGGACTAGAGGAGTTATTTTGGGGATACCAACAAAAGTTACCATGGATGAGATTAAACAGAACATAAAAGGAGCAAAAATTATTGAGGCCAAACATTTGAAAGTTACAAGAAATGGGAAAAAGTGTGATAGTTTATCGGTAATGATTAACTTTGATGAAGAGAGATTGCTGACTGACATTTACTTAGGGTATATGTGTTATGCGGTTAGAATATATACACCACTGCATTTTAAGATGCTATAAGTGTCAGAAATTCAGGCACATTGCGGCAGTCCGCAGAGGAAAACAAAGATGTGGGAGATGTGCTGGAGAACATGAATATGGGAAATGTGAAGCGGGAGCTAGGCTGAAATGCTGCAATTGTGGCGAGGAACACAGCGCAGTGTATCAAGGGTGCATTTATAGCAAGAAGGTGGCTGAGATACAATATGTAAAAGTAACTCAAGGAATCAGTTATGCAGAGGCAGTGAAAGAATTTGATGAAAAAAAGGCTGTCAAGCAAACAAATACAGGGAATAATAAACTGGTGAATTGTGAGAGCTGTAATATGAAAAATAAGGATACACTATTAATGAGTAGAAAGGATTTCGTGCTTTTTATGGTGGATGCAATTAATTGTTCAGGACAAACAAGCAAAATGACTGAGAAAATTAAAATCATCGTCAAGTCTGCAGAAAAGTATCTTGGTATTAAAGGGATTAGGTGGGAAGAAGTCACGGAAATGCTGAAGAGAGGATCCAACAGTTCACAGGCAGGGGAGATGGAATCTTAATGCAGTATAATTATTGCAAATGGTCAAGAATTTAAGAAATGTTTGAGAATTTAAGGAAAATCCTCAGATTTTATGGTTGAAGCCCAGGGTAAATGTGCAGAACTCCAACAACAAATAGAAGTATCCGACAAGAACAACGGTGAGTTGGAAAGAGATTGGGAAATGGAGGAAATTATTACAAGGATACAAAAGGAAAAGGAATTTGTTGCAAAGTGAATTATCTATACATTCAGATTATAAATTGAAAACATGGAAGCAAATGAAGAAGAACTCCGAGGTCTCAGTAAACAACTGCAGGCTACGATCCAAGAAAAGGAAAACCTGGAAAAGCAGATAGACTTGGAAAAACAGCAATTTTACAAGTGTAATGTGCGATAATTACTATTCTTTAACAAGACGATTTTAGTCTTACAAGTGATGTGGATGAAATCAATGTAATTGAGGTAATGCAACTACACGAAAACATGACAAAATGAGGGAGGAATAGCAGTTTGCGGCATTATCTAATGAACGCATTAAGCATTCACCAGGAATTGCAACTACAGA
The DNA here is from genome assembly GCF_963921235.1 of Mobula hypostoma. Classification (NCBI taxonomy): domain Eukaryota; kingdom Metazoa; phylum Chordata; class Chondrichthyes; order Myliobatiformes; family Myliobatidae; genus Mobula; species Mobula hypostoma. The sequence goes on along the minus strand of NC_086105.1, from coordinate 126,389,440 downwards.
GTGATGCTAATAGAGAAATGCAGGCTGAACTAGATTGTCTAAAGAAGAGAACAGGACATACTTGGTTGGAACACAAGCAGTCTAGCAGGTGGCGGTAATGCACTGAAAACTGGTTGCCAACCGCAATAAAACAAAAAAGTATATCAAGAAGCAGCCGACTACACTGGTTGCAGGAAAGGCAATGTGATCAATTAATATTCCAGCTGCAGTACTGACAACCTGCACTCCACAACTCACTGAAACTCCAGCCCATAAGTTCCAGGACAACTACAACTAGAATCCACCTGATATTGTGTGCAATTACCCAGCTACAGTATGTCCTGTATACAAAAGCAGGATAAATCCATTCCAGCTAATCATTGCCATTTCAATCACCAGCACGGAAATGGAGAATATCATCGTCAATGTTATCAAGCAACACCTTGCTTTTCAAACAATGTTCTCTCCTTAGGTGATCCCTGGGGATTACAGATGACTCACCTTGCCTCCAGCTGCAAGGAACATGTCTGGTTTGAATTTTTTTTACTAATGGACATTGCACATCAGCTTTCACACAAATTTAATTGTGTGAGGTCTTTGTCCAATTCAAAAAGGGCCAGGATGAATGAAGATTAAGACTCACATGCATGGACACACACCTGGATGCATTGACCACATGGACACACATCTGGACATACTGTCCACATTGGCACACACCTGGATGCACTGGCCACCTGGGCACACACTTGGATGTACTGACCACCTGGACGTACTGACCACATGGACACACACCTGGATGCACTGACCACATTGGCACACACCTGGATGCACTGACCACATTGGCACACACCTGGATGCACTGTCATGGTCCGGATCGGGGTCTCTTTAAATTTTCTTTGTTTATGTTACATTCCGGACTGTTGACTCCCTGTTTCCCTTTGGTTCCCTGTTTTCCCGTGTCCCTTGGCCTTGGTGATTAGAGGCAATTTACTCTCGGCTGAGCTAGTAGTTTATAGTCTCTGGCTTTCAGCTGTTCGGCGCGGGAGCGTTTGCAAAGTTACCAAGGTACAGCGTGCCAATGTCATCTGGCCGGAGCAAGCTAGTCTCCGCCTGAAGCGAGTGCTGGTAATTCGCCTTTCCTCACCAGAGCAACCCTGTCAAGTTACCCCGCCAAAGCGAGCCTGCAAAGTTTCCTCACTGAGGTGGATCCGTCAGTTAACCCGCCGGAGGGAATCAAGAACCGCTGTCGACTGTTCCCGGGCCGAGTTGAGAGCTCACCACTACCTGGCGGCATCCATGTACCGGGTCAAGTCCCGGTCCTGGCGGCATCCAAGTTCCGAGTCAAGTCCTGGCCCTGGCGGTCTGTGATTCCTGTCCTACCCACCGTCTGTATCCCTTCTCTGCCCCTCTCGCCTCTAGCCCTCGTCTGCAGCCCTCGCCTGCACCTCGGTCTAGTTCTATCGCCGGAGCTAGATAGGTACTGTCTGGTGTTCTTTCGTGTTGGTCTTTTATTGTCCTCGCCTCCCTGGGGTAAGCCTGGCCATCTTGCCATTGCCCCGTGGGGGTCATGTCTTGTCGTGTCTTGTCCTCGCCTCCATGGGGTAAGTCAGGCCGTCTTGCCGTTGCCCCGCAAGGGGGGGGGGTGTTCATGAGTCCCAGCCCTATGTCCTGTACCCAAGGAGGGGTCCCGGCTCTCTGTTCTGTGTGAGAGTCCCGGCCCTATGTCCTGTACCCAAGGAGGGGTCCTGACTATGTGTTCTGTGTATGTGTCCACGGTTCCATGTACCTGCTCTCCTGAGACCGAGGCTCTGTTTTTCCATGTTCCTCCTCTCCCTAGCCCATGTCATGTCCTTGCCTGGTTCTGGGGTCCGAGCCCGAGGCAAGACCCAGGTACTGGGTCCTTGCCCAGTCTCTGGCTCGGAGTCCATACTGTAGCCTCTTCATGTCTCCTCTAGTTTTGGGATCCGATTCCGAGTCCAAGCCCAGTCCCTTGTCCCAGCCTAGTCGTAGCCCTGAGTCCTTGTCCAGTCGCTATCCCTGCTCCTGCCTTGCTCTCCTGGTATCCAACAATAAATTAAATTTGATTAACCTCTCAAGATGTGTCATGCATTTGGGTCCACCCTGGCTCCCACTGCCCCACCTGTGTCACATGCACTGGCCACCTAGTCACACACTTGGATGTACTGACCACCTGGATGTACTCACCACATGGACACATACCTGGATGTACCGACCACATGGGCACACAGCTAGGTATACTGACCACATTGGCACACACCTGGATGCACTGACCACATTGACACACATCTGGATGCACTGACCTCCTGGATGTACTGACCACATGGACACGTACCTAGATGTACTGACCACATACGGACAGCGATGTAGGCACCCAATCTTGTTCACACTGTTATGCTTGCCCCCTCTCTCACACTAGATCTTCTCCCTTAAACCTTTCATTCTTCTAACCCCTTTCCTCAATCTCCTATGCTGGGTCCTCTTTCTCCTATAGTCTCTGACAACCACTTTGATCCCTCCCTTTCAGCTTAATATTTGTTTTTTCCCCCCTCTTCACCCTTGAGTCACTGATGCTCAGTGAGAGTTTCACTAGGGCCTCATCTTAACATTGGTCTGACTACAGACCAAAGATCTGAATTCTGATGGTGAGCTGAGAGTGACCACCTTTGACAGCAAGCCAGCATATGGCACCAAGAAACCCAAGGAACTGAAACCAATGGGCTCCACAGTCCAACATCACAGAAAGGAAGAAGGTCATGGTACTTGGAGGTCATTATTACAGCCCAGGACAACACTGAATTAGGAGAAGTTCTGTAGGTCAGTGACCATATGCCCAACCACATTCAACTGTTGAATGAATTGGGTGAATTGACAGACTGGGCATGGCAATGTGATGCTTTCCATGCCATACAAAAGAGATGTATATAACTATATAACAATTACAGAATGGAAACAGGCCATCGCGGCCCTTCTAGCCTGGCTGAACTCTTACTTTCACCTAGTCCCACTGACCTGCACTCAGCCCATAACCCTCCATTCCTTTCCTGTCCATATAGCTGTCCAATATCGAACCTGCCTCAACTACTTCTGCTGGAAGCTCGTTCCACACAGCTACCACTCTCTGAGTAAAGAAGTTTCCCCTCCTTACCCCTAAACTCTCATAACTCTCAACAACTCTCAAACTTTCAACTCTCACATGTAGTGCGAGGTACATGCCTCATCTCTGCACGAATAGTTTCAATGTTGCCACTCCCAGATCTAATTAACATTGTTCAGGACTTGTGTATTAATCTACAACCCTGCACTCCATCCGCCGCTCTAACGACATTCCGCTCTCACCCACGCAGATTCCCCAAGATTTGCCTTAAAGCTCTGGAACGATCGAGTGAAAGGTGCACCAGGGAAATCAGTAACCATTGCCACACGCACCTGATACGTTTGACAGCGACTCCGGTTGAAGTGAAACAACGCGACTTGTATTTGGCGCCGTTTCTGCGCAATGCAGTCCGACTCTTGGAGCCCGCATCGTGCGCGCCTGGACTGTAACCACCGACAACGACAGTTCGTAGAGCTTTTAGATCCGAAACGTTTTCACAGCTCTCTCCCTCGCTGCATGAGGGTTATCAATTTGAGTTCTCTCCTGCAAGCAGCGAAGCAGGGGCTGGGTTGCACAAGAAACCAGCGTCATAAAATTCATAGTGAGGAATGTGGAAATTTCTGGCCACCAAGATGAGAAGGTTTCCTTGGATCTCCAACGTGGCTTTTTACAGCTGCGTCTTCGCGGCGGGGGATCTGGCTCAGCAGAATCTCTCAAAAAAGGCGAAAGTGGACTTTAAACAAACACGAAATGTCACCACTCTGGCGTTGACCTTTCACGGCCATTTCTTCTACCTGTGGATGAAGACCATTGAGAGCGTGTTTCCCGGCGCCACGGCGGGCGTCGTTCTGCGGAAGCTGGCGTGTGACCAGCTGATCGGCACTCCCGCCGGTATCAGTGCCTTCTACATAGGTAGGTGTCTCCGTCTCATGCCAGGGCACAGGATGCCCACTCTGGGCGAGGGTCGCCGTCACACACTGAGCACAGACCGACGGACACGCTCGACTTCTGCCGGACCTGCGGGCACCTTAATTAGACGGAACGTTAAAACGCTCACCGAGCCATCTGAATTCGGATACCCACGAAACGGCAGATGGCGGGATCTGGAGCGACGCACAAGGTGCTGGGAGAAGTTGACGAGTCAGGCAGCATCTGGGGGTGGGGAATGGACAGCGAGCGTTTCGGTTGAGGTCCAGATGAAGGGTCTCCACCCGAAGCGTCGACTGTCCATTTCCTTCCATCTGAATTAGGGTCGTTTTTGAAAAGTAATGACCTTGACAGATATAATTTCTAACATTCCTCCCTAACATTGGTAAAATGCAACTAACTGACAGCGTAACCTAGAATCTTTATTCCCCCTCCTTTCCGTATTTTGAGGCCGTTTGTCATTTCCTTCTTGTTCTATCTCCGGGTATAATTTTCGATGAAGTGGAGGTGCGATATCAACATTGCTTTGCCGCTTAATATTGTGGCGGTGGAGTCCAGTCGTGAACAGGCAAGAAATTCTATGAAGCCTTTTCCTAATTGACCGCAGTTGGTAACCCCAGTGTACAAAGTAGGTTTGGATTACCGTGCTGTTACTTTTGAAAACAGATCTGGTAAATCATTTAAATGTCTGTTAACGTTAACACCAAAAGTAGAACAAATGGCAACAAAGACGAGTGGGCGCAATGTTAGTTATTATAATTACGACAGGGGCCAAGGAACTGGTCGCATCAGTTGCCTGCTTTAATTTACTTTTATTCTACATCCCACTCCCAATCTAATTTCGGGTTCTTTTCCACCTACACGATTACAGCAGCTCATCTCAACCTTGGGGATTCAACACCTCAGGGACATACAGCCCACTAAGTCTGCGACCATCTGGCACTCAACTACACTAAGTCCCGCCTCATTCTCTCTCCACTCCCTTCAGTGACCCTTCTCCCGCTTCTACCGCTCGTCTGCGCACGGGGTGGGGTGGGGGCAATTATCCCGACGCGGCCACCACTATTTTGGTGAAACCCGACGTAAATTGGGGGGCAGCTCTGTCGAGCACCTCCTGCCCATCCATCAAAAGCGGAATTTCCCGGTGGTCAACCATGCTAATTCCTGGCCCTATTCCCGCTCTGACCATGTTGGTCCATGGCCTGCTCTTTTGCCACGATGAGGCCACTCTCAGGGTTGAGAAGCAATCTCACATATTGGGCTTAGGCAGCCTCCAACTTGATAGCATGAACATCAGTTTCTCCTTATAGTAATTATTTTTTTCTCATCCCCTTCCCTCCTTTATTCCCCACTCTGGCCTCTTACCTGTTCTTACCTGGCTATCTCCTCTCCCGACGCCCCTCCCTCGTCTCCTTCTCCCGTGGGCCACTCTCCTCTCCTAACAGATTCCTTCTTCTCCAGCCCTCTACTTGTCCCACCCACTGGATTCACCCATCACCTTCTCCTTTATCCTCCTTCCTCTCCACCCACATTTTTATGGTGGCGTCTTCCCTCTTCTTGTCCAGTCCTGACAAAGGGTCTCAGCCCAAGTTGTTGACTGTTTCTTCATTTTCACAGATGTGTGGCTGCCAGCCTGGGGTCAATGGACCCCTTGTTAACAGTCCTGGTCCATGGCATAAAAAGGTTGGGAATCTCTGCCATAGATGTTGCCTGTGTTACAAGGGGGGTGTAGATGAGCGGACCAAAATGCAAGACTCAAACACTGAAGTACTAGGAACAGGACTACGTTTATCAAGAAAGCAAGACAAGTAAGGAAGAGATGATGCTGGACATTGACACAGGCCCTGGACGAGACTAGGATTCAGGGCCTGGGCTAGGACTTGGACTAGAAACACAGGACCCAGACAGGGAACTAGGAATGAGGAGCCTCGACTAGGAACACAGAACTCCAGAACCAGAGCCTGGACAAGTACCCAGAACCTGCGTCTTGGTTGGGACTCAGAACCAGAACCCGGGTCTAGGCTGAGACTCAGGACTAGGATCTTGGCAAAGACAGGACATGGCTACAGGACAGGACGAGGTACTCCAGCACAGGATGAGGAATCTCCAGCACTGGGCTGGGTGAGGAACTCCTGGGCTGGACAAGGAGTCAGAACTAGATGAGGACACAAAGCTCAGATTTGGACAGGGCTGGAACACGGCACCAGGACTTGGTCCTGGAACACAGGAACATAGAGCCTTGGAGGTGGACTGGATGCTCAGAGCCTTGGACGAGGTACTCCAGGGCAGGCTGAGGCTCTTGGACTCAGCTTGGTTAGGCTCTCAGGTACAGAGCCGGAACTCCTCCTTGGGACGCAGGGCCAGGGACCCTTTCTCGGACGCAGGGCCGGGGACCCTTGCCGAGGGACTCCTGGACTGGATGAGAACATGGCACCTGGAAATTGGAACACAGAACACAGAGCCAGGACCCCTCCTTGGGAACAGGACCTAGGGCCAGGACTCTTCTTTGACACAGACACTAAACACAGAGACACAAAGAGATAGTTCCTTATCTTGGCATGACAAGCCTCCAGTCTCACTCCAGCAGTTGAACTTGCCAGGGATGCAGGCAAGGGTTCAGAGGGAAGGGGAAGGAAACAGTCCACCCAGGAATCCTTGGTTTGAGAGGTATTTATGTGCTAGCCCAAAATGAGAATCAGGTGTCTCAATTAAGGCACCCAATGGAACAAGGGAAAACAGGAAAACCTGGAATAAGGAATCGACAGACCGGACCGTGAACCGGAATGCGGACTTCACGGACCGGACCATAACATCCTGACCTGCTGAGTTCTTCCAGCATTTTGTGTCTGTTGCTCCAGCCAATTAATCTGCCAGCTTTGGGATGTGGAAGGAAACTGAGGCACCAGGAGGAAACCTACAGGGCCACATGGAGCAACACACACAAATTGCTGGTGAATGCAGCAGGCCAGGCAGCATCTATAGGAAGAGGTACAGTCGACATTTCGGGCCAAGACCCTTCGTCAGGACTAACTGAAAGAAGAGATAGTAAGAGATTTGAAAGTGGGAGGGGGAGGGGGAGGGGGAGATCCGAAATGGTAGGAGAAGACAGGAGGGGGAGGGATGGAGCCAAGAGCTGGAAAGTTGATGGGCAAAAAGGATACAGAGCTGGAGAAGGGAGAGGATCATGGGATGGGAGGCCTAGGGAGAAAGAAAGGGGGAGAGGAGCATCAGAGGAAGATGGAGAGCAGGCAAGGAGTAATTGTGAGAGAGACAGAGAGAGAAAAAAAGGAAAAGATAATAAATAACAAGCAAATAAATAGATAAATAAGGGATGGGGTAAGAACGGGAGGAGGGGCATAACGGAAGTTGGAGAAGTCAATGTTCATGCCATCAGGATGAAGGCTCCCCAGACGGAATATAAGGTGTTGTTCCTCCAACCTGAGTGTGGCTTCATCTTTACAGTAGAGGAGGCCGTGGATAGACATGTCAGAATGGGAATGGGATGTGGAGTTGAAATGTGTGGCCACTGAGAGATCCTGCTTTCTCTGGCGGACAGAGCATAGGTGTTCAGCGAAATGGTCTCCCAGTCTGCGTCAGGTCTTGCCAATATATAGAAGGCCACATCGGGAGCACCGGACACAGTACATCACCCCAGCCGACTCACAGGTGAAGTGTTGCCTCACCTGGAAGGACTGTCTGGGGCCCTGAATGGTGGTAAGGGAGGAAGTGTAAGGGCATGTTTAGCACTTGTTCTGCTTACAAGCATAAGTGCCGGGAGGGAGATCGGTGGGAAGGGATGGGGGCGGGGGGAACAAATGGACAAGGGAGTCACATTCCTGGAGTCCACAGACGTTGACTGTAAGGTTGTCGTTGTGACACAACTTAACCAGCTGATCTATCTTGCCTCCTTGTCACAATCTGAAATTCTGCCAAAAATAGTTGTGTATCAGCAAATTTATGGAATGCATTTGAGCTGTGCCTAGCCACGCAATGGTGGGTGTAGAGGGGGTACAGCAGAGGGCTAATCGCACATATCTGAGGTACACCACTGCTGATTGTCAGCAAAGAAGAGATATTATGTCCAACCCACACAGACTGTGGTCTGCTGGTGAGGAAGTCAAGGATCCAGTTGTAGAGGGAGGGACAGAGGCCCAGGTTTTGAATCTCTTAACCATTTACAGAATCTCACATTTGCTCCCAGCACCCCTTCCCCCTCCTTAGCCTAAGACATGTTTATTTCTGAAAATTTTCTTCTTCTGATGAGAGTTTGTCCACCCCGTACCCTTTTCCACAAATGTTCTCAGAGTACCTCAGCAAAAACAAACAGCTAGAGGAACTAATTGATCTTGTGGGGTCAAGGAGTTTAGAGTCCAGACCCTACAGCAGCACAGAGAACATAGAAGAGTACAGCAGAGCAGACTCCAGAGCTGTGGCCTGTAGCCATTGGCCTCACTCACCTCAGCGCTGAACTGACTTCACGGCTGTGGACTAACTTTGGGGACTCTGCAGTTCATATCTGTGTATTATTCGTTTTTTTATTGTTTGCATGATTTGGGTTCTTTTTTTGCACATGGGATGTTTGTCAGTCTTTGTTGCGTGTGGTTTTTCATGGATTCTGTTGCATTTCTTTGTTTTGTAGCTGCCTGCAAGAATTTGAATCTCTGGGTTGTATACAGTATACATACTTTGATAATAAATTAACTTTGAACTTTGAGCTTTGAACAGACGAACACACAATGTCTGTGCCTATCATGATGCCAATGGAGACTGATCCACCTGCACGTGGTTCATATTCTTCCATTCCTTTCATCTGTAAATTCACCAGTGACACAACTGTTGTCAGCAGAATCTCAGATGGTAACGAGTAGGCACACAGGAGTGAGAGGCGTCGGCTGGGTGAGTGGTGTCACAACAACAACCTTGCACTCAACATCAGTAAGAACAAGGAATTCATTGTGGACCTCACAAAGGGGATGTCAAGGGAACACAATCTTTATTGATCGACCACCAATGGAAAGATTGAGCAGTTTCAAGTTGCTGAGTGTCAGTATCACAGAACATCTATCCTGGGCCCAACATATCGATGCAATTATGAAGAAGGAATGCTGAGAGCTATATTTCATTAGGAGCTTGAGGAGATTTGACATGTCACCAAAGATATTCTACCAATGTACTGTTGAGAGCATTCTGATTGATTGCATCACTATCTGATGTGGAGGGATTACTGCACAGGATCGGAAAAAGCTGCAAAGGGTTATAGATTCAGCTAGCTCTATTATGGGCTCTGGTCTCTGCACCATTGAGAACATCTTCAAAAGGTGATGCCTCGAAAGACGGCATCTAATATTAAGGACTCCCATCATCCTCTTTGCATTACTACAATCAAAGAGGAGGTACAGGTGCCTGAAGACACACACACAATGTTTTTGGAACAGCTTCTTCCCCTCTGCCGTCAGATTTCTGAATGGACAATTAACACTACCTCACTATTTGCTTTCTTTTTGTACTACACACACACACACACAGAAAATATTTAGTGGCCACTTTATTAAGTACACCTCAGTTGATGCAAATATCAGTCAGCAAATTATGTGGCAGCACTTCATTTGCATAAAAGTATGAGGTTCAATAGGTCAAGAGGTTCAATTATTGTCAGACCAAACATCAGCATTGTATAGAAATGTATCTAAGTGATTTTGACTGTAGAATGATTGTTGGTGCCAGATGGGGTGGTTTGAGTATCTAAGAAGCTGCTGATCTCCTGGGATTTTCATGCATAGCAGTCTCTAGAGTTTACTGAGAATGGTTAAAAGGACTATAAAAAAATCCAACAGTTTTGAAAATAAAAGTGCTCATTTCTGGTGCTTTCAAACACCAGTGATACAGTCTACCTTTCCCACTTCATTATTGGCCAGCTGGTGGTGCAATGGCATAAGCACCGGATTCCGGAGCGAAGGCTACTGACTTCGAATCCAAGTCCGGCCCCCCCCCCCCGCCAAGCACGCTGCACGCTTCCCATCCGTGCCGGGTTGAGCGTCGAGCTAGCCACTCGGCCTCATAAAAAAAAAAGGGTCGAGTCAGGAACGTTCATATCATGACCCGGTTAATCCAAAAGGAGACCAGTCCTGACACCACGTGCCAGACAAGAATGGCTGACTGTCTGGTGCAACACGATGAAAAAAAACTAAAAACCTCATTATTGATGTGATACTTGTTATCTTTCTCAGAAACACTGAACATTCCTGGCTTACTTTTGAGACGGTCAGCTTTAGAGAGTTCTGTGGGTGAAAACGCCTTGTTCATGAGAAAGGTCAGTGGAGAATGGCCTGACTGGTTCAAGCTGACAGTAAGGTGATAGAGACTCAAATAACCACACGTTACAACAGTGGTGTGCAGAAGAGCATCTCTGAATGCACAACGTGCGGAACCTTGAAGTGGATGGGCTACAGCAGTAGGAGATCACAAACATACACTCAGTAGCCACATTATTAGGTGTAGGAGGTACAGTACAGTTAATGTATTGCACTGTATTGCTGCCGCTAAACAACAAATTTAATGCATATGTCAATGATAATAAACTTGATTCTGATTCTGTTCCTGTATCTGTCTAAATGAACACCACTATGGTGTACAGAGGAGAGAACCACTGATTTCAAATTTCATTTCAGCCTCCAGCATGTATAATATTTTGTCTTTGTATTATCCAGCAGAAGTGACAATTTCTTAAAACAATAAGACGGAGTATGTAATCTGTTTATAGAATTGTTCTTTGAACTTGCCTTCCCATATTTTTGCTCAGGTATGAGTATTCTGGAAGGGAAACATGATATCTTTGCAGACTGGAAGAAAAAGTTTTGGAGCACGGAAAAGGTAAGGGAAAAAAGCCTGATAGTATGTGTGTCCATTAAACAGATCTTCATGTGTGCTTATTGGAATTTGAGTGGGGGAGGGAAATATTTAAATAAAATTAGAATATGTTCTCCAAGAGGAGATGTTATTTCAATGTTATTTAAACTTGATTTAGGCAATAAAAACATTTTGGCTGCACATATCTTTTTATGAGAGTTTATTTTAACCCAGGTTACTAATTTTCTTCGCATTTCTCCTCTCCTCTGTGTGCTGCCTGTCATCATCAGTACATGGATTGACGGGTAGATCTTACTTCAAACCTGCGGCTACCATTGCAAAATTGCTTGCCTTTGAACACAACTGCAGAGTGCAACAGTTTTACATATCAAATAGCCAATTGCTGCACCCTGATCAACCACACTGATATCAAATGGTTTAAAATGCTCATTTGATGTGACTTGCATGAAATCCTCTCACACTGAAGTAGATCTGAATCTGAGGGCTGAAGCCCGCTTTTGTGTTCATTTAAGGACTATTGCTGGAGAGTGCCAGGTATCATTCTAATGACAATGCCCACATCAAAGATCAAGGTGTCATTATAATGACCACAAACATAAGAGATTCTGCAGATGCTGGAACACATACAAAATGCTGGAGGAACTCAGCAGGCCAGGCAGCATCTATGGAGAGCAATAAACAATCAGGTCCTGATGAAGGGTCTTGACCCAAAACGTTGATTGTTTGTTTATTCCTCTCCGTAGAAACTGCCCAAACTGCTGAGTTCCTCTTGTGTTTTGTGTATTGTTATGACATTGATATTACTGATCACTTCTACACCATTCCTGTGAATTTTCCGATGGTCCCTGATAATCTGTCCAACTGCCCCACCCCAAACGATCGTGTCCCAGAAGCAACTCCATCACTAAACAATTGAATCCACACCCTCATTTCACTAACACAACCGCCTCTCACCTTTTCCACCATAGATCCTCTCCACATCCTTTACCTCCAATTTCCTCTCAATCTCCTTTCTCCAAGACATCCTGGAAGAGAGAAAAGAACTTAATGCAAGATTACTAATGGTTCTGTTCATGATAGAATATGGTAATCCCTGTGCAGCACCACTTTAACTTGCGTTTTGCGTACTGAAATTTTCCTAGGCCATTGCATGGCGATCAAAAATGGGAAATACTTCATTTAATTCCCAAACATTTATACGTCACTAAAATAATCTCAGTTGATGTTGTGAGATTATTCTGTCATTTTGCTTAAATATATTTTTCTGCATTAATATTTAATAAACATTTCCACAGTGTCATCTATTTTTAAAGTCTAGAATAGTTCAATGAATATTATAAGGTAAATTGAAGTCTATTGTTTGTACAGTTCTTGAAAATTTGCCATAGATTACCAAGTTCAAACTCAAAATAATTTTATTATCCAAGTATATATATGTTACCATATACTATCTTGAGATTCACTTTCTTGCAGGCATTTATGGAGAAAAAGAAATACAATAGAATTTACAAATAGAACAGACAAAGACTGAAAAACACCGAAGTACATTAGGAAGGCAAACTGTGTAAGTAAATACAATACTGAGAAAATGAGTTGTAAAGTGTCATTGAAGGTGAGTCTGTAGGTTGTGGAATCAGTTCAGAGTAGTGGTGAATGAAGTTATTACTGTGGTTTCAAGAGCCTGATGGTTGTAGGGTAATAACTATTACTAAACCTGCTGGTGTGGAACCTAAGGCTTCATTTATATGAGTGGAGTGCAGCTCAGAATTAATTAACGTTGTCATTTTCAAAAAAAAAGTCTATCAATTGCTATTATCTAAGAAATCTGATGAGGTCATAAGATTGAATCATAGAAATTATAAATAATATGGATATAAATTGTTATTTCTTAAGTCATTCTTCAAACCATTTCTTTGCTTTTTAGGTTGCAGTGATATTTTGGCCAATGGTGCAGGTATGTTATTATTGCAATCATGAATTGAATATTAATTTCCTACTTTTCTGTTTATCTAACTAATTATAATGAATCCATGTTTCCATACAGATAATCAGCTACAGCGTGGTGCCAGTATTCCTCCGAATGGCTTATTTTGGTTGCTGGGGTTTTGTATGGATTATTTTCATCTCCCACTTACGGCAGAATATTGACAGTCCATCATTTGAAAGTCAATGACTCAATACAAGTGAAAATCTGAGTTTTAGAATAAATAGAAGATTTAAAAAAAATAAATTAAGTAGGATGATATTTTGCCCCAAGTTAAGGCTGATCTATTACCATGTATAAAGTGGCATTCTTGGTGGCATGAATACATTGTGTTATTTAAAATTTGATTACTATTTTCAACATGTTTAACAGTGAATGCAAACAATGCTTGACCAGTTATTCAAACTCAGATTTAATTACCTTTATTAATGCTGGAATTTCTGAATTGGTATGTGGTATGTGCATTTTATAATTAAAAAATACATGATCACACTGGTGGTGAAAAAGTTGCACAAATCACAGAGACAGGTTTTATTGTAATGTAGATACAGGGAAAGCAAAGTGATAAGTTCTTTGAGGGAAGATCAATAGGTCCAAATGTTTTATGTAAACTTGGATTCAAACTTTCAGTGATAGAAAAATATGTAATGGCACAATACTCATGGTGATATTAATTGTTTTACCCTACAGTTGGACAGATGTCATTACATTCTAACCTTCTAGTGTAGGGTTACTCTAAATATTAGGTGTGGGCATAAAACACAGCATATTGTTTCATAAACAACAGGAATTCTGCAGATGCTGGAAATTCAAGCAACATACATCAAAGTTGCTGGTGAACGCAGCAGGCCAAGCAGCATCTATAGGAAGAGGCGCAGTCGACGTTTCAGGCCAAGACCCTTCGTCAGGACTAACTGAAGGAAGAGTGAGTAAGGGATTTGAAAGCTGGAGGGGGAGGGGGAGATGCAAAATGATAGGAGAAGACAGGAGGGGGAGGGATAGAGCCGAGAGCTGGACAGGTGATAGGCAAAAGGGGATACGAGAGGATCATGGGACAGGAGGCCTAGGGAGAAAGACGGGGGGGGGTGACCCAGAGGATGGGCAAGAGGTATATTCAGAGGGACAGAGGGAGAAAAAGGAGAGTGAGAGAAAGAATGTGTGCATAAAAAGGAGTAACAGCTGGGGTACGAGGGGGAGGTGGGGCCTAGCGGAAGTTAGAGAAGTCAATGTTCATGCCATCAGGTTGGAGGCTACCCAGACGGAATATAAGGTGTTGTTCCTCCAACCTGAGTGTGGCTTCATCTTTACAGTAGAGGAGGCCGTGGATAGACATGTCAGAATGGGAATGGGATGTGGAATTAAAATGTGTGGCCACTGGGAGATCCTGCTTTCTCTGGCGGACAGAGTGTAGATGTTCAGCAAAGCGGTCTCCCAGTCTGCGTCGGGTCTCACCAATATATAAAAGGCCACATCGGGAGCACCGGACGCAGTATATCACCCCAGTCGACTCACAGGTGAAGTGATGCCTCACCTGGAAGGACTGTTTGGGGCCCTGAATGGTGGTAAGGGAGGAAGTGTAAGGGCATGTGTAGCACTTGTTCCGCTTACACGGATAAGTGCCAGGAGGGAGATCAGTGGGGAGGGATGGGGGGGACGAATGGACAAGGGAGTTGTGTAGGGAGCGATCCCTGCGGAATGCAGAGAGAGGGGGGAGGGAAAGATGTGCTTAGTGGTGGGATCCCGTTGGAGGTGGCGGAAGTTACGGAGAATAATATGTTGGACCCGGAGGCTGGTGGGGTGGTAGGTGAGGACCAGGGGAACCCTATTCCTAGTGGGGTGGTGGGAGGATGGAGTGAGAGCAGATGTACGTGAAATGGAGGAGATGCGTTTAAGAGCAGAGTTGATAGTGGAGGAAGGGAAGCCCCTTTCTTTAAAAAATGAAGACATCTCCCTCGTCCTAGAATGAAAAGCCTCATCCTGAGAGCAGATGCGGCGGAGACGGAGGAATTGCGAGAAGGGGATGGCGTTTTTGCAAGAGACAGGGTGAGAAGAGGAATAGTCCAGATAGCTGTGAGAGTCAGTAGGCTTATAGTAGATATCAGTGGATAAGCTGTCTCCAGAGACAGAGACAGAAAGATCTAGAAAGGGGAGGGAGGTGTCGGAAATAGACCAGGTAAACTTGAGGGCAGGGTGAAAGTTGGAGGCAAAGTTAATAAAGTCAACGAGTTCTGCATGCGTGCAGGAAGCAGCGCCAATGCAGTCGTCGATATAGCGAAGGAAAAGTGGGGGACAGATACCAGAATAGGCACGGAACATAGATTGTTCCACAAACCCAACAAAAAGGCAGGCATAGCTAGGACCCATACGGGTGCCCATAGCTACACCTTTAGTTTGGAGGAAATGGGAGGAGCAAAAGGAGAAATTATTAAGAGTAAGGACTAATTCCGCTAGACGGAGCAGAGTGGTGGTAGAGGGGAACTGATTAGGTCTGGAATCCAAAAAGAAGTGTAGAGCTTTGAGACCTTCCTGATGGGGGATGGAAGTATATAAGGACTGGACATCCATGGTGAAAATAAAGCGGTGGGGGCCAGGGAACTTAAAATCATCGAAAAGTTTAAGAGCGTGAGAAGTGTCACGAACATAGGTCGGAAGGGATTGAACAAGGGGTGATAAAACAGTTTATTTTCAATATGTGATGTTCCAAAAAGCTGAAATTTAATATTAAATTTGTACAAGTATGCAAAGAAGCAGAAATAGCCACCAGTGCATTCTAACTTGTAGCTGTCTGAATGTTGTTAATCATCTTCCTAAAGTAATAAAATCACTGATACCAAATGTTGGTTGCCTGAGTATTTTTTTTCTCTATGGGTATGTTCAGAAAAGTATTCAACAGATCAACACACAATTTTCAAGGTTAATAAATGACTGCTTCATTCTTAAATCTTCATATATATATCCAGCTAGTATATTTTTATAAGAATGGAATAAGCAGCTCCATAGTTGTTTTTTTGGGGGGGATTATACTTTGAAAGAAGATTGAAGCCCGAAAGGGTGATCGGAAGTCCAGAGGTTGAGGCCCTATGACAGGAGTCCAAAGTCTACGAATCCTCTGGAAGTCTGCTGTGGAGGTCAAAGGCCCAGCGTCTGTGAGTCCACGACCACTGGAGACTGGAGATGAGACATCCTCTCCTGGGCTTGGAGAACTGTATGTTTGCATGGGTGGGTGGTAGGGAGGAAAAGGGCTTGTTTCTCTGCTGTTGTTTTGTTGCTTGTTGTGTTCTGTGTTGTTCTGCCATGCATTGTGAGCACGATATGTTGGTGCCAGACTGTGTGGCAACACTTGCAGGCTGCCCCTAGCTCACCCTTGGGTGTGTTGGTTGTAACACAATTGGCACATTTTACTGTATATTTTGATGTAAATATAATAAGGAAATCTGAATCTGAAAGCATAACTCCATTGCCCATGCTGTTGAAACCAATAGAATCTTTTCTTATCCAAGTGCATTCAAGAGTTTTCATAGCGTTGTGTCAGGAGTTTTAATTGACTCTGTTGCTCAAGGGAAGATTTTCATTGTAAGCCTACCCATGTAATAATCGTAAGCTTCTCCACACAGGATGGTCATTCATGGGAGTAATTCCTAGAAACTATAGGGCACTTTTAGCGTACCTAGTGAGCTGGAAGAAGGATGAGGAGACAGTGGAGTTATCAAGTGGTACAGACCAGAAATAGGGCCTTTGGTCCAACTCATGCAATACTGTGATGTCCATCTATGCTAATCCCATACGACCATATTAGTTCCTTATCCTCCTCCTCTTTTCCTATCTAAGTACCTGTCCGAGTGCCTTTTAAACACTGTGCAATTGTATCTGCCTCTACCACTTCCTCTGGTACATCATTTTGTAAAACCTGTCTTTCAGTTCTCTTTTCAGTTTCTCCCCTTTCACCTTAAACCTACAGCCTCTAGTTCTATTAAAATTTTTAAAAAAAATCACTCTCAGCCCACCTCCATTGAGCTTTAATGATTCCTGGATTTGTTAATTGCTGCAACTCAAACCCTACTATCCTTGACCCCCCCCCCCATATATTGTACTTGCATATTTGCTAAAAAGAGTAACATCAGTTTTCAGCCAAAATGATGATAAGATTCTACACAGAAAGTAGATCTCTGCAGAGCTGAAAGGTCTTAATCAATTTTTTACTGTACCACTAGAAGTTAGATGCATTGTATATATGATAATTAGGCTGAATTTCAAAATACAATGCTGGGTTGGAAAATGATCTTGAAGACCAGCACCTTCACTCAGGGTAATGCACTTTCTATCAGCTATCAGAATAATAATCATCGGCTCCCTTACCTGGTCCTCATGGAGATATTTTGGGAGCGCACAATTAAATCAACATCATCAGAGCAACACACACAAAATGCTGGAGGAACTCAGCAGGCCAGGCAGCATTTGTGGAAAAAAAGTACAGTCGACGTATCGAGCTGAGACCCTTTGGCAGGACTGGAGAAAAGAAGCTGAGGAGTGGAGTAGATTTGAAAGGTTGGGGGAGGAGAGAGAGAAATGCCAGACGATAGGTGAAACGTGGAGGGGAGGGATGAAGCAAAGAGTTAGGAAGTTGATTGGTGAAAGGGGCAGAAAGCCATGGGAGAAAGAAGAAAGGGGGGAGGAGCACCAGAGGGAGGGTAAGTAGATAACACGAGAGAGAGAAAGGGGATGGGAAATGGTGAAGGGCTGTGGGGTGGGGGGGAGGGTGGAAGCATTACTGGAAGTTTGAGAAATCGATGTTCATGCCATCAGGTTGGAGGCTACCCAAACGGAATATAAGGTGTTGTTCCTCCAACCTAAGTGTGGAGTCATCACGACAGTGGAGGAGGCCATGGATGGACATATGGGAATGGGAAGTGGAATTAAAGTGGGTGGCCACTGGGAGATCCCGCTTGTTCTGGTGGACGGAGCGTAGATTCTTGGTGAAGCGGTCTCCCAATCTACGTCGGGTCTCACCAATGTTTAAGAGGCCACACTGGGAGCACTGGACACACTATTGACCCCAACAGACTCACAGGTGAAGTGTTGCCTCACCTGAAAGGACCGTTTGGGGCCCTGAATGGTAGTGAGGGAGGAGGTGTGAGGGCAGGTGAAGCACTTGTTCCACTTGCAAGGATACTTGCCAGGAGGGAGATCAGTGGGGAGGGACAAATGAACAAGTGAGTCATGTAGGGAGTGATCCCTGCGGAAAGCAGAAAGTGGGGCGAAGGGACAGATGTGTTTGGTGGTGGGATCCTGTAGGAAGTGGTGGAAGTTTCAGAGAATTATGTGCTTGACGTGGAGGCTGGTGGGGTGGTAGGTGAGGACAACAGGAACCCTATTCCTGGTAGGGTGGCAGGAGGATGGGGTAAGCAGACGTACGTGAAATGGAGGAGATACAGTTGAGGGCAGCGTTGATGGTGGAGGAAGGGAAGCCCCTTTCTTTGAAAAAGAAGGATATCTCCTTCATTCTAAAATGAAAAGCCTCATCCTGAGAGCAGATGAGGCGGAGATGGAAGAATGGAGAGAAGGGGATGGCGTTTTTACAAGTAGCAGGGTAGGATGAGGTAGCTGTGAGAGACTGTTGGTTTATAATAGACATCAGTGGATAAGCTGTCACTGGAAATAGAGACAGTGAGATTGAGAAAGGGAAGGGAGGTGTCAGAAATGGACCAGATGAACCTAAGGGCCGGGTGGAAGTTGGAGGCAAAGTGGATGAAATCGGTGAGTTCAGCACGGGTGCAGGAAGCAGCACCAATGCAGTCGTTGATGTAGTGTAGGAAAAGTGCAGGATGTCACCTTTACAACGTAGACTGCTCCACGTAGCCGACAAACAGGCAGGCATAGCTGGGACCCATGTGAGTGCCCATGGCTAGCCCTTTTGTTTGAAGGAAGTGGGAGGACCCATAGGAGAAATTATTTAGAGTGAGGACAAGTTCCACCAGGTGGAGGGGATTGGTGGTGGAGGGAAACTGGTTGGGTCCGGTGTCCAGAAAGAAACGGAGAGCTTTGAGGCCTTCCTGGTGTGGGATGGAGGTGTATAGGGACTGGACATCCATAGTAAAAATAAAATGATGGGGGTCAGGGAACCTGAAATCATTGAAAAGATCAAGAGTGTGTGAAGTGTCACAGATGTAGGTGGGTAGGGACTGAACCAGGAGGGATAAAACAGAGTCAAGATATGCAGGTATGAGTTCAGTGTGGCAGGAACAAGCTGAAACAATGGGTCTACCTGGACAAGTGGGTTTGTGGATCTTGGGTAGGAGGTAGAAACGAGAAGTGCGGCGTGCGGAAACTATGACGTTGGTGGCGGCGGATGAGAGATCCCCAGAGTCAATAAGGTTGGTGATGATGTGGGAGACCAGGGCCTGGTGTATTTTTAGTGGGGTCCTGTTTGAGGGATAAGTAAGAGGAGGTGTCTGAGAGTTGGCGCTGGACCTCAGCAAGGTAGAGGTCGGTTCGCCAGATTACTACAGCAGCCCCCTTATCTGCCGGTCAGAGCAACATATTTTTTCAGATGCTAATATACAGCACCTAAGGAAGTGGGAAACTTCAGGTCTAATATATGCCCCACATGTTTTTAAACATTAAATATCGCCTCCCTCTGGTGCCTCTCCTCCTTTTCATTCTCAAATGTCCTATCAGATTCCTTCTTCTTTAACCCTTCACCTCTTCCACCAGCTTCTCACTTCACCAACCCCTTCCCCCACCCACCCACCCACCTTCACCCTCACCTGCTTTCAGCTACCACTTGTCAGCCTGTACTCCTTACCCTCTCTCCCACCTTCTTATTCTGGCTTCTTCCCCCTTCCTTTCCAGTCCTGATGAAGGGTATGGGCTTGAAACATCGACTGCTTATTCCTTTCCATCGATGCTGCCTGACCCACTGAGTTACTCTGGCATTTTGTGTGTGTAGCTCTGGATTTCCAGCATCTGCGGAATCTCTTGTGTTTATGTTTTCAAAAAATGCAGCAAAAGTTTGGAGCTCAGCCTGCCTGTGTGGTAATCACAACTTTTTAAGAGAACTTAAACCAACCTGGCATACTCTTCCAAGTCAAACACATCTATCTGTAAAATAAAATCTGGCCCTGATGCAGGCTTTCAACCCAAAACGTTGGCAATCCCTTTCCTCACCCAGGCACTGCTTCGCTCACTAAGTTCCTAAAGCTGAACCGTGTCTGTGCGAGGAAAAGGATTGCCAACATTTGTTGCTCTAACATCCAGCATCTGTTGTCTCTTGTGTCTAATGAAATGGTTGGTCTTTCTATTTCTGAAACCTCTATCCAGTGAATGTGAATAGCACAGAAGTTCTTCTACGTAAGGCTTACGACTTGATTTGGTGACATACCTGCATTGCTTACACAGCAGGGAGTATCCATTAAGTGTGTGTTACAGGTTCATCCTGGGACATGAAAAATCTGCAGAAGTTTGCCTGTCTTCCTGTCTTAGTTTTTCCTCCAGTTTTCTATGAATATTAGAGGTACATTACTATTACCAATATCTGAACACAAATACTTATGTTGCTGCCTTTCTAAAGAGTAGTCTTCAAAATCTATACAACTAACTTGTTAGACAGATGGAAAATGATGATTTTTTTCGCTACAAGTTGCAATTTAAATTGGTGAACATGATATACGAGGCTGAATAAGGCTTAGATTTTGTGCTTTGTTCAAAAAATAAGAGATGTACTTTGCAAGTGAGCTTGTGACATCAACCTGTAAGGAGAATTTGTGGAAGTGGATTTATAATGCTGCAAAGGTACCAAACAATATTTGAATCATTTTCTAACTTTTGTGTTGAAATGTTATTTTGCCACAACTTAATTCTGAAAAATACATTCTGGAAGGATGTGTGCTTCTGATAAGTAAAGGCTTATTACCGATCTGTATTTACCCTTCAGATACTGCTGGCTCTTGAACCGCTGTTGTTCATCTGAGAAACCATTTTACAAAACAATCATAGACAAGTGTGTCCCTACAATATCATTCAGAGTCTTCCCTAACCAGAAGCCCGGGGTGAACCATAAGATCCACAATCTGCTGAGGGGCAGATCAGAGGCATTCAAAACTGCAAATGTTTTTATAACATCTGTGACAACCATGGTGTATTCAATCAGACCCACAGTTGAGTTCTTAAACATGTTCCAGTCCACTTACTCGAAGCAAACCCATAACTGCTCCTCTGCCGTCTACAACCACCTCTTTGCTGTCCTCGTCTCTACAGCCTTGCTTTTTAGCCTCTGTCCGTATGCAGGTAGGAGAAGGGCAGCCAAGTGATCAGACTTCCCAAAGTGTGGTCTGCGCATGGAATGGTAGGCATTCCTTATCTTAGTGTAGCGGTGGTCTAGTGTGTTAGGACCTGTATTGCTGCAGGTTATATGCTGATGGTAATTGGGCAAGGATTTCTTCAAACAAGCCTGATTGAATTCCCCGACTATGAGATGAAATGCATGAGGATGTACTGTTTCTTGTTCGGAGATGGAATCATGCAGTATCTCATGTGCTTGATTATAGTCAGCCACTGGTGGTATGTAAACTGCAGTCAGAATTATGGAGGAGAACTCCCTTGGTAAATATAATGGATGGCATTTGATCATTAGGTGTTCAAAGTCGGGAGAGCACAAGTTTGACTAAACTGTCACATCGGAGCACCACAGAGAGTTTATCATGAAACACACACCTCCACCTTTTGCCTTTTCTGAATCAACAATTTGGTCCATCCTGTGTATTGAGAAGCCTTCAGGTCTGATCGCCATATCTGGTACGCTGGGAGTAAGCCATGTCTCGGTAAAACACAGAACACAACAATTTCTCATTTTCCTTCAATACACCAATTGTGCCCTCAGGGTCCTCAGTTTTGTTCTCCAGCGACTGAACATTGTCTAGCAGACAATTAAATCAGTCCTTGAAATTCTAATCCTTTCATCGTTTGCACAGCAGCAATGGGGAGGGGTGGAAAAGGGGCTTGCTTTGCTATTGTTTTGTTGTTGCTCTGCTGAATATTGTGGGCATTCTACCTTGGTGACAAAATGTGTGGGGACCCTTGCGGGCTGCCTCCAGCACATCCTTAGGTTGTGTTGGTCATTAAATAATGTATTTCATTGTATGTTTCAATGTACATGTGATAAATAAATGAAACTGATTCTGAAATATCTAAACTACACTGTAATGCAAACATGGAGGGCTGATAAATCAGTATTGCTATGGTTATCACAAGTGCTATATTATCAGTAAAGTATTCCCCATCTACTGGATATGCAGCAGCATTTCTCCACTTAACACATGATGTGTATTAATGGGTGTGAGATACAGGTGTCAGGTTGCTGAGTCTTACATGAAAATTAAGTCCTTTGCCGACAGAATATGCATCCTTTCTTTGAAACATATTCTGTTACTTAGCAACGTAATTTCTCTAAATGTAGGTTGTACTGGATTTACAAGGTATTCTGTGATTCCAGATTCCTCAGACAATCCGGAAGAAATTTTATGCGATGCATTTTACAAACTTCCAGCAAGGTTGTCCAGCATGTATGTTTAAAATGGCTGATTGGCAAACATTGAGTAGTGTCCAACAAATCATGCCTCACCTTCAACTAATTCTTTTTCTTCTTGGGCAATCCATCTGGATTGAGAATGACTTACTCCCATTCTGGTTTTGAGGATTTCGTAGTGGCTAATGAGGCCTATGTGGGTATTGAATGCCCTTCCAGCAGATGACAGGGTGGACAGGTGGACTGTTAGTAAGGTGATGCACACTTTAGTCATTTTATACTGAGTACTGGTCATGGGATTCGCAATGCATGCTCCTTTAGCATGACAAGTCATGGACCAGGGATTCCTACAAGAATGTGGCCGTGCTGCATTAATTCAAGAAGGCTTTGAGCTCATCCTTGAATCTTCTTCTCTCTCTGTTTGGCCATCTGGTCCCACGATGAAGTACGGAAGAGACAGTCTGTTCTGGGAGTGCAACGTAGTCAGAAGTGAAACTATATCAGTACTGGGGGATATTGGCCTGAGAGAGGACATGGATATTGATTCACTTACCTTTCCAGTGTATAAATTAATCATTAACTGTCATAATGAAAATCTCAATTTATTAAATTAATGTGCATGGAGATGTTTCTGAAAGATGGAATCAGTTGTAGCTGTGGGGTTAACAGTTGGAGATCTTTTATTATAGTTGTAAGGTTTACTTCATTATGGATTGATTGCACCATTTTACCAGCTTAGATTTCAGAAGGAGGCATCATTTAGTATCACAGATTCTTTAGTACTAGTTTTGCTTTACAGTATAAAGGTTGAAGGTACAAATGCTTCAGTGAAGAACATTTCTGAAGTAAAGCTTTTAATCATAAACTCAGGTCCAAAGGTCATTGGAAAATTATTAAGACATCATGAACATTTTCTGTTTTGCAACCACTGGGATAAAATTAAGCACTATGTGCTGATTTAGCCTTACTTAAGTATAATTTCGCTCCTTAATATAAACCCGACAATTACTCATAACCATATATTTTTAATTCAAAGTTGAAAGTAAATTTATCACCAAAGTACATATATGTCAGCAAAATACAGCCCTGAGATGCATTTTCTTATAGGCATACTTAGTAAATCAAAGAAACATAACAGAATCAAAGAAAGACCATACCCAAGAGGATGGACAAACAACCAATGTGCAAAAAACAATAAACTGTGCAAATAAATAAAGAAAGAATAAAAGAAGAAATAATAATAAATAAATATGGAAAATTTACAAAGATAAATAAAAACTGAAATGATAAATTTCAGAAACATTATGTACACTCAAATGCACTTAGATTAACACTACTTAGGACAGAAGGGGGAAGAGGAATAACAGACATTAAAAATCTACACAACAATCAGATAAAACTTTCGTCAATGAAAACAGGAATCAACTCTCCATGCAAGCATATGGAATTCCAATAAGAAGTTTGCGCCACTAAAATGAGACCACAACTCAGAAAAATGAAGACATTATTGAAGAAAAAGTGAACCAATGGAAGAGCATGACCCTCCATGGAAGACATCCCCATGTTCTGAGTGGACTGGATGTTGATAAGGAAGTGTTGAACACCTGGCTCACAGTTGGAGACCTCTTCTCAGAAACAGAAGGATTCCTTGCGGCCATAGAGGACCAGGTAGTTAACACAAACAATATCAAAAATATACAATAAAAGACCAAGAAATTCAAGCTGATAAACATAGAAAATGCTGAGAAAAAAATCCAGAAACAATCAAACACATTACAGGATCCTGTAGCGGTTTAACTCAATCTGATTACTTACACAGACACAGTCAAGTGGTAAACATCATTCATCAAAAGCTTGCTTTAAAATACAAACTCATAAATGAAATCACAACTTACTATAAATACAAGCCTGATCCAGTTTTAGTCAGAATATCACAAATTATGTTATGATCAGTCAGTTATTACAGTTAGGACAATCAATGATAATTATTCAGATATAATAACACATGATAAACAAGTAAGAATAACTTATTTAATAGATATAATAAATCCAAACACACATAACTTACAGAAATTGATAAGTGAAAAGCACCAGAAATCTACTGAATTATAAAGAGGAAATTGAAAGACTATGGAATATGAACAAGGTATACATTGTCCTGATAGTAATATCTACAAGTGGTGTCATCCCAAAGGCACTACACATAGCATTAAACAATTAGGATTACACAGCAATATCTATGTAAATCTTCAGAAAGCCACAATACTAAACACCACTAGAATAGTCCGAAAGTTTCCAGCAATTGACAAACAGGTGTGCTTGGTTAATGCCCGTACCTCAGGTTTTACTAGCTTGAGCTGAGAAAAGATAAAAATAAATAAATAAGCAATAAATATCAAGAAAATAAGATGAAGAGTATTTGAAAGTAAGGCCAAAGGTTGTGGGAACAGTTCAGTGACGGGACGAGAGAAATTATCTCCACCGGTTCAGAAGCCTGATGACTGGGGGAATAATAACTGTTCCTGAACCTGGTAGTGTAGATTCTGTTCCGTCTTCCTTATGGCAGCAACGAGAAGAAAGCTTGCCCTGGGTGGTGGGGGTCCTTGGTGATGGATGCTGCTGTCATGTGACAGCGCCCCATGTAGATGTGCTAATATGTAATTGTCAGAATTTAATTTAAAAGAGGTCTGAAAGATGCAGCAGAATTTTGGTTGACATCTCAAAAGCATAATAGTTCATTTGCCGTCTTTAATTTCTCTTCTTCCTTTTTATGTAACACAGACATAAGTTACATTCTAATTCAACATGAGTAGTACCCAATGCATTGACAATATCTTTTGTACTGGTCATGAGTGAAATTGATTTGTAAGAAACTCAAAGTGCATCACCAGGATTTTGGTGCCTTTGGCACAAGGTGGTCACTATTGTTGTGTATCTAAGTGAATAGTTACTCAGAGCGCCAAGCTTTAAATGTTTCAGAAAGAACAAGGAGGGAGGCAAAAGAGATGGAAGCATGGCACTGCTGATCAGAGATAGTGTCACGGCTGCAATAAAGGAGGATGTCATGGAAGGGTTGTCTACTGAGACTCTGTGGGTAGAAGTTAGATACAGGAAGGGGTCAATAACTCTACTGGTAGTTTTGTAAACTCAATTCAAAAGCAATTTGTAAAAATGATCTGATTATTAGAGGTCAATTTAGGCAGCTGTCCGAATTATCAATTTCACAACTACTAAACATTTCATGCCACAGTCAGAGAGCAACCTTGATTTGAACTGCCTTAAAACACTCTCCTTTGGCTTGAATTCATATGTCTTTGCTTTCTACAAACTTACCAGGGGATGTATTGCCACAGTGCTATTGGGAAAGGAGTTCCCAGATCTAGACTCAGTGACAATGACATATTTTGAAATCAGGATAGTGTTCAATATAGCGGGTTAGGCTGCCAAGTACCTGCTGGCTCTGTCTACCTTGGGTCTGGAATTAACTGATCTATCATAAAGCAAGCACACTTTGGGAGATATAGTGAGCATTACAACAGGCTTTGTTCATAATCACTAGACACTGCTTGCTGAAGAACTCAATCTTAATGAGGGTAGATAGAAAATCAGATGTACTACCCAGACGAAAGTTCTTTTGTCAGCTGAAAAAGAAGTTGCATTGGGAAAGAAACTGATCTTGTCCAAGCTGAAGCATCAAGTAAGCTGCAG
This sequence comes from Mobula hypostoma, assembly GCF_963921235.1. Lineage (NCBI taxonomy): Eukaryota > Metazoa > Chordata > Chondrichthyes > Myliobatiformes > Myliobatidae > Mobula > Mobula hypostoma. Next base: position 126,363,340 of record NC_086105.1, on the reverse strand, counting down.
GAGAATATAAGGGAAAAATATAGATGAATAAGATTTATTAGTATTTGCATATCCAAAGGTGAAATTGCAATTATGATGTGTATTTTGTGATCTCTGAATAACTCAACTTATTTTGTACTCAGTGAAGCATTTTTGAAATGGATACTTATTGAATTTGTAAACAGCAGGAGTTTATGAATAGCAACACGTTAAATGAACAGATAATCCATTTTTAATTAAATTGGCCAGCACATGGGTAAACACTTATTAATTTTAAATAGACCAATTGAATGTTTTACATTGTCTAAGAAAAACTCTGGTTAATGGTTTTTCAAAAAAAAGAAATGAGTGTGCATGCAATCTCAAACTGGTGCATTAGTGCAGTATTGGGGAATGGGCAGCTGAGTCTATTATCTCAAGTTACTAAAGTGGGTCTTGAGTTATTGTGCTACACGAAATAGCACCATTATATAAGCATTGTACAAAGCAAACTACAGATTTATGTGGCTTGTGTGGTTTTAATGTTAATGAATTAAAATATGTTAAATATTTATATATTGCATACTAACTCACCTGTTTCTCTATCTCTCTGCCAAACAGCAGTGCAAGAGCTCAAAGTTCAAAGTGAACCTATTATTAAAATACATTATTTTACCATATACAACCTGAAGATTCATTTTCTTGCAGGCATATTCAAGTAATCCAATAACCATAATTGAACAATGAAAGACTGCACCGAAAGGGCAGACAACCAGTGCACAAAAGACAACAAACTGTAAACACAAAAGAAAGAACAAAATAAAGATAATAATAATACTAATAATAAATAAATAAGAAATAAATATTGAGAACATGAGATGAAGAATCCTTGAAAGTGAGTCCATAGGTTACGGGAACTGTTCAGTGATGGGGTGAGTGAAGTTGAGTGAGGTTATTCCCTCTGGTTCAGGAGCCTGATGTCTGAGGGGTAATAACTATTCCTGAACCTGTTGGTGTGAGTCCTGAGGCTCCTGTACCTTCTTCCTGATAGCAGTAGCACTAAGAAAGCATGACCTGTGTGCTGGGAGTCCCTGATGATGGATTCTGCTTTCCTGCGACCAAGTTCTATGTGGATGTGTTCAAAGATGGGGAGGGCTTTACCCCTGATGGACTGTGCAGTATCTATTACTATTTGTAGGATTTTTCTGTTCAAGGGCATTGGCGTTTCCATACCAGTCTGTGATTCAGCCAGTCAATATACTCTACACCATAGAGGTTAGTCAAAATTTTAGATGTCATGCCAAATCTTCACAAATTCCTAAGGCAGTAGAGGTGCTGTGACTTCAGTCTCTGAGGCCGACATGTGACCATCCCTCAGGAGGGTGACCCCCACAAGAAGGCATCTGGCCCATATCGGGTGCTTGGCCAAGTATTAAGGACCTGTGCTGATCAGCTGTCAGGAGAGTTCACTGAGATCTTTAACCTCTTACTTAGGCAGTCTGGGTTACCTGTCTGCTTCAAGCAGGCTTTACTTGTACTGATGCCTGAATGTGGTAACCCACTATATCCAGAGAGCGGTGCCTGTCACGGTTCAGCACTGCCCTCGACCTGGTCGGAAGGCACACCACATGCCAGTCGACATTTCACCCCTCCCATCTAATCAATGCACACTTAACCATTGGCCACCTTAATTGGATTAACCCGTCTAATGCCAAGCCGTTGGCCCCCCGGTGAATCACGTGGGCTGGACTCTCCAGCCCCCTGACCTATAAAGGGTGCTACATGTGCATGGCTCGCTCTCTTTTTTGCTATTTCCGAGGGACCACCCTGCTGTTGGTGAGTTGTGCATTGAATAGGGTTTTGGGAGTGTTTATTGTTGTCCCTGTAGCAGAGAGGCGTGCCTGCCAATAGTTAAGGGGTGGCAGGTATCGTAATTACTTTTCCCGTGCTTGTATATGTACCTGTACTCTGTCCCCACACCGTTTTCCCGTTTATTGTACTGCCGACCCGACTTTTCCCATGCCCGTCTATTCTAAGTGTGTTTGTGCGAATATTGTAGCCGCTTGCATTGTCCCCAAGCTCTTCTCCCATTGTAAATAAACTCCTTATTGTTTAAAACTGTGTGTCCAGAATCTTTGCCTTTGAGACCCAAAGAATCTGTCTCATTTCCGATACAACACCCACTTCCATGACTGTCATCCAGTAGCTATTACATCCATAGCGATGAAGTATTTTGAGAGGTTGGTGATGAAACATGTCAACTCCTGCCTGCGAAACGACTTGGATCCGCTCCAATTTGCCTCCCGGCACAACAGGTCCACAGTAGATGTCATCTCATTGGTTCTTCAATCAACCCTGGAACACCTCAACAGCAAAGGTGCAAACATCAGGATGCTCTTTATCGACTACAGCTCGGCATTCAATACTATCATCCCCTCAAAACTAATCAATAAGCTTTAAGACCTTAGCCCCTATATGTCCTTGCGCAATTGGATCCTTGACTTGCTCCTTTGCAGATCCCAGTCAGTTCCAATTGGCATCAACATCTCCTCCACAATCTCCATCAGCACAGGTGCAGCACAAGGCTGTGTGCTTAGCCCCTGCTCTACTCACTTTACACTATGACTGTATGGCTAAACAGAGCTCCAATGCCATATTCAAGTTTGCTTGTAGGCCAAATCAAAGGTGGTTACAAATCAGTGTTTAGGAGGGGGATTGAAATCTGGCTGAGTGGTATCACAACATCTTACTCAATGTCAGCAAGACCAAGGAGCCGATTGTTGACTTCAGGAGGAGGAAACCAAAGGTCCATGAGCCAGAGGTGTCTTCGGCAGCATGTAAGTGCAGTTACAAAGAAGGCACAGCAGCGCCTCTACTTCCTTAGGAGTTTGCGAAGATTTGGTATGACATCTAAAACTTCTACAGATGTGTTGTGGAGACTATATTGACTGGCTGCATTGCAGCCTGCTATGGAAACACCAATGCCTTTGAAATGACAATCCTACAAAAAGTAGTGGATTCTGCCCAGTGCATTACAGGTAAAACCGTCCCACCATTGAGCACATCTACACGGAGTGCTGTGGCAGGAAAGCAAAATCCATCATTAGGGACCCCAGCACCCAGGTGCATGCTCTCTTCTCACTGCTGCCATCAAGAAGAAGGCAGAAGAGCCTCAGGACTCTCACCACCAGGTTGAGGAACAGTATTATCCCTCAGCCATCAAGCTCCTGAACCAGAGGGGATAACTTCACTCAAGTTCATTTGCCCCATCACCAAACTGTTCCCACAACATATGGATTCCCTTTTATGGACTTTCCATCTCACATTCTCGATATTTATTGGTTATCTACTTATTATTATTTATTTATTTTTGTACTGTATTTGCACATTGGTTGTATGCCCAATTGCTGCAGTCTTACTTTGAGTGTATTATGGTTATTGGATTTGTTGAGAATGTCCACAATAAAATGAATCTCAGGGTTGTTTATGGTGATATATACGTACTTTGCTAATAAATTTACTTTGAGCTTTGACTATTAGCTGGTGGCATTGTAGCATAAACTGCATTTTACAGAAGAACAATGGTGTTAAAGTTTTACCTGTTAGTAGGATAACACAGGATAGGAGCCATGTCACAGTGCTAGTGGAAGGATTGGTCCCAAAATGGTATTCTTCCCCTATACAAACATTTCAAAAAAAAAGGGAGATTTCCACAGAAAGTAAATGTGGTGCACAGTCTACTGCTCATTTAGTCAAATAAAAATTGTTGTCTGAAATAAAATAACCAGAAGATTCTACAGATGCTGGAAACCCAAAGGAACATACATAAAATGCTGGAGGAACTCAGCAGGTCAGGCAGCATTTATGAAGAGGAGTAAAGAGTTGAATTCTGGGCTGAGATCCTTCATCAGAACTGGAAGGGAAAGGGGAAGAAGGGAAGGAGTGAAAGCTGGCAGGTGAGAGGTGAAAGCAGGTTTGTGGGTGGGGCAGCAGGGATGAAATGAGAAGCTGGGAGTTGATAGGTGGAAGTGGTAGTGGGCTGAAGAAGAAGGAATCTGATAGGAGGGGACAGTGGACCATGGGAGAAAGGGAAGGAGGGGGGAACACCAGAGGGAGGTGATGATCAGGTGAGAAGAGAAAGGGTAAGAAAATAACCAGAATGGGCAATTGAAAAAATAGAGAAGGGGAAGGGGAGTGATGTTCACGCCATCTGGTTGGAGGCTACTCAGACAGCATATGAGGTGTTACTCCTCTTGAGAGGTCAAAGTAAAGCCAGAATGGAAATAAGTCATCCTCATTCCCGATGAACTGCCTAAGAGGAAGAAGAAGAACAAGATAGAGGTATGACCCTAATTAATCCCAACTGCTCATTAAAACTCCCCAGCCTATTTGATATGCCTGGTGCAGAATTTCCTACCTACCTACAAAAACATATGACCTTTCCTTTTCGCAAATGTGTTCATGTTAATTTGCTACTGAATTATCTCATTATTTCTGGAAGGACATTGAATAAATTAACAACACATTGTTTTTCCCGGTCCTTCAACATTTTAATTTGGTTACAGATGTCTGCTTTCACCAGGTGTGTTCAGGTCCGATGCAGCCAGCTGGAGGGCATCAGGTAGGTTCTCAGCAATGACACTGTTAACGGGCACACTTGATCCCTCGCTCTGTCAGTGGGGGCAACAAGAAGGTGAATCGTGTGATTTAACCCGAGTCCAGTGGTTCCACTGGCTACCTCACCAGGTCTGCAGACAAACACAGGGGACGTTTGTCAGAAGTACCATCTGTGGTCCTCTCCGTCTGGAAGCAAACCCTGCCTTTTCAGGTACCATCCTTACCATGACTTGATCACCGAGCTGTGGGAGGACATTCTGCTCTTCCTCTGGCTCTCTCTGATGCCTGCCCATGCATCCTCTTTCTGCTCCTTACTCTCTCCCATTCTGGTGAGCCTTTACTTTCATTGCAGCAGCCTCTGCTGGCAGACTCACAGCTTCCAGCAGTTCTTGTGTCAGGAACCTGTGCCAAATACTTGTCCCCGCTGTGGTTCCAAATCCACGTCGTGCCCACGTCATCAGACAACCATGAACCACCCTGAAGGCATACCAGCTGTCTGTATAGATGTTTACTCGTCTGCCTTTACTGTAGCGCAGTGCTTCTATCTGGGCTACCAGTTCCGCTACCTGAGCTGAGCAACTCCCTGGCAGTGTTCAAGCTAATTCTTCACCTGTTTCCTTCACCACGACCCACCCAGTTCGTGATTTGCCCTCTAGGTACCTCGGAGGCCCATTTATAAAAAAATTCCCCTGTTTCCCCTTCCAGGGGTGATTCTTTTACACCGATATCTTCCTCCAGCTCTATTATTGTTTGGCACTCATGTGCATCCCCCTCTGTTAGGATGGTGCTAGCGGGATTCATTCCGGTGTCCCTTACTTTTGTCACTGACTTGACTATAGGAACGAGAACTGCCTCCCAAGCTTCTCTTCAGCTGTCAGTGACTGTTCTCAGCCTTCCTGTGTTCAGGAGCTCTGCAATGGTATGGGGAGTGTGATGTATGAGTTGACCCAGCATACATTGCAACTCTGAGCAAAGTCACCGGAGAGGGACTGACGTTAGTGGGTATAGAAACATAGAAACATAGAAAATAGGTGCAGGAGTAGGCCATTCGGCCCTTCGAGCCTGCACCGCCATTTATTATGATCATGGCTGATCATCCAACTCAGAACCCCGCCCCAGCCTTCCCTCCATACCCCCTGACCCCTGTAGCCACAAGGGCCATATCTAACTCCCTCTTAAACATAGCCAATGAACTGGCCTCAACAGTTTCCTGTGGCAGAGAATTCCACAGATTCACCACTCTCTGTGTGAAGTTTTTCCTAATCTCGGTCCTAAAAGGCTTCCCCTGTATCCTCAAATTGTGACCCCTCGTTCTGGACTTCCCCAACATCGGGAACAATCTTCCTGCATCTAGCCTGTCCAATCCCTTTAGGATCTTATACGTTTCAATCAGATCCCCCCTCAATCTTCTAAATTCCAACGAGTACAAGCCCAGTTCATCCAGTCTTTCTTCATATGAAAGTCCTGCCATCCCAGGAATCAATCTGGTGAACCTTCTTTGTACTCCCTCTATGGAAAAGATGTCTTTCCTCAGATTAGGGGACCAAAACTGCACACAATACTCCAGGTGTGGTCTCACCAAGGCCTTGTACAACTGCAGTAGTACCTCCCTGCTCCTGTACTCGAATCCTCTCGCTATAAATGCCAGCATACCATTTGCCTTTTTCACCGCCTGCTGTACCTGCATGCCCACTTTCAATGACTGGTGTATAATGACACCCAGGTCTCGTTGCACCTCCCCTTTTCCTAATCGGCCACCATTCAGATAATAATCTGTTTTCCTATTTTTGCCACCAAAGTGGATAACTTCACATTTATCCACATTAAATTGCATCTGCCATGAGTTTGCCCACTCACCCAACCTATCCAAGTCACCCTGCATCCTCTTAGCATCCTCCTCACAGCTAACACTGCTGCCCAGCTTCGTGTCATCCGCAAACTTGGAGATGCTGCATCTAATTCCCTCATCCAAGTCATTAATATATATTGTAAACAACTGGGGTCCCAGCACTGAGCCTTGCGGTACCCCACTAGTCACCGCTTGCCATTCTGAAAAGGTCCCGTTTATTCCCACTCTTTGCTTCCTGTCTGCTAACCAATTCACCACCCACACCAATACCTTACCCCCAATACCGTGTGCTTTAAATTTGCACACTAATCTCCTGTGTGGGACCTTGTCAAAAGCCTTTTGAAAATCCAAATATACCACATCCACTGGTTCTCCTCTATACACTCTACTAGTTACATCCTCAAAAAATTCTATGAGATTCGTCAGACATGATTTTCCTTTCACAAATCCATGCTGACTTTGTCCGATGATTTCACCGCTTTCCAAATGTGCTGTTATCACATCCTTGATAACTGACTCCAGCAGTTTCCCCACCACCGACGTTAGGCTAACCGGTCTATAATTCCCCGGTTTCTCTCTCCCTCCTTTTTTAAAAAGTGGGGTTACATTAGCCACCCTCCAATCCTCAGGAACTAGTCCAGAATCTAACGAGTTTTGAAAAATTATCACTAATGCATCCACTATTTCTTGGGCTACTTCCTTAAGCACTCTAGGATGTAGACCATCTGGCCCTGGGGATTTATCTGCCTTCAATCCCTTCAATTTACCTAACACCACTTCCCTACTAACATGTATTTCACTCAGTTCCTCCATCTCACTGGACCCTCTGTCCCTTACTATTTCTGGAAGATTATTTATGTCCTCCTTAGTGAAGACAGAACCAAAGTAATTATTCAATTGGTCTGCCATGTCCTTGCTCCCCATAATCAATTCACTTGTTTCTGTCTGCAGGGGACCTACATTTGTCTTTACCAGTCTTTTCCTTTTTACATATCTATAAAAGCTTTTACAGTCCGTTTTTATGTTCCCCGTCAGTTTTCTCGCATAATCTTTTTTCCCCTTCCTAATTAAGCCCTTTGTCCTCCTCTGCTGAACTCTGAATTTCTCCCAGTCCTCAGGTGAGCCATTTTCTCTGGCTAATTTGTATGCTACTTCTTTGGAATTGATACTATCCCTAATTTCTCTTGTCAGCCAAGGGTGCACTACCTTCCTTGATTTATTCTTTTGCCAAACTGGGATGAACAATTGTTGTAGTTCATCCATGCAATCTTTAAATGCTTGCCATTGCATATCCACCGTCAATCCTTCAAGTGTCATTTGCCAGTCTATCTTAGCTAATTCACGTCTATACCTTCAAAGTTACCCCTCTTTAAGTTCAGAACCTTTGAAGCCTTTGTCCGAGCAAAACAAGTATTCTGGCATCATATTCAAGACACTCCTGGAAGAAGAAGAGAACTGCCTGACCCAATATTATATGACATTTTTATATGCTAAAGATCAGCAGGACAATTCTACAGTTACAATGTACCTACAATGCTTTCTTTGAATTACATATAATTTTCAAACACCTTCTTCTTCACACCCACACTCCAGACACCCAAGATGATCATTAATCAGCATTGTCTCTTGCTCAGGATTCACCATATGCAGACATCAAGTGAATGTGTGTTTCCTGGTTTGTAATCAACAACTCCAGGAAGACCATTGTTCAGAGCCGCATTTTAAATTCAATCTACAATCCGCATTCAAATCTGAAGACTTGATTGCTGCTGAAATTAATATTTCCTATATACCCTAATGTGCCCTAAGAGAAAGGAGGACACATTTTCAAATATTCATTTGCCTTTCAAAATCTTCCTATTATTTCCGGAAGGACATTGAATAAATTAACAACACATGTAATAAAGGAAAAGTCTCCTGAGCTTTGTTATTTTGGTGATGATATTAACTGCACGTTATCAATTCATTAACCAATGCAAATAATTTTACATGACTTACCAAGCAAACCCTTTAAGGTCTTCAGTATCTCTCTCTCTCTCTGACCTTTTAACTTTGCTCCAATTGTGATGGATACTCATTTCTTGGTATTTTGCAAAGCTTGCTTTCTAAACACAGCAGCTGCCACTTGTAAGATCACAAACAATTTTAAGTAAACTTCCAACTAATGTTGCTTTGGTTAATTTCTGGTTGTAAATGGGAGTCAGTCTTCAGATTTTAAAATGTAAGTAGAATGCACTAATCAGTTTGAAGTTATAACAAAGTTTTATCTATAGAGCAGCTTTGAAGAAAGCCAATGCAGGCTCATAGCACCAGAGTGCTTTTGGCTCTTATTAGCCAAGAGTGCAGTACAAGACAAGGGGTAAACACAAAATACTTTTCAGATGCTGGGGTCAAAGCCACACTCACAACATGCTGGAGGAACTCAGCAGGTCGGGCAGCATCTGTGGAAACGAACAGTCAACATTTTGGGCCAGAACGCTGACTGTTCATTTCCACGGATGCTGCCTGACCTGCTGAGTTCCTCCAGCTTGTTGTGAGTGTTGCATAAGACAATGGGTTATTTAAATTGGCTTGTTCCAAAACAGACAAGCTGACTAAGTTGTTTTTGTTCAAGGGAGCCTACAGACCAGATGGATAATCAAATCAATCAAATCAAATCAAGTTTAATTATCATTCAAAACATACATAAACAGAGCTGAAGGAGACAGTGTTCCTCTATCATTTACCATATCAAATAACTGATGTGCTTATGGTTGGGAATTTTATGTACTCAGTGAAGTTAGATTTACAGCATCAATTGTGGAACTGTGTCTCCAAGATGCTTTCAGACCATTTGTGTTAAAAGAGCTTCTGAGGAAATATCACATGCTTATGAAGTCACCCAAGTGGAGAGAAAAAGGTATACACTAAATGTAGAGAGAAGTGTAGGCTTATTAGGAATAGGGTAAAGGAGCATCAAGAAACATGGAAAAAACACAGGGTGAATTAGAAACTATTCCTCTTGTTTCAGGTTCTAGGACAGGTGGTTTGTTCATCTGCATCATTGGTATGTCTTTATACCTTATAGGAATTGTATCTGTGTTTTGGAAATCCTTTGTGTTTTGTGTTTTAGAAATGGTTTGTAATTTGGAAATGTTTAAGATAGAAATCCTCTGAGTTTTAAATGTATTTTAAGAGTGGTGTTTGGATTTAAGTGTCTATCACTGAAAATAAATGAACTGTGTTTAGTTAGCTAGAAGAATCTTCTCCTTGGTAGGGAGACGTGGCCCACTGCTTGAATAGTGAGTATTGGCAGCTAAAGTCATCATGGGGAATAAACAGGAAAGTGAACTAGTCTTTAAAGTTTGGGTGGTTGCAGTCTAATCTGCCTTTTGTGAGAGTACTCATGGATATTTATATCTGAAAGGGCTTAAAGTCTTTGCTTGAGTTTAAAACTTTGCAGTCACCAAGCCCAGTACCAGCACACAATGAAAATGAATTAGTTCTCCTCATCACTAAATCTCTCAACTGGTGGAATCTCTCTGTTGCTCTCAATGTTATGAAACCTTTCTTAGGGGAAAGTGCTGAAAACTGAAAACCATTTGTCTTGCATACTGTTGGTACAGATCAATTGATTACACAGCGCACAGAGGTAAGACAATAACAGAATGCAGAATAAAGTGTAACAGCTACAGAAAACATGCAGAGCAGGTACACAATAGGGTGTCAGATCACAGTGAGGTAGATTGTGAGGTCAAGAGCATTTTACTAAACTAGAGCATCAGTCAGTAGTCCTATGACAGTGATATTGAACTGACCTTGAGCCTCATGATGTGTGCTTTCAGGCTTTTGTTTCTGATGGTTGGGGGAGAGGAGAAGGTAGAATGTCCAGGGTGGGTGGTGTCTTTGATTAAGTCCATGGAGAGGGGACTGGTTTCCATGATGTGCTGGGCTGTGCCTACAGCTCTCTGAAGTTTTTTGTGGTCACCTGTATCGATAAGACTTGGTAAGAATTGATGGGGACTTGCCAAATATCTTTAGCCTGCTGAGGAAGCAGAGGTGTCAGTGAACTTTCTTGGCTGCATGCCTGTATGGTTCAAACTGACCAGGCTATTAGTGATGTTCATTCCTAGGAACTTGGAGCTCATGACCTCAGTATCACTGATGTAAATAGGAGCAGATGTTCCCCCACCCCTGTTCCCCTTCCTGAAGTCAGTGACCAGCTGACCAGCAGTCAGTGCATTCATTAAGGGAAAGCTGTTGTCATGGCATCATGTTACTAAGCTCACTATCTTCTTCCTGCACTTCAAATGACCTAACTGCACATGGATGGAGTTTGAGCAGATCTGGCCACCACAGGAAATAGAGTAAAAGGCTGAAGACAGCACCTTGTGGAGCACCAGCATTGAGGATAACTGTGGAGAGGTGTTGCTGCCTATCCTTATTGTTTGCAGTCTGTTGGCCAGGAAGTTGAGGATCCAGTTGCAGTTAACTCTCAGGTCTCAGAGTTCGGTGATGGGCTTGCTTGGAATTATAACATTGAAGACAGTGTTATAGTCAAAAAACAATAGTCTAATAGAGGTGCCTTTACTGCACAGATGGGCCAAAGATGAACACAGTTGTCGTAGGAAGCTGCTTATTGAACTGCAGCTGGTTAGTCAGCCAGTTGTGGACCAGATTAAATAATAATTTCCTTCCAAGGTGCTGGAACTGTGACAGCAAGATAGGCTCAGTGGCAATGTTATATATAGGAGAAATTCACTGAAAAGTTAAGGCTGTTTCCCCTTCTATTGACGCTGCCTCGTTTGCTGAGAGTTTCCATCATTTTCTATCTTTATTTCAGATTTCCTGTGTCTGCTGATTTTTTCTGATTTTTATATACACATCTTGAATTTAGAATGTGGGAGCTATACAAAAAATGTGCATTGCTATCAGAACAAATCAGTTGAGGAGACATGTTCATAGGCCATGAAAAATAATGACAGCTGAAGTTAAGAATCATTTCGGTTTCCTTAAATTCCCATCTCGTCAATGAAGAAGCAGAAAATGGGAGTCAGAGATGCCAGTCAAAAATGAACAGTTAGTACAGAACAAGTAAAACATAGTGAAGAACTAAAAAGAAAGCCTCAATATATATTTTTAAAGTTTTTTTTGTCACTATCTCAACTCATGAGTAATCTGGTCAAATTTAGGAATCACATTACAAAAGTTCAACATTTACAACAAGTTACTTTATATAGTATGCTTTCCTGTCTTTAAAATATTTTAAAAATGTTTCAGAAACACTACTATCTTTCCAGTATCAGAAGAGGCATGTTGGAACTTTCCCATGATTGCCAAAGATGCCAATGTTGGAAGCTGGAAGAGCAAATAGAATACTGGAAGAACTATCGTTCCCTCAAAACTAATCAATAAGCTTCAAAATATTGGCTTCGATACCTCCTTGTGAAAATGGATCATCGATTTCCTCACTTGCAGACTCTAGTCAGTTTTGATTGGCAACAACATCTTCTCCATGATCTCCATCAGTACAGGTGCACCACAAGACTGTGTGCTTCGCCCTTTATCTTTTACACTCATGACTGTGTGGCTAAGCACAGGTCCAATGGATTTATTGAGAATGCCTGCAGGAAAATGAATCTCAGGTTTGTACATGGTGACAATAAATTTACTTTCAATTTTGAAGCCATGGGAGGAACCAAATGGGGAGGCGATGAGGAGAAATGGAACTAGTTAGAGGAGAGGATCAGAGAGCAGAGGTTGGAGGGGGATGGGTAAAATCAGATAAGGAGGAGATGATTACTAGATGGTGGAGAGGGGATGATGGGCAGATGGAACCATTGGTGGGGACAGAGGGGAATGGGAGAGGTTAACAAAGACAGAAGAAGATTATGTGGATTGCTAAGTGTGTGTGGGAGGATAACACAGGTGTGTTGGTTACCTGAAAGTGGAAAATTCAGTGTTCATGTCATTAGGCTGTAAACCACCTGCGCATATATGAAATATATATGGAATATGAGGTACTTATGATATCTGGTTATCATCAGCTGAGAGCAGAGTTCGGCCACAATACCCAACACACTTAACTCAAGCTTTCAGTCCAGAATTCAGGAGCTTAGGCCAATGCTCCCCCCAAAAAAAGGATCAATTTTGAAAACACTATTGTTTTTATGATATGTCAGAATTATTTGCTTGAGGGACATAACCTTTTCCTACCTCTGCATTTTCCCCTGTGATGTAATGTCCTTTCATTCAGCATGAGCAAAGCTTCTGGCCTTTTTTTGAAACATACTGAAGCAAGAAGGATCATTATGGGGAGGGAGGGAAAAATGAGTAAACAAGCAACTCTCACTGGACCAGTTACAGTAACTCACTTCTATAATTCTATGATTTTTGGCAACAAATAAAGTTGCTGCAATCTTTAGGAAGTTTTGGGAGAATGATATATATTGCAAATAGTGAACAGCAGGAGGAATTCAGACAGATTTTCATCATGTATCTGGGCATTAAATGTTAAGTACAGGGAAGAAGGGTGTTTGGTTAAAACACATCTTTTTTAAATTTTATTGAGATACAGCATGGAATGTGCTGGCTGGTGGCGTAGTGGCATCAGCGCTGGACTTCGGGGCGAGAGGTCCTGAGTTCGATTCCAGCCGGCACCCTTGCACGCTCTCCATCCGTGCTGGGTTAAGAGCTGGTGATCTCTTTTTAAAAAACTCACCCGCAGAAGGCAATGGCAAACCACTGCTCAACTTGCCTCATACACGATTTCCCAATACGTCAGAGCGGCAAGGAAGGAAATTGCCCGCTAACCGGAAAATTCCGGAAGTGGCATACCTTTCTTTTTTTACAGCATGGAATAGGCCCTCCTGGCCCTTTGAGCCATGCCACCCAGCAACCCCCAATTTAATTCCAGCCTAACCACAGGACAATTTACAATGACCAATTAACCTACCCACTGGTATGAATTTGGAGTATGGGAGGAACCCAGAGCACCTAGAGTAAAACCACAGGGTCACAGGGAGAACATACAAACTCCTTACAGGCAGTGACAGGAATTGAACCTGGGTTGCCTGTGCTGTAAAGCGTTGTGCTAAACACATTGCTACCATGCTGCCACAAATGATTTTTCAATTATTCACCGGAATAAAGGGTATATTATTTGGATTCAATTACTAGTGTCATGTGTAGTGATTTTTGCTTCGTGTGCACATTCCAAGTAAATAATTAAAAGAAAGAAATGTAGACTGTAAAAGGCCTTAACTTCCAGAATCTGTAAGAATATTATGCGTTGAATAATACTTTTCAGGTATGTTACTGTGGTAAATTTTCTGTGTTGCAATAATGTCCGATCTGCTTCACAGGGCAACCATAAACATCAGAAATTATACTCGCCTTTTTGGATTAAGCAATGGTCCTGCGGAGGGACAGTCACTGTTCATTACACATTCAACAACCAATGGTGCAATAAGTGGTCTGTGCTCGAAATCTAACTCAAACTCCAACATTGCTCCGATGCTCCTAAATGCTGCCCTGTCTGATGGATACCATGACTTCAAAATAAACCATCTTTTGAGTTGTTGCATGATTAATTTTTTCATAGTAAGAAACATGTCAAGCAGTAAAGTTCTCTGTGTTTAATACCTAATAAATGTCCCCTTTTTCCACCATATGCCGGAGTGAGGAGCTTTAGATTCTATTGGAAACTATGATTTTCAGTGTGTACACAGCCAGGATGTGGCCAGGCAATTTAAATTGGGCAGGTGGTTTCACATTAGGCACAGGCTGGTCTTGTGGAGTGCTGTTGGTAGGCAGGTTAGGAAAGAACAAATGTCATTCTTGAAAGCAAGCAGACCTGGTTTAAAAGTACATGTTATTTACTCTATTTCTATAAACTGTGAATACAATCATCTTTCCTGTTATTGCACTGTGATTATGGCCTGTCAACTCACATGGTTTTACTTCGGCTCATTCATAAATAATGTACCTTTGTAATTTTTGGTTTATGGTACATTAAATATTCAAGCATCAAGAACTGCAGCAAATTCCACAGTTGACAATATCTACTTTCTCTGTCCCTTTCGCTTTAATCAGGTCTCCAAGGTGTGTATGAAACTTATTCTTAATCTCTTCCCTCAGTTCCCATGCAATTACAATGGTACTATTTCCTGTTAATGTAAGCTTCTTCACTCTCTTCCTCTCTTTATCTTCCTCGAGGAATGAGCCAGAGTGAATAAAAGCCCCACAAAACAATACTTGGTTGACAGGAACGAACACAAAATGCCGGTGGAGCTCAGCAGGTCAGGGAGCGTCTCTACGGAGAGGAATGGACAGTTGGCATTTCAGGCCGGAGACCCTTCATCAGGACTGGAGAGGAAGGGGGGAGAAGAAAAGAAGTTTGGAGGGAGAGGAAGGAAGACATGCCAGCAAGTGATAGGTGAAACTGGGTGAATGGGAAGATAGGTGTGTGGGGGAGAGGGGATGAAGTGAGAAGCTGGAAGGTGATAGATGGAAAAGTTAAAGGTCTGAAGAAGAAGGAATCTGATAGGACAGGAGAGTGCACCATGGGAGATAAAGAAGGAGGAGAGACACAGAAGGAAGTGATGGGCAGATGAGGAGAAAAGAAGCAGTAAGAGGGGATTCAGAATGGGGAATGGAAAAAAGAGAAGGGTGAGAAGAGAGAAATTATTAGAAGTTAATGAAATTGATGTTTGTGCCATCAGGTTGGAGGCTACCCAGACAGAATATGAGGTGTTGCTCCTCCAACCTGAGAATGACCTCATCATAGTAGTAGAGGAGGCCATGGACTAAATGGGAATATAAAATGGAATTAAGATGGCTGGCCAGTGGGAAAGCCTGCCTTTGTGGTAGATGGAGTGAAATTGCTCGATGAAGCAGTGCCCTGTTCTTCAATTTACATATTTTTAAGACTTTCATTTGCATCTTGTAAAAAGCGAAGAGAGGACCAGTGAGTGTGAGTTAATGCCTGTTTCCAATTAGATGCAAACAAACTGCATCCCCTATTATTATCACTGCTGAATAATCTGTCTGGAAAATCTGGAAAATCTAAATCTTGCTCAGCTTCATAAAAAAGAACTGTGAAAGGCAAAGACACCCTGTATGTGCTAGAGAAACTTTGGAAGCTATCCAACTTTCACTTTCAGAGAGCAAGACATTTTATAAACTTGTCCCTTTCTTTAGAACAGTAGAAATGTCTAAAATATTTAAGTATCATAACTTTATCCATTGTTCATGTATGTCAAAGGAAAACTTCTCAATTTATGGGAGTTTAAGTTACTGTATTCCAATGTGTTGGTGCTGAAATTCTAGATGATTGATATAACATATTTTTGATATGATTGATATAATTATATATTTTTGATTGATATATTAATCATTTATATCAGTGATCTATCTATAAGTGCATGTTATGAATACAAGTGTTCTTGATAATATTGCATTTTATTATGATAATCTTTTGGCTTCATATGAAATGAAAAAGTAATTAATATCATTGCACTATACTTAGTGAAACTTTTACCTTCATAAAAAGTAGTTTTACTTCATTTATGACTAGCATCTGCAGGTTCTCAGAAACCTGTGATAATTTCTATTTCATTTTGATAATTCATAATGTTGTTTACAGTTCAGTATTTGTTGGATACCATTATTCATTCAGTCACTATTGAATGTTTCTATGAAGAAAACTCAATAGTCTTCTGGGCAACCTCATTTTTGCCTTATTTATCAGTTTGAGAATCATTATTTCCAAATATATTCCTTAACAGAATTGAAAATTGCATTTGTTAACGTGAAAATATCACAGAAATAAGTTTGTGCAATTCTATCTTCCATTATAACCTGGGCATTAGAGTAAATGTTATAGCAGAGCATAAATCTTTAAGCCTGCTCTGGGCGGCTTGTGGAACATTATTTTAATAGAAATTTCAGGCTTCAGTAAATTGAAAAATTAGTCTTGACCTACCATAGACATAAATTATTTTCATTTCACTTTTTAAAAAATTGGTGCCTCAGAAATGGGTTATACCAGAGAGATTTCATCCTTCATGAGGCATGTGAATTAAATTGCAAGAACTGATCCACGTGGCTGAACTTCTCTATGTTATAGCCTAGAAAAAGAAATGATCTCAGAACTATGGTCTTCTTTCTTTTTGATATTCATTTTACATTAAGAGAAACTGATAATAGTCCTTAGTACAATATATGTTACTCTTCTAATCAGAAGAGATTAACTGTAAGACTTTTCGTGTCTTGGTCTATATTTGCAAACCAATTTTTTTTACTTGAGTTAGAAATCTTGGGCATCTATAGAATACCAAATAATGTAATTTAATTACATTTAGAGATACAACAGAGTAACAGGCCCTTCTGGCCCAAATGGTTCGCGCCACTCAATTACACCCAGGTGTCAATTAACCTACTGCCCCATACGGCTTTGGAATGTGTGAGGAAACCACAGCCCATGTGGTCATGAGAGAATGCCTTACAGACAGCAGCGGGAACTTATTTTTAAGAGAAGCTAATCCAGAATTTGTTGTGAAGTGACCAACTATTCCTAACAACATGAGACCCAGTTACTAACAATTTTTGAGCTCATTATCATAATTTTCCTGAACAGGATTATAATATCAGCAATAGATTAGGCTCACCCTTGAAGCATCGTTAAGACTGTTCATTTTCTCCTCTATTAGATCATCGGATACAACCTGGCCTCAACTCATCTGCTGCTGAAACCTTCAATCATTGCTGTCAAATGCATTCCGTGAGGTCAAGCCTCTCATTCCTCCATCTGTAAGCCCGCAGATGGTCAAACCTTAGCTGCCTGAGTCCTAGCACACACCAAACTTCAAAGTTCAAAGTCAAAGTAAATATATTATCAAAGGGCATATGCGGATATGTCACCATATGCAGCTCTGAGATTTATTTTCTTGCAAGCATTCTCTATAGATCCATAATAGAATAAGTAAGTAAGTTCGTCCATTGTCGATGTCGATGAGGACCTTGACACCATTATGATGGTGTCGAGACTAGTGCGTGATTTGGATTTAAGTGAGGGAGAGTTGTGCAGTGTCAGCCTCACTCTCTCTTCCCAATTCCCATCTGGATCCAGTGGCAAGACAGAGTCGAGACAGCTGGAGATGGGACTAGGCACAGTGGATGACCAGGGCGTCTTCTGTGTCTTGTCCTGCTCTACACGTTCCACAACGCTTGCAGAGACCGCCTTCTTGACCATTGGACCTTCCATTGGTCTCATCCGCTCAATCCGCCGGAGTCTGTCTTCACATGCTGGGATAGACAACTCCCTATCTCACCGAGGGTTTGAGACCCGTCGGCTACCCTCACCTGGTTTAGCCGGCTTGTCGAAGCCGTTGCCCGGGGTGTGGCCACTGTTGTATGCAAACAGCTACGGGGAGCCACAGGTGAGAGCTGAGTGCCAGGTGGGGACCAAAGGTGGACTAACCGACTTGAAAAGGATGTGACATGTTCCCCCACCAGAGGTGCTATCCCTCCCTGACACCCCATACACCCCCAATAGAATAATAGAATAATAACCATAATAGAATCAATGAAAGACCGCGGTAACTTGGGTGTTCCACCAGTAGGCAAAAAACAACAAACTGTGCAAATACAAACAGAAAATAAATAAATAAATAAATAAACAAGCAAGCAAGCAATAAATATTGAGAACATGAGATGAAGAGTCTTTGAAAGTGAGTCCATAGGATGTGGAAACATTTCAGTGATGGGGCAAGTGAAGTTATCCCCTTTGGTTCAAGAGCCTGATAGTTGAGGGGTAATAACTGTTCCTGAACTGTTCCTTGTGTGTATCCTGAGGCTCCTGTATCTTCTTCCTGATGACAGAAGTGAAAAGAGAGCATGTCCTAGGTGCTGGGGGTGTCTGATGATGGATGCTGCTTTCCTGTGACAATGCTTCATGCAGATGTGCTCAGCTGTGGGGAGGTCTCGACCCGTGATAGACTGGGCCATATCCAGAACTTTGTTTGATCTTCTATTCAAGGGTGTTAGTGTTTCCATACCAGACAGTGATACAGCCAGTCAATATACTCTCCACTACACATCTATAGAAGTCTGTCAAAGTTTAAATGTCATGACGAATCTTTGCAAACTGCTAAGGAAGTAGAGGCACTGCCATGCTTTCTTTGCAATTGCACTTACATGCTGGGCCAAGGACAGGTCTTCCAAAATGTTAACACCGAAGAATTTAAAGGTGCGGATCTTGTCCACCTCTGATCGTCCTATGAGGACTGGCTAATGGACCTGTAGTTTCTTCCTCCTGAAGTCAATAATTAACTCCTTGGTCTTGCTGACATTGAGTTTGTTTGTTCATTTGCTCTTTAACTCTTTGCACAGTGGGTTGGTTTGACATGACTCACCGTCCACGCTCGCCCACAATACCAGACCTATAGTCCCACCTGTTTTTTTACACAGCAAACCAGCTTCCAATGACCTTGATGCCTTGCTTCTGTGGCTGTTTTATCAATGGCTTGAGCTGTGTATGGCGGTTTGCATCTGAGAGCCCCACCCGGGCATTGCTCTGTCCGTCTTTGGCCCCTCATGTTTTAAAATGCCCCTGATTCAGAGAAACATTTAAACCAGTTGACATTGACATGAACAATTTCAAAAAAATTAAAAACATTTTAAAAATTAAAAGGTAGTGCATTTATTTTAGACATGAATGAGCTGAAGAGGCAGAAGTGCCTACCTTGAGTTGTATCTCAATAAATTAAAACATTTTAAACTCTTGATTAATTCTATGTCATCATCAAAAATAAGGACTAGAAAAATCATTTAACCGTGAAGTAAGGAAAAAAATCTGAGCTATATTTACCTTTTTCGTGAAAATTGGCAACTGATTTCTAAGAATGTGGACACACTAGATGTGCCAGAGGCTGTGGTTGAAATCCTGAGGGACCATCTACACAATTGAACCACTAAGGCTCTGTGCCACAGTGCAGTGAGAGGTCAGGCACATTCCCATCTGTCTTCCGGTGATTTCCAACAGCAAGCAGTCCCAGGAATCACAATGAACTCAGAATGAAAATCCACAGTTATTGATTCCTTTCCCACCCACAACCATTGACTTTTTATGTGGTTTTCAAGAATTAAGATTTATAAGTCTTTAGTTCATAGTGAGTAGTTGTCATAGGGAGAAGAAATTTTCAGAGGCATTGATAGTTTAAGAGGATAGTTTAAAAAAAACAATTGCAGACAGGATTATGAGGAATGTAGTCATCCTCTATGACTCTGTGCTACTGATATGCTCTCTGTACAAATTGGGAGCAGAAAGTTGCAAAGTAATATCGATAGTTTAAGAGAATGGCAAAAATAATTGAAGATGGAATTGAATATGAGGTAATGTGGTTAATATGGGGAAATGGGGAAAGGTGGTGATGAATCAGCATACAGGAGGGAGATGGAAAACTTAGCTGAGTGGTGTCATAACAACTTCTCACTCAGTATCAAAAAGACCAAGAAACTGATTGTAGACTTCAGGAGAGGGAAACCAGAGGTCCATGAGCCAGTAATCTTCGGAGGATCAGAGAAGGAGAGGATCAAGAAACTTTAAATTCCTGGGTATCACTATTTCAGAGGACCTATCATGGACCCGTCATGGAAATATAATTGCGAAGAAAGCACGGCAGTGCCTCTACTTCATCAGGAGTCTGCAGAGATTAGGAATGTCATCAGAACCTTGGCAAACTTCTATACATGTGCAGTGGAAAATGTGCTGATTGCATTACGGCCTGGTATGGAAACACTAATAACTTTGAGAAGAAAATTCTACAAAGGTAATGGTTTCAGCCCAGTACATCACAGGTAAAACCCTCCTAACCTTCGAGCACATCTACATGAAAACTTTCCCGTAGAAAAGCAGCATCAATCATCAAAGATCCTCACCACCCAGGCTGTGCTTTTTCCTCACTGCTGCCATCAGGTAGAAGGCACAAGGTCCTCAGGACTCGCACCACCAGGTTCAAGAACAGATAGTACCTCTCAACTATCAGGCTCTTGAGCAAAAGGGGATAACTACACTCATTTAAGGACTCCTTTATCTTGTCATTTCATGCTCATTATTTATTGCTATTTATTTATATCTGCATTTGCGCAGTTTGTTGTCCACGTTTACAGTTACTGTTCTAAAGATTTGTTAAGTATACCACGGAAGAAGAATCTCAGGGTTGTATGTGGTGACACGTATGTACTCTGATAATAAATTTTACTTTGAAGCTTTGAAGCTTTATTCACTATGACTATGCTATTGAAGTGTGCATTGGTAGTTCTCTGTATGACCTTCTGAGGTACCTGAAATACCCATTAAGCAGCACCTCCTTCTCATTCCCTTCTTCAAATGGCTTCTCTTTGTTCTCCTTCAATATATACAGTTCGTTCATCATCCCTTCTTGTCTCCTGATCACATCACATTTCATCTGCCTAATACTGGGAGCAATGTCTTCAATTGCTGAGGCACCAAATTCTGGTTCCTCTCTACACTGAGGGGTATGTACATCATTAATCCTCTGTTTCTCCAAACCTTGCTTTGTACCATTTTTACAAAATACCCTGATCCATCTAAGGGTATAAACTAATTTTATTTCCAATGAAAATGAAAATAGTTATTGATTCCTTCCTTTGGACACAGCAGATAGGTATGTTTCCTCATAGTTATTTGCATCTCCAATTATATTTTTTTACCACACTTTTAGACTATCAATGTCCCTTTGCAACTTTCTGTTCTGCCTACACTATTCACTGTGAACTAAAAATTTATAACCATTGATTCCTAAAAACCACATACAAATTTAATGTTTGTGAGTGGGAAAGGAATCAGTAACAACTTTGATTTTCATTGCAAATACAATTATTTTATACTCTTCGGTGTATAACAAAAGGATCAAAAGCATCTTCAGGGTAAGGAAAGTACAATTTTTCTGCTTGTACTATGCAACCTTAATTGGCCACACTTGCTATGCTTTATCAAATATCAACAAGAGGGAGGAGAAGCTGCGGCCACTCCGGTGGTGATGTCTGTTATCTGTCAAGTAGGGTGCCGTGCACAATCCTGATTTGATGGAGACAGATGTGAGAGCACGGAGGAACATCTGGAGAAACTTCTGAAATGCCTGTTTCGCTGCCGCTGCTACTGTGTGGTCCAGAATCTCCGGAGGGGAAGGCCCCGAGTCCTCGGCTTTGCTTGTTGCTCGGCGGCCGGGGCAGGGTTGAAGCGCTCGGTGCTCGGTGTTGGAGGGCTGGTTGGAGGCTCGAAGTTTTCGGATGGACTCAGAGTTGGCTGCGGTCGGGTGCTTCCAATGCATTGGCAAGATTGCGCTCGCTTCCGTCTGCATGAGATGATGGGGCTACCGGGACTTGAGCCGTGCCCATGGTCTGCTCTTTATCAAATTATGGTATTGCTTTGCACTGTTGTAACTATATGTTATAATTATGTGGTTTTGTCAGGTTTTTAGTCTTGGTTTGTCCTGTGTTTCTGTGATTTCTTTCTGGAGGAACATTGTATCATTTTTTAATGCATGCATTTCTAAATGACAATAAACGAGGACTGAGTGTCCTCATAATCTAATCTAATATATGGTTTGATAGTATGCACTATCCATAAACCTGAATATATCGTATGCTTTGCCACTCTGTTCCTGACTTGTGCCTACTCTCATTCATTTAATCATTACCCTATGTTTGCTGGTTTCCGCTGGTAATGCCTCAACTTTAAAATTCTTGTAGAAAAGTGGAACCAAGGCCACTTAACTCTCCAGCAACACACACAATGTGCTGGAGGAGCTCAGCAGGTCAGGCAGCTTCCATGGATGGGAATGAAGGTCGACGTTTCAGGACACGACCCTTCATCAGCAGTGGAAATTAAGGAGGAGGAGGTTAAAATGAAAAGGTGGGAGGAGGGGAGGAAGAAGTACAAGGTGGCAGGTGGTAGGTGAAACTGGAAGTGGGGGACGGGGTGAAGTAAAGAACCTAGAAGTTTATTGGTGGAAGAGATAAACAGCTGGAGAAGGGGGAAATTGATAAGAGAGGACAGAGGACCATGGAAGAAGGGAAGGTGGAGGAGCACCAGAGGGAGGTGATGGGCAGGTAAGAAGAGAAGGTGTGAGAGGAAAATAAGAATGGGGAATGGTGAGGAGGTGGGGCAGTTACCAGAAGGTTGAGAAATCAATGTTCATGCCATCAAGTTGGAGGGTACCCAGACAGAGTACCAGATATTGCTCCTCCAACCTGAAGGTGGCCTCATTGTGGGAGTAGAGGAGGCCATGGACTGACATGTCAGAATGGGAATGGGAAATAGAATTGAAATGGGTAGCTACGGTATCTCTCCAACCTTTTCCTAAGGGATTGTGGTTGGTCATCTTCTTTACTACATATGCCTTTATCCCACATACCTCCAGTTAAAAGAAATACACGAGTCTTATGTTTACAAGTAGCACCTGAGTTCAGCACTGTGCCATATTACTGGAATAAAGATCTAAAAGTCTAGCACTCTTCACAGAAGAATGAGAAGAGATCTTATAGAAACATATAAAATTATGAAAGGGATAGATAAGATAGAGGCAGGGAGGTGGTTTTCACTGGTAAGTGAGAGTTGAACTAGGGGACATAGTCTCAAGATTCAGGGGAGTAGATTTAGCACAGAGATGAGGAGGAACTGCTTTTCCCAGAGAGTGGTGAATCTGTGGAATTCTCTGCCCAATGAAGCAGTGGAGGCTACCTCAGTAAATATATTTAAGACAAGGGTGGATAGATTTTTGCATAGTAGGGGAGTTAAGGGTTATGGGGAAAAGGCAGGTAGGTGGAGATGTGTCCATGGACAGATCAGCCATGATCTTATTGACCGGCGGAGCAGATTCAATGGACTATATGGCCTACCCCTGTTCCTATTTTTTTATGTTCCTATGTTCTTGTGTACACATAAAAATGTTTCCTAACTGAAAAACTGAAAGGGCTTTAACTTCTAGGTTATATCTTTTTATCTGAGTATACCATAACTAATTGATGTCAGATTTGTCACAATCACCCTCCAAACTCTATGCATCCTTACTAAGATGCAGTGCCCAGAGCAGTGTGCTGTACCTCAAGTACGTTCTAAATAAAGCTTCGTCTAATGTATTGCATTCTTACCTACTAGATATAAAGGCAGCTATATTATATTTGATAACTTTCTGTTATATTTCAATGATCTATGTTTGAGACTTCTAAACTTGTTTACGTTACCACTATTTTTACATTTAGATATATATTTTTTATTTACAGTACTGTGCAAAAGTCTAAGGCTTCCTAACTATATATATGTGCGTGTGTGTGTGTGTGTGCGCCTAAAACTTTTGCACAGAACTGTATACTACATCTTCTTTTAATTTTTTTAGCTATAGATGTTTATTCTGTGGTATTTCTGGTGTATTTCTTTTAGTTCCAGTCTTGCTGATTCTGTAATCAATCGCCACAGAATTATCCTTTCATTGCATTGATATCTCTGGCAAAAATGATATGTGACTACATATCCTAATAAACTTGGTGAATAATCGATAATGCTCCAGTGCAAATCCTTGTTGAATATCACCCATCATGTTCTGGTGATTCACGTTCCAGCCCATCATCCCTAGTGAGTAAGGACAAGATGAGTGAGCAGGTGGGAACTTGTCAAATGAAATAACATGTGGAACAATGTGAGGTTCCCCACTTTAGTGTGCACAACAGGAACAGGAACATTTGTTAGCAGTGGGAGATTTTCACACAGAGGGTGGTGGGTACAGTATATGGAATGAGCTGCAAGGGGAAGAGGTAGAGGTAGGAGCCCCTCAGGACTGTGAACGAAATCCCCTCCTTTACTCCCTGTATCCCCATCACTGTGTCACCACCCACAGCCTGAATAATCTTCTCATTAAATTTGCCAGTAGCACTACATCGATTGGCCTTATCTCAAACAATAACAAGGTGGCCTGCAGGGAAGAAGTCATCTCTCTGACTCAGTGGTGTCAAGAAAACAACTTCTCCCTCAGTGTCGCAAAAACAAAGGATTTGGTTGTGGATTATCAGAGAAATGGAGATGGGCTAACCCCTATTGACATCAGTGGATCTGGGGTGGAGAAGGTTAACAGCTTTAAATTCCTTGGCATCCACGTCATCGAGGACCTCACGTGGTCTGTGCACACCAGCTGTGTGGTGTAAAAGGCACAACAGCGCCTCTTTCACCTCAGATGGTTGAGGAA
Source organism: Mobula hypostoma (assembly GCF_963921235.1). Taxonomy (NCBI): domain Eukaryota; kingdom Metazoa; phylum Chordata; class Chondrichthyes; order Myliobatiformes; family Myliobatidae; genus Mobula; species Mobula hypostoma. The sequence continues at coordinate 126,338,671 of NC_086105.1, read as the reverse complement.
GTTTGATATGAGCCCCCAAATCTAAAGAACTTTCTACAGGGGCACAATTGAGAGCATCCTGACTGGCTGCATCACTGCCTGGTATGGGAACTGTACCTCCCTTAATCACAGGACTCTGCAGAGAGTGGTGCGGACAGCCCAGCGCATCTGTAGTTGTGAACTTCCCGTGATTCAGGACATTTACAAAGACAGGTGTGAAAAATTGGGGACCCAAGTCACCCCAACCACAATCTGGTACCATCTGGGAAATGATACTGCAGCATAAAAGCTAGGACCAACAGGCTCCAGGACAGCTTCTTCCACCAGGCCATTAGACTGATTAACTCATGTTGATCAGACTGTATTTCTATGCTACATTGATTGTTCTATTTATTATAAATTATTATAAATTACTGTGATTGCACATTTAGACAAAGATGTAACGTAAAGATTTTTACTCCTCATGTATGTGAAGGATGTAAGAAATAAGGTCAATTCAATTCAGGTACTGTACAGTAACAACTGTTGACCAGAAGAACTACAGTCTACAATTAGTGGATTTGATGAATCAAGGACTGGGGAAGCAGACAAATCAACTGTCTTTGTTTCCCCCCCTACCCCCCCCCGCCCATTTTGTGGACTCTGAAGTGATTCTTGCTCTGGGATAGTCTAATCAGAGCAATTGAGGGTGGACACAATGAGCTTCAGGTAGTAACCTACTAAACCTGAGATAATTCTCAAATGAGTAGCTACTTATTATGTTAAATGCCAGACCTACCAAAGAAGCAATCTGTAATCTTGTTAGACTCTGTCTGGGTCACCTCATTTAGCACAAGGCCAGGGTGGGCAGAACGATGAAACAATGTTGGCTGTAGCCATGAACCAGGACCAGTAAGAACGTGACCCAGGTAGGTCAGGTGACTTTGTGCCAATGGGATGGAGATCCACCAGTTCAATTGAGGAGGAACACTGTAAGACTCCGGAGCTCCAAATACGTGGGGGCGATAACTCTCCAGCAACCAGAGACCAGCCATCGTGGATAAGGAGAACTCCACGGACATATGGAGATCAGGACCACAAGGAACCCCTGGCCAGCATAGGCTCCTCTCCCAGGTAATGCCTTTTCTCTTCACTGACTGTTCATGGAGGATCAGGGATTCTAGTAGGGTGCACCAAAGCAGTTAGTTTGTGAACCCATGTTGGGACAATAAAAGTTACTTGTTGGTAAATACAGATTCTCTATGCCTCACTGATCATTATTACAAGGGATGATTCTTGTAACACCACATTTATAAAACAGTTAGACAAGCATGTGAACTGGAAAAGTTTGGAGGAATATGGGCCAAATGCAGACAAATGGGACTATCTCGGGAAGACACTTTGTCAATATGGATTCTCATTCATTGCTCTCTAACCGTATTGGTTGTTGCTGATGTTCAATGGGACATAGTGAACTTGTACACAATTTGTTGACAAATATGCAGGTGTGGCAAGCAATTACGAGAACAAATTGCATATTAGCCTTTATATGAAATGGTTCGAATCCAAGAGCAAGAATTCCTTGTGCGATTTTACATGGCCTTGGTGAGACTGCACCTGGAGTGTTGTTGTATACAGATACAATTTTGTTGTCCTTACTAAGGAAGGAGATGCAAGCTGTAGAAAGAAGGCTCACTAATTTGGTTCCAGGGATGTCACATTAAGGAGAAATTGAAGATACTGGGACAGATCTCTCTAGGCTCAAGTTTAGAAGAATGAGGGCATATTTCATCAAAAGATACAAAATTCTTGGAGGTCTTGTCAAACTAGATGCAGGGAAGCTGCTTCAATTGGCTGTTGGAGAGCTGATCCAAAATAAGGAGCAGCCCACCTGGGATTGTGAACATAGAACATAAAACATCATTATCTGCCGTGTTCAATGACATGGGCGATCACAGTCCAGGACCATGATTGTTCTTGGCAAAATTTTCTGCAGAAGTGGTTTGCCATTGCCTTCTTCTGGGCAGTGTCTTCACAAGATGGGTGAATTATCAATGCTATTCAGATTGCCAGCCTAGCATCAGTGCTCACATGACCAGGACTTGTGATTATGCATCAGCTACTCTTGCGACCATCCACCACCTGCTCCCATGGCTTCACGTGACCCCGATCAAGTGACTAAGCAGGTGCTCCACCTTGCCCAAGGGTAACCTGCAGGCTAGCGGAGGGAAGGAGCACCTTACATCTCCTTTGTTAAGAGTTGTAGCTCCACCCCACCACACAGGAACATAAAACAGAACAGTGTATAGATAGATAGATAGATAGATAGACATACTTTATTGATCCCGAGGGAAATTGGGTTTCGTTACAGTTGCACCAACCAAGAATAGAGTATAGATATAGCAATATAAAACCATAAATAATTAAATAATAATATGTAAATTGTGCCAGATGGAAATAAGTCCAGGACCAGCCTATTGGCTCAGAGTGTCTGACCCTCCAAGGGAGGAGTTGTAAAGTTTGATGGCCACAGGCAGGAATGACTTCCTATGACGCTCATCAGTGTTGCATCTCGGTGGAATGAGTCTCTGGCTGAATGTACTCCTGTGCCCAACCAGTACTTTATGCAATGGATGGGAGACATTGTCCAAGATGGCATGCAACTTGGACAGCATCCTCTTTTCAGACACCACCGTCAGAGAGTCCAGTTCCATCCCCACAACATCACTGGCCTTACAAATGAATTTGTTGATTCTGTTGGTGTCTGCTACCCTCAGCCTACTGCCCCAGCACACAACAGCAAACATGATAGCACTGGCCACCACAGACTCATAGAACATCCTCAGCATCATCTGGCAGATGTTAAAGGACCTCAGTCTCCTCAGGAAATGGAGACAGCTCTGACCCTTCTTGTAGACAGCTTCGGTGTTTTTTGACCGGTCCAGTGTATTGTCAATTCATATCCCCAGGTATTTGTAATCCTCCACCATGTCCACACTGACCCCCGGATGGAAACAGGGGTCACAGGCCCTTTGGCCCAGGATGTTATGCCGATCTTTTAACCTACTCCAACATAACCCTCTATTTCTCTATTATCCATGTGTAAGATTCTTAAATACCCCTAATGTATCTATTTCTACCACCACCCCTGGCAGGGCATTCCATGTACCTACTACACTCTGTGTAAAGGACTTACCTCTGACATTCTCTCTATGCGTCCCTCCAATCACCTTAAAATTATTTCCCCTTGTATTAGCCATTTCCACCCTGGGCAACTGTCTCTGGATAGCCACTCTAGCTATGCCTCTTATCATCTTGTACACTTCTATCTTCCTTTACTTTAAAGAGAAAAGCCCCAGTTCACTTTTCTTCACAAGACATCCCCTCTAGTCCAGAAGCATCCTGGTAAATATCCACTGCACTCATTTTGAAGGTTCCACATCCTTCCTATAATAGGCTATCTGAACTAAACTAGAAAAAAAATTTCTTAGGATAAGGTGGTGAATGTTTGGAGTTCACTCCAAAGGTCACTTGTTGCGTTCATTCAAAACACGCATCAATGTGTTTTTCGAGAGTGGTGTTTGTTATGTTTTATAACTCTAAAACATAAACATAATTGAAAGTGAAAGATGGGATCCCAGAGATAACTTTTCCAATTTCGTTTTCACTTTAGTGAGGCACACATGTGACGCGGTGGTGTGATGACGTACGCCATTCACATACTTTTACATATAATCTGTAATGAATTATTTAAATGAACAAGAATGCTTAATCAAACAAAATATTTATGATATTAATCAAATATTGCTGAAATATTAAATACACAACAGTGTTGAAAAGTGGCACTGGGGTAGATGACTTGCCATGCTTTCAGTGAACAGCAGAGCAGGCTCAAAGGACCAGATGCTTAGTGACAAAAGAGATTGCAGATGCTGGAAATCTGCAGCAACATAAAAGGCACTAGAGGGACTCAGCAGATCAGGCAGCTTCTATGGAGGGAAATGAACAGAATCAGAATCAGGTTTATTATCACTGTCAACATGTTATAAAATTTGTTGTTTTGTAGCAGTGGTGCAAGACACTACACATTACTACAAGTTACAATAAATAAATAAATAGCAAAAAAGCAGAATAGTGAGATCCTTTTCACAGACCATTCAGAAATCTAATGGTGGAGGAGAAGAAGCTGTTTTTTAAAATGTTGAGTGTGGTTCTTCAGGCTTCTGTACATCTCCCCGATGGTAATAAGAAGAGAGGATGTCCTGGATGGTGAGGATTCTTTGTAATAGTTACCTCCTTCGTGAGGCTCTGCTTTTGAAGATGTCCTCGATGGAGAGGAAGGTTATACTGGCTGAGATTCCAACCCTCTGAAGCCTCTTGTGCATTGAAACCACTATCATATGGTGATGCAAACAGTCAGAATGCTCTCTACCACACCCCTGTAGAAATTTACTCGAGTATCTGGTGACATACCACATATCTTCAAACTCCAATGAAGTACAGCTGTCGGTATGCCTCCTGCATGACTGCACCAGTGTGTTGGGCCCAGAGCAGATCTTCTGAGATGTTGACACCCAAGAACATGAAGCGGCTCAGCCTTTTCACCACTGACCCCTCAAAGAAGATCAGTGTGTGTTCTCCCAACTTTCAATTCCTGAAGTCCACAATCAATTCCTTGGTCTTGTTGGCATTGAACGAAGAGCCTCAGCCTAAAATATGGGCTGTCCAGTTCCCTCCATAGATACCAAAAGATCTGCAGAGTTACTCCAGTGTCTTTGTGTGTGGCATCTGTTCGTATTTCTCATGTACTTACGTTCTTGCATTCTCATGACCTTTGCCTTCTAGGTGGTTAGAGTAAGCCCAGTGTCCTTGTCTGTTTCAAGTGAAGAGACCAGTGATGATTCGCAGAGTACTCCAAGTATCTCTATTCTGTAACTGGATGAACTTAGATCGGGAGTGGATAAAGATTGGGGAGCTTGTTGTTCTGAGGTGAGGAAATGATCCGATTAATCAGCTAGCTTCGGTGAACGCCAGTCAGGAGTTTCCGTTTTACTTGACATTGGTACCCAGCCTGCGAGCTACACACATGCGCAATTCCTGAGCGAGGTCCACCGCCTCCCCCCCTCCCTCCCCGCACGCCCGAGCAGCTCCACCGCCTCCCTCCCTCCCCGCACGCCCGAGCAGCTCCACCGCCTCCCTCCCTCCCCGCACGCCCGAGCAGCTCCACCGCCTCCCTCCCTCCCTCCCCGCACGCCCGAGCAGCTCCACCGCCTCCCTCTCTCCCTCCCCGCACGCCCGAGCAGCTCCACCGCCTCCCTCCCTCCCCGCACGCCCGAGCAGCTCCACCGCCTCCCTCCGTCCCCGCACGCCCGAGCAGCTCCACCGCCTCCCTCCCTCCCCGCACGCCCGAGCAGCTCCACCGCCTCCCTCCCTCCCCGTCGCCCGAGCAGCTCCACCGCCTCCCTCCCTCCCTCCCCGCACGCCCGAGCAGCTCCACCGCCTCCCTCCCTCCCTCCCTCCCCGCACGCCCGAGCAGCTCCACCGCCTCCCTCCCTCCCTCCCCGCACGCCCGAGCAGCTCCACCGCCTCCCTCCCTCCCTCCCCGCACGCCCGAGCAGCTCCACCGCCTCCCTCCCTCCCTCCCCGCACGCCCGAGCAGCTCCACCGCCTCCCTCCCTCCCCGCACGCCCGAGCAGCTCCACCGCCTCCCTCCCTCCCTCCCCGCACGCCCGAGCAGCTCCACCGCCTCCCTCCCTCCCCGCACGCCCGAGCAGCTCCACCGCCTCCCTCCCTCCCCGCACGCCCGAGCAGCTCCACCGCCTCCCTCCCTCCCTCCCCGCACGCCCGAGCAGCTCCACCGCCTCCCTCCCTCCCCGCACGCCCGAGCAGCTCCACCGCCTCCCTCCCTCCCTCCCCGCACGCCCGAGCAGCTCCACCGCCTCCCTCCCTCCCTCCCTCCCCGCACGTCCGAGCAGCTCCACCGCCTCCCTCCCTCCCCGCACGCCCGAGCAGCTCCACCGCCTCCCTCCGTCCCTCCCCGCACGCCCGAGCAGCTCCACCGCCTCCCTCCCTCCCCGCACGCCCGAGCAGCTCCACCGCCTCCCTCCGTCCCTCCCCGCACGCCCGAGCAGCTCCACCGCCTCCCTCCGTCCCTCCCCGCACGCCCGAGCAGCTCCACCGCCTCCCTCCCTCCCTCCCCGCACGTCCGAGCAGCTCCACCGCCTCCCTCCCTCCGTCCCCGCACGCCCGAGCAGCTCCACCGCCTCCCTCCCTCCCCGCACGTCCGAGCAGCTCCACCGCCTCCCTCCCTCCCTCCCCGCACGCCCGAGCAGCTCCACCGCCTCCCTCCCTCCCTCCCTCCCCGCACGCCCGAGCAGCTCCACCGCCTCCCTCCGTCCCTCCCTCCCTCCCCGCACGCCCGAGCAGCTCCACCGCCTCCCTCCGTCCCTCCCTCCCTCCCCGCACGTCCGAGCAGCTCCACCGCCTCCCTCCCTCCCTCCCTCCCCGCACGCCCGAGCAGCTCCACCGCCTCCCTCCGTCCCTCCCTCCCCGCACGCCCGAGCAGCTCCACCGCCTCCCTCCGTCCCCGCACGTCCGAGCAGCTCCACCGCCTCCCTCCCTCCCTCCCTCCCCGCACGCCCGAGCAGCTCCACCGCCTCCCTCCCTCCCCGCACGCCCGAGCAGCTCCACCGCCTCCCTCCCTCCCTCCCTCCGTCCCCGCACGTCCGAGCAGCTCCACCGCCTCCCTCCGTCCCCGCACGTCCGAGCAGCTCCACCGCCTCCCTCCGTCCCTCCCTCCCTCCCCGCACGTCCGAGCAGCTCCACCGCCTCCCTCCCTCCCTCCCCGCACGTCCGAGCAGCTCCACCGCCTCCCTCCCTCCCTCCCTCCCCGCACGCCCGAGCAGCTCCACCGCCTCCCTCCGTCCCTCCCTCCCCGCACGCCCGAGCAGCTCCACCGCCTCCCTCCGTCCCCGCACGTCCGAGCAGCTCCACCGCCTCCCTCCCTCCCTCCCTCCCCGCACGCCCGAGCAGCTCCACCGCCTCCCTCCCTCCCCGCACGTCCGAGCAGCTCCACCGCCTCCCTCCCTCCCTCCCTCCGTCCCCGCACGTCCGAGCAGCTCCACCGCCTCCCTCCCTCCCCGCACGCCCGAGCAGCTCCACCGCCTCCCTCCCTCCCTCCCCGCACGTCCGAGCAGCTCCACCGCCTCCCTCCGTCCCTCCCCGCACGCCCGAGCAGCTCCACCGCCTCCCTCCCTCCCTCCGTCCCCGCACGTCCGAGCAGCTCCACCGCCTCCCTCCCTCCCTCCCTCCCCGCACGCCCGAGCAGCTCCACCGCCTCCCTCCCTCCCTCCCTCCCCGCACGCCCGAGCAGCTCCACCGCCTCCCTCCCTCCCTCCCCGCACGTCCGAGCAGCTCCACCGCCTCCCTCCCTCCGTCCCCGCACGCCCGAGCAGCTCCACCGCCTCCCTCCCTCCCTCCCTCCCCGCACGCCCGAGCAGCTCCACCGCCTCCCTCCCTCCCTCCCCGCACGTCCGAGCAGCTCCACCGCCTCCCTCCCTCCCCGCACGCCCGAGCAGCTCCACCGCCTCCCTCCCTCCCTCCCTCCCCGCACGCCCGAGCAGCTCCACCGCCTCCCTCCCTCCCTCCGTCCCCGCACGCCCGAGCAGCTCCACCGCCTCCCTCCCTCCCTCCCCGCACGCCCGAGCAGCTCCACCGCCTCCCTCCCTCCCTCCCCGCACGTCCGAGCAGCTCCACCGCCTCCCTCCCTCCCTCCCTCCCCGCACGCCCGAGCAGCTCCACCGCCTCCCTCCCTCCCTCCCCGCACGTCCGAGCAGCTCCACCGCCTCCCTCCCTCCCTCCCTCCCTCCCTCCGTCCCTCCCTCCCCGCACGTCCGAGCAGCTCCACCGCCTCCCTCCCTCCCTCCCTCCCTCCCTCCGTCCCTCCGTCCCCGCACGTCCGAGCAGCTCCACCGCCTCCCTCCCTCCCTCCCCGCACGCCCGAGCAGCTCCACCGCCTCCCTCCCTCCCTCCCCGCACGTCCGAGCAGCTCCACCGCCTCCCTCCCTCCGTCCCTCCCCGCACGTCCGAGCAGCTCCACCGCCTCCCTCCCTCCCTCCCCGCACGTCCGAGCAGCTCCACCGCCTCCCTCCCTCCGTCCCCGCACGTCCGAGCAGCTCCACCGCCTCCCTCCCTCCCCGCACGTCCGAGCAGCTCCACCGCCTCCCTCCCTCCCTCCCCGCACGTCCGAGCAGCTCCACCGCCTCCCTCCCTCCCTCCCCGCACGTCCGAGCAGCTCCACCGCCTCCCTCCCTCCCTCCCCGCACGTCCGAGCAGCTCCACCGCCTCCCTCCCTCCCTCCCTCCCCGCACGTCCGAGCAGCTCCACCGCCTCCCTCCCTCCCTCCGTCCCCGCACGCCCGAGCAGCTCCACCGCCTCCCTCCCTCCCTCCCCGCACGTCCGAGCAGCTCCACCGCCTCCCTCCCTCCGTCCCCGCACGTCCGAGCAGCTCCACCGCCTCCCTCCCTCCCTCCCCGCACGCCCGAGCAGCTCCACCGCCTCCCTCCCTCCCCGCACGTCCGAGCAGCTCCACCGCCTCCCTCCCTCCCTCCCCGCACGTCCGAGCAGCTCCACCGCCTCCCTCCCTCCCTCCCCGCACGTCCGAGCAGCTCCACCGCCTCCCTCCCTCCGTCCCCGCACGCCCGAGCAGCTCCACCGCCTCCCTCCCTCCCTCCCCGCACGTCCGAGCAGCTCCACCGCCTCCCTCCCTCCCTCCCCGCACGTCCGAGCAGCTCCACCGCCTCCCTCCCTCCCTCCCCGCACGCCCGAGCAGCTCCACCGCCTCCCTCCGTCCCCGCACGTCCGAGCAGCTCCACCGCCTCCCTCCCTCCCTCCCCGCACGTCCGAGCAGCTCCACCGCCTCCCTCCCTCCCTCCCCGCACGTCCGAGCAGCTCCACCGCCTCCCTCCCTCCCCGCACGTCCGAGCAGCTCCACCGCCTCCCTCCCTCCCTCCCCGCACGCCCGAGCAGCTCCACCGCCTCCCTCCCTCCCTCCCCGCACGTCCGAGCAGCTCCACCGCCTCCCTCCCTCCCCGCACGCCCGAGCAGCTCCACCGCCTCCCTCCCTCCCCGCACGCCCGAGCAGCTCCACCGCCTCCCTCCCTCCCTCCCCGCACGCCCGAGCAGCTCCACCGCCTCCCTCCCTCCCTCCCCGCACGTCCGAGCAGCTCCACCGCCTCCCTCCCTCCCCGCACGCCCGAGCAGCTCCACCGCCTCCCTCCCTACCTCCCCGCACGCCCGAGCAGCTCCACCGCCTCCCTCCCTCCCTCCCCGCACGTCTGAGCAGCTCCACCGCCTCCCTCCCTCCCTCCCCGCACGTCCGAGCAGCTCCACCGCCTCCCTCCCTCCGTCCCCGCACGCCCGAGCAGCTCCACCGCCTCCCTCCCTCCCCGCACGCCCGAGCAGCTCCACCGCCTCCCTCCCTCCCTCCCCGCACGTCCGAGCAGCTCCACCGCCTCCCTCCGTCCCTCCCTCCCCGCACGCCCGAGCAGCTCCACCGCCTCCCTCCCTCCCTCCCTCCCCGCACGTCCGAGCAGCTCCACCGCCTCCCTCCCTCCGTCCCCGCACGTCCGAGCAGCTCCACCGCCTCCCTCCCTCCCTCCCTCCCTCCCCGCACGTCCGAGCAGCTCCACCGCCTCCCTCCCTCCGTCCCCGCACGTCCGAGCAGCTCCACCGCCTCCCTCCCTCCCTCCCTCCCCGCACGTCCGAGCAGCTCCACCGCCTCCCTCCCTCCCTCCCCGCACGCCCGAGCAGCTCCACCGCCTCCCTCCCTCCCTCCCTCCCCGCACGCCCGAGCAGCTCCACCGCCTCCCTCCCTCCCTCCCCGCACGCCCGAGCAGCTCCACCGCCTCCCTCCCTCCCTCCCTCCCCGCACGCCCGAGCAGCTCCACCGCCTCCCTCCCTCCCTCCCCGCACGCCCGAGCAGCTCCACCGCCTCCCTCCCTCCCTCCCTCCCCGCACGTCCGAGCAGCTCCACCGCCTCCCTCCCTCCCTCCCCGCACGCCCGAGCAGCTCCACCGCCTCCCTCCCTCCCTCCCCGCACGTCCGAGCAGCTCCACCGCCTCCCTCCCTCCCTCCCCGCACGCCCGAGCAGCTCCACCGCCTCCCTCCCTCCCTCCGTCCCCGCACGTCCGAGCAGCTCCACCGCCTCCCTCCCTCCCTCCCCGCACGCCCGAGCAGCTCCACCGCCTCCCTCCCTCCCTCCCTCCCTCCCTCCCTCCGTCCCCGCACGCCCGAGCAGCTCCACCGCCTCCCTCCCTCCCTCCCCGCACGCCCGAGCAGCTCCACCGCCTCCCTCCCTCCCTCCCTCCCTCCCTCCCTCCGTCCCCGCACGCCCGAGCAGCTCCACCGCCTCCCTCCCTCCCTCCCTCCCTCCCTCCGTCCCCGCACGCCCGAGCAGCTCCACCGCCTCCCTCCCTCCCTCCCTCCCTCCCTCCGTCCCCGCACGTCCGAGCAGCTCCACCGCCTCCCTCCCTCCCTCCCTCCCTCCCTCCGTCCCCGCACGCCCGAGCAGCTCCACCGCCTCCCTCCCTCCCTCCCTCCCTCCCTCCGTCCCCGCACGCCCGAGCAGCTCCACCGCCTCCCTCCCTCCCTCCCTCCCTCCCTCCGTCCCCGCACGTCCGAGCAGCTCCACCGCCTCCCTCCCTCCCTCCCTCCCTCCGTCCCCGCACGCCCGAGCAGCTCCACCGCCTCCCTCCCTCCCCGCACGCCCGAGCAGCTCCACCGCCTCCCTCCCTCCCTCCCTCCCTCCCTCCGTCCCCGCACGCCCGAGCAGCTCCACCGCCTCCCTCCCTCCCTCCCTCCCTCCGTCCCCGCACGCCCGAGCAGCTCCACCGCCTCCCTCCCTCCCTCCCTCCGTCCCCGCACGTCCGAGCAGCTCCACCGCCTCCCTCCCTCCCTCCCTCCCTCCCTCCGTCCCCGCACGTCCGAGCAGCTCCACCGCCTCCCTCCCTCCCTCCCTCCCTCCCTCCCCGCACGCCCGAGCAGCTCCACCGCCTCCCTCCCTCCGTCCCCGCACGCCCGAGCAGCTCCACCGCCTCCCTCCCTCCCTCCCTCCCTCCGTCCCCGCACGTCCGAGCAGCTCCACCGCCTCCCTCCCTCCCTCCCTCCCTCCCTCCGTCCCCGCACGCCCGAGCAGCTCCACCGCCTCCCTCCCTCCCCGCACGCCCGAGCAGCTCCACCGCCTCCCTCCCTCCCTCCCTCCCTCCCTCCGTCCCCGCACGTCCGAGCAGCTCCACCGCCTCCCTCCCTCCCTCCCTCCCTCCCTCCGTCCCCGCACGTCCGAGCAGCTCCACCGCCTCCCTCCCTCCCTCCCTCCCCGCACGCCCGAGCAGCTCCACCGCCTCCCTCCCTCCCTCCCTCCCTCCCTCCGTCCCCGCACGTCCGAGCAGCTCCACCGCCTCCCTCCCTCCCTCCCTCCCTCCCCGCACGCCCTCCCTCCGTCCCCGCACGTCCGAGCAGCTCCACCGCCTCCCTCCCTCCCTCCCTCCCTCCCCGCACGCCCTCCCTCCGTCCCCGCACGCCCGAGCAGCTCCACCGCCTCCCTCCCTCCCTCCCTCCCTCCCCGCACGCCCGAGCAGCTCCACCGCCTCCCTCCCTCCGTCCCTCCCCGCACGCCCGAGCAGCTCCACCGCCTCCCTCCCTCCCTCCGTCCCTCCCTCCCTCCGTCCCTCCCCGCACGCCCGAGCAGCTCCACCGCCTCCCTCCCTCCCTCCCCGCACGTCCGAGCAGCTCCACCGCCTCCCTCCCTCCCTCCCTCCGTCCCCGCACGCCCGAGCAGCTCCACCGCCTCCCTCCCTCCCTCCGTCCCCGCACGTCCGAGCAGCTCCACCGCCTCCCTCCCTCCCTCCGTCCCCGCACGCCCGAGCAGCGCCACCGCCTCCCTCCCTCCCTCCCCGCACGCCCGAGCAGCTCCACCGCCTCCCTCCCTCCCTCCCTCCCTCCGTCCCCGCACGCCCGAGCAGCTCCACCGCCTCCCTCCCTCCCTCCGTCCCCGCACGTCCGAGCAGCTCCACCGCCTCCCTCCCTCCCTCCGTCCCCGCACGCCCGAGCAGCTCCACCGCCTCCCTCCCTCCCTCCCCGCACGTCCGAGCAGCTCCACCGCCTCCCTCCCTCCCTCCCTCCCTCCCTCCGTCCCCGCACGTCCGAGCAGCTCCACCGCCTCCCTCCCTCCCTCCGTCCCCGCACGTCCGAGCAGCTCCACCGCCTCCCTCCCTCCCTCCCCGCACGCCCGAGCAGCTCCACCGCCTCCCTCCCTCCCCGCACGTCCGAGCAGCTCCACCGCCTCCCTCCCTCCCTCCCCGCACGTCCAAGCAGCTCCACCGCCTCCCTCCCTCCCCGCACGCCCGAGCAGCTCCACCGCCTCCCTCCCTCCCTCCCCGCACGCCCGAGCAGCTCCACCGCCTCCCTCCCTCCGTCCCCGCACGTCCGAGCAGCTCCACCGCCTCCCTCCCTCCCTCCCCGCACGCCCGAGCAGCTCCACCGCCTCCCTCCCTCCCTCCCCGCACGTCCGAGCAGCTCCACCGCCTCCCTCCCTCCCTCCCCGCACGCCCGAGCAGCTCCACCGCCTCCCTCCCTCCCTCCCTCCCTCCCTCCCTCCCCGCACGTCCGAGCAGCTCCACCGCCTCCCTCCCTCCCTCCCTCCCTCCGTCCCCGCACGTCCGAGCAGCTCCACCGCCTCCCTCCCTCCCTCCCTCCCTCCCTCCGTCCCCGCACGCCCGAGCAGCTCCACCGCCTCCCTCCCTCCCTCCCTCCCTCCCTCCCTCCCCGCACGCCCGAGCAGCTCCACCGCCTCCCTCCCTCCCCGCACGCCCGAGCAGCTCCACCGCCTCCCTCCCTCCGTCCCCGCACGCCCGAGCAGCTCCACCGCCTCCCTCCCTCCCTCCCTCCCCGCACGCCCGAGCAGCTCCACCGCCTCCCTCCCTCCCTCCCTCCCCGCACGTCCGAGCAGCTCCACCGCCTCCCTCCCTCCGTCCCCGCACGTCCGAGCAGCTCCACCGCCTCCCTCCCTCCCTCCCTCCCTCCGTCCCCGCACGCCCGAGCAGCTCCACCGCCTCCCTCCCTCCGTCCCTCCCCGCACGTCCGAGCAGCTCCACCGCCTCCCTCCCTCCCTCCCCGCACGCCCGAGCAGCTCCACCGCCTCCCTCCCTCCCCGCACGTCCGAGCAGCTCCACCGCCTCCCTCCCTCCCTCCGTCCCCGCACGCCCGAGCAGCTCCACCGCCTCCCTCCCTCCCTCCGTCCCCGCACGTCCGAGCAGCTCCACCGCCTCCCTCCCTCCCCGCACGCCCGAGCAGCTCCACCGCCTCCCTCCCTCCGTCCCCGCACGCCCGAGCAGCTCCACCGCCTCCCTCCCTCCCCGCACGTCCGAGCAGCTCCACCGCCTCCCTCCCTCCGTCCCCGCACGCCCGAGCAGCTCCACCGCCTCCCTCCCTCCCTCCCCGCACGTCCGAGCAGCTCCACCGCCTCCCTCCCTCCGTCCCCGCACGTCCGAGCAGCTCCACCGCCTCCCTCCCTCCCTCCCCGCACGCCCGAGCAGCTCCACCGCCTCCCTCCCTCCCTCCCCGCACGCCCGAGCAGCTCCACCGCCTCCCTCCCTCCCTCCCCGCACGCCCGAGCAGCTCCACCGCCTCCCTCCCTCCCTCCCTCCCTCCGTCCCCGCACGCCCGAGCAGCTCCACCGCCTCCCTCCGTCCCCGCACGTCCGAGCAGCTCCACCGCCTCCCTCCCTCCGTCCCCGCACGCCCGAGCAGCTCCACCGCCTCCCTCCCTCCCTCCGTCCCCGCACGTCCGAGCAGCTCCACCGCCTCCCTCCCTCCCTCCCTCCGTCCCCGCACGTCCGAGCAGCTCCACCGCCTCCCTCCCTCCGTCCCCGCACGTCCGAGCAGCTCCACCGCCTCCCTCCCTCCGTCCCTCCCCGCACGTCCGAGCAGCTCCACCGCCTCCCTCCCTCCGTCCCCGCACGTCCGAGCAGCTCCACCGCCTCCCTCCCTCCGTCCCTCCCCGCACGTCCGAGCAGCTCCACCGCCTCCCTCCCTCCCTCCCCGCACGCCCGAGCAGCTCCACCGCCTCCCTCCCTCCCTCCCTCCCTCCGTCCCCGCACGCCCGAGCAGCTCCACCGCCTCCCTCCGTCCCTCCCCGCACGTCCGAGCAGCTCCACCGCCTCCCTCCCTCCCTCCCCGCACGTCCGAGCAGCTCCACCGCCTCCCTCCGTCCCTCCCCGCACGTCCGAGCAGCTCCACCGCCTCCCTCCCTCCGTCCCCGCACGTCCGAGCAGCTCCACCGCCTCCCTCCCTCCGTCCCTCCCCGCACGTCCGAGCAGCTCCACCGCCTCCCTCCCTCCGTCCCCGCACGCCCGAGCAGCTCCACCGCCTCCCTCCCTCCGTCCCTCCCCGCACGTCCGAGCAGCTCCACCGCCTCCCTCCCTCCGTCCCCGCACGTCCGAGCAGCTCCACCGCCTCCCTCCCTCCGTCCCCGCACGTCCGAGCAGCTCCACCGCCTCCCTCCCTCCCCGCACGCCCGAGCAGCTCCACCGCCTCCCTCCCTCCCTCCCCGCACGCCCGAGCAGCTCCACCGCCTCCCTCCCTCCCTCCCCGCACGCCCGAGCAGCTCCACCGCCTCCCTCCCTCCCTCCCTCCCTCCCTCCCCGCACGCCCGAGCAGCTCCACCGCCTCCCTCCCTCCCTCCGTCCCCGCACGTCCGAGCAGCTCCACCGCCTCCCTCCCTCCCTCCCCGCACGCCCGAGCAGCTCCACCGCCTCCCTCCCTCCCTCCCTCCCCGCACGTCCGAGCAGCTCCACCGCCTCCCTCCCTCCGTCCCCGCACGCCCGAGCAGCTCCACCGCCTCCCTCCCTCCGTCCCCGCACGTCCGAGCAGCTCCACCGCCTCCCTCCCTCCCTCCCCGCACGTCCGAGCAGCTCCACCGCCTCCCTCCCTCCGTCCCCGCACGTCCGAGCAGCTCCACCGCCTCCCTCCCTCCCTCCCCGCACGTCCGAGCAGCTCCACCGCCTCCCTCCGTCCCCGCACGTCCGAGCAGCTCCACCGCCTCCCTCCCTCCCTCCCTCCGTCCCCGCACGCCCGAGCAGCTCCACCGCCTCCCTCCCTCCGTCCCTCCCCGCACGTCCGAGCAGCTCCACCGCCTCCCTCCGTCCCCGCACGCCCGAGCAGCTGCCTTTCACAGCGTTACATCAGCGAGGAGGAGGAGCCCAGGGAGGTAGTAGCATGGAGTGAGAGAGGGGGTAACGTTGGGCAGAGAGAGAGAGAGTGAGTACAATACAGTAGCGGGAACCGAGCGGCACACAGTGAGCAGAACCATGGAGCTGAAGACATCCCCCTCAGCCTCTCTCGACAGCAGGAAATCGCTGAAGAGCTACGGAGCAGTGGAAGAAACCGAGTGGAGTAGGCTGACCGCGGGAAAAGGCAAGTACTCGCCTTGTAGCCGGCTATCACCGCAGGTTACATGTTAAACTACTCACTGTGTGTTGATGTGGCAAAATTGCAGGACAGATAGATTTGATGCAACACGATGATGTCCACAAAAAAAATCATGCCTGACTTTTTGAAGCAGTCTTTTAACGCATAGCGTCTGTGCTGTGTTTCGTGCAGAATCCACCAGTATTATTTGATCCCAACCGCTGCTCTGACCTCCTTCCCGGAGATAGTTACAATGGGAATAATCATGGAGATTACAGACCGGTGCCGTGCCGGCAATGAAAACATTGTGGGAATCCCGAAGTAGCTTTCCTGTGTAACAAATGGACTAAACCCAAAACTCAGATCTGTTTTTGTTCACTGCAATGTAAAAAACAATGCAATTAAAATTCTTTAGTTTAAATATCATTTCTTTTTGTGGATTATTTTTGCAAAGATAAAGTTTTAAGTTTTCGTGGCTTGTATTTAGTTTGGCCAAAATGTTTTATTTTGTGTTGTTTATTTTATACGCAATATTCAAACACAAATCTTAAAACTTAACTGACAGAATATGATCGTTAAAAATAATCCGGTCGTTGACAAATGGTATATATAATGGGGGGGGGGGATAAATTATGATTGGGTAAATATATTTCACGTTTAATGCTCGGCTCATTACGGATATGTGAGGTAGTCTCAAAGTGACACAGTATTTGTGGGATTTACAATTAAGTAAAACGAATAAAATACGGGGAAAGCTGCGAGTTCATCAGCGCCAGTAAAATCGCCAAGGTGGTGCTTTATTTCTGTTTGTAGCTCTGTATATTCAATCAAAGACAGAAGATTCTTTTGTCGGATACATGCAAATAGATGTCCAATATCTTATTCCTGGTAAATCAGCCGAGGCATCAGGCATGTTTGGGAGAGGAGGAAGCAGATCTGAGTCAACAAATATTAACCATTTGAAAAGCTGGCAAGGACCATGAATAATCCATCTGCATAATCGAACCCCTGAAGGGATCAGTGTAAACCCACGCACAATGTACAAACCTTAAAACAAATAGAGAATCAAGAATCCGTATTTTATTTTTGAGTGCAGTTTTCTTAGATAACATGAATATTTATTGAATAATAAATCAGGATTTTAGTGTACTATGATTGTTTTCCCAATGCTTTTTATTTAATAGAACAATGACATGCAGTGTATGTAATTTTTAAATTGTCCATTTAAAATGGAATAGAAAACAGTGTAGTGCAGTATTCCTGAAGATGGGTTGCAATTAAATAATATGTTAGTTGTGAAATATGCTGAATCTTGTACACTTTCCATTTAATTTTACAGAACACACTGTTTATGATAGTGAACTTGTATCAGATTTCAGAAGAGTGATTCTAGTATAACTTTCTATAAACATCAGAATATAATTCTGTATAAAGCCTTAGGTTTATAGTTTACCTGTTATAATGATTTGTATTTGGCTAGGATAATTGTATTTACATGTTGCCATCAATGTGATTTGGTTCCAATAACATTATAGTAGCTTTTAAGAGACAATTCTACAATGTAGCTCCTTTAAATATCATATCATGCTAACAGTGGTGAATATTTTAAATGCCATGATCAATTGTATTGCTCTCCTAAATAATTAAATATTTACACCTAATATCTATGTGGAATAGGATGTGGAAATGTACCCCAAAACCCTGTGGGTTTAGTATTTTATATCAGACAAAAATCTCCTTTCTTGTGATATTTCGATATAGAATGCACATTTTTCAATCTCAACCAGAAATATTTTGATAGTTAAATAAAATTAAATATGTCACATAGCAAATCACACATACACATATACTGTATCTATATATAGTTATATACAAACACTTAATAATGTATATTTATGACAAATCCAAGGAATAGACTTGTATAAGCTGTATAAATCACCATAAGCTTATTGTTTGTAATATTTTGTGTTCATCTTCCACAATAAAAGCACATTGAGATAAAACTAAAATAATTTGAATTATGAACCATAATCTTCAGAATAATTGTTGATATTTTTCTATTTAATTTCATAAGAATGGGATTTTGTTGTGCTTCTTACAATTTGATAATGAATTTTATATCAGGTGTCACCTGAAAAGTGATTTCTGTATGACTTATTAAAACTGGAACAAAATTAAGAAGAAAGCCTTGGATACAGAATACAATAGACCAGAGTACAGAATTAAATGAACAGTCAGGCAAGTCACTTCATTATTTCAAAAAGAAAATGAATGATTTCCTTTGATGTTTTCTTGCCCAGATCTTGTGTCACTTTATTGTGCAGAAGCATTTCATGAAGGTACTGGGCAAATAGGTATTTTATTATTAGGTATTAATAATTTGAACCTGACCAGACAGAGCAAAACTGCAAATAACATGAAAAAAATTTGGAAATTTATAGTAAATAGTGAGATAGTAACAAACTCCAAGACGACACAGAAAGATAAATGAAACCAGGTAGGTGGTTAGCAGGCAAAAGGTAGCAGAGAGATAAGTGAAGTTATGCTTTGTGACAGAAAGTTCAAAGGAAAGCAATTGAACTGTAACATTTTCTAAAGTGCCATTTGAAGAATTGTGCCCAGCTCTAGTGGAACTCTAGTAAGGGTTTGGGACCTGGAGAAGGTACAGTGAGCTTTATTAGGATGGTACTATTGATGAAAGCCTTGGTTTGTGTGAAGGAACAAGAACTGGGATTGTTCCCCAATGATTAGAGAAAGTAAAAGGGAAAATTGGTAGTAGTGGTCAAATTTATAGAGGACTTTGATAAAGTAGATTTAAAAAAAGACTGTTTTCAGTGGGAGACAGATGAATGAACAGTGCAGATAAATCAAATATAATAAGGGAAAGAAACAGAGGTGACAAGTTTGGACTATTACGGTCTGACTACAGGCCGGAGAAGAGCGATGGAAACGGATTCAATAAAAAAATCCAAAAAAAATTGGATAAATACTTGAAAAAGAAGAAGAGATATCTGGCTAAGTTGAAAAAACAAAAAAAAAGGATAAATTGCATCATCTTTCGAAGAGTCAGCACGGCTGTGGTGGGCAGATTGGTCTTGTTTGGTTCTACATTGTTCTGTGAGTGATGTGTCCAAACAATCAAAAAGTGCAAGATCAATGTAAAAAGTAGGATGCAGTAGTTACATGTTATAGGTTTACTATAAACAGACCAAACTGCAAGAATTTTTAACAGAGACAGAAATATGGCAAATAGGAGGATTATTTCCACAATATTAAGACGGACTTCAATAAGGATTAACAGGGAGCAAAAAGGATTTAGGAAATATCAAAGATTGCAAGACTCATGCAAGAACTGTCTACAGACCCATAGAGTAGAGATGTGATATGAAGATTTATCTGTACAAAACTAGGAAAAATCACATGGCTTGAATAATTTTGTATAATATGAAGCTTCAACATCAATGTTTTTAGGAGAATAGTGTAGTTCAAGCTGTAAAGGAGAGAATTGATGGCATATATTCACAATGCCTTAGAGCCAGTGTCTTAGAACACTGAAAGAGGCCAGACTGGGTTTAATGATGAATCATAGGATAGACCCATTTCAGCAGTGACTAGAATTAATTTACTATCTATCGGTAAGGGAAATTCTTGCAAATAGCAACCATGATAAACTGAATCTGATATTAGATTTCAAAGGACAAAGATGAGTCACTAATTTTAAATTTTAACAAATTTCAAAAAACTGGAGACATAGGGTTATAGAGTCAGTGAATAATGCAGTACGGAAATAGGCCCTTTGGCCCAACTCATCATGCTGGCCAAGATGCATGATGGTATTTCAATTTGCCTATGGTAGTTCAAGTCCCTCTAATCTGAGGAATACATTGAATGCAGTGCATTGGGCAGAGATGAGAAGTTTATGGATAAGCCATACTGGGGAGCAGTAAACAGTGAATTGCTGAGTGTGCATTGACCCAGTACATGTCTTTGAAAAGCAGCCATGATGAGCAGATCCGCTGAAAAAAAAGTAAAAGGAAAATGGAAGCCAAAGACTTGTAAGGGACAGCCCATGGACAGTAAACAAAGTTATAGGAGCTGCAATAATGAATATGATTTTGTAAGTCAAATCAAGCTAATAGAATTAATAGATATTATCATGCTAGACCCCTTGTGTGCACGCCAGTCACACTTCCATTTCATGACAATTTGGCTCCCATTACCCTCTCACCTTTGTCTCTGCCATCCCTCCACAAGCAAAGCAGATGCAAGAACTGATTAAGCCACAAGCAGAGATGGCACCTCGACCACAAGAACTTTCGGTCTGTTGTTTTCCCAGTCCCAAAGAAGGGTCTTGGCCTGAAACATTGACTATTTGTTCACTTCCATAGATGCCATCCGACCTGCTGGGTTCCTCCAGCACTTTTTGTATGTTACTTTGTCAATTGTTTTTCGACTGTTGCTTAAGATATCGGATGTTTGGAGGAATTTAGAAGCAGCTGAAAATATCTTTAAAAAATTAAAGTCAGAATCAGAATCAGGTTTCTTATCACTGGCATGTGACTTGAAATTTGTTAACTTAGCAGGAGCAGTTCAATGCAATACATAATCTAGTAGAGAAGAAAATATACTAATAATAAATAAAATAAAAATAATAATAGTCAATAAACAAGTAAATCAATTACTTATATTGAATAGATTTTTAAAATGTGCAAAAACAGAAATAATGTATATTTTAAAAATAGTGAGGTAGTGTCCAAATATTCAATGTCCAGTTAGGAATCAGATGGCAGAGGGGAAGACGCTGTTCCTGAATCGCTGAGTGTGTGCCTTCAGGCTTCTGTACCTTCTACCTGATGGTAACAGTGAGAAAAGGGCATGCCCTGGGTGCTGGAGGTCCTTAATAATGGACACTGCCTTTCTGAGACATCGCTCCTTAAAGATGTCCTGGGTACTTTGTAGACTAGTACCCAAGATGGAGCTGACTAGATTTACAACCTTCTGCAGCTTCTTTCAGTCCTGTGCAGTAGCCCCTCCATACCGGACAGTGATGCAGCCCGTCAGAATGCTCTCCACAGTACAACTATAGAAGTTTCTGAGTGTATTTGTTGGCATGCCAAATCTCTTCAAGCTCCTAATAAAATTTAGCCGCTGTCTTGCCTTCTTTATAACTACATCAATGTGTTGGGACCAGGTTAGATCCTCAGAGATCTTGACACCTGGGAACTTGAAGCTGCTCACTCTCTCCACTTCTGGCTGATTTATAAAAGTATAAAATGCCAAATATACATTTAACATGTAAATTAAATAGAAACATTAATACTCTTTTAAATAATATGAAAGGAAATGCAAGCTTTACCTTCTTTCTCTTGATAGTGGTGGTCGGTGACCCCTTTCAGCTGAATTAGACCACAGGAGATATGATGGTTACAGCTGGAGTGAAGTTGAGGGCATAGAGATGAAATAGAATTGGCCTGTCAGCTTAGTACTCTATAGATGTCCCTGGTGAATCTGGTAAAGTCAGAGGTTAGTTAAGCGGAAAGATGCAGGCAATGCTGTAATGTAGATTAACAGCATGGCAGACTTGTTAAATTGTTATTGTATGTCTGGTTTCATATTTAAATAAATTGGGACTGTAAAAAAATGAGACTTTAAAATAAATCAGAAGAGGACCTTTGTGGATTTATGTAGATTTAAAATGGTAATTGCAAAAATAATGGAACCCATGAAAGAGAATTTTCCGAATGTTGATACCATCTGCCCCATGGTATTAAAAGCAATATTTGATGAATTAGATAAGTACTTCATTTTCCAAAGTTCAAAATCCAGTAACTGTGCATTTAGATTAGAGTGCTTCAATTGACAGTCCATTACATAGGAAAAAGTGAAGGAAGAAAATAATTAAATAAAGTCCAGTTGCTTTATATTAATTGTGGGAAATTTTGAATACTTAAATAAATATGAATTGGTTAGAGCTATTGTGAATTTATAACAAGGTAGCATAACACTATTACAGTGCCAATGATCAGCGATCAGGATTTAAACCCTGCTGCTGCCTGTAAGTAATTCTGCGTTCTTCCTGTGACCGTGTGGGTTTCCTCCGGGTGCTCTGGTTTCCTCCCACATTCCAATGACATACAGGTTAGGTTGTGGGCATGCTACGTTAGTGCCGGAAGCATGGCAACACTTGCGGGCTGCCCCCACCATATCTTCGGACTGTGTTGGCTGTTGATGCAAATGATACATTGCACTGTATGATTTGATATTTCAATGTATGTGTGACAAATAAAACTAATCTTATCCTATAGTTCAACAATACATGTTGAGGAAATGTTGGCATGTACAGGGAAAACAGTGGATGGCGTCTGCAACTTGGCAGAGAGGGACTTCAGTCATAAGTTCAGAAGTACCTCTTTTTGTTTCGGAAAGGTCAGGTGTGCTAAAGCATCTCAGAGACACTGTAATCATAATTCATTTTCAAGAAAGGAGACAAATCCAGTTGTGGAAACTGGAAAGTGGTCTTCTTGCTGCCTATCATAGAGAAAGTCCTCCTCAAGTGTCTCCTTTGAGTGGCTGAAGGACAGTTTCCAAATTGTCGTGTGGATTTTGTCCAGCAGAGGCAATGTGTACATCTTTACAAAGTGAAAACACTGAGATTAGTATAGAGAGCAACATAATCCGCAGTACATGGGCCTCTTGGACCTCACAGAAATCTTTGACTCTGTCAAGTGACAACTTGCAATATTTCAGTTTCCATAGAAGAGTATCTCCATCCCACAGCTGCCAGATGAAGGCAAACAAAGTCACTGGCCTATACTACACAATGATCCTTGTGTACAGGTAAGTCAGAAGGCTGAGCTCCAAGTAAACATAAACTTGCTCACTGATGTGAATGATAGAATTGGTCATAGTCATAGTCATACTTTATTGATCCCAGCGGAAATTGGTTTTCGTTACAGTTGCACCATAAGTAATTAAATAGTAATAATAAAACCATAAATAGTTAAATAGTAATATGTAAATTATGCCAGGAAATAAGTCCAAGACCGGCCTATTGGCTCAGGGTGTCTGACCCTCCAAGGGAGGAGTTGTAAAGTTTGATGGCCACAGGCAGGAATGACTTCCTATGACACTCTATGTTGCATCTCGGTGGAATGAGTCTCTGGCTGAATGTACTCCTGTGCCCAACCAGTACATTATGTAGTGGATGGGAGACATTGTCCAAGATGGCATGCAACTTAGACAGCATCCTCTTTTCAGTCACCACCGTCAGAGAGTCCAGTTCCATCCCCACAACATCACCGGCCTTACGAATGAGTTTGTTGATTCTGTTGGTGTCTGCTACCCTCAGCCTGCTGCCCCAGCACACAACAGCAAACATGATAGCACTGGCCACCACAGACTCGTAGAACATCCTCAGCATCATCCGGCAGATGTTAAAGGACCTCAGTCTCCTCAGGAAATAGAGATGGCTCTGACCCTTCTTGTAAACAGCCTCAGTGTTCTTTGACCAGTCCAGTTTATTGTCAATTTGTATCCCCAGGTATTTGTAATCATCACCATGTCCACACTGACCCCCTGGATGGAAACAGGGGTCGCCGGTACCTTAGCTCTCCTCAGGTCTACCACCAGCTCTTTAGTCTTTTTCACATTAAGCTGCAGATAATTCTGCTCACACCATGTGACAAAGTTTCCTACCGTAGCCCTGTACTCAGCCTCATCTCCCTTGCTGATGCATCCAACTATGGCAGAGTCATCAGAAAACTTCTGAAGATGACAAGACTCTGTGCAGTAGTTGAAGTCAAGGTGTAAATGGTGAAGAGTAAGTATCGGAATTTGATTGTAGGTTTACTGTCCGTGAAACCAAGGTTCTCTTTCAACCTTTCCCCACTATGTAATACTATTCTCTAACAATAATGATTCCATGGTTGGACACTGAGAATCACTTCCTAAATCCCAGAAGGCACCTCTCAGCTAAAGCATCCACCAAACATGAATTTCACCTTAGGTGCACCAGCACAACCTTTGACCATCTGAAGAAAAGGGGGCTTAAAAATCTCAAAGTCTACTGAGCAGCTTTGATACCTGCTCTTCCTCACATGAGTTTCCTACGGCAGGCATTTGAAAGCACCAGTGAAATGTCAGTGCCAACTTGTCCACATCAGTGTTCCTCTCCCAGGCCAAAGTCTGCACAATTGTGTGCCTAATTACACTTGTGAGCTCATTGCCACAGAGCTTGCATGCAGATTTCAACAGGGACTCGATCCTGAACTCCATCAAGTTGAGAGATTGTCAGAGAACAGCAGAAGCAATTCAAGAATGTTCTTCAAATTCTGATGAGAAAGTGTAACCACCCCTCCCGTTCCTGTGTTTACAACTCAAGTGCATTCCACATGAGCATCAACTAGCCAAACCGGATACCTGCTGGCTCATCAACATTGCCCCACACTGGCTTCATCAGCCCCCTTGGCACCAGCGGAATTGGAGTGGAAGTAAGTCATATTTAGTACTGGGGGACTGCTTGAAAAGAAGATTGTTTTAAAAATCACAGAACTGAATGAAACTCCTCAAGTAATCTATGCTAAGATTTATTCACACATTTCCTCAAGACGTACAAGGAGGCTATATGGCCCATGAGTATATTTTTTTAAATTTATTCATTTACGGGATGTAGGCATCACCAGCTAAGCCAGTATTTATTGCCCATTCCTAGTTGCCCTTGAGAAGGTGGTGATGAGCTGCCTTCTTGAACCGCTGCCGTCCCTGACGTGTAGGTACACCCATGGTGCTGTTAGGGAGGGAATTCCATGATTTTAACTCAGTGACAATGAAGGAATAGTGATATGTTTCCAAGTAGGGTGGTGAGTGACTCGGAGGGGGATTTCCAAGTCGTGTTCCCAGGTATCTGCTGTTCTCGTCCTTCCAGATGGTAGTGGTCGTGGGTCTGGAAGGTGCTATCTTAGGAACTTTGGTGTGTTGTGGTGCAGTGCATCTTGTAGATAGTACACACTGCTGCAACTGTTCATTGATGGTGGAGGGATTGGGTGCTTGTGGAAGGGGTACCAATCAAGTGGGCTGCCTTGTACTGGATGGTGTCAAGTTTCTGTGTTGACGGAGCTGAACTCATCCAGGCGAGTGACGAGTATTCCATTACACTGCTGACCTGAGCCTTGTAGATGGTGGACAGGCCTTGGGAGTCAGGAGGTGATTTCCATACACAGGATTCCTAGCCTTTGACCTGCTCTGGTAGCCATGGTGTTTATATAGCTCGACCAGTTCAGTTTCCTATCGATTGTAACCCCCAGGACGTTGATAGTAGGGGTTCAGTACGCTGGCCCTCAGACCAGACCATTTGCTTACCGCCTGTCTCCTGCTTACTTCCTTGTAACCCCTTCTCACTGATGCTCATTAAAACCACGATGATTCTCCTACCACCCTCCTCCAGAGCAGACTCGATAGACCGAACGGACTAATTTTACAGCAACCAATTAATCTGACAACCAGCATGTCTTTGAGATGTGTGAGGACGCTGAGTCACTGGATAAACCCATGGGGGAAACACACAACACAGAGGAACAGACTTGGAGCTGTAAGGCAGTCCACTCCCTGCAGGTCTCCTGTACCACACACTCAGAATAATGTAAATTCAATCTCCCAAATGAATCTCATTTGGAAAAGGGAGCCCAGAACTTAAAAAAATAAAGGTTAAATATTATATTTGACTTGCACTTACTGTAAAATAAAAGAGTCAACTTTATTATACTTGCTGATTCATAATATGGCTGTGTATAGCAGAACAACTAACACAACCACTTCACAACATCAGCAATCACCAATCAGGGTTTGATTCCTGCCACAGTCTGTGAAGAATTTTTGTGTTCTCCCTGTGACTGTATATTCCTTCAGGGTGCTCCAGTTTTCTCCCACATCTTAAAGAGGTACAGGTTAGGGTTGGTAAGATGTGGTTATTTGAGCTACTGTCATTTTCCTGACAGCTTGAACCAGTGCGGCTATTCTCCTCCGACCTCTCTCATTAACAAGGTGTTTTTTGCCCACAGAATTGGATGTCTTTGTTTGTTTTGCACAATTCTCTGTAAATCCTGGCACCAACAATCATTCCATGGTCAAAGTCACTTGCATCACATTTCTGGTGTTTGATCTGGACAACAACTGAATTTCTTGACCATGTCTATGTGCTCTAATACGTTAAGTTGCTGCCACTTGATTGGCTGACTAGATATTTGCATTAACGAGCAGGTGTATAGATGTACCTAATAAAGTGGCCACTGAATGGAAATATGTCTGTTTTTCCAGTATACTTGTGCACCTACAATTGAGAGCTTCATTTTTTTTATCCTCAAAAAGTCTGATGGTTTCTTGCAGTAAGAGGAATGCATTTGGCTTAATTGAACTTTTTAAGGTGACATTTGAGTGAACACTGTGCATCGTGTTGATAACCTTTGATTTATGAAGTCTTGCTTTCATATTTTACAAGTTTATTTAACAAAATTATTATTTTTTTACAAATGCCACAACATCTTCCAGATTAAAATGGCGCTGGTGAACCTCAGCAGCTTCTGGCTAGTGGCTAATAAAACAAAGAAAACAACAAAATACTTGTTAATGACGCTTTTTCTGGCAAACAATCATCGCAAGTAATAGTCGGTAACTTCCCTTTGGACTTGGAGGCAATTTGACGTGGCAGAACCAAAATGAGGTGAAGCGGTGGGCTGGTTACCGAGAGCGAGGAAGACTCGAGGTTCAATTCTTTTAAGCGCTGTGCCGCAGGCTCAGGCACTAGAGCGTATGGAAGTGGCTGAACTCGACGTTTGGATGGAGGTGTAAGCACCGTGCTGATTCAGAAAGGTTGGTTACAGGCTGAGTCAAGTAATTGGGATCCTGGCCACAGAGCACATCGAGTCGATTGAACCCGATGTTTGGAGGCCAATTTAGGCCAGGCTAGTTTGAAAAAGTCAGGGTGTCGGGGCCCGACGTGAGAGACGGGCCAGTTCAGATTGCTGCTCGATGACTTGGCACTGCGCTGAACTATGGGCTCTCTTTGCAGACTTCAATTCAAAGCGCTACTTGCTTGTGGTTGTTGTTTGCATGATGTGTTTTTCTCTCTGCACAATGGGTGCTCGATGGTCTTTTGTTAAAGGATTCTTTTGGGTTTCTTTATTTTCTGGCTGCCTGTAAGGAGACGAATCTCAAGGTTGTATAAAACCATATAAGAGCAGAATTAGGCCATTTGGCCCATCAAGTTGCCTCGCCATTTCATCATGGCTGATCCAATTTTCCTCTCAGCCCCAATCCCCTGCATTCGCCCCATATCCCTTCAAGCCCTGACCATTCAAGAATCTATCAACCTCTACCTAAATCTACATAAAGACTTAGCCTCCACAGCTGCCTGTGACCAAGAATTCCACAGATTCACCACTCTCTGGCTAAAGAAATTCCTCCTCACTCTGTTCTAAAAGGATGCCCCTCTATTCTGAGGTTGTGTCCCCTAGTCTTAGACTCTCCCACCATTGGAAACATCTTCTCCACATCCACTCTATCAAGGCCTTTCACCATTCGATAGGGTTCAATGAGGGCTCATTCTTCTGAATTCTAGTGAATATAAGCCCAGAGCTGTCAAACATTCTTCATACGACAAGCCGTTCAATCCTGGAATCATAACGTATCTGTACTTTGATCATAAATGCACTCTAGACTTCTTACATGTTGACAAGCTTCCTGTTGCAATTCCTGGAACCCTGCTTACAGTTAACACATTGAATCTGCATTTTAGTTTGTTTCTTCACAATTAGCATTTCTGAAAATCCAGTCCTAAAATCTATGTTTATTAATTTGCTGATATAAGGGGGGATAATTGTAAGGTGATTGGATAAAAGTATAGGGGTTATGGCAGAGTTAGGGTTTTTACACAGCGAGTGGTAAATGCGTGGAACGTGCTGCCAGGGTTGGTGGTAGAGGCAGATACTTTAGGGACATTTCGTAGACTCTTAGATGGGCACATGGATGAAAGAAAAATGGAGGGGCGTGTGGGAGGGAGGGGTTAGATTGATTTTGGAGCAGGTGAAAATGTCAGCACAACATAGAGGACTGAAGGGCCTGTACTGTACTGTTAATTGTTCTTTCTTCTTTTTCTACTTGTATGTAAAAACTTGGTGTCTATTGATATTTTGTCCCAATTGCAAGCTTTATACAACTCTATATTTAAGGATCAATGATGAACAGTTATAAAGTATAAATAATCTTATATTCCTCTAACAAGGTTACCAGCATCAAAGATATTTCAGATATCCTGCAGATATTTCATAATTTAGTATCTGTGCTGTTAACATAGATTATATATTTAAATTATTCAATTAGTTTATTAGTATTGAAATTAATGTAAAGAGCTTCATTTTGCTTTTAATCAACAACCCCATTTTACATGTGCCGTCATTAGGTGGCTTCTTTGTTTATATGCAAAGTGCTTCCATCAAGCAATTACAACATGAGGATATAATTTCAGCTGCAACTATTCTCTGAGCAGCCTAATTCTGAGAAACGCTTTCCTCTCCATCTCCAAGGCTGATAAGAAATTAATGACTGGCAGAAAGTCAGAATGCCTCAGAGGACTCTGCATTTAATAAATTGCTTCCAAAATCTTGTCACTGCAGTTATGTCGACAAACACAAAAGCAGGTGTACATCGTAAGTTCCTACTGGCAACAAATAGAATGTGTGGGAGAGGGAGGACTGTTGCCAACGGCATCGACTAATTTCTGTCCCTTTTCATATTAATTATAGAGCCTTGAGGCACATTAGTACAACTAACTGTTGATGGCTTATCAGAGAATAATAGCCACCTTATCAATGATTTCACATCCACTAAAATAGTGTACACATGTTATATCTGAAGCCCTGTCGGTGAAAAATTCACCTGAACATTAAGGATGAAGATTGAGAAATCACGTCATGCTGAGGAACGTTTATTTATATGCATTTGATGTATTATTCAAAACACCAGAATTGTAAAAAAAATCAGTGGTTTCAACATTCAAGTACATTTAATATCAAATAATGTATAAGTTAAACAACCTTGAGATTTGCTTGCTCACTGGTAGTCACAAAGCAAGAAACACGAAAGAACCCAGTTTAAAGACAACAAAGGTAAAAATGAGCACTCGATGTGCAAAGGAAAGAAGAGAAAAAATACAAAACATGCAAACAATTGAAGTGACCAACAGCGTTCCAAACCAAAACTGAGATTTCAGGTCCAAACGCTGAAGCAGCCCGGAGTAGGCCCAAAGCCTAGCTTATCAGTTCATCATATTAGCGGGCATGGAGCACAGTAGCCAAGGCAGTCTTCATAGCCTCAGTGCCATGGAGACTGGAGACTGTAGTTTAATATTGGCTCCACAAAATACACAGTTTTCCTCCTAGATAATCAATATACTAAATGAGCTGCACGAAGGAAAACGGAGAGGCATCCAACGTGTCCAGTGCTTGCCTGGATAATACATGATTTTGGCCTCGTTAGGTGTGGCCTGCATAAGGCGTGTCACTTCAGTAGAAGGAAGTTTTCATAAATGTTTCTGGGTCCCTCTTCATTGTTACTTTAAAAGGGCTTTGCTTGCTGAGACTGAAGCTGGGAACCTGATTCCCTGAGGTCACCATCCCCATCCTCCCAATCTTGATTCTGGCCTGGCCAAAGATCGAACTACCACTCTCTTCTCTGTACCCCTACCTCTCCACTGCAATCACCAGGACGACCGTTATAATCATGATTATATCAATCCCTGCCAACCAGAATGGATCTTCAGTCCTAGTCACTCCCTCACAAGCAAACAGGGTGAATGCACACAGTCTTTCTCCTTGGGAAGGGGAACTAAAAATAGAAGGCATAGGCTTAAGGTGAGAGGTGGAAGGTTTTAAAGAAAACCTCTACTAGCAGACAGTGATGCCTGTACTGAAAGTGATTTAGGCAGGTTCAGTCACAACATTCAAAAGATGTAGATAGGAGGTATTGGAGGGATATGAGTCAAATGCAAGCAAATGGTACTAGCTTGCTAAGTAGCATGATCAACATAGATGTGATGGGCCAAAGGGTCTCCTTTCATGTTGTGTTACTCTATGACTATGTCTATGAGCATGCGAATAGCCATTGGTCACAAAGTCTGCAAGTGTTATTCCGTAGTGTATGAATTATTAGTTCCTTTGTATTATAAAATTCCAGAGCAACTGGAGCATGCGTTCCCTGAATTAATTTCGCTGAATGGTCACTGACTTAGCAGGGCAAAACCCACAAGGGACGTTTCGGGCCGAGACCCTGCATCGGGATCAGAAAAAAAGATGAGAAGTCAGAGCAAGAAGTTGGGGAGAAGAAGCACAAGGTGGCAGGTGATAGGTGAAACCGGGGGGGGGGGGTGAAGTAAAGAGTTGGGAAGTTGATTGGTGAAAGAGGTAAAGGGCTGGAGAAGGAAGAATCTGGTAGGACAGGGTAGAAGATCTTGGAAGAAAGGGAAGGATGAGGAGCACCAGAGGGGTGTGTTGGACAGGTAAGGAGATAGGAGAGAGAGGGAAACAGGAGTGGGGATAGTTGAAGGAAGTGTGGGGGGGCAGGAATATCAGAAGTTTGAGAAATCAATGTTTACGCTGAGTTCCTCCAGCATTTTGTGTGTTTTGGCTTGGATTTCCAGCATCTGCAAATTTTCTTGTGTCATTGAATTAACATATCTTTCCTACCTCCAAGCACTTTCCAGTCAAAGAATGTTGTCTTTGACATCTAAACCAAATAGTGTACCTTCAACAAAGCAATACTCTATGAAAGAATTAGACCAACTTATGCATTGGTGTAGACATGAATCTTCCAACACAGAGGCAGCTCAGTCCATTGAATGTTGACCACTCATTGGTCTATTGTGTTTTTTTAGTATGTACTGTGAATGCCTGCAAGAAAATGAATACTATATGCTGACATATATGCACTTCATTAATAAAGTTATTTTGAACACTTAAGCAAGTGCTGAAATTCTGTGATTAATGATGTGTTCAGAGGAGCTTTAGATAAATGCACTAAATGCGGACAATTAGTGAAATGAATGGTTGCAATCTAAGCTTAAACCCAAACACCTGAGAGGAATCTTCCAGAAACTTCCCGCAGTGAGATGGGGGAGGAATGTTGTTAGTCTGTCAGCTGCGGCTGATCCTTACAGATGTAAATTGGAAAATGCAGGCGGTGAGCTTCGTGGGGAATTGGATTCCCAGGGCAGAGGAGCTGAAGTAACAAGCTACACGCCCGTCTTCAGTCCTGGGGGAGCTTCAGTGAATGGACGTGTAACCTCTTAATTAAACTTCAATCTACAATCTGTCTTCGTATTAAACATCAAGGTCACACTGAAATACTCACTGGTCCATAACTGAAAAATACATATTTTTAAATAAATAGAGCCAGAACTGACTTTTTTTGTGTGATTCTGAGGCAGGTGAAGTGCTCTCAGGGTAATCACCATCACAAAATTATAGCAACCAATTCATCAGACTGAAAGCATAATAATGCTGTATTGTTATTTAATTTTGCCTTTTTACACTGGCTTCGAGAAAGGGCCTCTATAATTCCATGACAATAAATTATACTGCTGCCTGGCCTTCAGAGCTCTCATTACCATATTCCTCTGTTGAGCTCTACCAGCATTAGACTAGAAGATATAGGAGCAGAATTAGGCCATTCGGCCCGTTGAGCCTGCTCTACCATTTCATCATGGCTGATCCAAGTTTCCTCTCAGCCCCAAACTCCTGCTTTCCCTTCACATCCCTTTATGCCCTGACCAATCAAGAATCAACCTCTGCCTTAAATATCCATAAAGACTTGGCATCCACAATTCTGGCAGAGAATTCCACAGCTTCGCCATCCTCTGGCTAAAGAAATTCCTCCTCATCTCCAGTCTAAAAGGACCCCCCTCTATTCTGAAGCTGTGACCTCTGGTCTTAGCCTTTCCCATGCTGGTATGAAAGTTATCCTCAAAGGCAACCAGGATTGTTTTGTGCATTTCCTAAGTATCTGATATAAGTTAGAACAGGTAGCATACAGTAAACTATCCTTGCCCTCCTTCCTGCAGTATCTGGGAGTGTCCATGTAAATACTGAGAAAATACCCTTTATTGTAGGATAAATGCACTAATTTTTTTTTAAACCCATGCAGAAACTTGTTTCACATCTATAGAGAGAGGTTTTGTTGACTTTGGCAGCTCCCTGGGATTGTGGATGATAAGCTTCCATTCCTACTTGGAGGGGAGAATGATGCCTGTGCATGGATTCTGAGCAGTTACCACAAGGGCTTGACAGAGCAAGGGCTTAGTCTCTTGGCAAGCAATTTATTTACTTATTGAGATACAGCACAGAATAGCCCCTTTGGCCCTTTGAGCCATGCTGCCCAGCAATCCCCTGATTTAATCCTGGCCTAATCACAGGACAATTTACAATGACCAATTGACCTACCAACCTTAGGAAACCGGAGCACCCAGAGGAAACCCATGCAGTCGCGGGGAGAAGTGCAAACTCCTTACAGACATCGGCAGGGATTGAACCCGGGTTGCTGGTACTGTAAAGCGTTGTGCTAACCACTACACTACCATGCCGCCTGAGTCGATAGATGACCACGATTTACCGCATGAGCCTAGAACACACACATGAACCTGTGGACATTTACATTCGCAACAGAGATGTGCCCTGGCTACATGAATACTTGGAAAAATTCTTGCCCACATTGTTTTCCTCAGCTCTCCTCCCTCACACTCTGGCTTGACAGTGACTAAACCTCCATGCTGTCTTGGGTAGAAAATTCGAAAACTCCTGGGTGAAGAAGAATCTTCTCATTTTCGTCCTTAATGGGGCTGGTCGGCAGCAGGATATCCGTATGCTACTTGGTCACTTAGAAGATAATGGGTACCATTATAGATTAGGTGATTACATGGACTGGTGGTACCTGAACGTGGAAATATAGCTGTTATAGTTAATTTGAAATATAGAATCTAATAGAGCAAGAAAATGATTACATCAATCTAATAATGATCAAAATTTCTCAGAAGAATGGCTTGATTAAGTAAAACTGAATGAGCTGTTAGAAAATATAATGATATGTAAATTAAGGAAATTATTTTGGTTTGGTGTCAGTCAGTATTAATGAAATAGTGGTTTATAAAGCTGCAGCAAAGATAATTTTGATTGATGACAAAAGTCGCAACTTGTAATTTTCACAGTTTATCTGATGGGTTTTCTCTTTATTTTCACAGTCGCAGATCAGCTTGACATTATCTCCATGGCTGATTTGACTACAACTCCAGACGAAATTGAGATGGAAATGGCACGGATCCAACGGCTTCGGGAGGTGCTAGTCCGGAGGGAATCAGAGCTGCGATTTATGTAGGTATTTGGGTATCTGGTTCACCGTCAAACTCTGCTGAGTGAGTTACTTCTACAGATGAACTGTGATTGTTGGTTCTTGAGTACAGAAAGTTTAACATTTAACAGCACCACTTTAATAAATGTTTATTTGGTTCAGTTCAGTGGCAATTTTTGATTTTTAATGGATTAGGCAAAATTACTTAATTTCAGTTAATAAAAATCTTTAGTCAACAAGCTTCTTTTGATGCTAAAAGCAAAAGGACTAGGCAGGACTTTTCAGGTTAAATCTCTAATCTGGTTTGATATCCAACAAAGCACCTAGATATTGACAAGACTAGAGACTCCAATTGGAAATGATATTCAAAAATAGATAGGGAAGAGGAAAGTGGGAAAACTTGGAAATAAGGGTTGAGCTAGACCCTGGAGTGTAAGGAATTATGAACTAGAAAAAGATTATTGAACGTAAATGTATTCTGTCAAGCCACGTGCTATTTGCTCTGATTGAAATAATCAATTATTAGCTAACTACTAACTTTAACCAACATACTCTTGGACAACTGTGCTTAGGTAGCATAGTGGCTAGTGGAAGGCTTTACAGCACTAATGAAAGGAGTTCAGTTCCTGCCGCAGTTTGTATGTTCTTCCTGTGATCACATGAGTTTTCTGCAGGTGCTCCGGTTTCCTCCCACATTTCAGAGATGAACAGGTCAGGGTTAGTGAGTTGTGGGTGTGATAGGTTGGTGCCGAAGATGGCGACGCTGCAGGCTTCCCCCCAACACTGCGTTGGTCGTTTGGCGCAAGTGACGTATTTCACTGTGTTTCGATGTGCATGTGATAAATAAAGCTAATCTTGATCTTTCCTGTCAGCACACTTTGCCCCAGATGTTATGTCTCCTTGTGTGAATGAAGGAGGAGAAGATGGCAAAGTAAGAGGGTGCTGCTGATCACCCGAATAAAATGAATTATTCCCGGCAAGAGTCCAAAATCAAGAATGCTGTGTTGCTTTTGAATCTTTATATTAATTTCCTCAATTTAATGATTATTTAAATGCTACAAATGTAAGACCAAATTCACCGGGCTACAGGATAAACGATTACTGCAGAATAGTCATGTTTCTCAGGTTAGTCATGTCTTCCCCATGTTATTAGAGATACAAAGCAGTAGAGACTTTAGAAAAAATACCTTTTTTTCATGGAACTTTATAGGTCACTACTTTCCTATAATTTTCATTTTAGTCTCAATGAAAATTTGTTCACATCTGTACATTGCCTTCCAAGTG
The DNA here is from genome assembly GCF_963921235.1 of Mobula hypostoma. NCBI lineage: Eukaryota > Metazoa > Chordata > Chondrichthyes > Myliobatiformes > Myliobatidae > Mobula > Mobula hypostoma. The sequence goes on along the minus strand of NC_086105.1, from coordinate 126,304,580 downwards.
TCAGGACATAGAACAGAGAATAGTCCAATGCAGGAAAAGGCCCTTCGTCCCACAGTGTTGTGCTGGACCAGCTAAAAAAGCAAATCAAAAACACCGAAACACTAATCCATCCTACCTACATGTAGAAATAAGATGTTTAATCATCACCATTCTTCCTGAAATAGAAGTTATGAAATATTATGTAGTACGCTGCTTCATCACTCAGTGACACAGTTTACCAAACAACCACCCATTAGACACAAACAATGTGGGCTTCAAGTTTTGAATTTATTAAATGAAATGATTCACATGTAGTTATCTGTTGTAGATTTTACATCCTTTTGAGGCTTTCAATATAAATATTGCCTCTGTGTCACTGACAAGAGCAGTACATGTAAGATGACCAAGGAGAGCTTCTTGATTGCTTTCAAATCTCTATCCAGTTACCTTCCCTTTGCAAGCCTGTCCCTAATGGGAGCCTGTTGCCATAGATATGAGCACAGTTTCAAGTCGGATCATCATCTGGTTTCTAGGGAAGCAATGCCTCAGAATTGTGGTTCAAAATACTGAATGATTGTCAATTGTGAATGATAAGTTTCGCCTAGGATGAGCAGCCAGGAAGTCCTACGGTCAATTAGCTGAATGCAACCTTAGTGAAGCAAATGTTGCATAGGCGATAAAACGAGGTGTCACTTTCATCTCAACCATTTTGTGCTGTTGCCAAAGCTCATTATAACACATGACAGCAAACAAACAAAAACAGGCTCCATTTGGAATCGTAAGCAGCCCCTTGGTGCTTAACATTGCTCTCAGGATGCATGGATATCGTGACAAGAAGATGGCTCTAATCATTTCTACTGTTGTTCTTCAGTTTGACCCTCTCTGCCCCTGCTGAAAATCATCTTGGAAGTTCACCAGATGCATTTAAATGAGGAGACAACAGAGGACCCGAGGAAACCCCACAGTTGTTCATCAGGAATGTGAAATGTTCAAATATCTCTGACAAACCAAAAAGGAGAACTTAGATCTTCAGTAAAGAGAATTTTAAAGAGAGGTATTTTTTTCCCAGTGGTAACTTGACTCGGGGTGCTTTCTGTTCTCTAGCTGGGTAGACCAGAACTTTCTCCAGCTCTTCAGCTGCCTGGACTGAGCAGAAGGGAGTATTGGAATCTTTTCTGGGGGGACGTTTCTGCCAACTTCTTTCCAATTGATAGTCATAGTCATAGTCATAGTCATACTTTATTGATCCCGGGGGAAATTGGTTTTCGTTACAGTTGCACCATAAATAATTAAATAGTAATAAAACCATAAATAATTAAATAATAATTGATTATGGGGAGCAAGGACATGGCAGACCAATTGAATAATTACTTTGGTTCTGTCTTCACTAAGGAGGACATAAATAATCTTCCAGAAATAGTAGGGGACAGAGGGTCCAGTGAGATGGAGGAACTGAGTGAAATACATGTTAGTAGGGAAGTGGTGTTAGGTAAATTGAAGGGATTGAAGGCAGATAAATCCCCAGGGCCAGATGGTCTGCATCCTAGAGTGCTTAAGGAAGTAGCCCAAGAAATAGTGGATGCATTAGTGATAATTTTTCAAAACTCGTTAGATTCTGGACTAGTTCCTGAGGATTGGAGGGTGGCTAATGTAACCCCACTTTTTAAAAAAGGAGGGAGAGAGAAACCGGGGAATTATAGACCGGTTAGCCTAACGTCGGTGGTGGGGAAACTGCTGGAGTCAGTTATCAAGGATGTGATAACAGCACATTTGGAAAGCGGAGAAATGATCGGACAAAGTCAGCATGGATTTGTGAAAGGAAAATCATGTCTGACGAATCTCATAGAATTTTTTGAGGATGTAACTAGTAGAGTGGATAGGGGAGAACCAGTGGATGTGGTATATTTGGATTTTCAAAAGGCTTTTGACAAAGTCCCACTCAGGAGATTAGTGTGCAAACTTAAAGCACACGGTATTGGGGGTAAGGTATTGGTGTGGGTGGAGAATTGGTTAGCAGACAGGAAGCAAAGAGTGGGAATAAACGGGACCTTTTCAGAATGGCAGGCGGTGACTAGTGGGGTACTGCAAGGCTCAGTGCTGGGACCCCAGTTGTTTACAATATATATTAATGACTTGGATGAAGGAATTAAATGCAGCATCTCCAAGTTTGCGGATGACACGAAGCTGGGTGGCAGTGTTAGCAGTGAGGAGGATGCTAAGAGGATGCAGGGTGACTTGGATAGGTTGGGTGAGTGGGCAAACTCATGGCAGATGCAATTTAATGTGGATAAATGTGAAGTTATCCACTTTGGTGGCAAAAATAGGAAAACAGATTATTATCTGAATGGTGGCTGATTAGGAAAAGGGGAGGTACAACGAGACCTGGGTGTCATTATACACCAGTCATTGAAAGTGGGCATGCAGGTACAGCAGGCGGTGAAAAAGGTGAATGGTATGCTGGCATTTATAGCGAGAGGATTCGAGTACAGGAGCAGGGAGGTACTACTGCAGTTGTACAAGGCCTTGGTGAGACCACACCTGGAGTATTGTGTGCAGTTTTGGTCCCCTAATCTGAGGAAAGACATCTTTGCCATAGAGGGAGTACAAAGAAGGTTCACCAGATTGATTCCTGGGATGGCAGGACTTTCATATGAAGAAAGACTGGATGAACTGGGCTTGTACTCGTTGGAATTTAGAAGATTGAGGGGGGATCTGATTGAAACGTATAAGATCCTAAAGGGATTGGACAGGCTAGATGCAGGAAGATTGTTCCCGATGTTGGGGAAGTCCAGAACAAGGGGTCACAGTTTGAGGATAGACGGGAAGCCTTTTAGGACCGAGATTAGGAAAAACTTCTTCACACAGAGAGTGGTGAATCTGTGGAATTCTCTGCCACAGCAAACTGTTGAGGCCAGTTCATTGGCTATGTTTAAGAGGGAGTTAGATATGGCCCTTGTGGCTACAGGGGTCAGGGGGTATGGAGGGAAGGCTGGGGCGGGGTTCTGAGTTGGATGATCAGCCATGATCATAATAAATGGCGGTGCAGGCTCGAAGGGCCGAATAGCCTACTCCTGCACCTATTTTCTATGTTTCTATGTTTCTATGTAATATGTAAATTATGCAAAGAAATAAGTCCAGGACCAGCCTATTGGCTCAGGTGTCTGACCCTCCAAGGGAGGAGTTGTAAAGTTTGATGGCCACAGGCAGGAATGACTTCCTATGACGCTCTGTGTTGCATCGCGGTGGAATGAGTCTCTGGCTGAATGTACTCCTGTGCCCACCCAGTACATTATGTAGTGGATGGGAGACATTGTCCAAGATGGCATGTAACTTGGACAGCATCCTCTTTTCAGACACCACTGTCAGAGAGTCCAGTTCCATCCCCACAACATCACTGGCCTTACGAATGAGTTTGTTGATTCTATTGGTGTCTGCTACCCTCAGCCTGCTGCCCCAGCACACAACAGCAAACATGATCGCACTGGCCACCACAGACTCGTAGAACATCCTCAGCATCATCCGGCAGATGTTAAAGGACCTCAGTCTCCTCAGGAAATAGAGATGGCTCTGACCCTTCTTGTAAACAGCCTCAGTGTTCTTTGACCAGTCCAGTTTATTGTCAATTTGTATCCCCAGGTATTTGTAATCATCACCATGTCCACACTGACCCCCTGGATGGAAACAGGGGTCGCCGGTACCTTAGCTCTCCTCAGGTCTACCACCAGCTCTTTAGTCTTTTTCACATTAAGCTGCAGATAATTCTGCTCACACCATGTGACAAAGTTTCCTACCGTAGCCCTGTACTCAGCCTCATCTCCCTTGCTGATGCATCCAACTATGGCAGAGTCATCAGAAAACTTCTGAAGATGACGAGACTCTGTGCAGTAGTTGAAGTCCGAGGTGTAAATGGTGAAGAGAAAGGGAGACAAGACAGTCCCCTGTGGAGCCCCAGTGCTGCTGATCACTCTGTCGGACACACAGTGTTGCAAGCACACATACTGTGGTCTGCCAGTCAGGTAATCAAGAATCCATGACACCAGGAAAGCATCCACCTGCATCGCTGTCAGCTTCTCCCCCAGCAGAGCAGGGCGGATGAACCATTCTTAGTTTTGTCAGATGTTTGGGTCATGAACATTACTAAATTCAATGGCAAACAAGCAACTTCATGCACTAGAAAGGATTTATAAAACTACAGATTTTAAAAACCATACATAGAACATTACAGCACAGTACAGGCCCTTTAGCCCACGATGTTGTGTTGAGCTTACTCCAAGATCACTCTAACCCTTCCCTCCCATATACCCCTCCAGTTTTCTATCACCCATGTTCTTATCTAAGGGTCCCTAATGTCTCTTAAAAGTCCTTAATGTATCTACCTCTACCATCACCCTTGGCACCCTGTTCCACACACCCACCACTCCCTGTGTATAAAACCTACTCCTGACATCCTCCCTATACTTCCGTCCAATCACCTTAAAATGATGCCCCCCTCGTATTAGCCAAGCTTCCTTTGCTGACACGATTGTAATCGTGTATAAGCTTCATTCTGTGCAGGCATGACTGCAATTTCTATTAGAATTTAAAGTCTGAATTGATCACTTTAGTGTGCCTGAAGGGTTTACTGAAGTGTTTTGGTTTGAGTACTTGATGTAGGTCAGTAACAATTGAAGAACTTGATCTGAACAATTACTTAGGCGTATGCTGCAATAGGCAATGAATCTATAACATATTGTAAGGCTCCCATTTTTACCGTTATACTTTGGGAGACCAGATTGTTGAAAAATGCTGTGCTTTGTACCTATTCACAAGGGATGACGAGTTCTTGTGGCACAATCTCTACTGCAGTGAGCAGAAAATAAAGAACAGTTCTGAACTAATGGGGCTAAACAGCAGATTGATGGTGAACCAGTGAAGCCTTTCCCTCTTCCTCCCACCACTGATTCACTGTTTCACCTCACTACCTGGGCGTGTCATGCATGTGTATACAGGTTTGAGTCCATCATATTCAAAACGTTTGGGTCTGGAAGTGTTTTGGATTTTGGATTTTTTTCATATTTTGGAACATATAATGAGATAGCTTGTGATCGCCATTGTTTATGTGATGTTAAGTCTTTGTCTTACACTTGTTCATCACACATATGTACTGAACAGAAAAATTATTACATACTATTAATATAATGAAAATATAATGTGTGCAGGGTAACAAAAGCAGCACTGGGAGAATACCTGAATCAGCTGTTGAACAGCAACAAACAATGGCAGGCTTTCACTCTCCACCTACGATGCTGTGCTTTGTTTAAGAAGTTACAGTACAGTGTACTTATATTTCTCTTTTATTCTTAGATCTTATGTAAGGTATAAAAGCAATCAACATTGTAGGCTTGTCCTGGTGCTGGATTTTCGTGATCAGGAGACACTTTAAAATTTAATGCCGTGCCTTTTTAAAAAATTTCTGCAACCAGCCTGCTGAGTGTTCACAATTACCTTCAATTTTCAGTTCGTGATGATAGACCTTTGCTCGTTTCATGACCAACATACTGTTAAGCGGCATATGTTCATTCTATGATCGAGATCTTCATGTTTTCTTTTATTGCATGTTTATCTACCTTCCATTAATTTCTGTTCATTACATGGGTGAGGTCTCTTCTCAGAACTGTATGTGGTGCGCAGAGACCTGAGCATCGCCAGGGAACCTTCCCGGCGGCATGTGCAGCTTCCCATTTGTGTCATCATGTCAGTGCTCAAAATAAAATTCAGATTTTGGAGTCTTCCAGATTTTAGAATTTCAGACAAGGGGTACTCAACCTGTAACGGGTTTACTATAATGTACAGACCTGTCGTCACCTTTTAGTGACAATATAAAGAGCTTGTTTTCTTTTAAATTTTACAACGGCTATTAACGCTCAGGTTTTATTATTGTACTTCATTTGCAAGATAGCATGGCCAGGTCTGGTTGTCTCAGAGAACACTGGTCCAGAGTTTGCAGGAGCTTGCCACATTTGTTGCTAGATTCATTAATATTGTTCTCAGGGAGAACAGATATCATGACAAGGAGATGCTTTGGATAATTACTACTGTTGTTCCGCAGTTCAATCCCGTCTTCCCCTTCTCAGCAATGCAGATCACCCCAGATTTCAAGATTTGTTACAAGATTCAATTTAAAATTTATGGCATCCTGTTTAGACTTGTACCCTTTACATGCCTTTCTTTCTTCCTTCTACCAAAAAAATACTCTTCTGGAAGAGGTGTGACACATAACGGTTCTGTAGTGGAAGAAGCATTGATCCCACTGATAAATTCATTCCAGAGGGATGTGTAAATGCACTGTATTAGACCTTACTACTATGTAAACAAAAAACTCCAAGGGCTCCTTCAGAGATTTATGTCTGATAGGAGGTGAGAGCTGAGGTAGCATAGAGCAAGGGTACCTTTAAGAACTGAGTTTTTTCACGTGGTTTGACTTTGATTAATAGTTGTTCCAGCCACTGCAGTTTTATTAAGAGTTTTCTGCTGTTGACAAATGATGCACCTCTTATTTGCCTTTGCAAACGGGAAATATTAGACCTTATAGACCTGGGATGGGTTGTAAGAAATCACATGTGAGTTCAGAGTAGTGGGATGTTCAAGTGACTACTTGGGCCCTCCATAAGCCTTCTCCAACATCTCCACTGGCAAAGTCTCTGAGGGCAACGTTAGCATTCATTTCCAGAGGATTCGAGTATAAGAGCAAGGATGAATAAGGCTTTATAAGGCATTGCTCAGGCCACATTTGGAGCAAATTTGGGCCCCTTATCTAGTAAAGGGTGTGTTGGCATTGGAGAAGGTCCACAGGAGGTTCTGAGAATGAAAGGATTAGAGTATGAGGAGCATTTGATGGCACTGGGCTGGAACTCACTGGAGTTTAGAAGAATGAAGGGGGATCTCACTGAAACCTATCAAATATTGAAAGGCCTAGATAGAGTGTGTTGTAATGTGAGCATTATTAAATGTAAGTTAATACTAATTAGGATAATGGAGAGGGGGGGAGGTTACTTCCATTCTTTTTACTTCTGGTGTGCTTTGTATATAGTGTTCCTGCCATGCCGTATGGGTTGTGAAAGCCTCTGTATATACATATCGGTTTTGACGTTCGAGATAAAGTTGTTCCTTTGGGCATGAAGTTGTCGAGTGTGCCTTTTTCAAAGTAGAAGTTACCACAGGGTGGATGTGGAGAGGATGTTTCCTATGGTGGACAAGGGTAGGACCAGAGGACACAGCCTCAGAATAGAGGGATATCAATTTAGAACAATGATGAGAAGGAATTTCTTCAGCCAGAAGGTAGTAAATCTGTGGAATTCATTACCAAGTCATTGGGTATAATTAAAGTGGAAGCTGATAGATTCTTGGTTAGTTGGAATGTCACAGAGGAGGAGCCAGGAGAATGGGGGTTGAGAGGGATAGTAAATTAGCCATGATGGAATGGCAGAGCAGACTCGATGTCTTATTGTCATATGGCACTTACCGGTGTGGGAGGTAGTCTGGGTGTGAAGCCTTCCATCAACCAGGCCGCCCTTAGATCAGTGATCAGTGCTACCACTAAGTGTAGCTGCAGACTGTGAGGATCACTAGCTGTGAATCATGGGGTCACATGCTTGGAGTGGCCTGCTGGTCATGGACTTCCTTAAGGAATAAAGGCCCATGTAGCAGTCATTGAGTTATAGAGATGACTCCAAGTGAACTCATACACTTGCAATAATGCAATGATGTCAAGCAAATATTCTCACTGGAAGCTCATATCTTACTCAAGGGATAAGTAACTTGTTCTCTTCTAGACCTTTGCCCATCAGCGATGCACTGGGTTTTACATCCTTCCTCCAAGGAAGCTAATTTTAGCTCCTCAGTTACTAATGATCTAGATCAGCCAATGCTTTATTGTAATGGGGACCTTGTGGATCACATGACTTAATACTTGCCTTTATAACTTAAATTATCAGGGGACCTTATGATATACTTCTTTAATTTTTTTATGCACAAAATAAAATTGAATTAAATGCTTAATGAATTTTATTGAAATGAGACATAAACAACAGACTGAAAAACTAAAGCGATTTTTACATCATCTATCTAATAAACTAGAAAAAGTGACTGCAGTAACTCAACCAGAGATATCACATCTCCTGAGCAAACTGCTGTGTTGGAGACCCAACTGCTCAACTAATGATAGTGACACGTGGCATGAATAAGTAACTAGTTAGCCTGGCACCAACCTCCTGATGATGGAGCGAGTACAGATACAAGGACACTCTCACACCTCCAGGCAAAGTTAGATGATTGCTGTGTACTAAAGTACTGCACTGAAAAAGATGCGAGTTCCACTTTGATCATTAAATTAGATTTTCACCGAGATAATCACTTCAACTGAGAACAAACTCTTGAAGCAGCTCCATTTCTCATAAAATCACAATGACTCCATAGAATGTGTAAGAGTTTCCATTAATCCCGAGGTGATACGTGAAGTTAACAAAGATGTGACAACTGAAAGCTAGAAGATTAAACAGCTGCCAAGCCAATACAAAACTATGGAGTTAATTAGATACGTAAGATCAAATGTCTGTATGTACTCATCAATATAAATTTGATCTAAAATGATTTTAATTTTGGCTGATACTTCCTCTAGATTGTGGGACTGACTACAATAACCCCACAGTCTGAGAGTCACCATACGCAGTTAACTTCTGTTGTTTTTCTGTAGCTCTGGACAACTTCATGCTGTTTGCTGATGTGAATAATTGTGATGAAATATTAACAAAACTACAGATGCTGGGAATCTGAAACAAAGATGTTGGATACACGTTGAAGAAGGGTACTAAACCAGAAACTGTGGAGAGTTTCACTTTCCATAGTTACATATTGGCCTGTTGAGTGTTTCCATAATTTTCTGTTTTGAGAATGACTGTTGTATCCAGCCAGCATGAATTCATTGTTTGTAGGACAGACTAATCATCACAGGATTAGTATTAAAGTATTTTGTAAAACTGGCATGGGTTAAAGCTAGCCTGCATCTTTTTTTTTTAAAAGAGGTGTGTTGTGCCTGCAGCTAGTGGTGGAGCTGTGAAGGTGCTGAGCTGGTGCTGGTGCAGGTGACGGGTGATAGTGTTGAAGCTGAAGATGGTGCTGGAGCTGGTGATGGGGATCATGAAAATGATGGAGCTGGAGATGAAGGTGTTGATGGGGACGGGTATGAAGCTGAAGATGGTGCTGGAGCTGGTGATGGGTGATGATAATGAAGCTGGTGAGGGTGATGCTGCTTATAATGAAGATGAAGATGGTGCTGGAACTGGAGATATTGATGGTGATGAAGCTGGAGGTGGTGATGGAGATGCTGGAACTGGTGATGGTAATGATGATGATGATGGAGTTAAAGATGTTGATGTTGATGGTGTTGAAGCTGAAGGTGCTGGAGCTGGCGATGGGTGATGATGATGAAGCTGGTGATGGTGATGATGAAAATGATGGAGCTGGAGAAGGTGATGGGGTTGATGATGACGATGGAGCTGGAGATGTTGATGTTGATGGTGATGAAGCTGAAGATGGTGCTGGAGCTAGTGATAGGTGATGATGAAGGAGTTGGAGATGCAGATGTTGATGGTGTTGAGGCTAAACATTTTGTTGGAGCTGATGATAGTGATGATGATGAAGCTGGTGAGAATGATGGTGTTTATGATGAAGCTGAAGATGGTGCTGGAGCTGGAGATATTGATGGTGATGAAGCTGAAGGTGATGCTGGAGCTGGTGATGGGCGATGATGATAATGATGGAGCTGGAGATGTTGATATAGATGGTGTTGAAGCTGAAGATGGCGCTGGAGCTGGCGATGGGCGATGATGATGATATTGATGGAGCTGGAGATGATGATGTTGATTGTGTTGACGATTAAGATGGTGCTGGAGCTGGCGATGGGCGATGATGATGATGATATTGATGGAGCTGGAGATGTTGATATTGATGGTGTTGACGATTAAGATGGTGCTGGAGCTGGTAATGGGTGATGAATCTGAAGATGATGAGAGTGATGGTGTTGGAGCTGGTTTTGGTGATGGCGATGCTGATGGAGCTGGAGATGTTGGTGGAACTGGATCTGGGGCTAGATATTTCTTCTCATTCACCTTCTATTTACTTCTCTTCCAGACAGTATCCAGAAGTATTCAGCTTCCTCTTTCCTCTTGTCAGAAACATTGTTTGCACCACCCACTTTCCCTTGGTCTCCATCCTAGCACAGACATTCCCTTTGTTCTCTCCATCCCTCCCCTTCTCCACAACTTGAAACACGTTTTCTCCCCCTGACTTTTCTTGGTTCTGATGAAAGGCAATTGACATGAAATCTTAACCCTGATTTTCTCTACAAAGATCCCCTTGGCCTGCTGAACATTTCTCGTACTTTCTGCTTTTAAATCGAATTAGGAAGTTGGGAATGGGACTTAAACTTGCACCTTTCTGAAGTACCAGTAATATTGCTGAGCTGACTGTAGGGATACTATTGTTACCATTTACTGTTCTTGGGATACCAAAATGTAAGTCATGTAATAATTTGCATTCAACTATTCACTCTCTGACAGAGTCCAGAATGAAACAAATTATTTTTAAAAATTGAGTAATTAATTTTCTGATTTTTTGATGTACTTTAAATGATAAATAACAGTTATGATGATTTGCAGGATGGATGACATTCAGCTGTGTAAAGAAATAATGAATCTAAAGCAGGAGCTCCAGAAATTAGTCTCCATTCCAGGTAATTTGATGCTTTAAATCTCTAAGAGTCTTTGGAAATCTTTAGTTGTTTTAAATTTCCGCTCATTCACTGTGTCATCATGAAGAATTGAAAGCTTGGGGGGAGAGAATCAATTTCTGCTCTAGCAAATTTCCCTTGGGTATTGGATTCCCATGTGCATTCTGAGCTGTTGACAACTAGATATATCAGAATGGTCACTTATACTTAACTGCAGTATACTATTAGAACATGTGGTAGAGTTCTCTGATTGAACGGCTGTAGTACTTTACATTAGTACAAAATGAGGAAAATGCAGTTGATGAAATTTGTGCAAAATATTTTTTTGTCACCCTGGAAAACAAGGTCAGTGTCCAGTAACAAGAAGAGGCAGCAAATGATGTGATGATGTAGTGACTTGTGAAGTGATAATATCAGTGTAGCAGCATACAGCCAGGAAAAATGACTCGTGATGTTTTGATGAAAATGGAAGACATTTAATTGTGTTTTCTTTTAAAAGTAATAACTCACAAACATAATGTATTGTTCTGTCAGTATATTACTCTCAATGGAACAGAATACATTGCAGATGGCAAAAAATTATTATAGGCAACAACAATCATTTGCACAATCTCAAACACTGCTTTTCACATTTTGCACTCTGGAATGACCGAGCAGGAGGCTTTTATGTTCATCTAGCATCACCAGATGGGCCTATACAAAATCCCAGTCTTTTTGAATGACTACAAGAGAAGCCAGAGAATTCTAGGGACCTATGTCATGGAAATGCAATGACTATCAGCCACCCATTCGTACTAATTCTACAATAATTCTTCTTTTCTTATTTACACATTCTTATCAATCTGACCCCCCGCACCCCCCCCCACACACACACACAGCTTCTACTATTTAACTTCATTAAGGGCAATTTTACTGTGGCCAATTACACTGACAGCTCCCATGGCTTTCGGATTGGAAGGAAAATGAAGCACTTTGAAGAAATCTACACAGTCACAGTGAGAACAGTGTAAAATATCAGCAAGCAGCACTCAAGCTCAGACTGAATGAGGTTAGGAGGCCTCGTTATTGTATCACTGTAGTTAGTTATAATATTCAACTGAAAACAGTAAATTCAGGGGTGCATTTGACAAGAGGATTGGATGTAATCATTTTATTTCTAAAGAAAGTACTGATGCTATAGTTCATACAGCTTAATGTTGAGGTCTTTGGGAATTGTATTTATTGTCTAATTGTAGGTATGAGCAGAGTTTGTTTTATTCATTCAAGACATTCATTTGTTCATTTAAGATTGTTTAGTGTCATTTCCAGTCGCTGAGAAAATATAGGTCCTGATATAGAGTCTAGGCAGTAATCTTGGCCGCAAGGTCTAAAGCAATGCCAATTTCCTGCACATTGAGAGGTCCAAGCAATTTTTAGGTGGTAAATTTTTTATCTGTTAAGTATTTACAATAGTAAATATATACTGGTCACCCTAGCAAAGAAGAGGTGAAAGTTGGTGGTTTTGGGGAGGGAGGTGTGGAGTACAGTGGATGTTGGAGGATGCTGGCAGTAGGGTTCATAAACATGAGATTGTAGGGAGAATGGGATCGCCTGAGTCAATAGATACCAAGACATTGCACTGGAAGCTAAAAGTGGATTTCTTACCCAATCCACCAGGGGCAAGGACGCAAACCCTGGATTCAGTACAACACCAGTTTATGCACTGAAGCTGCAAAGGACCACACTTAAGAAATGTTGCTTCATTGCGTTCAATGTAGCCAGTTTTCAGAGGCAGAGTTCAATGCAGGTGCATGAATATATAGAACTATCCCACGTCCATTCAGATCCCTGATGTGCCACTCTGACATTTAAATTGCATTTAAACGAGGTCCCAGCTTCTTCAAGGCAGGTCCTCTTCCTTTCTCTGAATTCATGAGAATTAAGGCAGAGAGTAAGAAGGCATTCAAATTTCCTCACATCACCTCCAGTTCCATTCCTCAACTTTATCCCTTTTTCTCAATGTCCTTGTAAGGCCAAGATAGTTAAAATCAAGCTAGTATATCTGCACTATTTAGTGGGACTTCTGGGTGTATTAGTGTCAATAACTCAGGCCACAATAGTGCCAGGTTATGGCCACCTCCAACAAGATACAGCCTGACCACCCACCCTTGAGATTCAATGGCATTATATTCAATAATAACTTGGGGGCCACACACAAAAACTGCTGGAGGAACTCCGCAGTTCAGGCGCCATCTATGGAAAGGAATAAAGAGTCAATGTTTTGGGCTGAGGCCATTCATTAGGACTGGAAAGAAAGACGGAAGAAGCCAGGAGCCAGTCCCCTTGAGTGTTACTATTGACCAGAAACTCAACTTCATAAATACTATGGCTGCAAAAGTCTGGGTATTTTGTGGGGAGCAGTATTTCAACTTTCTCCATGTCACAAATCAGGGGGGATTATTGAAGACTCTCCACTTGTTTGAAAGTGTGCAGCTCTACGCACTTTCAAGAGGCTCCACACTACCCTGGACAAAGCAACCTACTTGTCTGTCACCCTTTCTCTCACCCTCAACATTAATTCCTTCCAGCATTGGAAGGTGACAGCAGTGTATCAGTGTATACAGTCAACACACTGCATTTGAGTTATTCATCAGGTTTACTCCAACAACACCTTCCAAGGCCTTGACCATCCAGGAGCACATGGGCAAAAAATACAACACCCCTGAAGGTTTCTCTCCTAGTTATCCATCCTGATTTTGTGTGGGTCATCATTTCTTCATCATTCTTGAGTCTATGTCCTGGGCTCCCTACCCAACAGTATAGTGGGAGTTCCTTCAATAAAACAACTGCAATGGCTCAGGGAGATGGTCCCCCTTCATCTTCTCAAGAACAATCGGTGGGGCAATAAATCCTGGGCTTGATGCTTGAATCAAAAAGCTTGGTTTGCAGGTGCAGCAGGCTATCAAGACTGCAAATGGAATGTTGGCTTTCATTGCTAGAAGGATTGAATTTGAGAGCAGGGAGGTTAGCCTGCAACTGTACAAGGTACTGGTGAGGCCACGCCTGGAGTACTGTGTGCAGTTCTGGTCTCCTTACTTGAGGAAGGATATACTGACATTGGAGGCGGTGCAGAGGAAGTTCACCAGGTTGATTCCAGAGATGAGGGAGTTAGACTATGAGGAGAGATTGATTCACCTGGGACTGTCCTCGCTGGAATTCAGAAGATTGAGAAGAGATCTTATAGAAACATATAAAATTATGGAAGGGGTAGATAAGATAGAGGCAGGAAAGTTGTTTTCACTGGTAAGTGAGACTAAAACTAGGGGACATAGCCTCAAGATTCAGGGGAGTAGATTTAGGAAAGAGATGAGGAGGAACTGCTTTTCCCAGGGAGTGGTGAATCTGTGGAATTCCCTGTCCAATGAAGCAGTGGAGGCTACCTCAGTAAATATATTTAAGACAAGGTTGGATAGATTTTTGCATAGTAGGGGAATTAATGGGGAAGAGGCAGGGAGGTGGAGATGAGTCCATGGCTAGATCAGCCATGATCTTATTGAATGGCGGAGCAGGCTCGACAGGCCACATGGCCGACTCCTGCTCCTATTTCTTATGTTCCTATGTTCTCAGAGATGCACAGATACTAAAAGCAATTAAAACGGTATGGAGACAATGTTCTGCTAGTAACTTGCGTCAATAATCCTTGATAACCATGATATGTAAGTTCATTTTATGCACATCCTGTAACTATTTGGAAGCCCAGAGGTCGAGGCCCAAAGCCAGGAGCCAATGTCTGTCAATCAACGAGTCCACTGGAGGCTGGAGGACAAAAAAATAGCCTGTCCTGGAGTTAGCAGACTGTGCATGTGAGTGGGTGGGAGGGTGGGATGCAGCTATTGTTGTTTTGTTGCTTGTTGTGTTCTCTGTTTTTCTACGGTGCATTGTGGGCATGCTAAGTTGGTGCCAGAATGTGTGGCAAAACATTCTGCCCCCAGCACATCCTTGGCAGTGTTGGTTGTTAATGCAAACAACACATTTCCCTGTATGTTTTGAAGTACATGTGATAAATAAATCAGAATCTAAATCTCACTGCATTTTCACCGAGATTTACTGAGAAGTTGTTGTAATTTTTGTTTCCTTTGCTTCTATTTCCTGAGTTTATCTGATCACACAATCCCCAGAGCCAATATGTTTCCAATAGACTGTATTGGAACCCATCCAGTCAAAAAACAGGCCATCCAAACCCCTTTTTTTAAACAAAGTGTTTACCATTTTTCTCAGTCTTGCCAGCTTCATAAAGTACACCAGGGCTATAATTATCTACCACCATAGAGGGCACTGCAGGCAGGAAGCTGTAAAGCTGCCAAGTTACTGTACTCTACGGGTTGTGCAGCTTCTTCCCAGAACTGAGCTTTGTAACTCCTGCCAGCAGGACTGTTCACTTCTGCTATCAGCTGCAGAGCGCTGATCCCATGGCTCCCAGTGGCAGACCAGTGTCAGAACCATTTCCACCACTTCATGAAGGTACTGCTGACTTCAAAAATAATTCACATTGCCACGGGAGGGTACTTGAACGGGTGTTATTGATTTACAAGTCTATGGTCTTGCTGAGATAAACATATTCAGACCCACTGTTGAGATTGTTGGAAATTATGCTGTATTCCCTGTGGCACGCTGCTTTAGCTGCTGTTTGGCTGGATGCTAGTTCTGCAGCAGGTCTAATAAGCTGGAAAGGCAGGGGACATGGTAGATGAGATGGCTGCAGCTTGTTGGAGGACAGCTAGGAGCCAGCATGTCAGTTGATTAAGGAACACGCGGAAGTCAGACAGCATCTGTGGAGGAGAATATAACAGTCGACATTTCAGGGCGAGACACTGAATCAAAACTTGAAGTGAAGGGGGAAGAAGGCAGAACACGGTGGGGAGAGGGGGAGGAGTACTAGCTGGAGGGTGATAGGCAAAACCAGGCGAGGGGGAGGTAGGTGTGTGGGAGAAAGGGTATGAAGTGAGAAGCTGGGAAGTGATAGTGTGACCAAGATCGACAATGGATGTTGTGTCCTAGCTATTCACGTTGTTGGTGCAGCACTGTCTGTGGCTGTTGAGACCAATGCGAGAGTGGCAATCTATAAGGTGTGACGAGAATACACATAGATTAAGATGTTAGCTGTCCTGTGCTGGCACCAGTGGGATCAGCAGTTGGTCTGCCACCTGTCTTCAGGAGAGAGAGAGATAAGGAAAACAATGGATCAGCATTTGGAGATGTTAATGAAGGAACGGAAAGAGAGCTATCAAGATCGGCTCCCCCTTTGAACCCTGAACTGTTTGAAGTGATGGACAGGCGATACCCCAGCAGGGGGATAAAAAGGGACAGGTTCACTAAGGCAGGACACACACGACACCCGAGGTAACGAGACCCTGGAAGCGATGCGTCTCTCACAAGTCGGTGGGAAGTTTTGGAAGGCTGGTTGCGGGACCAGGCCATAGACGCACAGGGTGGAAAGGCATGATCGGCGGGAACCTGGTGTGTGTCCACCCTTGCCTGGGTGCCGGGTTCACCGCAGAGAAACGATCGTATCTGGAAACGGAGGGGTCACGGTCGGTGACCTCAGATGACATCACAAATGGCTCGCCCGAAAGCTGACTGCGAAGGTCTGTGTGGAAGCCGTTTTGAATATTCATTTGTTTTGCTCTCTCTCTCCTTCCCCCCACTGTCCATCGCCACGGCAGCGATTACTGCGAACTGAACTGAACTAAATTGAACTGACGCAGACTAGGAGACCGTTTTGCTGAACACCTACGCTCTGTCCGCCAGAGAAAGCAGGATCTCCCAGTGGCCACACATTTTAATTCCACTTCCCATTCCCATTCTGACATGTCTATCCACCACCTCCTCTACTGTAAAGATGAAGCCACACTCAGGTTGGAGGAACAACACCTTATATTCCGTCTGGGTAGCCTCCAACCTGACGGAATGAACATTGACTTCTCTAACTTCCGCTAATGCCCCACCTCCCCCTCGTACCCCATCCGTTATTTATTTTTATACACACATTCTTTCTCTCACTTTCCTTTTTCTCCCTCTGTCCCTCTGACTATACCCCTTGCCCATCCTCTGGGTTCCCCCCCCCCACTTTTCCTTCTTCCTGGGCCTCCTGTCCCAAGATCCTCTCATATCCCCTTTTGCCAATCAACTGTCCAGCTCTTGGCTCCATCCCTCCCCCTCCTGTCTTCTCCTATCATTTTGGATCTCCCCCTCCCCCTCCCACTTTCAAATCTCTTACTAACTCTTCCTTCAGTTAGTCCTGACGAAGGGTCTCGGCCTGAAATGTCGACTGTACCTCTTCCTACAGATGCTGCCTGGCCTGCTGCGTTCACCAGCAACTTTGATGTGTGTTACCCCTGATATAGCTTGTTAGTGCTGCCGGCTGGATGTCTTCACTGAAAGGTATCCAGTATTCAATAATGCAGTGCCTGCCAGTCTGCTGAACTGTACTTCTAGCAGCTCTGAGGATCTGTAGGTGCCTCTTAATTGATGAGCATGTATGCTCAGTGAGGGGAGCATGTTTGGCTTTAATGACAGGATACATCTTGTTGGATTTGGCTTCGAGCCAGTCATTTGTTTACGAGGTCATCTTCCCAAAGTTAGCCAAGACTGTGCTGTAGATGGTATTCTGCAGAAGTTTCCATTTCTCTGTGATCGATCTTCTAAGCTCTTCAGTTCTTTCTCGCAGGACTTAACAAGCTGCACCAGCAGGTCTAGGTGAGACACCTTGCAGATATCAATACAAGGCTTTCCTTCTTGTTTAGCACGATGGAATTTCTTTGACTGCAGTCTGATCTTGCAGCACACCAGTGACTGCACTGTGTCACAGTCGGCACTATGGTAGGAACGTGTTGAAAGCACGCTGTCGAGGAAGGAGTGCCTTACCAGGATCAGGTCCAGCTGGGTGCAAGGGTGTGTCCAGGAAAATCAGGCCTGGAAGTATAAATTGGTGATACATAGATTCTGACAGGAGCGGACCTGCAGCAATCTCTCTCTGCTCTCGTTCAACTTGCCCACCCCAAAGTGACCTCGGCAGGAGGGCCGTGAGTCATGATCTGTACCCACTCTGGCATTGAAGTCGCCCAGGAGAACAAGATGCTCCTTGCTGGGGGTATTCCTCAGGGTGGCTGCAAGGTTCTCATAAAACTCATCCTCAGCCCAAGATGTGGGGCACAGCGTGGGAGCATACACACTGACAGAGTAAATGGACCTTCAGTGGTGTTGAGGTGAAGAGTAAGAAGTTACTCAGATCCATTGCTGCCTTGTTCCTCTCTTTTTAACAACGTATTCCTCTCTGCAAAGCCTACTGTATGCTCTCTAGGCTTGTCAGGGCCCTTCCCCTGCCAGAAAATGGTGTGGTCTTTCTCCTTTAGTGTGCCCGTGTCAGCCAGACACGTCTCCTAGGGGGTGGCTATGACCCACGTGAAGTTTTTTGAGCTCCTCATTTGTTACAGCTCTCGTCCTAACATTACTGATGTCTGGGAGGTTATCAGAGAAGCAAACAATGAGTTTGTCTGAACATTCCACCATCCCTGTTTTAGAACTGGTCTCTTTCGTTGTATTTTCTTGCCTGGTGCAGTGTCTTCAGTCTGCAGTTTGGATAATATCTAACCCCCATGCACCCAATGGGGAAGGCAGACCGTGGTGGGACAGCAGCTTTTTGACTGAGGGCTGCACAGTTTTAAGGTGGGCGGTATCTTTCCAGTGAGATCCAAGAATCTCTGTCACTTTTCGAAGCAACACCTGGTGCCACGCCCTACGTCAGTCGGAGTGTAGTTGTTTATAACAAGTAACTGCTGCTTCCTGTGTTGTGTCAACGCTATGAGGTGAAGCTTAAGTGTTCTCTCCTGAAGAGTGTCAATGCTGCAAGGTGAAGTACACCAGTACACCAACCGGGGCAGCACGATAGGGAGAGCAAGCTGTTGCCCATGCAGCAGTCTCCCATTCTCCATGCAGCTGATGAATCCAAATGAACAGCAGAGACTGAAACACCAGCATTGCAGAAGTTGCCAGTCAGTGTTGAACTCAATGTAGGACTGCCTTAAGGGCTCCAGCTCTGGATTTTTCCTCGGGTTTCACTCCAGAAGCTTTCCCCGTGAGTGGGTATAGCTGCAAGGTAGTGGAGGTTTGAGATCAGAGTTTTCCTTCTCTTAGATAAGCTGCCAACCACAGCTGATGAGCCTCATCTGTCCAAATCAACTTGTTTTAAAGCTCCAGTGATCTGCCTTCGCCGCTTCTCCTGTCAGTGGAACCTGTTCTGCCAGGTTTAGTAGCTAAGCCACACGCAAAGGCCAGAAGCTGGACCTGGTTGTCAAAGGCTATTTGAGATGCACGTCATTGGGACCTTTTAATGGGTAGGGGGAGCTTACCCCACTACCCCCTCACTCCACCCTACCCCTGGGCTGTGACAACCTTAAGAAGTTGATGGGTGGAAAAGGTAAAGGGCTGAAAAAGAAGGAATCTGAGAGGAGAGAAGGGCGGACTATTAACAAGTTGTATAGAACCAGTTGACCTTGTCGACAGATATTCTTTTCCATTGAAGCAAGAATTGATGTCCCAGCAGACTCCCATTATCTTTGAAAATTCTTCTGAATACGAAGTGTGGCTAATAGGGTGAGGATAATTAATGCCCTATTAGAAGTCAGTAAGTAAGTTGAAGCATGTCTGTGCCAACTGTATAAACAGGCCAGTACAAGGGCTTATACTGAAACTGAAACAGTAGTTATAAAATCATTCTCACTCATATACCCAGGGAAATGCACATGAATCTGTGGCCAGAAAGATATTTTTACCAAATTCATAAGTAGAAAATTCTCCCTTTGAATGTGATATTAGTTTTATAGCCCACTGTTTCCTCCTGTTGACTGCAGTGGAATAATATAGATAGAGTATGAAACTAATACCGACCCTGCTATCTGTAGTCTTGCAATATGCTATGTAGGTGAAAATTACCACTGAATGTACAGGTGGACTCTGAGGCAAAGTGAGAGTAGGCAACTCTTTAGTAAGGTGAGTTATCACAATATCATGGGAATATCAGAACTATGTTGAAATCCAGAGGATGGAAATCAGTGGCAGGTGCATTATATAGTGAGTTACAAAGCTGCAAGTAAAGTAGTGGATCCCATATACGAAATATTAACCAAACATTCATTAGTGCTGTGAAATCCAAGTTCACACTAGGACTATCCTGTAAAGGACAAAGTAAGGATAATAATCGAATCATATTGCATCAGGATGGTGTTGACAAGAGGAGAATTACTTTATTGGGAGTCTTTGATCAAGCTAATATAACTGAGAAAACCATTATAGATTTGAGTCAGTGCTGATTATTTAGTGTATGAATGTTTCTTCATTCATTGCATCTGGGAAGTCACAAGAGGCAGTGATCATCTTAAAATGGTGTTGGTAAATGATTCATAAAAAGAACTAGAAAATATTAAAAGTCCCAGGACAGAGTGATCACAAATTGAAAAGCTTATTTGATCTGGGAATTAAAATAAGCAAGACCCAGTAATGTCAGATCTTAAAATTCTGTATTCACTTAAATGAGGGAGAAATAACAGAAAAGAATAACAGACTTGTACTTGTCACACATTTTGGATTGTCTTGAAATGCTCTACAGTCTATGAAGTAACTTTTTGAAATGTGATCATAGATGGAAATGTGGCACCCAATATAAATACAGCAAAATCGAAAAAAAGGAACTCATGACAAAAGGTGTTATATTTGAATGCAAGGTAGATGAACTTGTAACACAGTTACAGATTGTCAAGTATGATGTTGTGGGCATCACTATATCATGACTGATAGGAGATTATAGCTGGAAGCTTAATGTCCAAGGATAGACGTTTTATTAGACCATAAGAGCATAAGACATACGAGCAGAATTAGGCCATCTGGCCCATCAAGTCTGCTCTGCCATTCAATCATGGCTGATCCTTTTTTCTGTCTCCTCCTCAAACCCAGGTCCCGGCCTTCTATGCGTAACCTTTGTTGCCATGTCCAATCAAGAACCTATCAATCTCTGCCTTAAATACACCCAATGACCTGGCCTCCACAGCTGCATGTGGAAACAAATTCCTCAAATTCCCCACCCTTTGGCGAAAGAAATTTCTCTGCATCTCTGTTTTGAAAGGGCGCCCCTCTCTCCTGAAGCTGTGCCCTCTTGACTTAGACTCTCCCACCATGGGAAACATCCTTTCCACATCTACTCTGTCTAGGCCTTTCAACATTCAAAAGGTTTCAATGAGATTCCCCCTCATCCTTCTAAATTCCAGCGAGTACAGACCCAGAGCCATCAAATGTTCCTTGTATGATAACCCTTTCATTCCTGGAATTATCCTTGTGAACCTCCTCTAGACCCTCTCCAATGCCAGCACATCTTTTCTAAGATGAGGAGCCCAAAACTGTTCACAATACTCAAGGTGAGGCCTCACCAGTGCCTTATAAAGCCTCAGCATCACATCCTTGCTCTTGTATTCTAGACCTCTTGAAATGAATGCTAACATGTCATTTGCCTTCCTCACCACAGACTCAATCTGCAAGTTAACCTTCAGGGTGTTCTGCACAAGGACTCTCAAGTCCCTCTTCATCTCAGATTTCTGGATTTTCTCCCCGTTTAGAAAATAGTCTGCACGTTTATTTCTACTACCATAGTGCATGACCATGAATGGATAGGCAGGAAGGAAAAGGGGATGGTGTGGCTCTGTTAGTAAGAAATGAAATTAAATCATTAGAAAGAGGTAACATAGGGTCAGAAAGTGTTGAATCATTGCGGATAGAGCTATGGAAACTGCAAAGGTAAAAAGACCCTGATGGGAATTATATGCAGACCTCAAAACAGTAGAAAGGCTGTGGTCTAAAATTTACAATGGAGGTAGAAAATGCATGTCAAAAGGGCAATGTTACAGTAGTCATGGGGGATTTCAATATGCAGGTAGATTGAGAAAATCAGGTTGGTGCGGGATTCCAAGAGGGGGATTTTCTAGAATGCCTATAAGATGGCTTTTTAGAGCAGCTAGTGGTTGAGCCCACTAGGGGATCAGCTATTCTGGATTGAGTGCTGTGCAATGAACCAGAATTGATTAGGGAGCTTAAGGTAAATCAACCCTTAGGGGCAAGTGATCACAATATGATCATATTCACCTTGAAATTTGAGAAGGAGAAGCTAAAGTCAGATGTATCAGAATTACAGTGGAGTAAAGGGAATTACAGAGGCATGAGAGAGGAGTTGGCTAGAATTGATTGGAAAAGAACACTGGCAGGGATGACGGCAGAGCGAGAGTGGATATCAGACCACTGGAAAACAATGCTGGAGAGGTAGTAATGGGGGACAAGGAAATGGCAGACAAACTGAATAAGTATTTTGCATCATTCTTCGCTGTTGAAGGAACTAGCACTATGGTGCAAGTTCCAGGTGTCAGGGGTTACAAAGTGTGTGAGGTTACCGTTACTAGGGAGAAGGTCCTTGGGAAATTGAAAGGGCTGAAGGTAGATAGGTCATCTAGATCAGATAGTTTACACCCTTGGGTTCTGAAAGAGATGGCTGAAGAATTGTGGAGGCATCTTTCAAGAATCACTAATTCTGGAATGGTTCCGAAGACTGAAAAATTACAGATGTCACTCCACTCTTCAAGAAAGGAGAAAGATAGAAGAAAGGAAACCATAGGCCAGTTAATCTGACCTCAGTGGTTGGGAGGATGTTGGAGTTGATTGTTAAGGAGATGGCTTCGAGGTGCTTGGAGGCACACGATAAAAATGAGGGAAAATCTTGCCTGACAAGTCTGTTGGAATTCTTGAAGAAATAACAAGCAGGATAGACAAAGGAGAATCGGTTGATCATGGGTACTTGGATTTTCAGAAGGCCTTTGACAAGGTGCCACACATGAGGCTGCTGAACAAGCTACGAGCCCATGGTATTACAGGAAAGATTCTAGTATGGATAAAGTAGTGGCTGATTGACAGGAGCCAAAGAGTGGGAATAAAGGGATCCTTTTCTGGCTGACTGCCAGTGACTAGTGGTGTTCCACAGGGGTCTGTTTTGGGACCAATTCTTTTTACGTAATATGTCAATGATTTGGACGATGGTATTGATGGCTTCGTAGCAAAGTTTGCAGATAATACGAAGATAGGTGAAGGGGAAGGTAGTTTTAAGGAAGCAGAGAGGCTACAGAAGGACATAGACAGATTAGGAGAATGGGCAATGAAGCACCTGATGGAATAAAATGTTGTGAAGTGTATGGTCATGCACTTTGGTAAAAGAAATGAAATGGTTGACTATTTTCTAAATGGAGAGAAAACACAAAAACCAAGGTGCAAAGGGATTTGGGAGTTCCTTTGCAAGATTCCCTGAATGTTAATTTGCAGGTTGACTCTGTGGTGAGGAAGGCAAATGTAAAGTGAGCATTCATTTCAAGGGGACTAAAATATAAGGATGTAGTGTTGAGACTTTATAAAGCACTGGTGAGGCCTCACTTGGAGTATTATGAGCAGGTTTGGGTCCCTTAATTTAGAAAGGGTGTGCTGAAATTGGAGACGGTTGTATGGTTCTGGGCCTGTATTCACTGGATTTTAGAAGAATGAGGGGTGACCTAATTGAAACCTATCAAATGGTGAAAGGCCTTGATAGAGAGGATGTGGAAAGATGTTTCCTATGGTGGGAGTGTCTAAGACCAGAGGACACAGAACAGAGATGAGGAGGAATTTCTTTAGCCAGAGAGTGGTGAATCTGTGGAATTCATTGCCACAGGCAGCTGTGGAGGCCAAGTATTTATGTATATTTAAGGCTGATAGATTCTTGATTGGTCAGGGCATGAAGGGATACGGGAAGAAGGCAGGGGATTGGGGATGCAAGAAAAAAATGGATCAGCCATTTTGAAATGGCAGAGCAGACTCGATGGACCAAATGACCTAATTCTGCTCCTATGGTCTTGTAAATGGATTTTCTGCATTCATATAATATTTTGGCATTATTAGTAAAGCCTGCATTTGTTGCCTAACCCTAAGTGCCCATGAGATGATGGTTGAATTTGTCTTCTTACACAGCTAGAGTTCTTCTGATGAAACTGCTCACTCAGTGTTGTTGGGTGAAGTTCCAGGATTTAGACCAGCAATGATGAAAGACCAATGGTGTGATTCCAAGTTAAGATAGCAATGTGGTTAGGACCATATGTTTTCACAGATGTTTACTTTAGTGACATCGATTAAGTGGTAGATGTAGTTCTTGAAAATAAATAGCACTAGATCATTTACATTCAGTGAAGAGAGCAGAAGGAACTTTCAAAAATTGGCACCTCCAGTGCTATGATAGTCCATTAGTACAGCACTAAATTTTGAGCTCAAGTCTTAAGTAGGTCTTGAACCCACAATGTTCTGGCTCAGAAGCAAGAAACCTCTTTATTGGTAACTTTGACTTGTCTTTACAGAGCTTCTTTACATTTATAATTCTGGGCATGGTAAATCCATTCTCAAACTCAATAGACCCAGACAAAACAAACTTGACACAGTATGGGCAAAATGTAAGTAAGTTCAGGTAGAAATATTGCAGGGACATCGGTGGAAGCAGTTCATTGGAATGAATATATGGAAGTGAGTGTAACAGTGATTAGAGAGGTGGGGTTAGCTCTGGGGGACCATGGTGATTGAAGGTTAACATAACAATAAAACGTTGCTTCCATGTTGAATAAGCAACAGGACAGTCAAACATGAGTGGAACCATAAAGATTGTCACAGCAGAGAATACCTTGCAAGCTGCCTTTGAGTTAATGATATTGAACTTCTACATCACCTTCACTATCTGAGGAAAAATGTTTTTGATGATCCTCAAACCTGGCAAAGTTTGTTGACCACCAGATCTCTGACCTCCTGTTTCCTTCTGAAAGAAGGATTACCTGCAGTAGTCACCTCAAATTATCAGCACTGTTTCCGCAAGACCTCCCAAATTTACTGTCAATTTCAGAGAATGTGTCCTCTTCCCATCGAACATCCCAGGCATTGAGGCTCCCCATCATCGAGAGCATCTTCAAAAGGGGGTGTCTCAAGAAAGATCTACCATGAAGGATCCTCACCATCCAGGACATGCCCTCTTCTCATTACTGCCATCAGGGAGGAGGAACAGCTATATATACATATATATATATAGATTTAATTTAAATAAGTAATGCAAAAGAGAGAAAAATAGTAAGGTAGTGTATATGGGTGCATTTTCTATACAGAAATCTGATGGTGGAGGGGAAGAAGCTGTTCCTAAAACATTGAGTGTGTGCCTTCAGGCTCCTGTACCTCCTCCTTGTTGGTAGATAGATAGCTAGATAATTTATTGATCCCAAAGGAAATTATAGTGTCACAGTGGCATTGCAAGTGCACAGATATACAAATATTAATAGAAAAGTAAGAAGGAATTAAAAAATAAGTTGCTTCAAACAGTCTAACAGGAGGGGGTCATCACTTTCCTGGCTGAAGGTTGACTCATAATAGAACCTGATGGCCGAGGGTAAGAATGACCTCATATAGTGCTCTTTGAAGCAGCATAGTCGATCTTAGTCTATTACTAAAAGTAATCCTTTGTTCAGCCGAGGTGGCATGCAGAGGGTGAAAAACATTGTCCAGAATTGTCAGCATTTTCCATAAGTCTTTTGTTCTACCACAGCCTCCTGTGTGTCCAGTTTGACTCCTGTAACAGAGCCAGCCTTTCTAATCAGTTTTATTGAGCCTGTTGGCATCACCCATGTTCATCCCATTGCCCCAGCACACCACTGCAGAGAAGATTGTACTGGTGACAACAGACTTGGTAGAACATGTGAAGGAGAGGCCTGCATACTCCGAAGGACCTCAGTCTCCTCAGGAGGTAGAGGCAACTCTGAGTCTTCTTGTACACAGCGTCTGTGTACAATGAAAAGAGGGCATCTCCTGGGTAATGGGGTCCTTAATGACGGATGCCCCTTTTTGAGACATCAGCTTTTGAAGGTGTCTAGGATGCCAGTAAGTCTAGTGCCTATGATAGAGCTGGTCGAGTTTACAAATTTCTGCAGCTTTTGCTGATCCATAAGAATTCTTTCCACAACTAGTAAGAATGCTGTCCACAGAACATCTGTAGAAATCTGCTTGCATCTTGGTGACATTCCAGATCTCCTCAAGCTTTTAATGAAGTGTAGCCGCTGGCGTGCCGTCTTTGTAATTACATCAATATATTGGGTCCCGAATCGATCTCCAGAGATGTTGACACCCTCCACCCCCTATGTAAGCCATCCTGTCCAACTGTGGCAGTGAAAATAGTTCGCACAACAGTATCATATCAGCCTCTTCAGAACCCACACAACTGGAGTGGAAGTATTCATTCTCAACGTGCAGAACTGCCCAAGTAAAACTCAATGAGACATCAGTGTAACGTTAGGTACCAAGTGGACTTATTCAGGTTCCACTGCTTGTGGCCATTACTCTTTCTAATTTACTTCAATATTCTTCATACACAAATTAAACAGTAACGGTCAAATTGACATAGAACAGTCAGAATAAGGTTTATTATCATCGGCATGTGTCATGAAATTTGTTAACTTAGCTGTAGCAGTTCAATGCAATACGTAATATAGAAGGAGAAAAAGAAAAAAAAAGATAAATTACAGTATACTGTTAAACTAATTAAACTAATTTGCGAGGGGGATGGGACCCAGAGCGATAGAGCAGTGAAAGAAGTGCATGGAGTAAAGCCAGATCTAACATACAGAGAGGCTTTGAGGAAAGAGAAGCAGAATAAACGGTGTAAAGACAGTAAGGTAGAAGGGCTGAAATGTGTGTACCTCAATGCAAGAAGCATCAGGACCAAAGGTGATGAACTGAGAACTTGGATACATACATGGAATTATGATGTAGTGGCCATTACAGAGACTTGGCTGGCACCAGGGCAGGAATGGATTCTCAATATTCCTGGATTTCAGTGCTTCAAAAGGGATAGAGAGGGCAGAAAAAGGGGAGGAGGGGTGGCATTACTGGTCAGGGATACTATTACAGCTACAGAAAGGGTGGATAATGTAGCAGGATCCTCTTTTAAGTCAATATGGGTGGAAGTCAGGAACAGGAAGGGAGCAGTTACTCTATTGCGGGTATTCTATAGGCCCCCTGGTAGCAGCAGAGATACAGAGGAGCAGATTGGGAGGCAGATTTTGGAAAGGTGCAAAAATAACAGGGTTGTTATCATGGATGACTTTAACTTCTCTAATATTGATTGGCACCTGATTAGTTCCAAGGGTTTAGATGGGGCAGAGTTTGTTAAGTGTGTCCAGGACGGATTCCTGTCACAGTATGTGGACAGGCCGACCAGGGGGACTGTCATACTAGATCTAGTACAAGATAATGAACCAGGTCAGGTCACAGATCTCTCAGTGGGTGAGCATCTGGGGGCAGTGACCACCGCTCCCTGGCCTTTAGCATTATCATGGAAAAGGATAGAATCAGAGAGGACAGGAAAATTTTTAATTGGGGAAAGGCAAATTATGAGGCTATAAGGCTAGAACTTGCGGGTGTGAATTGGGATGATGTTTTTGCAGGGCAATGTACTATGGACATGTGGTCGATGTTTAGAGATCTCTTGTGGGACGTTAGGGATAAATTTGTTCCGGTGAGGAAGATAAAGAATGGTAGGGTGAAGGAACCATGGGTGACAAGTGAGGTGGAAAATCTAGTCAGGTGGAAGAAGGCAGCATACATGAGGTTTAGGAAGCAAGGATCAGATGGGTCTATTGAGGAATATAGGGAAGCAAGAAAGGAACTTAAGAAGGGGCTGAGAAGAGCAAGAAGGGGGCACGAGAAGGCCTTGGCAAGTAGGGTGAAGGAAAACCCCAAGGCATTCTTCAATTATGTGAAGAAAAAAAAGATGACAGGAGGGAAGGTAGGACTGATTAGAGATAAAGGTGGGAAGATGTGCCTGGAGGCTGTGGAAGTGAGCGAGGTCCTCAGTGAATACTTCTCTTTGGTATTCACCAATGAGAGGGAACTTGATGATGGTGAGGACAATATGAGTGAGGTTGATGTTCTGGAGCATGTTGATATTAAGGGAGAGGAGGTGTTGGAGTTGTTAAAATACGTTAGGACAGATAAGTCCCCGGGGCCTGATGGAATATTCCCCAGGCTGCTCCACGAGGAGAAAGAAGAGATTGCTGAGCCTCTGGCTAGGATCTTTATGTCCTCGTTGTCCATGGGAATGGTACCGGAGGATTGGAGGGAGGTGAATGTTGTCCCCTTGTTCAAAAAAGGTAGTAGGGATAGTCCGGGTAATTATAGACCAGTGAGCCTTATGTCTGTGGTGGCAAAGCTGTTGGAAAAGATTCTCAGAGATAGGATCTATAGGCATTCAGAGAATCATGGTCTGATCAGGGACAGTCAGCATGGCTTTGTGAAGGGCAGATTGTTTCTAACAAGCCTGATAGAGTTCTTTAAGGAGGTGACCAGGCATATAGATGAGGGTAGTGCAGTGGATATGATCTATATGGATTTTATTAAGGCATTTGACAAGGTTCCACACGGTAGGCTTATTCAGAAATTTAGAAGGCATGGGATCCAGGGAAGTTTGGCCAGGTGGATTCAGAATTGGCTTGCCTGCAGAAGGCAGAGGGTCGTGGTGGAGGGAGTACATTCAGATTGGAGGATTGTGACTAGTGGTGTCCCACAAGGATCTGTTCTGGGACCTCTACTTTTCATGATTTTTATTAACGACCTGGATGTGGGGGTTGAAGGGTGGGTTGGCAAGTTTGCAGACGACACAAAGGTTGGTGGTGTTGTAGATAGTGTAGAGGATTGTTAAACATTGCAGAGAGACATTGATAGGATGCAGGAGTGGGCTGAGAAGTGGCAGATGGAGTTCAACCCGGAGAAGTGTGAGGTGGTACACTTTGGAAGGACAAACTCCAAGGCAGAGTACAAAGTAAATGGCAGGATACTTGGTAGTGTGGAGGAGCAGAGGGATCTTGGGGTACATGTCCACAGATCCCTGAAAGTTGCCTCACAGGTAGATAGGGTAGTTAAGAAAGCTTATGGGGTGTTAGCTTTCATAAGTCGAGGGATAGAGTTTAAGAGTCGTGATGTAATGATGCAGCTCTATACAACTCTGGTTAGGCCACACTTGGAGTACTGTGTCCAGTTCTGGTCACCTCACTATAGGAAGGATGTGGAAGCATTGGAAAGGGTACAGAGGAGATTTACCAGGATGCTGCCTGGTTTAGAAAGTATGCATTATGATCAGAGATTAAGGGAGCTAGGGCTTTACTCTTTGGAGAGAAGGAGGATGAGAGGAGACATGATAGAGGTGTACAAGATAATAAGAGGAATAGATAGAGTGGATAGCCAGCGCCTCTTCCCCAGGGCACCACTGCTCAATACAAGAGGACATGGCTTTAAGGTAAAGGGTGGGAAGTTCAAGGGGGATATTAGAAGAAGGTTTTTTACTCAGAGAGTGGTTGGTGCGTGGAATGCACTGCCTGAGTCAGTGGTGGAGGCAGATACACTAGTGAAGTTTAAGAGGCTACTAGACAGGCATATGGAGGAATTTAAGGTGGGGGCTTATATGGGAGGCAGGGTTTGATGGTCGGCACAACATTGTGGGCTGAAGGGCCTGTACTGTGCTGTACTATCCTATGTTCTATGTTCTATGTACAGTATACGTATATTGAATAGATTAAAAAATTGTGCAAAAAACAGAAAAAATATATATTAAAAAAGTGAGGTAGTGTTTAAGGGTCAATGTTCATTTAGGAATCAGATGGCAGAGGGGAAGAAGCTGTTCCTGAAACACTGAGTGTGTGCCTTCAGGCTTCTGTACCTCCTACCTGATGATAACAATGAGAAAAGGACATGCCCTGGGTGCTGGAGGTCCCTAATAACGGAAGCTGTCTTCCGCTCCTTGAAGATGACCTGGGTACTTTGTAGGCTAGTACCCAAGAAGGAACCGACTGAATTTACAACCCTCTGCAGCTTCTTTCGGTCCTGTGCGGTAGACCCCACTCCTCCACACCAGACAGTGATGCAGCCTGTCAGAATGCTCCCCACAGTACAGCTATAGAAGTTTTTGAGTGTATTTGTTGACATGTCGAATCTCTTCAAACTCCTGATGAAATATAGTCTCTGTCTTGCCCAAGCTTGTTGAAATTCAAAGTTCAAAAGAAATTCATTATCAAAGTCTGTATGCCATATACAACCTTGTGATTCATCTTTTTGCAGGCAGCCACTTAACAAAGAAACACAACAGAATCCATGAAAAACCCACGCAGCCAAGACTGACAAACATCTAAAGTGTGAAAAAAGAGCAAATCGTGCCAACAATAAAAATGAAGTTAGCAATAACAGACTGCACATTAGCCACTCACAGCTACAGTTCAGCGTCGAGGCAAGTGCAGCTGCCACAGGAGCCCAGTGGTCGCAGGCTACAGCTGTGCAGTCAGTGCAGCTCTGAGGCGAGCAACGCTGACCCAGGACCCTGTCAGACGAGGGCAGTAACTACTCCTGAACATGGACCCAAGACTCCTGCACCATCTACCTGATGGTAGCAGGTGGAAAAGTGGGAAATGGGTCAAACCCAGGTAGACAGGACAGGCTCACTTGAGTGATCATGGCTGTCACGGAGAAGTGAGCTGAACACTGGGTCATCCTCCGCCCTTGATGATAACAAGTAACAAATAAAGCAGGCTCCATGTTTGTATTAAATGTAGAGGTCACATATAAGCCATGAATGATGTTGAAATAGCTCCAGGTGAAGCCGAAACAGACCTAGGCCTTTTATTAGATTTAATGACAAAACATTCAATCAAAGTACAGCAGGGATCAATGAACTCATTTGATATTGAACAACGTACTCAACCTTGTAGACTCTGAATCATGGATGGTATCAGCTTCTACAGAGTTCCAATTAGATCACAAATTAATTGCTGCATTGAGATCTGGCCACCATGAAACAAGATGGACATTCAAGGGTTTAGGGCATTACGGAGAAAGGCGATGGCTTTGATTTAAGTGAAAACACCAGCTGGACTCTTCCTTTGAACTTTGTCAAAAGTGATTTTTTTTTAATATAATGACTGTAGAGTTACTCAGTGCACAGAGAAACCTGACCTGAAAGATTACTAAGTGGGCAGTAAGGGAAAATGTAATTTTCAGGAGAGGTTTCAGAAACATGTCATTCACGGGTGGTAATCACCATATGTAGACAGCTTCCAGATAAAGTAAGTGAGGCAGAAACCTTGGAATTATTTAAGAGACTACTTGATGTGAGAGTGGACATATGTGAGGATGTCTCTGGTCAGATATGTTAGGAAGGGCCAAATAACCTTCCAGATGTATTATTGAGATCAAAGACCAGTTTATGATAAAATTAAAGTAAAAACTTCTGCCAACATTTATCAGGTCAAGCAGCATCCATGGAGAGAGAAACAGAAAAACATTGCATGGATTTTAGGGTGTGCTAATAATAGAATCATATTAATTACTCCCTAAATGGTTCTTGTGTGAGGACTCTGGAAATTATTTTTGAATGTAATGTGTGCACTTAAAAGAAGTTATTGAACCATATCAGAATCAGAATCAGAATTAGGTTTATTAACACCGGCTTGTGATGTGAAATTTGTTAACTTAGCAGCAGCAGTTCAATGCAATACATAATATAGAAGAGAAAAAAATAAATAAAATTTAAAAATAATAATACATTAGTAAATCAATTATAGTATACGTATATTAAATAGATTAAAAATGTGCAAAAATCAGAAATACTGTATATAAAAAAAATAAGGTAGTATCCAAGGGTTCAATGTCCATTTAGGAATCGGATGGCAGAGGGGAAGAAGCTGTTCCTGAATTGCTGAGTGTGTGCCTTCAGGCTTCTGTACCTCCTACCTGATGGTAACAGTGAGAAAAGGGCATGCCTTGGGTGCTGGACGTCCTTAATAATGGATGCTGCCTTTCTTGAGACACCGCTCCTTGAAGATGTCCTGGGTACATTGTAGGCTAGTATCCAAGATGGAGCTGACTAGATTTACAACCCTCTGCAGCTTCTTTCGGTCCTGTGCGGTAGCCCCCACCCACCCCCCACACCAGACAGTGATGCAGCCTGTCAGAATACTCTCCATGGTACATCAATAGAAGTTTTTGAGTGTATTTGTTAACATACCAAATCTCTTCAGACTCCTAATGAAATATAGCCGTTGTCTTGCCTTCTTTATATCTGCATCGATATGTTGGGACCAGGTTAGATCCTCAGAGATCTTGACACCCAGGAACTTGAAACTGCTCACTCTCTCCACTTCCAATCCGTCTGTGAGGACTGGTATGTTTTCCTTCATCTGACCATTCCTGAAGTCCATAATTAGCACTTCTGTCTTACTGACATTGAGTGCAGTTGTGAGAATGGAAAATGTGCATGTGACCAATTGATCACGTGGTGAATTGACTGGGCCTCCTACATGCTGAGTGCTCTGTCTTATCGTGCAAGGTTTCGAGTGTGCATGTTTTTGTCTCAGCTGGCCTGGTGCGTAGCTGATGTACTGTAAGTTGCCCAGCATGTACAGTGGCAAACATGACTCCGTAAAAATGTTTAATCCTCCTGCTCCGTTGTTATTCATGCTCTGCGCATAGGTAACAGTTATATTGTACATGAATCTTATTTTGTATTTCTGGGACTGCAATAATCTGTGGAAGCTGAATAAATTAATGCTCTGGAGAATGTTACTCTCAAAATGGGTCTGCAGTTTTTTAGCGGTCCAGTAAAAGCTTCCACTTCAAGGGATTAAAATGTTTTAATCAATGTGTAGAAGTAGAAAATATCGCCATATTTGTCTTCAGGGTAAATTAACATCTAAGAAAAGCATAAAATTAATCTGGAAGCTCACCAGTGCTGATGCAGTGATACTACAATGAAACCAATAGGGTTTCAATGTGAATAAATAAAAGCCTTATATGTCATGTTTAATTATTCTGTTCTGTCTTATAGTCAAATGAAATTATATTTTCCCTTTGTTCTCTAATGGATGTTTGAAGAACAAGTTTTAATAGCTGGGTCATTCTACCATTAACCTCGTTCTCATTTCTATTCAGATCAATGCTTATCATCATTAAAACATCCTAGAAAGATAGCAGAAACCAACAGTTCTAGTAAACTAAGCTGTCCTGAAAAAGCTGACGTTTCAAGAATAATTGTGATTTTACAATTATGACATTAAACCAACAGTACTAGAGGAGATGTAATAGGTGTAACCAATGATATTGAATTTGTCAAATAACAGAACTAGTCTAGAATATGTAAATACATACATATAAACAAATGTCTGAAGGGAATATTATAAAACAATTTTTAAGTTTGAAATTTAAAGAAATACTTTAATCAAGTGCTGACATTTGGTCATGTACACTCAATGGCCACTTTATTAGATACACCTGCTCATTAATGCAAATATATAATCAGCCAATCACATGACAGCAACTCAATGCATAAAAGCATGTAGATATGGTCAAAAGGTTCAGCTGTTGTTCAGACTAAATATGAGAATGGGTAAGGAATGCGATCTGTGACTTTGACCGTGGAATGATTGTTGGTGCCAGATGGGGTGGTTTGCGTATCTCAGAAACTGCTGGTGTCCTGTGATTTTCATGTATAACAGTCTGTAGAGTTTTCGGAGAATGGTGCAAGGAACAACAAATATGCAGTGAGCAACAGTTCTTTGGGCGAAAACACCTTGTTAATGAGAGAGGTCAGGGGAGAAAGCCCAGACAGGAAAGTGACAATAAATCAAATAACCACATGTTACAATAGTGGTGTGCAGAAGAGCAGCTCTGAATTCACAGTATATCAAGCCTTGAAGTGGATGAGCTATGGCATCAGAAGACCACAAACATACACACGTTGACCACTTTATTAGGTACAGGTGATACAAAAAATGCCTAGTTTGCTGTACAGTACAGTTGGATTTATTACTTGATGTAGGATCGTTACGACCTAATCTAGTGTCGGCAGTGAAGATATATTGAGGCATTTTTATATATGTAGCAAATTATTCTGACAAAATCCTCAGTTAATTTAATCAATTTGGTGAGCATCAATTTACCAAAATTCGTCAGCAATCCCTTCCTTAAGGCTGGAGCAGTAAAATGTCAGAAAAATTGTGGAAATTTTTCACTGCATTGCCCGTCTTGATGGCTTAATTCAGCATACCTCATTGTATTTGTGAATGAGCAAAACCAGAACAGGAAAATGTATTTCTGTGGATGGCTAATGGCTTTCTCTCACCACAGAAACTTTCATACGGCCTTATTCTGTGCATGTACCTGCGGAATTAGTGGTCGGCTTAAAAGACAGTGACAGGTTTCATCAACTATGTGAACTGGTAGACTTCATGAAAGGGTAGGGCATGTTAGCTCCTGGTAAGTTAATATGATTCCAACCCACATTGCCGTGCAGGTTACAGCCCAAACACTGCAGTGACACAGCTGTCCTATAACCTGCTCCATCAGCTCAGTTTAATAACAGCTTACATTGAAACAAACAGCCCAGTAGGTAGAAGGAAGGAACATGTCATACTGTATATCCAGGACACACATGGTTAACTTTATCTTGATGAGTTGCTGGATCATTGATATACTGTGTAGCAGTGTGTGTACTCTGTAATTGTTGAACAAATCAATGCTGTTTAGTATGACGATAGCCACACTCCGTAAAGAATCAAGTCAAATCAAGTTTAATTATCATTCAATCCATTAATGGATACAGCTGAACGAGACAGCGTTCCGCTCGGACCAAGGTGCAAAACATTCTAAAGTTGCAAACAAACATTAAAAAAAAGTGAGTAACAAATTCAAAGCAGCATATTCACTCGGGAGAAAGAAAAAACATATATACAGTCCAAGGCCCTGAGTGACAATGCTACAGACTCCCCCGCCAGTGTACAGGCGCACGCAATCCAGCCTGTTATTCCACCGCTTGAACATGGGAGGGCAGCACCGACGGGCGAGGTGGGGCCCCAGCTGAGCTCAACCACGCTGTAACGCTCCTGCGTTTCTCACCTGGCCTGCAGCAGCAGGCAAGCCCCAGGCTTGTGGCCCAGTTCTTGCTACAGCAGAGGCTACACAACTCCCATGTCGACCGTCAATCCAAACAAGGGCAACAAGGCCTTGCCTCTTGTAAAGGATGTTCTCTTGTTAACTAGCTCAGCCAAGTGATAGTACTCCAATGGGATTTAAATAATTTAAGTAGCCCAGCTTATTTCTGCAACAACAGATAAATTTCCAGTAGGCAAAGACCAAATTCTGCACAGATTTGAACATCACATTCTTATGTCTATAATATTTCCTTAGTTATTGCTGCACAGAGGAATCTGCTTAACACATCAGATGCATGGTAGCTTCCACCAGAGCTGTCTCATCTTCCCATTCCCGTCTGTCTGTAACCCTGCAACTTTACTCTTTCTCTCAAGCCCTTTTGGATTTTTTTTGCCACTTTTCCACATAAAGGGATAATTTGTAGCAGCTAATTAATCTACCAGAAGTTCCAGTGTATCAGTTGACTGGACAATAAAATTTGTAAGCATGGTTTTGATAGAATGGACTGTGAAGCAGTGATCTTGGATTCATATCAAGGATGTGATAAAAGCACAGTGCCAAATTGCTTGTTATTTTGCTTTACTTTCAATTTTCTTTGCAGAAAAGGATAAATGCGAAGAGGACAAACAGAAGGAGGATATGCTGATTCAGAAAATCCATAAATTAGTGGAGAAAAGGGACTTTCTGGTTGAGGACGCAGAGGTGGAGAGATTAAGGTAAAATATTGAACTTGATCGGGTCACTTTTTTTTCTAGCTTACTTTGTTTCCCACTTGTAGAATAAAAGGAGCAAGGAACTGCACCACTCAACAATGCTATTGGTAATGATGCTCCTTTAACAAGAGCGATGCAATAATTAGATCCGTGATTACCTCAAGTCTCATGATACAGTCCGTAACCTTTTGGCACCTTTTAAGTGGAGTACCAGCAAACAGCTTTTTAAAAAAATTGTATTTTGGGGACCTGAGCACCACCAACGAAGCCAGAGTTTACTGTTCAAGCATAAACAGCCTTGAAACGGTGGTTATAAGAGGCCCTGTTGGCCTGCAGTGCATTATGTGGAAGGCACACACTGTATGCTGGAGTGAAAGTAGGTGAATATTTAGGGTGGTGAATTGGTTTACGAATGATGTGCATGTATGTGTATATAGTTATTCCTTTTCCTTGGAATATTAAAATGTACACGCAACGGCCACTGTACACATACTCATTAATGCAAATACCTAGTCAGCCAGTCATGTGGTAGCAAATCAGTGCATAAAAGCATGCAGACATGGTCAAGAGGTTCAGTTGTTGTTCAGACCAAACATCAGAATGGGGGAAGAAATATGGTCTAAATTACTTTGACCATAGAATGACTATTGGTGCCAGACAAGGTGGTTTGAGTATCTCAGAAACAGCTGATCTCCTGGGATTTTCATGCACAACAGTCTCTAGCGTTTACAGAGAATAGTGTGAAAAGCAAGAAAAAAATCCAATGAGTGGCAGTTCTCTGGGTGAGAAATCAGAGAGGATCAGAGAAGAATGGTTAAACTGGTTCAAGCTGACAAGAAGGCGACAGTAACTCAAATAACCACATGTTACAACAGTAGTGGGCAGAAGAGTATCTCTGAACGCACAACATTCAAACGTTTTAAGTGAATGGGCTACAGCAGCAGAAGAACACATCGGGTTCCACTCTTGTACCTAATAAAGTGGCCATTGAGTGAATTTATCATAAATAAAGCTGTGGATCCCACGATAATACGAATGATCTTTGACATAATTCCAATGTGTACCGTAAAATTTCCATGGGGAAGGAACAAAAATTCATAAATTGAACATTTGTAAGTCTAAGAATCTCTATGTGTGATATTTTAGACAGGAAAACTGGCAGCATGTTTCTTTAATCCCATGCAGGACAGCTTTTTGGAAACGAAGCTGTAAAATCTGAATGGTGGCTGGGTGATTTCAAGACACAAGAGATCCTGCAGATGCTGAAATCCAGAGTAACGCGCACAAAATGCTGGAGAAACTCAGCAGGTCAGGTGGCAAATACCCAAGGAAAGGGTCTTGGCTCGAAATACTGACTCTTTATTCCTTTCCGAAGATGCTGCCTGATCCGCTGAGTTCCTTTGGCAGTTTGTGTGTGTTACTATGGGTAATTTCTAAATGAATATACACCTAGTAGGTTCTGACATTGGTATAAGTGATAGATTTCTAAAATGAAGGTAAAAGAATACTTCAACATGATGAAATCCACAGATGCTGGAAATTCAAGCAACACACACAAAATGCTGGTGAATGCAGCAGGCCAGGCAGCATCTATAGGAAGAGGTACAGTCAACGTTTTGGGCTGAGACCCTTCGTCAGGATCAACTGAAAGAAGAGATAGTAAGAGATTTGAAAATGGGAGTGGAGGGGGAGATCCGAAATGATAGGAGAAGGCAGGAGGGGGAGGGATGGAGCTAGGAGCTGGAAAGTTGATTGGCAAAAGGGATACGAGGCTGGAGAAGGGAGAGAACTTCTCTAACTTCCGTTAATGCCCCTCCTCCCCTTCGTAGCCCATCCCTTATTTATCTATCTATTTATTTATTTATTATTAATTATTTCCCCCTTTTTCTCTCTCTTTTTTCTCCCTCTGTCCCTCTCACTCCTTGCCTGCTCTCCATCCTCTGGGCTCCCCTTCCCCTTTCTTTCTCCCTAGGCTTCCCATCCCATGATCCTCTCCCTTCTCCAGCCTTGTATCCCTTTTACCAATCACCTGTCCAGCTCTTGGCTCTATCCCTCCCCCTCCTGTCTTCTCCTATCATTTCGGATCTCCCCCTCCCCCTCCCACTCTCAAATCTCTTACTAGCTCTTCCTTCAGTTAGTCCTGACGAAGGGTCTTGGCCCGAAATGTTGACTGTACCTCTTCCTATAGATGCTGCCTGGCCTGCTGCGTTCCACCAGCATTTTGTGTGTGTTGCATAAAAGAATACTTGATTGGTTTGATAATGTGAGTTCCGCTGAAAAGATCCAGGACCGGGTTGGGAATATTAAGATACAAATGGTAAAACTTGCAAATAGATGAAAATGCAGATGCTGGAAATTCAGGCAACACACACAAAATACTGGAGGAACTCAGCAGGCCAGGCAGCATCTGTGGAAAAGAGTAAACAGTCAATGTTTCGGGTTCAAGACCCTTCACCGTAAACATGACATTTCACATCCCAGTAAACATTAAAGTTCACCATAGAGGTAAACAAGAAATTTCTTCTTACATTTTGCGGGAATGATAAAAAAAGACTTCTTTCTTGCAGAGAAAGAGAAGAAGACAAGGAAATGGAAGAGTTTCTCCAATCTAAGTTAAGACCTCTAAAATACGTAACTAAGATACCTCTGGGTAAGTCAAAGCAAGAACAAGTCAACTCTTAAAACAGATTGAATACTTTGATTGTAAGAACATGAACAAACAGTCCATTCCAAACTGTTCTGGATTCCAACCCCTTTCCCCTCACCATTCCGCATTTAATCATATGAGGAAGAAGTCTACAGGGCATACCTATCCTCACTAATAGTGGAAGTAAATTACAAGATGTTCTTTGCTGAGATCTGGGCATCACTGACTAGGCTTAGCAATTATTGCCTTGCCTAAATTGTTTGAACGATATGGCATGCTATAATAATAATGATAGAAACACCCAGCATGTCAAGCATGACAGATGGAAAATGAGCTGCTATTCCTCAGATTTCCATTGATTCTCATTGTATTAGTACAGGAAACCACAGACAGATAGTCACAGAAAGATTGGACAAGGGAGTTGCAAAGGTAATGCTCTCTCTGAGAGTGAGAGAGGGCACAAGAAGATATATGTTGGCAGTAGAATTTGTAGGTGAAGAAAATTGCCAATAATGGTCCATTGGAAATGAGTGCTGGTGGCCTGGATAGTGAGGACAAGAGAAGTCTTATCCTTGCTTTGGCTGGAAGAGAGTTGAGAGCAGAGCTGCAGGAAATAGAGGTGATATGGTCAATGATCCTTAATAACTATGGTAGAGGGAAAGATGCGCAAGGAACAGGCCTATCAGAGACACCAAAGAGAAAGGTCTTAGTCAGAAGTAGATGAAATGGAGGGTAGAATTGGAGGATGTAATGGAACCTTTATAGGGCGTAGGATCTTAAGAAATATAATAAAAATAGTTGTTGGGACTGTCAGCTTGCAAGCCTATCTCCTGAGTTGGAGACAGAGAAATCTAGAAATATAAGAGTCAAATATGGACAATATGAAAGTGAAATTGGCACAGTTGGAAAATGGCATGAAAAGTAATGATATTTGAGTTCACTATGAATAATGAAAGCAGCACCAATACAATTGCCACTATGTTTCAGAAAAAGAGTTGAGAGGCCTGAGTAGGACTGAAACAACTACCATTCCACATTTTCAAGGAAATGGGCTTAGCTCTGACCCCTGCAATTTCCCATAAAGTGAAGGAGAAATTGTTCAATGTGAGAAAGTGTTCAGCAAGGTGAATGGATGTGCTGACA
The DNA here is from genome assembly GCF_963921235.1 of Mobula hypostoma. Classification (NCBI taxonomy): domain Eukaryota; kingdom Metazoa; phylum Chordata; class Chondrichthyes; order Myliobatiformes; family Myliobatidae; genus Mobula; species Mobula hypostoma. Next base: position 126,265,246 of record NC_086105.1, on the reverse strand, counting down.
AGAGGGAATGATTTGGACCTCTGTTCAAAGAAGACAGACCTTCAAACTATCTTGGTATGGGAAGGAGGTGTTACATTCTACTGTGAAGATGAACTGGCTGAGACCAGAAACTGGAAACTTCCAAAGTACCAGAGGGCATTGGAGATGCTATGGCGGTACATGGGAAGGACTGGGGAGAAAGGATGTAATGAAAGTTAGAAGAATTAAAAAAGAATTGTAGTTTGCTCTCTGTAGTTTTTTTATGTGTGATAAATGATTGTGAACTTGAAACGAAATCTCACTATTTTCATTATTTTAATATTGCAGAGGCTCCAAAAGAGATGTCAGCAGTTAAGGAACCTCCTCCAAACAAACCATCAGTCACCAAAGCTGGAATGGCCTTAATAAAAGATTGCTGTGGAACTACACAGTGTAACATTATGTAGCTCCCGTGAATCATATTTGAATTTCCTAAGTATTTGTGAAAGAGAATTGCAGCTAGGTTGGACAAGTAACAGCTGACTATACCATACTGCGATAAAAGACTGTGTTGAAGTGAGTCTGCCCTTCATGCATGGATCACAAACTCTGCATGCTAAAAAGCAAAGTACATCTCGTTTCCACTGGTAGAATGTGAACTTTTTATACCTGGCATGTGAGATAACAAAGTAGTTTTATGATATTGTTCCAGAAGTAATAACAGGATGCATATACCACTTATAAAATTTCCTACCAACACTAATAGGATTTTACACGGTTTTCAATGGAACAACTCTTCCAGGCTTATTTCATATTCCTCTAGATTTTGCCAGGCATTTCAGCCGGGGACTCACAATTACAACACTTTGCTGTGAAAGAGCATATTCAGCTACTGAAAGTCAGGTAACAAACTTTACAAAACTTAAACTCAGTGACTGTAACAGGGATAGAGACACATTCTGTCCTGCAGAAAAATGTAAAGTGACCAAGTAGAGATAGTCATGTATAATTTAAAATGTTCTTATTGTAGTACAATTGTTTCCTTATTGATGAATATGATATTGTTAATGTACTATAAAATTGAGATTCATCAGTAATCAAATATAGAGTGAAGACATTGTTAGAATGTTGTAAATTCTGCAATTAAGGAGTCTTTTAAAAATGAGCTTGGGGTCATGGTGAAGAAATTCATCTTCGGGAGAAACACAAAAATCAGTGACAATTGATCTTTGCCTGAAGATGAATTTCTCCCCAATGTCCTTGTAATTAATTTGATTACTTTTTTTTTCTTTTCTCTTGTTGGTTATATTTGAATAAATGTTCCCTTTCCTTTTGTGTACCATTTTCTCCTTGGCATAGAAACAACTTCAGAGGCTCATTGGCTCCAATGGTAGAAGGCGGTGAGAGCACATGAAATGTGGTAGAACTGAAACCAATTCCCAACACATTTGCACGCAACATAGATGAAAGTGAACTTTAGTCTTTCTCCTGACTCATTGTGATCTCATATTTAAATATGACTAAATCCAATATTTGTTCTTACTTAATGTAGAATCTTATCTATTGCCACATTCTATTTTAATGAAATGTACAATTATTGAAATGTGGTTAAACAGTTGTGCATTTAGGCTCGGATCACAATAAAGGTATTTGCTTGGAAATGAAACATTTCTCTGCTTTGTAGGGGAAGAGTAGTTGTGAAAAGTTTTTTTTTAAAAAAAGCTGATATTGGAAATCTGATAAACAGAAAACATTGGAAATATTTCACATTCTGGCAACAACTACGTAAATAGAAATAAAGTTCATATTTAAGGTAAAAGATCCTGTCAGAACTGGGAAGTGAGAAAGCAAGTTAGTTTTAAAATGCAGAAAAGATGGGTGAACAAATAGATCAGACAAAGAGGTATGGTGATATTTTGGTTGCTATGTCAGTGAGCTGTTATTGAAGCCATCTGCTTGATTGGGGAATGGGTAGTGAGCAGACTTCTGAGTAGATAAGGAAATGTCACCTTCCAAAGTTATCATATTGACAATAAAAGTTGCAAAGAATAATCCATTTAATGAAAGGCTGGTGGGGCAGAAATGACAACTACTGGTGGTGGTTTTTTTTTTGGGGGGGGGGTAAGAAGAAGAAAGAAAAAGAGAAACATTGCATCTTTGCTCTGCTGCCTGTGAGGAAAAGCTGAGAGCAGAGCTGTAAAAAATTGATAGAGTGCAGTCAAGAGCTCTTTCAATATGCATGTATGGAGTAGCACACAGTATTGGAAAAAGAACTGACAAAAATAGATGAGTGAGTAACCAGGAACTGCTTCAGAATATTTGGAGCATAAAGATTCTGAAAACTCATTCTATCATTTTGCCCTACTATAATTTATTTGGGGGTGGATGGGGGAAAAGGTGTTCAGGTTCCAACTTAATTCTTGCCAATGCAAAATAAGAATAGATGCTGGAAATCTGAAAAGCTGTTCACCTTTTACCAGAAGAAAACAATGCAAACAGCCCAAAAGTGATCAGGAATCTTTGTACAATTATGGAATTGCATTACAAGCTTCAAAATGCATTATTTTTAAAGACCCCTGGGATCAGGGTGGGTTACTTCAACTTGCTCTGTAGGTTGTGAATGGGCCAGTGTCAGACACATGGATTCTTACAGAGGAGACAAAATGAGTGAGCAGATAGTTTGGACATGATGTATTTTTTCAGCCATGTACTTGCAACACAGTAAAGGTTGTCAATTCAATCCCTCATGTTCCCTTTCCATTATGAGTAGTTGTGGAGTAGGGATTTCCATGCTCAGTGGAGGACTTGCACCTTTTTGCAGGGGCTTTGAAAACTTCCCAAAATGAAGGACAAAAATACAAAATATGCTTGCTGTAAAATTTTATATTTATTTCAAAATAAATTTGGTCCCAAACAAGAGTATCCAGCATTTGGAAACTTTTTTTTTTAAATACTGGTTTTAATTTTGTTGGACATTCATAGAAAGGAAACAAAGCAGAAGCACTTGTCGTATTTTCAGAAATATCCAATATTTAGCCAACATAATAATGTTTGAAGACCTCAAACCAATCTGTTTCTACCAGTTTACATAGGCTATACAAAGTTTGTTACTCAATCTAGTGAATACCAACACAAATCTATGCAAAACTGCATAACTGAACAATTTCAGGACTAGAACCATAGATATTGTGGAGTTTAGGCATCACAATCCAGAAACCTAGCATCAAGTGACTTGAGTGGCTTGTAATAGTACAAGAATATCACTGTTCCATATTTTGAACATGGACTGAAAAGGTATTTGACAATAGTTCCTGCACAGCAGTTTTTTTTTAGTACTAAACTGCTATTTTCAGTAAGATTTTTCTTTTAAAAATCTACATGTATTAATGCACAAACATTATCCAAACATACCTTTCAGGATCTGAGCTCCAGCTTTAAAATGGAACAGATATCTATAAAAATATTAAATTCATTCCAGTTTTGCTTTTTTTAAAAAATATTTCTGAAGCTGATCTCTCAGTTTTTATGCATGTTATAAATCTGCACTGTGACAGGTGCATGTCCATAGAAATAGCTCATTTCAGTAAATACACCTTATACCACTAAACAATCTGACACCAGTGGAGAACCTTTCTTGTATAAAATAGGTTAACTGTAATCTAGAAGCCTGGCAAATACAATCCATTGTAAAAGCCAGGATCTGTCCAGAAGGCCTAATAAATCCTCTGCTACGTAGTTTCAATCCTTTCAACCTTGCCCAATGTCCTCACACTGGCGCTGCGATCACAGACATAAAACTTCCCAACAGCAAATACTGAAAACAATGGAATAAAAGCACTGCACAATAAAAAGACAACCTTCTGTTAGTTTTCACAGAACTCCCCAATGAAACATGGCTTTAAAAAGAAGGTTTAACAACAAAACCTTTACATTTCCACTTTCAGGGGGGAGACTCAGTTCCATTAACTGTCAAGTGGAAAATGATAGCTTTTAAACGGTTTTCCTTTCCTGACCCATCACCTGTGATTTATGCAATAAATGCATATTTCACCTTAAATATATCGTTGCACCAGTGCCACTGGCATTGGACTAGAGAAACACCATAAGAGTAGCAGACTGCTAAGGCAATGGTGGTCTCAGGTTCTAGATGTAATTAACCAGATCAGGCTTGGAGATGACTGATTAAACCAACTTGCAGTACAATACTCAACCCAGACGTTATGGGACATCTTCACATCCCAGCACAATTTGCAACACCAGGAACTTCTTCAACTACAGGACATCAACACTACCAATGAAATGGACACTATTCTTTCCACAGACGTGAACAAAACTGGAAACTGACTTTTAAATTACAAGCCATTCAAGTGACATTCTAATCATTTCAAATACACTTGTACTGTTATATTATACAAGACTTACTGATCTACATGTATTGGATCAAAACAAACCGCAACCAGATTTTCAGCTGTCAATTTATCTACTGCATCATGGAAGTTGTGGGGATAGTACATGAATAAGCATCTTAATGCAAGAAAAATAGCTTTCTTTGACCTTCAGAGCCAAATCATTAGCCAAACATTACTAATAACTACATTATAACAAACTATATGCAAATCTTGGAATCTTAAGTAGAAGCCATAAAGAATATGGACTAATGTAAAATGAACAAATTGTTTGGGTCAAGCTCCAAATACAAACTAAATTTTCTTCCTATAAGCTTTACTTTTGAGGTTTTCTTAAACTAGATTAAATGCAGAAATAGAAGGTGAAGATAAAAGGCGAGTCCAATTCTTTGGATTTAGTACTTCAGAATCCATTTAAATGCTTCAAGTAATAAAAATTGCAAGTACAAGGCTTTTCTTTATTTCAATTCATTTAAGTATTAATAGGGGATGCCATTGAGAAATTTGCTGCCAACTTCACTTTGTTTCTAGGCTTCTTAACAGGGCTGTTAGTCACTTCCATGTGCAGTGACCTGGATTCACGTACATCTTGGGATGTAGTGGGAACATTTTCATCCATCTGGTTGTTGAGATTGCCACTGGTAAATGCCTCTTCAGTCATGGCTGCAGGAAGGACATTTTTCTCCTCCTCTGTCAAGATCAACATGTCTGTTTAGAAAATCGCACAGCATTACAAACTTAAATCATTCTTTAACAGAACAGTTATTTTCTCTCTCCACCCTTCACAACTATTCTTAATGCATATAATTACTGGTCATGACTTGAAGCTTCTTTAAAAAGCAATTTGCAGCAATTATCATTTATTTGCTCTGGGTATCTATATAACAAGGGATTCCTGGGAACTGTTAGAGGCATACAGGCTTGGGCAACCAGCATGGCGAGGAATGACAAATATTCGGGTGCATGCTATGTGCCAAGGCTGCAAAAGGACTGGGAAACATTTGCAAGGTCAGACTTTAATAATAACAAGGTTGGAATTATGTCAAGAGTCAGAATATTCTCATTTCTATCACTGTGGGATTTATACATTTTATAAATAGAAGTAGATTAATAATAGTTTTTCACCTGCAACATCAAGTTCCTCAAACTGAATAAGATCAGTACTTTCAGGAATAACTGGATCAGGTCTGAGCTGCGGGGATGGCAAACAGGATGGGACAGGTCCACACAGCAAGTCAATTGGAGACTGTTTCCCAAGGCTGAGAAGTTCCTGTTCAATTTGGTTTGAACCTATGAAAGGTGATACAAAAATGTATATTACTGAACATTCAGCACTGTATTACTTTCCCATAAAGGTTTGTACACCAAGACTATTGTAAGCAAAGTATTGCATGAAAGATTGTACAAACTTACATAACACTTATACTAAAAAAAACAGCCAAATATTGTGATATTGGCAGTTTTGAAACAAGTTTCCAAATGGCATTGAATGGCTTCTTTGAATCTTTAGACTTGCTTTTGAGGTAACAATTCAACAGCCAAAGACTGTTAATCTAATTCCTGGAGAAGACATACAGGCATTCTTGTATCAGCATCTCTCCATTGATTTTCTGGTTTTATACTGAACATAAATGTTCCCAAATATCTGTCTTCAATGACTGCTCATTGTCAATGGTAAATGAACCAAATGGATTAGGCTGTTTCTTCCATTAGTCACCAATGTTGAAAATTCTAAAATAATTTAGTCACAGGATTTTGTTACCAATGTTTTTTTTTTAGGCAATAGGGAGATGTCTTGTAGAAGCACAAATTGGAGCCAGTTGAGTTGCTTTCAGAATGCAATTTCCAGAAAAGCAATGAAAGGAAGGTAATGTGTGCCAATTCATAAAGACAGATTCTGCAAATGCTGGAAATCTTGAGCAACACAAAATGTAGGACAAATTTAGCAACTCAGGCAGCATCTATGGAGGAGAATAAACAGTCGATGTTTCAAGCTGAGACGCTTTATCAGGACTGGAAAAGAAGGGGGCAGAAGCCAGAACTGGGGGTGGGGGGGGGTTGGGAAGAGAAAGAGTGCACTTTGGCATGTGATAGATGAGGGGGAAGATGGTGAGTAGAACAAGGTGGAAGGAGTACAAGGCTGAAGCAGCAATAAGACAGGATAGGTGATGGTGGAAGAAAGGGAAAGAGGATGGGAACCAGAGGAAGGTGATGGACATGAGAAAAGGGGTAAGAGGGCAAACAAAATGGGGAATGGAAGAGAAGGAATTAATGCCCACACCATCAGGATGGAGTTTACTCAGATGGAATATATGGAGGTGTTGCTCCTCCAACCCAAGTTTGGCTTCACTGTGGCTGTAGAGAAGAATGTGGGCAAATATGTCAGAATGGGAAAGGGAGATCAAATTGAAGTGGACAGCCACTGGAAGACCCTGCTTTTTGCAGTGGATAGAGTGAAGGTGCTTGACAAAATGGTTCCCCATCTTCACAGGGTCTCACTGATGTAGAGGCGGCTACACCAGGAGCACTGATAGAATACATGACCCCAACAAACTTGTATTCACCTGGAAAGACATTTTAGGGCCTTAAATGGTGGTGAGGGAGGTGTAGCACTTATGCTTGATGGTAAAAATGCCAGGAGGGTCATCAGTGGGAAGAAACAAGTGGACAAGGGAATCAGGTGGGGAGAACAGGTGCAGGGAAAAGGGAAAGATGTGCTTGGTAGTAGAATTCTGTTGGACATGCTGGATATGGAGACTTGTGTGGAGGTAGACAAGAACAAGGGGAACTCCATCCCCCTCATGATGGCAGGATGATAGGGTGAGAGCAGATGCAGTTGTGGACAGCATCAATGGTGGTGGAAGGAAAATCGTATTCTTTGAAAAACAAAAGACATCCTAAGTGTTCTAGAATGGAAAGGCTCATCCCAAGAACAGATCTGACAGAGATAAATGAACTGAAAAAACAGAATAGCTTTTTTTTTTTTACACAAATGACAGGGTGGGAAAATGTATAGTCAAATAACTGAGTGTACAAGTAACTGGAGGGGAATAAATCAGATGGAAGGAAATAAATCAGTGATGCTTCTAGTTATGTACTAGCTACATTCTTCTGGGTGCATGTTGTTATGGCTTTGAAAGGTGCTGAATAATTCTATTCCAGGTCCACAGGACCAATTGTTTTAATACAATCTACTTACAAAATCTATTACTTACTGGAGCTGGGAGTGTTAAACTCTGTTGTCCCATTTTTGCTCGAGTTCTCCAAAACCAAGGTTGCTGGCCGCTTTGGGTCTTCTTGCATCTGCTCAAGTTCTTCAGCTACTGATGCCGGAGAACAACTATCAGAGCTGCTTCGAACTTTAAGATAAAGACAAATTATTAGCAATGTATTTAATTTAGTCAGAAAGAGATTTGAGAAATCTGGCCTGAACTATCCAATCAAATGCTGAAGTACCAAGTTTCAAAAATAATTTCAAAACATTTGATCAACAATATGGACAAAATTTGTTTTTTTTTGCACCAGTGAATTTGATGAATAATGATTGCTTAATACAGTTAATCCCAGTTCAGCTCATTTTCAAAGTATTTTCCAGCATGGCTGGAAGACCGTTCAACCTACAGAATCAAAAAGAACAATTTTATGATTTCCATCTTAAGCTGTAGATGCACAAAAACATGAGATTCTTCAGATGCTGGAAATCCAGAGCCACACACAAAATGCTGTAAAAACTCAGGTCATTCAGCACCTATGGATGGAAATAGAGGTCTCAGCCCAAAATGTCAACTGTTTATTCCCCTCCACAGATGCTGCCTGACCAGATGAATTTCTCCAACATTTCGTGTGTTGCTGCAGATGCATGGAAATCCAAGTTGCCATCAGTTTAACTCCGTAATAATGGCATTATGCTGACAGTTTTTAATCATAATCACAAAACCAAGACAAAAGTTCAGAATGAGGAAGATAAATTTCCAGCACAACAGCTCCAAAGAATGCAATTCAATTCCAAATCCCAAACAGTGAAAATAAAAATCAACCCAAGCTGTTCAGATAGTCCTTTATTTTACTTGATCTCCAATTATTGTAAAGGTATGAAAATTGTGTGCTTTCCACAAATAGTTTAATTTGGAGAATTAAGATGATTTGAACAACATTTTGCTTTATGAATTACATGAACAAAAACGACAAGCGAGACGTTTCAAAAATACTGTTTAATCTTTTTACCTTTCATATCATTTTTTAAAACCACTATTCTTTTCTGCCCATGTCCTTTTATCCAGATGACCTGTTTAAAATGAAGTGGAATGAAGTTTGAATAGTTTGAAGACATTTTGCTTCAAAAGAATTGCTGATGCTTGATGTAACTAAATGCATTGATCAAATTTGTATTAATGTTCTAGCAATTTCACCTAGACCTCAAGTACAAAAATGACAGGATTTGTAATAGTAATCTATTCGTCATTACGATCAAAATTCAGAAAGTGCTGGGAATATTCAATTAAACTACAGATGAAAAGACACTGACCCACAACTTAACTGAGCCACTGAATCCACAACTTACCTGTGGAATAGCAACAAGAAGATCCTCTATGCTTGCATATCCATATATTTTAGGCTGTAGCACTTCACCAGTATACTTATGGTAAGTGGAAGGAAATTCAGTAAGGAAAATTTGCTGATAGTGGTAGGTGTGCAACAAGGCTCGCACGTTCTTAGCAAACTGATACACTTTGGTGAGTTGGACACATTCTTCTCCCACGTCATCAGTGAATACCTGTAATACATTGACCCCAATATCTTATTAGCGACATTCTCTTTTCCCCCCCACATATACCATCTATTACAAGAGCCAGTTAAAAGGCAACCTATCCAGAAAATAGAGACAATACCAAAAAACCTTTATTGCAACATGGAAAATGCATTTATGCCCTTGAAACAGAATCCAGCCTGGTCTAAATTTTCCCTTCCAAAAGTCTGAGAATATTCTACCCACTATTGGGAAATGCTTAATGTTTGGTGCCTGGCTCACTGTGCAACCTCTTAAAGAATAAAAGTGTTGGAGTACAAATATGGATAACATCCAATAGCTGGGAAAAGCTGATAATTCAGCAGAGCCTCGAGTGTGCAGGTCAGAGTTTTACTATAATATTACAACAGGGTAGCTCAAACCATATGAAACTAAATGGCATTATTTGAATAACTGAAAAACAATGGGATCTTTTAACAATCTCCAACCCTAAAATAGGGTACTGCGAACAACAGACCTTTTCAAACAACTAGATGGATTTCTTGAGGATAGCTTGAGATAGATTTCTTGCAAGGTGATGATGATTGTGCATCATATCATTATGGTACTACATCAGTAAAACAAAGAAATATTTTCAAAGACAGGAACTTCACTTTTTAAGAGAGGAAGGAAAAAACAGGAAATAAGCCACGCAGCCCGACTTCAGTAGTTGGCAAAATGTTAGAGATCAGGAGGAAGTTAATGGAGGAATGTGATAAAGTTTCTATAAGGGGAAAACCTGCTTAACAAATCTATTAGAATTCTTTGAGGTGGTGGCACGGTAGCATAGTGGTTAGCACAATGCTTTACAGTACCAGCAACCCAGATTCAATCCCCACTGCTATCCGCAAGGAATCTGTACATTCTCCCCATGTCTGTGAGAGTTTCCTCCAGGTACTCCAGTTTCTTCCCACAGTCCAAAGATGTACTGGTTGGTAGGTGCATTGGTCATTGTAAATTGTCCCGTGCTCAGGCCAGGGTTAAATCAATGGTTGCAGGGCACTGTGGCTTGAAGGGCCAACTCCACATTGCATCTCAATCAAGTAAATAATCAGGGAGGATAGACAAAGGAGAGTCAGCGGATGTCATTTACTTGGATTTTCAGAAGACTTTTGGTATTACTTGGACAGAAGACCTGGCTGATTGGTAAAAGGCAGAGCGCTACTAAAGGGAGTCTTTTCTTTGGTTGCTGGTAACTAGTGTTCCACAGGGGTTGGTGTTGGGTCCACTATTTTGACATTGTATGTTAATGATCTGAATGCTGGAATTTATGGTTTTGTAGCCAAGTTTGTGGGTGATGCAAAGATAGGTGAAGGAACAGGCTGCGTTAAAGATGCAGAATTGTAGAGGATTTTGCCCATTCCCCTAATCTGTCTAAGTGTAGCTAAGTGTATGCACGTGCACTTCAGTTAGAGGTGTAGACTATTTTCTAAATGGGAAATGAATTCAGAAATCAGAGGTGCAAAGGGACTTGGAGTAATCATCCAGGATTCCCTAAAATTTAACTTGCAAGTTGAGCCAGTGGCAAGGAAAGCAAATGCAATGTTAGCATTCATATCAAGGGGACTAGAATACAAAAGCAAGGACATAATGCTGAGGCTTTACAAGGCTTTGTCAGACCACATTTGGAGTATTGTGAGCAGATTGGGCTCCATATCCAAGAAAGGATGTGCTAGTATTGGAGAGGGTCCAGTGGAAGTTTGAGAATGATTCTGGGAATGAAAATGTTATTGTACGAGGAGCATTTGATGGCTCTGGGCCTGCACTCGCTGGAGTTTAAAATAAGTGGGCACAGCCACAGAGAACCACTCTCTGGCTAAAGATATTCTTCCTAAAGATATTCTTCCTTTTCTGTTCTACAGGGACATTCTTCTATTCTGAGGCAGCTGTGGAGATCATGTCATTGTGTATATTTAAAGTGGTGTTGATAGGTCCCTGATTAGTAAGGGCATCAAAGATTCCAGTGAGAATGCACAAGGATGGGGTTGAGAGGCATAATAAATCAGCCATGATGGAGGAGACTTGACAGGCCAAATCATGTTCCTATATCTTATGGTCCTTTCATAGAGGAACTTGCATTTCAATTTTGGTATGAGACTGCACAACCAGTAAACTGACTTTCGTACATAAGAAATAAAGCTGGACGTTTTCAGAATTCATACCTCAACCAAGTATGGCAAGCTCTTCAATAGTTCTGCCAAGGACACAAAACCGTATTCAGATGGGACAAGAGGACTTCCATAAGTGGAATCAAAACGTTTTCCAAGATCCTCAACTCTCATTTGTGAAGTGCCATCCAGAGACATCAGCAGCACTAGAAGTTGAGCAGTAAGTGTGCGAAGAGACTTCCTGTTTATCAGTTGGAGCTGCTTACCTGCTGGCGTGTCAGTAACCTTTTGAGAGAAAGTATACAATTTTAAATTTTACCTAAAAAACCACCAATGGAGAATTTGTAACAAAGTAACCATATGAGATACCTTTACAACATGGCAGAACTTCTGCATAAGTTCTCCAACAGTGCTGACATCATAGTCTTGAAGGCGCAGAGAATATCCAAAAGTATTGTTGTACTCAGAAAGGAAATCAGATAACATCATACAACTGTCTTTTTGTGACCGCAGCAATTTAACAAGCTGTGCCGTCAGTGCTTTTATCTGTTCACTTTCAGTTAAAACAAGAATTTTTTCCTCGCCACACTCCAGAACCTGTGAACAATATGGTCATATGCATCAAAACCTCTAACATTTAAAAATGTACAACTAGTGTACTATCCAAATGGTTAATATCAAGTACCTAAATGCAGAAAATAATCAAATGGAACTAAATTAATATTTCATACATACAGAAGATGAGAATAATATCTTGTTGCAAGGTTACTAAGTCCCTGGAGTTGAAGTGGACAAGCAGTGAAAGGTAATTGCATTTTGATCCATTGAAAACATGACTGGTATTAACTTGGCTAATGAACCTATTTGAAAACATTCTGCAATGTATGGATTTTGCTACTAGGTCTAATAATTACACACTGCCTCTTGTGCATGCTATTGAAAAAAATAATAGAAATATAACAAGTTACATTTCCTGATGGAGGGCTAAGTTCATGAAAATTCAAATGAGTTGGCAGGAGTCAAATTAAAGCAATCACGTTTTAAATACTCAACCCTACAACTGAGGATCAAACCCATTTGTTTGGTTTGTTCACTATACCAAAAAAGTGTCATCTCAAGCTTCACACATTTCAAGAGGATACCATTCAATATCAGGTCACAATACCAACTTTGTAATACCAAAATTTTGCATTACCAGACACCACTCAATTTTATACAGTTAGTGAAACTTGTAAGGACACAAGAATTAAATAACACGTACCTGCAACACTTCAGGTATAGACTCAAACAGTTCCATGAGCTTGTTAAAGCCATAGTGTGAAAGTTTGCACTGGCGCCCAAAATGGTGATGGTATGTAGGTATAAATTTACTAAAGGGCATGCGGTAGTGAGACTGATGTCGCAGTAGATCCACTACTTCTTTTGCAAATTGCTTTGTTCTCTCTATTTCCTCTGGAGTACGCTCTAAATAGAAATGTTCCACATTGAACAAGGTTTTAAGCCTCCACAGTTATGAAAATATTTGACCAAAACAAACCACATTAAGTGAAATGATGGGATATAAGCAATTTGGAAGAGTCCAAAATAAGCAAACCTTTACATAAACAAATGCGAGTGTGCGTGATCAAACAGGGTTTTTACAACCTCACTATATACCACCATCTACTGGCCTTAGCATGCAGCTGCTGGTAACTTTGCACAGATTCCCCACCCCTCTAAAAATATCCTTGTCTCATTGACATTAAACATATGACTGGAATGCAACAGCATGATGGTATGGCACTGGATTAATGACTGAAGAATTGAAAATTCAAATCCAACACTGGGATATTATGAAATAGAACTCAATGAATCAGTAATCTGAGAACATTATAAGATCCTTAAGGTGTTGGGTCGTCTTAATGCTCACAAGTGCTTTTCAGGAAAATGAGAACTGACAATCCATTGTCTTATAAGAGGCAACAATCACAGCAATAACTTGATTTTCTACTTTGAGTAAATAGGAAGACTGATAAATCGAAATTTATTAAAGTCACATTTGAGGACAGGATATGCATGTACAAATTTTGTGAATGGATCTAGCTCTACCCTCTCCATAACCTTAAAACTTTTATAACTAAAAATCTATTCTGGGAGGTGAGGTGGAATAAAAGATTTGGGTGTGGGATAGGGAACTACTTTAACTTCATACTAAAATAAAATATGCTTACTAGCTTAAAAATAATTTTCCAACTTCCTTTCATTATATCTACAAAACACTGATTTTTTAGAAGCCATGGTACAAACTAGAGCAAAATGATAGCTATATGAAGTGGGATAGTTGCTAATGTTCCACCTTTTTTGGTCAAGGGCCTAAGGATGACTGTATCCTTGCAAAGGGGCATGTTCAGTTCTCGAATATACACACGTGGCACCATCTATTAGCATTCTGAGATCCTGTTATTACTGATCAAAGATTTACATTTCATGGAAGTGCCATATCCAATCAATGTTCATAAGTTTTAAATTTACTTTTAAAGCTTGCCCATCCTTTAAGAAATCTATCTCAGGAGAAAAAAAATCAATATGTCCTAGGGACTTAACACTTCATATATTTGTAAATTTTTCATTTTACATTAGTAACAAAGCTACTGCTGTTGATGATTTTTTTTTAAAAAGGGAAATTTACTTTCTAAAGTAAAAATGCTGCAAAGTTGTGCCAAATATTACACTTCTAGCAACAGTATCAAATTTAAAAAGCAGAAACAAAAACCTCTCTTTGGGATAGAAATCACTGTATCTTCATCTTGTTTCGAAATACAGATTGTAGTGTCTGGTATTTCCGAAAGCAGATCAGCCAGTTCACACACACCATACTCTGTGACATCCCAATCCTTTGAAAAACACCTAAGTAAATAAAACAGACATTGATTTTGGTCCCTGGATGAAAATATTGCTGAGTTACAGAACCAACTCCAAGACTTTTTAAAAATGGTATTCATCTGTCAAAAGAGTCCTTTATTTTCCTGTCATTTTACCATTTGATCAATGTTATTATGGGATTTGCCAAAGGACGGCTGGTTTCTTCCTCAACAGCAAAAAAAAAAGCGCAAGACGAGGATTAATTGCCCATGCTGATTGGGTGAATCGCAACATCTAGACCTATTAGCACTGAAGGGCATCAAGTGCCTTGGAAGGGAGCCTGTGGGTAGAATTCCAGTATACCTGCTGCTATTGTCCTATTCGGTGGAAAATGTGGGTTTTGGTGCTGCCATGGAACTAGTCTATGCTAGGTAGCTGTAGTGTAGTTGGTAAATAACATGTACTGTAGCTATGCCATGATGGCAGTTGAGGTAATGAGAAAGTATATGGAGTGGGATTGGCTGCCAATCTACTGAGCTGTCTTGGCCCAAATGTTATTTAGTTTTGTGTACTATTGGAACTCATCCAATTAAGCAGAGTATTCTATCACACTCCTGACCTGCGTCTTATAGATGAAAGAGCTTTAGGGTGTCAGGAGGTTTCCTCTGACCAACTTTTGGATCAAGAATGTGCAACTAGTTTGGTCAAGTTTCTCATCAATGGTGAACCCCAGGATTTCAACAGCAGAGGATTTGGTGATGACAATCTGAGTTTATACAAGTCAGCGAATAGGTCATATCACTGGAAATGCAAAGCATCTTTATGTTGTTTAAGTCCATGCCTACATAGAAGACCTGCATTTCTGAGGAGTTGCTTTAGGCATTAAGAGTTTGTATTGGAACCAAGATTAACACAGCATCCCAGAGTGGGAATCTGAGCTTTTAAAACTTCATTACAATCAATAACATATTTTGCAACACAAAAGTTTAAACTTTCATAGTTTCAATCCCACTGAAAATATGTAAAGACCCACCAAATCTAGCTGCCCTGACTTGGACTTACAGGGGAGTGAATATCATTGGGAAGAAACAATTCAACATTGTGCTTTGTATTATCTGCCCAGGTTAGTGGAGACGCAGGCTGCTACAAGTCAAAGTAGAAAAATTCCAACCCCCAGTTAAATAAAAATAATTGTACTTAATGAACCAGAATGAATTCTGGAATTCTGTGATACTTACCAGTGGTACGCTTGTCCAAATTCTTTTATGAACACCTGTTTGCTGGCCTGAGATTTAAGTAGTTTAAGTATATCTTTTGTAAAGCGCTTTACTTGTGCTCGATGAGTTAATGTAAGCAGGCGTTTGGTGCCCAAACCAAGGATCTAAAGTAAACAGCAAGAAGAAATGGTCAGTTAAATTGTATTGCAAGATGTGGGAGAATCTACAGCAGGAGCTTCTGCATTAAATAGAATCTTTAAGCAGTGATCATATATTGCAATAGTTGAAATACATTGCAATATTTACTCATGACAATTGCCATTAGGTTTAGCTTCCTGGTTTTTTTATATTTATCGTTAATGTTCTGTTAAAAAAGTGTTCTTATGCATCCTTTTTTCCTGCTTAGATGTCCATCTATGCTCTTGGAGATTTATCACTCAAGATCACATCTAAAACCTGTTGTAAATTAGATGTTACGGAATACTATATATCCTAGATGGTCTTCTATGACATTCTTTTTGATTTCTTGTTTGCCCAAATTTCATTCTTGTACTTTGTATGTTTTATTTAAATATTTAAGTTATGACTTCTAGCTGGTGTCCATTTTTTCTTTGTTTCATAATGAATTTTCTCATTCTTTATATTTGGAGAGGAATAACAATGTAATTCTTTCTCCTAATCAGTTCACTTTCTAATGGGTCAAGCTCAAAAAGAAATGAGATGGTTAAAGACCAATGGCAGAAGGCCAGATGATGACTGAATAGTGTAGGAAGTTAAATAGGTCTCAAGAACAACAAAAAAAGTGTCAGAAAAGGGACAGAATTATGCCAATATGAATCAGTAAAAACCTCAGGAAAAATTAGGAAGGCTGGGAGATCTGGAACAGTTACGAAGATCAAGCCAGCAGTAAAGGATAATAAAATCAAAAGATATGAACAGACAGTAGGAATAAAGTAACATTAAAGCATGAGAACAAAATAGCAGGACTAGTGCAGCAATGAGAACAACAACTCCATTAACAAGGGCAATATTATCTCCTGAGTAGGCAGTGTTGGGCAACAAATATGCTCAGCATCATACCCAGCCCCAGGTATGAACTGCAAAAGCATTTAAAAAGACTTAATGGAAACTTAACCCAAATTTGCCATCTTAATAGGTATACTGTAGCGGTGTGCTACACACAGCGCTAGAATAACCACACGTAGTTGGTGAGTTGTAGTTGCGATGAAAGAGATTTATTCAAACTTCGCGGCCTGCTTTAAAGCCTTCCCGTTCCCGCACTCCCTGGGGTGGGACTGCTGTGGGGGATGCATATTCCCAGACCCTTTCCCCGCGCGGGATTTCCCCCCTGCTGAAGATGGCCTGGTGCCCTTTTGGGGCCGGCCCTCTGCCTGCGCGCGCTGTTTTGTGAGCCGGTTCGTGTGTGCTAGAAAGTGGGTCGCCTCAATACAACTAATTATTTCTTCCAAATTACATCCTGAAATTGGATTTGGAGCATTTTTGTTTTCCTTCTGACCCGAGATTAAAAGCCAAAATTACATCCTTCAAGTTGTTCTTGCTAATGAAATGTGTTGAATCAGGTAGAAATTCATAATTTTGATTGTTGACAAAAAAAAATGTATTTAGCCATTAGACAAGTTAGTATTTCCAGATCTATTTACAGAAAAATAGTACTGCACGTAATGAGTATAAATCATTCTTTTGCATAAAACCCACCTGTAAAACATGAGGCACAGCTTCCAATAACTCCATTAGTTTGGAATAGCCATAGTCTGAAACTCTGCACTGTTTTCCAAAATGATGATGATAAGTTGGTATAAATTTGTGTTGAGATATGACACAATGAGCCTGGTTCTTCATTAGATCAATTATTTCTCTACTGAACTGAATAAGCTGAGGATTCCCCACTGGACTCCTACACCGTAGCAAACAAGGATCTGCAGGAAAAAAAATGGGTGAAAATATTGATTCTGTAGGTTAGTGAGCACAAAGTGGCACTGAATCATGCCACACTTCATAGTCCAAGTTAAAAAAAAGAATCCAAGTTTACTAGCACAACTTTTATTATTAAACAAATAGCAGCACTTTAAATTTACGTTTGCCTGGATACAAAAACATTTCTATGCAGTTTTCTTGATACACTCCCACCACCCCATTTACAATAAGAGAACATCCCAGCATTTCGTAATACGTTAACAAAAATAAGTAGAATGGCAGAGACTCATGTGGACCATTGGTTTGAATGGTCCGGTTCAATGCTTTAAAATCCTAGTCAATTATACATCAATAGTTAGAGAAATTCTTATAGAACAATTTGTAGAAAGGTACAATTGCAATTCCAGTTTCCCAAGCCAGTTTTGGTTATAAATGTAGGTACAGAAAATTTAGAATGGTGATACAAGAATACAATGAATATTATTATTATTATTAAGGACCAACTAAAGACTAGAACTAGAGGACATTGCCTCGAGATTCAGGGAAGAAGATTTAGGACGGAGATGAGAAGAAACTGTTCTTCCCCCAAAAGAGTGGTGAATCTGTAGAATTCTCTGCTCAGGGAAGCAGTTGAGGCTTCTTCACTAAATATATTTAAGATAGTTAGATAGATTTTTACATAGTAGGGGAATTAAGGGTTATGGGGAAAAGGCAGGTAGATGGAGCTGAGTTTACGGACAGATCAGCCATGATCTTATTGAATGGCGGGGCAGGCTCGATGGGCCAAATGGCCTACTCCTGCTTCCATTTCTTTTGTTCTTAATGCATGTGTTTGCTCACCTACCCTCTGCAGTATTATACCCAACATTCTTATCCCATTGAACATGAACTTTTTCCAAAGGAAAACACAAAGGGCCAGTTGTGCTTGACCTTGATCATGACTTGTACTCTATTCCCATGGGCCACGTGCACCTTTAGAAGCAGCACCGCTTCAAGG
This sequence comes from Mobula hypostoma, assembly GCF_963921235.1. Classification (NCBI taxonomy): domain Eukaryota; kingdom Metazoa; phylum Chordata; class Chondrichthyes; order Myliobatiformes; family Myliobatidae; genus Mobula; species Mobula hypostoma. The sequence goes on along the minus strand of NC_086105.1, from coordinate 126,246,998 downwards.
TCCTGAAGGCAATACATCATGGCCCTTCACTCTGAGAACATACTGCAGGACTACTGAGCCTGACAGTTCTGCTAGAAGGCCTTTTCCACTATCTCTAAAAGTTTCTAATGACTGGTGACATTTTGCACAACCCACTTAAATAATTAAAAATAAACTTAAAAGTTAGAAAAGTACAAAGATTAAATATTTATAAACTTCAAATTCAGTTTGCATTTTTCTAATTTTATATTTTTATTTAAGAAAAAAATTTTGGCTTCATGTACCATTTCAATGAGAAAAGCAAACTCATTCAAATAGAGTCATGCTTAACAAACCATAAGGGTTGGCATAAAGCCAAAGGATGAGATAGAATTTGTACTCAATCCCTCTGCTTGGTATGTTACAGAAATGTCCTGTCATGGATGATACTGCTACATGCATTGAGCAGCTGTGCAAATTCAGAACTTGCTGATGCATGCATTAGAGTTAATCAGTAGTTCCTTATAGAACCAGCTGTACAAATCAGTGCAAACTAGCCCATCCAAGCTGTTTGGTGTCATCATACAGCCTCCTGCACAAGTTTTATTTGTGCTTTGTCATAATTTTCATAACTGCCTGGTGTCAAAAGATCCAATTTCCCACGTAACACTTACAGCACTGTCAGAGAAGGTGGTCCATGTCACTCATAGGCAATCATCACTGGGTATTAGTCAGACAAGGGCATTTTAGTAGCATTGTCATGAAATGGGACTCCACAAAAGGAAAGTTCCATTATTTATACAATTTCTATTATTTCAGACTCCCAAATTCTGATTTTGAGCACTCAATTCCACCCCCCCCCCCCAACTTCCCATTCCTCCCAGATCAGGCCTCTGGCTAGCCAATGGGTTGGGTCAGCCAATACAGCACCCTTTGTCCTACTCTCAAGTACCTACTGATGCATGCATGTTAAAATAATCTAGAAGTTTGTGCAAGAAGTTGCAAGATGAAAATTACCATGCTTTTAAATAAAATTATAGCAATCATTGCAATTGTGTCTGTACCTAGATTAGCCAGATTTTCCATTAGCTTGCTTTGGATAACATGTCAGCTTACCAGCATTAGGTGGCGGTGGATTGTTATGAACCCATTTTACAACTTTAATACCATTCTGTGCTGTGACAATGTTAACACCAGGGACACAGGTTATGAGGTGTTCCAAAGGTACACCACCTTCACCCTCTTCCACCATCTTCAAAACTGTGAACTCAGATGCATAGCAATCTAAAAAACTGCAAGAGAAATCAGAATTTCTACTTGAGAAAAATGAAAAATTAATGAAGCATGTAATCATAATAAAAATTCATATAATGTAGAAAGCTATCTGCCTTATACAAAAGCAGTTTTGAAACATGAATTTTGGAAATAGTCAAGACAGTCTGGGAACCAATGAGAACATCAAGTGTTTGGGTCTGATTACATCTCATAGACTAATGCACAAATTTAAAGTAGATGGCATAACAATTGAGAAGGTATAACAATGGGGGACACTTAAAGAAAAGCACATTGCTGTCTGCATTAACAAAGCAAAGATTTAAACAAAAGTCACACACAACTCATTAAGGCGGCCAAGTTTGAGAAGGCTGGATCATTTGATCCGAGTGTGAAACTACACAATGGGTGAGGTGGCCCTGCAGTATCAGTTACTTCAATCACAGGAAAGAAGTTGGCAGAAGTGAGATTTGAAGGAACAATGTTAAGTTCCTGGACAGATTGGATAGTAGGAAGCTGTGTTACTTGGAGGGATTCAAGATTAGAGGTCACAGCCAAAATGGGGAAATTAAAGGTGATGAGCAAAAACACATGCTCTCCTTTTTAAAAATAAAAGTGGTTGCAATTCGGAGCAACCTGCAAGGAAGGGGTAGAACCAGCACACATGGGGCAACTGGCAGCACACTATAGTATAACCAGTCTATTAGCTATTGAATAAGCATTTTATATTCAATTCACAATTTACAGTTAGCCAGTCTAGCCGATTTCAACTAGGGTTGCAATAATTGGTCTCAACATTCCTGGAATAAGTAATAATATGCACTATGGGAAAAATTATGCAGGCTTCCATTTAATGTTGATAGAGCGATTCCTACATTGAAAAATGTGTAGAACAATAGAAGAGGATGATATGACTGGATTGAGTAGCAATACTCAATTTTTTTGCACTTGTGGTATTGCATGAATTATTCACTGTCTATACAACTTACTTAATTCAGCACATTTCCCATTTTGATTAGAATAATCAACTTGTCATTCAGGAGAACTCTTGTATGGTATATAAAATGTAGCTTCAAACAATAAACCTTAAATATATTACAGCAAGAAATCAGAATCAAACCGAAGAACTAATGCAAACAACAGGAATTCTGCAGATGCTGGAAATTCAAGCAACACACATCAAAGTTGCTGGTGAACGCAGCAGGTCAGGCAGCATCTCTAGGAAGAGGTACAGTCAACGTTTCAGGCCAAGTCCTGACGAAGGGTCTTGGCCTGAAACGTCGACTGTACCTCTTCCTAGAGATGCTGCCTGGCCTGCTGCGTTCACCAGCAACTTTGATGTGTGTTGCTCGAAGAACTAATGGCAGTTTTAAAAAAAATATTTTTAGCAGAATTCAACATTTGGATTTTTAAATGGTCAACATACAAGTGAAGTATAGAAAAAAATTAGGACTACATGTAATCTCATTTTGTCACTATTTAGGTTTCAAACAGGTTTTCAAAAGGGATTTACTCCTCACACAATATTCCTCCGAACACAATGTGCCTCATCTTTCAAATGAAATTCCTTCTAGCATTTTCATCATACTCTTAACAGTTACTTCATAATATTGATCTTCAGTTATTCAAGATATGTGGCTTACACAGCAAGGACTCCTGACCAAAGGATTTAATCTGCTTTAGTCCACTTTAATAAACATTGTAAGATTTCAATACAAACAAGTTCCACAGAGTCCTTAACACTACTCTGTACTTGACGATACATTAAAACTAGCAATTGCAAGATCTGTCACTCTAAATCCAAAATTTTGGTCTTAAGAAGTCAAGAACTCTCAGAAGAAAATTCCCCGGTTTGATGTTTTCACCTCCATCCAACATCAGATAGCTGGGACTATCCGAGATGAGGGCAACAAGATCATAAGACATAGAAGCAGAATTAGGCCATCCGCTATTCAATCATGGATGATCTTTTTTTTTCCCTCTTCAACCCCAGTTCCCGGCCTTCTCTCTGTAACCTTTGATTCCATGTCCAATCAAGGACCTATCAATCGCTGCCTTAAATCCACCCGATGACCTGGTCTCCACAGCTGCATGTGGCAACAAATTCCACAAATTCACCACCCTTTGGCTAAAGAAATTTCTAATAGTGAGAGGAAAGAGTAATAGTGGACCAGCATTTTCATCAGGAGGAATGGAAGTGATGAGAGGCACCAAATGGTAATGGATTAAGGTGGGAAAAGGTGGTTCGTTCAGAGAAAGAGTAAAACCTGAGAATCAATTAAATTTCAGAGCAAGGTTCAAGTGGAAAATGAGAATATTTCTTCAAATAAAAGGCTTGGACCATCAAAAAAAATGACAAATGGTTAATAATGCAGACAGCATATCAGTTAAAAAGGTTGAATATATAAAATTCAGAGTTACATGGAGCAATTGCACTAACATAAAGACTATTATGCCACATTTTTTCTCTTTTTAATCAAAATGAAAGTCAAGAGCATTTTGTTTCAGAACAAAATATGGGAAGAAGTGGCCAATGGGACCAATTCCACCGTCCCTTGTGCACTTTGCTTTGGTTTAAGTTAGCCTGTGCAGGGCCACATTGATCAATCAAGTCCAAATACAGATCTGTTATGAAGTGCTCAGTTCAGAACTAAGAATTCAGATTGTTAACACCAGAATCCAAAGGGACAAGTTTTTGGATCTATTAAGAGGTAACATCTTGCTATAATTTCAGAATGCAAAAAGGGGTACTAACAGTTATTGCTGGTGGTAAACAGCATTAAATACCGAATTTAATGAAATTGTTCACTATGATTATCTAGTCATTCTAGATATTGCAAACACCAATAGCTAATAATTGAATCTAGACAAATAGCTACAGGTAGAATAAAATTCCCTAAAATATTGAGTAGCTCACTGCTGATCTTTCTACTGTAGTTTTCTCCTTTCCTTGCCCCGGATGCTTCTGGATTGTAACTTATCAAGACACTTGACTATTCAGAACTTATTTAGAGTGAACACATCTGCACAAGTTCCTTGAGCAGAACTTTGAGTAGTAAACCTGATTGAATGACTCCAAACTGGCACCCCAGTTACTTGAAAAAACTGGAGTGTTCTAACCAACAAATAATCTTTTCACTGAAAGTCTGCAACTGAGTGAATGATCAAACTGATGATAACAAAGTACAAAATAGGAAGTTGAAATTGTGGAACAAAGCAATGTACTGTTTTTATATTAACAGTTTAGGTTGGTTAGAATACAGAAATTCTGAGCAGTTGATGCATAAACACAATGTAGATGCGAAATTTCTAGAAAACATTTTCACCACCACAATATCTCAGACATACAAAAAAAACACTAATATTCAGCAGTTGAGAACTCACCTGAGAAGTGGTACAGTTCCCTCATGTGTATGCAAAAGACTATGAACTTGTGGTGCAAATGTTTTTAGGGACAATATGATGAATGGTATTTTGTAAGAATCTGGATCAAATTCATTCTCGCTGCAAAATGAAAGGCAAATATTATGCTGCATCTCCGACACATGAATATTAATCCTCAGTTTTTATTAAAAAATTGTTGGTTTGTGTTTTGGAAATACTTTGAGGTATCTCAAGACAAATAATAATTGACAAATTAAAGTCCATTTTTTAAATAAAAACCCTGATTACGCTAATACACACCTATCCACACACTGTCAGAGGTAATCAACAGATCTCTTTTGGAACACTCAAATATTTCACGGAGGTCATGCATTTATATATACACAACCACAATGGAAACCTAACCAATGAAACTGATTATATTAGTCATTGCCGAGTGCCTTTTCAGAATCATATAAAATTATTCACAATTTTTGCTGAATGTACTGGTCTAATACTATTTTTAACTATATCAACTTGCCTTTGATTCAAAGTTAGTTAGATGAACAAGATTTACAGAAAGGTTTACAGAATATAAACATTTACTTTAGCAAGTGCAGTTATGTTAGCAAATTTATATCACAGACAATAAAGGTCAACCTTAAAAATTATTTCAAAGAACAGCATAAGTTATATTGATTTCTATTCTTTACGTTTACCAGTAATATGCAATCCCTAATGCACAAACCAACAGAAACAGGATTCCTACCTGTAACCTCTATCTGAACAATGCTGTTTACAGATTGGTTCATGGTATTCTAGTTCTTCAAATACTACTGGGCTACAATTGGCTGATGACCCATCATATGACAAAGCAGAAGACAATGGACTCTGTCTTGCCTGACAGCTGGGCAAGAGACAAACCATTCGTCCATTTACTTGGTCACGGATAGCTATTGTGTCAGTTAATTTGTACAAGTCAGACACGATCAATTTGTGTCCAAATCTGGAGAGAGATTTTAAAAAAGCTAGTTAGAAAATAACCATGGGATTTTCTGAATATTGTAATCAACTTATGTACACTACAATATACATTATAAAATTGACAAGTATGGAGTACAAAAACTGCTGAACTGCAAAGGATGTAATGGAAAACATCTGTGACAAAGAAAGGCCAAAAGAAAATTCAGTAATATGTACCAGAGTATAAGTTTATAAACTTACCTTGAGAATTGCTAAGAAAAATAATGTGCAGAAGTCTTAAGCACATATATAGCTAGGGTGCCCAAGACTTTACTGTATTTGAGCGAGTTTGTAAACCTGGTAGGAGCAAACGATGTTAGGAATGGCAAGGGTGGAGCACCGCGGGAGAGGTGCGGTACTGGTGGCAGAGAAGGGCTGCCAGGGTGGAGGTGGGGTGTGGGTACAGGCACAGCCAGACCAGAGAAACAGGCAAATTCATTCAGTTCCAAACAAATGGAATATTTATCATTACAGAATGTCTCTCTGGTGCTTCCACATCCTTCTCCTCTCCCTGCCCCTTTTCCCGACCATGAGCCCCCCCCCCCGCCCCCTTCCCACTCTCAGTCCACAATAGAGATCTATACCATGTTCAGGTTTATCACTCATAGGTCATGGAATTTGTTTTTCCTTGCGGCAGCAATACAATGCAATATACAAGATCAGTAGAGCACTGTGCAAAAGTCATAGGCACCCTAGCTATGTATATGTGCCCAAGACTTTTGCACAGTACTGTAGTTACACTCTCAATTAATTCAACATTTATTTTGATTCTGCCTCAGAAACTCAATGCTTTGATACACCTGAATTCAGAGGGACACAAGAGTACAGGAATTCATAAACAGAAAAGGTACTACATTTATAACCTATAGATCTAAAATCTGTACCTTTTCTCATAGAGTTCTGTAAATTTCAGCAATGGCAAGCAACATGCTGGAGCATCCTGCAGGATCAATATAGCCTCGGAACTACGATAAAAGAAAAAAAGATATGTTAAAATACTATACAGTTTAATAAACTATTTTGCACTTTCTCATACAAAGATAGAGAACTAAAGCCTTGGAGAAGGGGTCAAATCTTGCATTTGATATTTATTTCATACATTCAAATTCACTGATATAAAAACTTGTTCAAAGTACAAGATACTGGAACTTCAGATACCACTCCATTGCAAAGCACCTTCAACATTTTATACAGAATCAAGTTATCCATGCCTACCATGACGACTTTCTACAACAATCCCGTTTGCTTGTATTATGGGTATATTTCTCTCTGTTTTACCCATATACCTATCCAAATGCCTTTTAAACTTTGTAAAAGTATTTGCCTCTACCACCTTGTTACAGATCAACACCTCATTCCATCCCATTCTTCAGGTTTCCCCAAGATGATCCCCTCTCACTTTAAACCTATGCCCTCTTGTTCTAGACTCCACCGTGCTGAGAGAAAGACTATCCTCTCCACACCCTGAATTTTATAACAAAAGCCACTCCATCAACCTCCCACATTTCAGGAGCAATAAACATAGCCCATCCAATCTCCTTATAACTGCAGCCCTTTATTCCAGGCAATACCCTGATGAATCTCTGCATTACTACAATATCCATACTGTATTGTGGCAACCAGAACTGCACAGTATTCCAAAAGCTGTCCAATCAATGTTCGTACAGCTGCAATGTGAAGTTCCAACTTATGCTCGATGCCTCAGCTTATGAAGGCAAACATACCAAATTCTCTCTCCACCAATCTGCTCACCCATGTCTCCAATTTCAGGAAGACATTAACTTGTCATTTACTCTATATATCCAAGCAAATTTTGACCTCTGGAAGTCTGTCACCTCATAATTATCTGGAACAAATTCCATCTGCCAGTACCCCGCTCAACTTTCCAGCTGATTCATGTCCATAATATGCTTTGACAATCTTCTTTATTTGTTATTGACTACCAATTTCTGGGACTTCTGTAAGCTTACTAATCAGTGTTTCTATTTTATCATTCAAGTTATACATAACATGTTACAACCATCAAAAGGTTCCAGCACCTATTCTTGTATTCAATCAATAACATTCAATCACTACGTTATTGGATTTTGGATCCCGTTTTGTCAAGATGCCTCAGATCTCTTCTCAACTCTTTAAACCATCATATCACGCAGAACCTCATCAAAAGCCTTAGAGTCCATGGAAACCATGTATACTATGCTGTCTTTACAAATTTTTAGTTACCAGTCAATCTATAATTGGAATATAGAGCACTTTACAGTTAATACAAATTACTCTATTTGCTGCTGCGAATTTACTTCAGAGTTGCAATGAAAAGAGTTGTTTAAAATCAGTCAGGGAAAAAAACATGGTAGTATGGCCAAGCTGTTGAGATCATTCCACCTCATCTCCCACCCCATTGATCAATCACCACACAAGGTGCGTTGTGTGAATAAAGAATCTTTGGTTAGACCAAAGTACCATTAAGATGTCTTGCTTACAACTGTTCTTAAAACAACTAGTTAACTTTATGAGGTAACTTTATAGATAACATTTTTCCCCAAAGACCTATGCTTCAGGTTTCAAAATCATGAACTGAAGCTTCAGAGCTAACAGCAGTATTTAGATTTGAAACAGAAAATAATTCAGAGGGGTTGGTGTGAATCAATTGCTTCAATGAACACATTACACAAGAATAAAAAGATGGAACAAATGCTTTCTTACGAGGCAATCAACCAACTCGGTTTCTAAAAAAAGTAAAGAGCTAATAAATAGCTATTTTGAAATCAAACATTTTGAAAAGTAGAGGCACAAATAATTTTACCGAAGTAAAGCCAAAGATTTGTTGATATTTCCAGTGGCTAATGATACTTGAATTCTCTTGCATCCTATCCGATATCTGTGTAAACTATTGACAGCCAAAATCGCTTCCTGGAGACTCTCCATCTGCACCATTGCCTTCAGCTGATAGTCAGTATGAGGACTTAGTTCCACACTTTTCACCTACATATCCAAGAGTTGAGATGAGAAATAATTTTCAGCTTACAGGAATCACTCAAATTGATTTGACAAATCATTAAAATAAAAACACTAATTCTAGATTATTCATAAATTGTAAAAGCTGCAAGGAAGATCACAAACAAGAGATTCTGCAGAAGCTCCTTGAACATCACACTCAAAATGCTGGAGAAACTCAGCAAGTCAGGCAGCATCTACAGAGGGGCAATAAATGGTTCACATGAAGTAATACCTGCCATTGTAGCCAAATTCACCGGGTGAGATAATGATTCATTTTGATCACATTCTCAGTTTTTTCCCCCACCACTGCAAATGTTTTGAGCAAAGCTGGCAGTCACTGCCCATCCCAATTGTCTCCTGCTGGTTTGCAGCCAGATTAAACTGCTGCAGTCCTTCTTGTGAAGGTTCTCCTACCATGCAGCTGGGCAAGTTGCCATTGGATTTTGGCTAGGTGTTGATGAAGGAATAGGATGCATCTCCAAGTCAGGATGTAGTCCCACTTGTAGGGTGCCTTGCAAATCTGTTCTCAGCTGCTTAAAGCCCTTGGGCTTGATAAAGGGAGCAAGTATTTGGGGTGGTATTGGTGGATTGATCTAGAGCAGTTACTGGCGGAGGATGGGCATCAGGAAAATATGCTGGATTATGCTGAATAACGTCAAGGTAATTGATATTTGTCAGAGCTGCACTCATTCAGGCAAGTAGAGAACATAAGATACAGGAGCAGAATTAGGCCATTTGGCCCATCGAGTCTGCACCACCATTTCATCATGGGTGATCCAATTTTCCCCTCAGCCCCACCCTCCTGTCTTCTCCCCGTATCCCTTCATGCCCTAACCAATCAAGAATCTCTCAACCTCTGCCTTAAATACATAAAGACTTGGCCTCCACAGCTGCCTATGGTAAAGAATTCCACAGATTCACCACACTCTGGCTAAAGAAATTCCTCACCCCTATTCTAAAAGGACGCCCCTCTATTCTGAGGCCACATCCTCTGGTCTTAGACTTTCCCACCATAGGAAATATCCTCTCCACAACCAAACTATTAAGGCCTTTCACCATTCAATAGGTTTCAATCAGGTCACCCCTCATTTTTCTGAATTCTAGTGAACTGTCTTTATAGGACAAACCATTCAATCCTGGAATCATTTTCATGAACTACCATTGAACCCTCTCTAGTTTCAGCATATCCTTTCTAAGGGGTTCAAACCTACTCACAATACTCCCAAGTGAGGCCACACCAGTGCTTTATAAAAAGTCTCAACACTACATCTTTGCTTTTATATTCTAGTCCTCTTGAAATGAATGCCAAGATTGCATTTACCTTCCTCACCATAGACTCAATTTGAAAATTCATCTTTAGGGAATCCTGCACAAGGACTCCTAAGTCTCTTTATATCTGTTTTTAAAAATATTTTCTCTCCCTTTAGAAAATAATCAACTCTTTCATTTCTTCTACCAAATTAGATAACCGTACACTTCCCAGCACTGTATTCCATCTGCCACTTTGTCCATTCTCCTAATCTGTCCAAGTCCTTCTGTAGCCTCTCTACTTCCTCAAAACTACCTGCCCCTCCACCCATCTTCATATTGTCTGTAAACTTTGCAACAAAGCCATCAATTCCATCATCCAAATCATTGACATATAATGTAAAAAGAATTGGTCCCAACACACATACTTGTGGAAGACCACGAGTCACTAGCAGCCAGTTAGAAAAGCCTCCCTTTATTACCACTTTCTGCCTCCTGCTAATCAGCTTTATCCATGCTAGAATCTTTCATGTAATAACAAGCTACAAGCCCATGATAAGTAGCCTCATGGGTGGCACCTTGTCAAAGGCCTTTGAAAATCCAAGTACACAACATCAACCGAATATCCTTTGTCTATCCTGCTTGTTACTTCTTTGAAGAATTCCAACAGATTTGTCAGGCAAGATTTTCCCTTGAGGAAACCATGCTGATTACAGCCTATTTTCTCATGTGCCTCTAAGTACTCCGAGACCTCATCCTTAATGATCGAGTCCGACGACTTCTCAACCAGGTAAGACTAACTGGCCTATAGTTTTCTTCTGCCCCTCTCACTTCTTGAAGAGCAGAGTAACATTTGCCATTTTTCAGTCTTTTGGAACCATTCCAGAATCTAGTGATTCTTGAAATATCATTACTAATACCTCCACAATCTTTTCAGCCACCTCCTTCAGAACTCTGGGGCGTACATCATTTGATCCAGGTGATTCATCCACCTTTAAACCTTTCAGTTTCAAGAACCTTCTCCCTAGGAATGGTAAACACCTGAAACTTCCACCATACTGCTAGAGTCTTCCACAATGTAGACTGATGCAAAAATACTTATTCAGTTCATCCACTATTTTATTACCCTCTCCAGCATTGTTTTCCAGTGGTCCAATATCCATTTTCTCCTCTTTTACACCATGTATCTGAAGAAACTTTTAAAATCCTCTATTAGTGGCTAGCTTACCAGGGGGAAAACCCATACTCGTGACTTGCCTTGCAGATTTTGACTTGCTCACATAGTTATAGCTTTGACTTGGCTTGTCTAGTTGAGTTTCTGGTCAGTGGTGGCTCGCGAGGTGATGGTAATGTATTTGATGTCAAGGGTAGGTGGCTCTTTAACTGGTGATGGCCATTGCTGGTACTTTGGTAGCACTGATGCTGTCTCTGAGTGCTCGAAATGTAGTCTACCTTTTGCAGTAGGCTGGCATGGATTGATTCACTTGCAGAATTATGAACAGAAGTGAACACAAGTGCCAGCTAACATCTCCACGCCTGACCATATGATAGTAGGAAAGTCAATGATGAAGCAGTTAAAATGGTGGGGCTTGGGACAGTACTGTGAGGAACATTTGTAGTAATATCCTGGAACTGGGATAATTGACCTCCAGCTTTGACAAGCTTCACCCTGGGTGTGACATACAATTTCACCCATTGGAGATTTTTCCCTTTAGTTATATGAGGCTAAATTTTACCAGAGATCCCTGAAATCACTTTGGTCAAGTGCTGCTTTGAAATCACCCCTCCTCTGGATTCAGCTCCTTATTTGGACAAAGGGTGTAATGAGAAGTGGAGCTAAAGGGCCCCTGGCATGTTACAGGTGAATAAATGCCACTGGACAACACAAATGATGACACTTTCCATTACATTGCTGATAAATGAAGTAAATTGACTGGATAGTAATCAGCTTGACTGGTTTAGTCTTCATTTTTCTAATCATGGTGTAAATCAAAATGGTTGAAGGCTGATGTTGAAGCTCTCAGGAGAACACTAAAACAGATCATCTTTCTGGCATTTCTGGCTAGATTTGATTGCAAATGCACTTTAATTCTTTAATGCTGTTGTTTATAATACAACTGAGTAGATTGGTGGGTCACCCCAGAAGGCATTTCAGAATCAAATACATCAGCAGGTCTGGTCTCACAGACAGAGGACCAGGTAACAATGATGAATTTCCTCTGCTGAAGAATGCATGTGAACTAGATCATCAATATTGCTGACTTGTTTTTGTTTCAATTACTGAATTGAAATCCCCATAGTTGGGCCTCAGGATTAGTTACCAACTTTACTAAACCATCCATGCACCCAACAAGTTTACTCAGAATCAAATCCATCGAAAAGCAATAAACAGGGTTTTACTCTGGGAATATGGAAGATGCATTTGAGTAAAAACAAGGACAATCTGTGAATCAAGTCTCAAAAACAAATATGTGTTTATCTATGACTGAGACACTAGGAAATATTTAAAAATTTTCAAGAAATGATATATATAAAAATAAATTTTTAGAAAATCAGATTTAAAATAGTGAAAATAATCACCGAATGCAAACCTTGAAAACTGAATTGTAACAACATACTAAATATGAAATGGTATGAAGAATGAAGACCTCCCCCGCCCCATCCCTAGACTTAGCTAATGGTCAAGACTGAAGTTTATATTCCTACCAGATTTCTAACTCAAGAAATTCCTGGGAGGAAAAAAAAAGAGACAAAAACAAATTTAAAAATTAGTTTTAAATATAATGGCAAAAATTTCATAACTACCACTAACCTCATTTCTTACAGATCTGCCGTAGTAGCTACAAAGCAATACCCAGTGTCAAGCATTATCCGCTGTCCAAATACTAAGTTACCTTGCCATGCCTGGAGAAAATCTCATGCAATATTTGAGAAAGTTCCTTTCTGGACATCCTGTAATCCAAGTTGCTGACCTGTACATCTGCTCCATTTGCAAATGGGTCCATCTGGACATCAGAACAATGAGTTTGATTTATGCTTAAAGGAGAGGAGCGGTTGGAAAGACTTGGGGATAAGGTCCTAAAATAAATAAGAGACAAACATCATCATACTCTTAAAGAGTCTCAGTACAATTTACCAACATTAACCATTAAAACACTTCATGCAGAAGTTCAACACTCAACTGACACTTACCAAGTTCAAAATTAATTCAGCTAGGTCTGACTTCATTTATTTAGTGGTCATTAAACTCAAATATTTGTCCCCAAATAATTTCAAAATTCATTTTTTAAAAAGACAGACAAAATTAAAAAGAAAGTTACCTTGCAGACAAGGAGCCATGGGATGCAATTGGTGGTGTGTTTTGTCTTGAAACTGGCAACTTAGAAAAAGCAGAAGGGGAACTGACACAGAAGTCACCTTTCTTCTCAGTTTTCTCTGTAGGAGATTCCAATGAACTTGAAAATATTGGAGTTTCTTGCCTAAAAGAAAACAACATTTTGAGTAACATGCTCACCTTCTCTGGCAGTTTCCTGGGATCACTTTTATTTAAAACTTTTGTTACATTTATATGTCAAAATCCACAGCCTATTTTTACCTAATTTTCACATGGCACAAGACGGCAAGTGAAATTAAGAAAACACACGAAATGAAAACATTCAAATACTAAGACAATAGTTAAACCCTCAGGGGGCAATGATTACACCCCACCCCCAAACAGGCCTGGAAATGGAAAAGGTTATGAACAGGAAAAATGGGGGAGTGGAGGGAGAGGTGAAAAGATTGCAAATTCCAATATCTGTGAAAGTGGTAGGCAGAAAAGATCAGAAGACAAAAAGACATGATGCAAGATAGAAAATAGCAACAAGACCAAGATTTTATGTAAGATAGAAATAGGAATATTTCCTGTTGAACCAAATACCGATCAACCTTCACTAATCCCACTACCTGTAATCCAGTTCCTTCAATAATCCGGCACTGATTATGTTTAAAGTGATCCTTCTGTAATCCGGCATTTTCACTAATCCGGCACTCCTCAGGTCCCAATGGTGCCAGATTAGAGAAGGTTAGCTATTACTTAATGTGATCCTCCTGTAATTCGGCATTTTAGTCATACTTTACTGATCCCGGAGGAAATTGGTTTTCGTTACAGTTGCACCACAAGTAATTAAATAGTAATAAAACCATAAATAGTTAAATAGTAATATGTAAATTATGCCAGGAAATAAGTCCAGGACCAGCCTATTGGCTCAGGGTGTCTCACCCTCCAAGGGAGGAGTTGTAAAGTTTGATGGCCACAGGCAGGAATGACTTCCTATGACACTCAGTGCTGCATCTCCGTGGAATGAGTCTCTGGCTTAATGTACTCCTGTGCCCACCCAGTACATTATGTAGTGAATGGGAGACATTGACCAAGATGGCATGCAGCTTAGACAGCATCCTCTTTTCAGACACCACCGTCAGAGAGTCCAGTTCCATCCCCACAACATCACTGGCCTTACGAATGAGTTTGTTGATTCTGTTGGTGTCTGCTACTCTCAGCCTGCTGCCCCAGCACACAACAGCAAACATGATAGCACTGGCCACCACAGACTCGTAGAACATCCTCAGCATCGTCCAGCAGATGTTAAAGGACCTCAGTCTCCTCAGGAAATAGAGACGGCTCTGACCCTTCTTGTAGACAGCCTCAGTGTTCTTTAACCAGTCCGGTTTATTGTCAATTCATCCAGCACTCACTAATACAGCACTCCCCAGGTCCCAATGGTGCCGAATTAGTGAAGGTCGACCTGTACCAAAGTCCGGAAGGCAATGAGTTTCATCAAAAGATACTCTTCCTTGAGTTTGATTGGGCTGGAGTCAGAACAGATGCAAACTGAATAACTGAAGTGATAAGCCACAGAAATTTTGAAAGGGTATGTTATAATTATAGATTGAATGAAAACATTGAAAATTTGGTCAAAAAACCTACTTTTGATCTCTCCAAAGTAGCTCTAGTATCATCAGTGTATGTTACCATCTGCTATCGAGATCAATTTTCTTGCTGGCACTCACAGGAAAACGATAGAATTTTACAAAAAATTATACATAGACAACAACTACCAATGTAAAAGACAAACTGCAAAAACTGAGACCATAACACAAGGAGTACTTGAAAGTGAGTCTGTAGGTCATAGAATCAGTTCAGAGTAGTGGTGATCAGAATCAGGTTTAATATCACTGTCGTGTAATTTGTTGTTCTGCAGCAGCGGTACATTGCAATACATAAAAACCACAAACTACAATTATTTTTTTTTATACACACACAGTGCAGAGGGAGAAAGAAAAATACAAAGTTAGTGTACATGAGCTCATTCATTGTTCATTCAGAAATGTGATGGACGAGGGGCATCTTCCACTATTAATATTATTTATAACAACTATTATCATTTAGTTTAATAGAGTGGAATTACAATTGCATATAAACATCTATTTGAGTGCCTAATTATTTTCTATATTATCTCAATGTGCACTTGTGAATGTACAAATTAATATAGATTTACTCACAAAAAATGGAAAAGGTTATAAGTAAAAAAGTTTGTGTATTACTTGTGAATATCTTATTCAAATAAAAATAAAATTTATAAAGCAAGAGGGGCATCTTCACTTTTCTGCACCTCCTCCTCGATGTCATTAAGAAGAAGAATGTCCTGGGTGATGGGGGCCCCTTAATGACAGATGCCACCTCTTGAAGATGTCCTTGTTGCAGGAGGCTGATGATGATGATGCTTTCTGCAGCCATTTCCGATCCTGTGAAATGGCCCCTCCGTACCAGATGGTAATGAAACCCAATTAGAATGCTCTCCACAGCAAATCTGTAGAAATTCGCGAATATGTTTGTGACATACCAAGTCTTTTCAATCTCCTACTGAAGTACAGCCACTGTATTTTTTTTCATAATCGAAGAAACACTGAACCCAGGATAGATCTTCAGATACGTTAACACCCAGGAACTTGAAACTACCTTTCCACTGATGATCCCTTCATGAGGACTGAAGTGTTCCCTCTATTTCCCCTTCCTGAAGTCCATTATCAATTCCTTGGTCTTACTGATGTTGAGTGAAAGGTCCTTGTTGGACACCACTTAACTAGCTGATTTCTCACTCCTGTACATCTCATCTTCACTGTCTGAAATTCTGTCAACAATAAGTTGTGTCATCAGCAAATCTATAGATAGCTTTTGAGTTGTGCTTAACCACACTTGTGTGTTTAGAGAGAGTTAAGCACACATCCTTTGAGGTGTGCCAGTGTTGATTGTCAACAAGATGTTATTTCTGATCCTCATGGGAAGACTGTTCTTCCCAGGAGGAAGTCAAGGATCCAGTTACAGAGGGAGGTACAAAGCCCCAAGTTTCAGAGCTCATTGGTTAATATTGAGAGTACGGTGGCATTGAACACTGAGCAGCAATTAATAAACTGCAGCCTGATGTAGGTATTGCTATTATCCAGCAATGCAAGGCAGAGCGGAGAGCCTGTGAGACTGCATCCACTGTAGGCCTGTGATGGTGATAAACAATTTGCAGGTGGTCCAGGTCCTTGCTTTAGCAGGAGTTGATTCTGGCCATAACCAACCTCTCAAAGCACTTCACAGTAGATGCGAGTCCAACTGGATGAAAATTGTTGAGAAGCTCACCTTGCTCTTCTTGGGCACTGGTATAATTGTCGTCCTTTTGAAGCAGGTGAGAACCTCCAACAGAAGTAGTGAGAGATTGAAGATATCCTTGACACTCCCGCCAGTTGGTTGGTGCAGGTTTTCAATGCCCCATCAGGGCCCGGCACCTTGCAAGAGTTCACCCTTATGAAAGGTGTTCTGACGATGGCCTCCAAGACAGATATCACAGAGTCATCAGATGCTGCAGGGTCTCGCGTCAGTCTAGTTTCATTTCCCTTTCAAAGTGTGCATAAAAGGCATTTAGCTCATTTAGGAGTGAGGTATCACAGCCATTCATGTTGTTAGGTTTTGCCTTGTATCCCATTTCTAACTTCAATCAGAATTGTTTGTGTGTCCTTAAAATAGCCTTCTGTAGGTCATAACTAGACTTCTTGTTTAGTTTTGGATTGTCAGTCTTGAATGCCACAGATCTAGCCCTCAGCCAAGTGTGAATCTCTTGGTTCATCCACACCTTTGGTTTGGGCATGTCCTGTATACTCTTGAAAGTACACATTCATCCACACAGGTCTTGATGAAGTCAGTGACATGTGGTGTATTCATTCAGGATCAACAATGAACCCCTGAATATTGTCCAGTCCACCAACTCAAAGCAGTCCTGCAAGTGTTGCTCCACCTTCCTTGATCATACCTACTCAGGCCTTATCCCTGATGCTGCCATTGAAGTTATCCACACTGGTTCAGGAACCTAATGAACCTTAATGAATAGACCAGGTACAGGCTGTGGGCGAGTTGATAATACATATATTTTAAAGCAAACTCATCACCTCCTTTCCAATATCAGGATCAATTTCATAATTTTCTACTGATCATTTGTCCTCCTACTTCTGTGATGTCACTGATGGCCATATTGACATACTGGCAACTCCTCTGAAGATTTGCATTAATCCATTTATTATTCTAACAGTCATTACAGTCATTTCCTATATTAAAAACAAATACAATACTACATTTTTGACATCATAGTTTCTCTTTAAATGAAGTGCTCCGAAGCATTCATTCCATTTTGATTAAAATATTCTACTCAAAATATTAGCTTTCTGTATAAGATGCCAAAGCACTTATGAACTACCAGCAATCTTTAATACCAGAAAGTTATATAGACAAGAATCTGTAAAGGCAGCATGTAGCATTATTTAACAGTGACAATTTAACAGTAATTAAAAGTCAATTACTCTCATCAACACATGTAATTGACATGGCTCATCAAAATTGTGTTTACTCCTTACTTCAATGTACTAATTAAAACTAGAAATATAATGATAATAAAATACAAAAAAAAATTACTCCCCAGTTAACTCAGATATTCAATATAAACTCACTTATTACTTCCGATGATAGAATCTCCATTTCCTGTGATTTTAGGAGTGGCTGGCGAATGAACAGAATGACTTATTGGTGGAGATTCAGATCCTTTCTTTTTGATCTGTTGCATCCGCACATTTTGCTTGGTTTTGGATTCCATACCACAGAGTTCCTTATAAAGTAAATAAGGAATCAGTTAAAACTGTGCAACAATGTACAAATTCACTTCAATAGTTGTACCAGCTTAAATTTTAAAACCATTTTCCTGATTTACTAAGTGCTGAATAAACTAAAATCCACAAGTATTAAATGAGAATCTTGCTCACCCAGCCATAACTGGGAGGTACAAGAGATACAAATATTTGAAAGAATGCTCTGTTAAAGCTAAGCTTGACAAAAGGAGTAGAACTAGAGTTGCATAGCCCTTAAGTGAAAAAGAATTAGAAGTAAATACCATCAAGGTGTTTCCCTTGAGCCTCAAGTATTACAAAACTGTTTATTTAATCCAATCATAACTAAACTCACTTTTGCTCAAGTCCTAACAAACCTTTGGCATGTACTCTGACAAAACCTGCTTTCATTTTTATAAACCAATTTCAAGAAATAACTACCTTATATTCAGTTTGTGAAAGTACTTGAAACGTTCATAAAATTCAAAGCACTAAAATTTAATTAGCTTATTACTCATTAATCTACAAAGTGAATATTTACAAGTCCACTTAGTACAACCAGTTAGTTCTAAAGTAACTGCAATGAATACCCAATTTAGGATTAGCTTCAAAATTTGCATTGCTCCATATTATTTATATCAATTCAGCAGCATAAGATATACTTACTGTTTCAAGTTCCAATTATTTCAAAATAGATTATGATAGCAAGATATTAAAACTTAACTTTTTAAAAAAAATATTCCATTTGATTTTACTGAAACCTGAGAGGCTTTTGTAAACCAGCAGAAACACTAATAAAATTCAATATTCACTTGCAGGGATGTTTAACTGCAGTCCCTCATTCACATAAGATAATGGTAGGCCTACCAGAGAGGACTAAAAGATTCCAAGTGTTAAACATATAGCCTAAGCACTACACTGGACTCTAAACTTCCATACTATAGGGCAAACAACTACCATATCAGCTACTTAGTTCTAAGGACAAAGTAAAATAAAGTTTACTCATTGTTTTAATTTTGGGTGGAGAGGTGAGGAAAATAAATTACTAATTTTCTACATTTTCATGCAAAACACCTGAAGCGCTTAAATTAATCATTATCTAATTAGTCACAGAGTTGTATTTGCATCATTATCTACCTTGTAGATAACTGCTCTAAAGTTTACTTGAATTGGATAAGTCTGTTCAGTTTTAAGTTGCAAATTGTGTTCAAGAATGCATGCATATATCAAGAAAATTGTTTACTAAATATATATTTTGCTAAAAATGCAAAACTGTTCTTTCAAGACATTGACTAGCTGCTATGTTTCCAATAAAAAAAAATTAAAAATGCATTTTCACTATTTAAACAAAGTTTGAAGTTCAGGTTTTAGGAAAGAAACTGGTGAAAAAATTATGAAAAAAAATTCTTCTCAATTGGTAACTCCTATTTTGAAAATGGACAAAGGCATTCTACTTTCAAGTAAAAAGACACAACCATTCATTCAACCTCAACAATTTAATTAAAACAAATATTTTAACGGGAGTCCCAGTCTTCCATAAATTGTAATTTCCATTTCAATAGGGAAACACTTGCATAGAATACCAACAGGTTTTGACGACTTATGATTCTTCTTGTAGCACATTTTGAAACTGAACCAATACTTACTACCCTAAAAGACAACAAATTATGAGGTGGGGCAGACTGTAATAAAATAGTTACAAATATAAATGGAAGTTCCAATCACACATTTAAACAGCGCTTTGAGCGAAAAAGCTTTTAGTCACATTTCTAATTACCCATCTGCATCTCTTCAAAGATAAGGGAATTTTAACATAATGTTAGATATCTGTCTTACAGTTTTATTAAATCTGATGGGTATTCCTGAATTGTCCCAAACATTACTGAAGATCTTTATGGTAAGTAAACATTAAGTTTTCTAATTTGCACAATATTTTATAGTTGAATGAGCAAAAATTTCAAGGTTTAACAAACAATAAAAGAGAAATAACACTGAAGAATGTATAATCTGTAGCATTGTGCCGCATAGTCCATAAAGATATTGTTACATGTAACTAATCATGTATTGGTCCAGTCATTTTTTAAAATGTCAAGTTAACACAGGAGCATTAAGGGTTGAAGGGTAAGTTGATGTTTTCTGCAACAGCTACCTTTCTTTTGCACTTTTAATTAGGTTTTTGTGCTCACAAGCTCAAGGATTCAGTCATGGGTTCACAACTTAACCTTGTTGGTTACGTTAAAGCAAAATGGGCTGCAATACAACTATTGTGAAAACCAAAATTTACCAACAGATATACAATGTCAAATGCTTCAGTTTCCTCCATTTCTGAATTCCAGTGGTATCCTGTGGTTAATTTATGTTAGGGAACTGACTTCCAGGTCCTGCACCAGCAGAAATGTGGCCTAGGACCCTTCTGATTTCAAAAGGATTGTAATGCTTTGGATGTTAAGTATTGGGCAGGGTACTTTCTTTCTAACTTCCTCAGTTTCATGAAGTAATGTATTTTCACTAATTTAAAAAAACTGCTCATCATTTGTCTTTCAATATTGTGAATGTTAGACACACTGAGAAGCTATTAAGTGACCCTTATAGCTTTTATAACTAGCAAAGCTGGGACAAGGGTTCCACTGGCACGGGACTTCCATGGGGCACTTGACTATGCTCAGGAAATGTGGTTAGAAAACTTCTAGGTACGGAGATAGGCCTTATTCATTTTGTTCTGCTAAATTTGGTCATTGGGAGATAGTGGGCGACAAGTTCAAGCTGGTAAGATTCAGCCCAGTAGGTCTTAGTAACACTGTAAAGTGGAAAAAGGCTTGAATATTCATGTTTCATATTTTTCAATTGTTCAGCTTTATTGGGGAACAAAAAATACAGCTCTGATTAGCACAATACACCTTCATGTAACTAAGTATATTAGTAAATGGTGAACAGAAACAGATCAGAGGATAAATTAAAAATGTTGCAAATGTATGCATTAGATTATACGTAGTTAAGATAATGTAGAAAAGTGTTTAAATGGAAATGAAGGAAAAAAGTCACTTTAAATGAGGAAAAGCAACCCTCCTAATCAATTTAATCTTATTTCTGAGTTAAAGGTGTCATGTTGAGTTTTTAGTAAACTGCTCAAGTGATATGTGATTCTTATTATCATCTATCAGTTTATTTTCCCAAAAGGACCTTTCCAAATCAATACCTTTATGTTCTAAAGCAAATTCAAGCATTACCAATGTAAATAAAGTGATAGATTCCAATAAGGAATTGTAAAATTAGATAGGTTTGCAGCTTATAAACTTCTGTTTATAGCCCACAAACTGAATTAGTTAATACATTTGAAATTATGCAATAAATTTGCAACAATATTTGAATGGGAGAGCAGGATGACAGGTAAACAAGATGGTGAAAAAGGGGACAAAGATTTAGGGTAACACACAACAAAGTTGCTGGTGAACACAGCAGGCCAGCTTTGTTGTGTGTTGCTTGAATTTCCAGCATCTGCAGAATTCCTCGTGTTAAAGATTTAGGGTGACAGGATGAAAAAAGGAAGCTAAGGGGGAATTTTTCACGTTGAAGGTGGTGAGGACATGGAATAAGCTGCCAAAAGAAGTGTTGAGGCAGATGCGGTAGTATTATTTTAGAAGCACATGGATAGGTTCATGGAGAGACGAGGCTTTGAAGGATATGGGTGAAAGAAGAAATTGGAACTAGCTGGATGGGCACTGTGGTCGGTATGGATTTGTCAGGCCCAAGGGCCTGTATCTATGTTGTATGGCTCTATGACTCTAAGGCAGCTCTCCAAGTCATGATTTAATTTGAGGTTTCGCATGTATTTCACATTCATTTTGTGATTTACAGAGATAATTGTATTTCACAGAAAATATCACTAACACGAAGAACTGACAGTTTAATAAATTTGTTTATTATTGTCTCATGTACTGAGGCACAGTGAAAACCTTGTCTTGTAAGTTCTTTGGCCTCTCTGTACCTTTAAATGGTGTCAATCTATGGGCCAGACTGACTGTCCTGCCAAATGCTGTAATTTCTGACATTTCCTTTCTTCCAAACTTCAATCCACTGACTGCCAGTTAGTGTTGTAACTATTGGGAAAATGCCCATCTTTTCACAGCACCTGCCAAGGCCAAAGAGAGGATACTTTAACTGGGGCTCTAATGGAGACTAAATCTCCCCAACAAAAGCAATTAGTCTTCAATGGCCTTCAGTATGTAAATTAGCACCAACCAAGGGTATAGATGAGCAAAGACCTTGCAGTTACTCAGCTACTGCTTTGCTGTCTCAGCGGTTGACTAAATAAGAAAAAAAACTGGGAGGATCCTGGACCATCAAGTCAGTTTATTCAAATTTCAGTCAAAATGGGAATGAAACTGGATGTAACGATTTGAAGTGTATCTGCACAAAAGATCCTACATAACCAATGCAGAACTAATACCTGGCATCCTCATAACATGAGCATTATCCCAGTATTTTCATTCCAAACAAGGGAGAATCCTATTATTTATTGTGGGGAGGAAAGGGTAAAAAGGAGGTCACAGCCCGGTGTGCAAGGAGCCACAGTTCACAAAGGGGGATCAGGACAGCAGTGCTGCAAAGATTGATGATGCCAGAGGTTTCTGCAGACCAAGGTGATTTCTTCCAGTTTGTCTGCGAAACAGATTATTTTCTGATGTCTCTCTTTTAAAGGTGGCTTGGGTCCTGTTGAAAGACTGTAACACTGAAACAGTGAGGTGTGGTCTTCTGCACTCATTTGTTGCAGGAGCAACCTCTCTCTCCCTTGCTAGAGAGAGAGACTATACGAGATAGTGTTGGAATGGAATGTAGCTTTTTGATGGACTCTACATTATGATCTCTGAGGTTTTTGCTATTGTTTGCATGGCGGGGGGAGGGGGGTTGGTACTTTAGCTGGAGCGACTGGGGGAGGGAGCTTTGAGGTTCTGATGTTTCAGTCATTCATTCTTTGGGTTCTGCTTCTGTTTCGTGGATGCCTGAGGAGAGTAAGAATTTCAGGTTGTACATTATATACATTCTCTGATATTAAATTGAACCACTGAAATTCAGCTGGGATGTGGCATGTGGACAGATTATTGGGAGCAATGGGTAGATCAAATTATGGTGGATATCATGAAACCTCTGGCTGATAATATGTGAAGCCAATGTGATGATGACTGAATGAGTCAGAATCAGGTTTATTATCACTGGCATGTGACGTGAAATTTGTTAACTTTGTTAAGTGATAGCAGGCCGATATCAATCTTTTTCCCGCAGCTGGATAATTGATCTCTTGGACATGCTAATGTGATCAATGTAGTTGTAGTAGTAATAATAAGTACTTCAAGTTTTGCAAAAGGGAATGTTGAACTTCTGGGTGTGTGAGGCTTTGGCAAGTGAATCCTTGAAGCTCTGACAACCAAATAAGACATGAATGTGTAGATTGTTGGAGGTTCTAGCCCATAATGTTTGCTCTCTGGTATTTCATTTGAGTGGCGATGAATAAAATCAGTCAGATCAGTGAAACTATTTGATTGTACAGTATGCTGAACACTTTCTTTATGAACTTGTGGACTGATGAACATAGCCTTTTAACAGATTTATTGCATATCAATAAGTGTGGGAAGTATGAATTATATGTGACATATTTTATGTGTCAGCTACTCACCAGATAACGTTCAAGTCATATTATTTCAGTTCCTTAACTTTACTGATAAAATGCTACCACAGCCCAAATGAACCAAACAAAATAACAGTTCATGTTATGCTGGATGGAGATATCACTTTTAACTACCATCATAACTCAAGCTATTTTTATACCTTCCTCATTTGTACAAAATGAAATATACTCAATTTACTAACCTTCCTATGAAGCCACATATACTCAGAGGTGCATTAAATGAACTATTTACCTGCAAACTTCTGACTTTTCCATTTTTAACTGCTGATCCTTGTGGTGTCCGTGAGTTCTTAACAGAAGGATTTTTTCCGTTGTGGGATTGTTCATCAAGGTCTTTATTCAGTTGAGATAGTTTTGCAAGTTTACTTGCCTTTTTAGGGGATTTTGTCTTTTCAACTGTTATGCAGTTATTTTTGCTTTCACAAAAATCTTTATTTTTTGGTGTAAACGATACAAGAATCTTATTCCCAAACACATCTTCATTCTCCATACGCTTCTGTGCACGCTCAGCACTTTCCTGGCTGGTAAAACGAAGGATTGCACTGCTGCCAGTAATGCTTAGAACTTTTCCACCACAATTATCAGACAAACGGCGCAGTCTGTTGCTGACTTGCTTGCTGTCTCTATTAATTGGCAAATTGTACACATACAGAAGAGTATGACATTGCTAGAATGGAAAAAGAAAATGAATGGGCAGAAAGAAAAAACTAGCCTCTGTCATTTAAATGGTTTCTTTCCCCCTCCCTATCATAGATCTCCACTTTTCTTCTCTCCTTCCTAACCCACTTTCATCCCCTTGTCACACCCCTCAATTTCTAACTATTCCCACTTTCCATGCACTGTTTAACTATTGTTGAATGTTTCCAGTATTCTGTTTATTTCAGATAAATATTTTATTGTTAGTTCAATCATGTAGGAATAAGCTTTATGTGGAAAATAGAACAATGCAATTTCTTGCAGGAGCACACTTTTCACAAAGCAGGTGAAATGCATTATAGCACTAAAATGCAACACCTTACACTCTAGTATCTAAAATGAACTGAGTTCAGGTAGACAAATATGGGTATCCTTGGTGGCAAAGTTGTTAATTTATTGGGCTAGTAACATAGAAACATAGAAAACCTACAGCACAATACAGGCCCTTTGGCTCACAAAGTTGTGCCGAACATGTCCCTACCTTAGAAATTACTAGACTTGCCCATAGCCCTCTATTTTTCTAAGCTCCATGTACCTACCCAAAAGTCTCTTAAAAGACCCTATCATATCCATCTCCACCACTGTTACCAACAGCCCATTCCACGCACTCACCACTCTCCGAGTCAAAAACTTACCCCTGACATCACCTCTGTACCTACTCCCTAGCACCTTAAAGCTGTGTCCTCTTGTGGCAGCCATTTCAGCCCTGGGAAAAAGCCTCTGACTATCCACATGATCAATGCCTCTCATCATCTTATACACCTCTGTCAGGTCATCTCTCATCCTCTGTCGCTCCAAGGAGAAAAGGCCGAGTTCAATCAACCTGTTTTCATAAAGCATGCTCCCCAATCCAGGCAACATCCTTGTAAATCTCCTCTGCACCCTTTCTATGGCTTCCACATCCTTCCTGTAGTGAGGCCACCAGAACTGAGCACAGTACTCCAAGTGGGGTCTAACCAAGGTCCTATATAGCTGCAACATTACTTCTCAGTTCCTAAATTCAATTCCACGATTAATGAAGGCCAATATACCGTATGCCTTCTTAACCACAGTGTCAACCCTACGCAGCTACTTTGAGTGTCCAATGGACTCCGACCCCAAGATCCCTTTGATCCTCCACACTGCCAAGAGTCTTACCATTAATATTATACTCTGCCATCATATTTGGCCTACAAAAATGAACCATTTCACACTTATCTGGGTTGAACTCCATCTGCCACTTCTCAGCCCAGTTTTGTATCCTATCAATGTCCCGCTGTAATTTCTGACAGCTCTCCACACTATCCACAGCACTTTCAACCTTTGTGTCATCAGCAAACTTACTAACCCATCCCTCCACTTCCTCATCCAGGTCATTTATAAAAATCACAAAGAGTAAGGGTCCCAGAACAGATCCCTGAGGCATACCACTGGTCACTGACCTCCATGCAGAATATGACCCGTCTCCAACCACTCTTTGCCCTCTGTGGGCAAGCCATTTCTGGATCCACAAAGCAATGTTCCCTTGGATCCCATACCTCCTTACTTTCTCAATAAGCCTCGCATGGGGTACCTTATCAAATGCCTTGCTGAAATCCATATACACTACATCTACTGCTCTTCCTTCATCAATGTGTTAAGTCACATCCTCAAAAAATTCAATCAGGTTCGTAAGCCACGACCTGCCTTTGACAAAGCCATGCTGACTATTCCTAATCATATTATACCTCTCCAAATGTTCATAAATCCTGCCTCTCAGGATCTTATCCGTCAACTTACCAACCAGCGAAGTCAGACTCACTGGTCTATAATTTCCTGGGCTACCTCTACTCCCTTTCTTGAATAAGGAACAACATCCGCAACCCTCCAATCCTCCAGAACCTCTCCCGTCCCCATTCATGATTCAAGGATCATCACCAGAGGCTCAGCAATCTCCTCCCTCGCCTCCCACAGTAGCTTGGGGTAGATCCCATTCGCTCCCGGCGACTTATCCTACTTGATGCTTTCCAAAAGCTCCAGCACATCCTCTTTCTTAATACCTACAGCTTTTCAGTCTGCTGTAAGTCTGCACTACAATCACCAAGACCCTTCTCCATAGTGAATACTGAAGTAAAGTATTCATTTAAGTACCTCTGCTACTTCCTCCGGTCCATACACACTTTCCCACTGTCACACTTGATAGGTTCTATTCTTTCACGTCTTATCCTCTTGCTCTTCACATACTTGTAGAATGCCTTGGGATTTTCCTTATTCCTGCCTGCCAAGGCCTTCTCATGGCCCCTTCTGGCTCTCCTAATTTCCTTTTTAAGCTCCTTCCCGTTAGCCTTATAATCTTCTAGATCCCTAACATTACCTAACTCTCTGAACCTTTTGTAAGCTTTTCTTTTCTTCTTGACTAGATTTATTACAGCCTTCGTACACCACAGTTCCTGCACCCTACCATAACTTCCCCGTCTCATTGGAACGTACCTATGCAGAACTCCACACAAATATCCCCTGAACATTTGCCACATTTCTTCCGCACTTTTCCCTGAGAACTTCTGTTCCCAATTTAAGGTTCCAATTTCCTGCCTGATAGCCTCTAATTCCCCTTACTCCAATAAGACGCTTTTCTAACTTGTCCGTTTCTATCTCTCTCTAATGCTATTGTAAAGGAGATAGAATTATGATCACTATCTCCACAATGCTCTCCCACTGTGAGATCTGACACCTGACCAGGTTCATTTCCCAATACCAAATCAAGTACAGTCTCTCCTCTTGTAGGCTTATCTACATATTGTGTCAAGAAACCTTCCTGAACACACCTAACAATCTCCACCCCACCTAAACCCCTTGCTCTAGGGAGATGCCAATCGATATTTGGGAAAATAAAATCTCCCATCACAACAACTCTTATTATTACACCTTTCCAGGATCTGTTTCCCTATCTGCGCCTCGATATCCTTGTTACTATTGGGCGGCCTATAAACTCCTTCCTGTTCCTAACCTCCATCCACAGAGACTCCGTAGACAATCCCTCCATGACGTCCACCTTTTCTGCAGCCATGACACTATCTCTGATCAACAGTACCACGCCCCCACCTCTTTTGCCTCCTTCCCTGTCCTTTCTGAAGCATCTAAAACCTGGCACTTGAAGTAACCATTCCTGTCCCTGAGCCATCCAAGTCTCTGTAATGGCCACCACATCATAGCTCCAAGTACTGATCCACGCTCTAAACTCATCCGATTTGTTCACAATACTCCTTGCATTAAAATAGACACATCTCAAACCGTCCATCTGAGTGTGTCCCTTCTCTATCACCTGCTTATCCTCCCTCACAAACTGCCTCCATGCTGTCTCTACTGTGAGCCAATCGCCTCTTCCCCAGTCTCCTCAGTTCGGTCCCCACCCCCCCAACAATTCTAGTTTAAACTCTCCCCAGTAGCCTTAAACCTCCCCGCCAGGATATTGGTCCCCCTGGGATTCAAGTACAACCTGTCCTTTTTGTACAGGTCACACCTGCTCCAAAAGAGGTCCCAATGATCCAGAGATCTGAATCCCTGACCCCGCTCCAATCCCTCAGCCACACATTTATCCTCCACCTCATTCTATTCCTATACTCACTGTCGCGTGGCTCAGGCTGTAATCCTGAGATTACTACCTTTGCGGTCCTGCTTCTCAACTTCCTTCCTCACTCCCTGAAGTCTTTTTTCAGGACCTCTTCCCTTTTCCTACCTATGTTATTGGTACCAATATGTACCATGACCTCTGGCTGTTCTCACTCCCACTGCAGGATATCCTGGACGTGATCTGAAACATCCCGGACCCTGGCACCTGGGAGGCAAACTACCATCCGAGTTTCTTTCCTGCGTCCACAGAATCGCCTCTTTGACCCCCTAACTATAGAGTCCCCTATCACTACTGCCTTCCTCTTCCTTTCCCTACCCTTCTGAGCCACAGGGCCAGACTCTGTGCCAGAGACACAGCCACTGTTGCTTCCCCCAGGTAGGCTGTCCCCCCCCAACAGTACTCAAACAGGAGTACTTATTGTCAAGGGGTACAGCCACAGGGGTACTCTCTAGTACCTGACTCTTCCCCTTCCCTCTCTTGACAGTGACCCACTTGTCTGTCTCCTGTGGCCCCGGTGCAACCATCTGCCTATAACTCCTTTCTATCACCTCCTCGCTTTCCCTGACCAGACGAAGGTCGTTGAACTGCATCTGCAGTTCCCTAACTCCGTCCCTTAGGAGCTGCAGCTCCACACACCGGGTGCAGATATGGCTGTCCGCGAAGCTGGGAGACTCCAGGACCTCCCACATCTGACACCGAGCACAGAAAACCGGTGTCACACACATACTACTTCTTTTCCGCAATTAACACAGGTAAACCTACCTCGCCTCATTATCGCCTAAGCCTGTTGAGCCAAAGCCCTGTCACTCTGCTCCCTCTCACTCGTCTGCCCACTGGATATGATGGACTTCTTTTTAAACTTTTCCCGCTCTACTGGCTGACGTGAAGCGCCTGCGCAGTCTTACCTCTCTTTTACCCGAATAGTAAAACTGCCTTCACTCCGGAAATCCTTAGCCGTTCACCTAGAGACCATGATTAATACTCCAGACACGCATGGTGGCTGTGAAATTTAGCTGATGTTCATGATCCAGAAATTTTTTTAAAAATTAAAGCCTGTCTTTGTCATGATGAGCACCTAGCTACTGGAGTGTCATAAAAGCATGCTAGTAATGAACATGTCTTGAAAACTGGAAAAAAAAATTGGTGTTGAAGGAAAAAAGGGAGAAAAGATAATTGAAATCTGCAAGTATCCAAACTTCCTGCAATTGTAGTTCGCATTAGCAACAAATAAAAACTTAAGTAATGACTTGTGTTATTTTAGAAAATGTGATTTAATAACATTGAGAAGAAACTTACTTGTGTTTTCTCTGGTAATCTTGGTGGTAAGTTAGAAACAAATTCCTCAAATTTGATATGTTTGTGTGCATGTTGTAGAAGTGCATCTGAAACTTGATTCTTATGCACCAAAATGATCTGAAAACCATGCCGATGCCGAAGGTCACTGAGTTCTGAGGCAAAGTTGACATCAGCTATAAAATGATCAAACTACAATTATTAGAAAGAATAAATTCTGATTGAAATCAATCTCTGCTATATTTTTAGCTTAAAAGACAGGAAAATATTTCTCTATGTTCATTCGTAGTACACATATATTGTCATTAGAAATTATAAAAGATACACAAATTTTAAGATCTAAGCAAGCGACATTTCATTGCGCCAACAATGACACTGACTTTCAGCATGCTATGTATTCCAGATTTTAAACCTAAAATTACTTAATGGAATATACCCTACATTACTTTTAATTAACGTCTTCTCACTGAGGAGATCAGACTAAGCTGCTATTCTAGTAACCTTTGCCCATGATCAGTTTTTCCCGATGTAATTAAATGTGTTTAAGTATATTGGTTACTTACAGGATACCAAAACAACAGTGGATGGAGCTGTGTGAGTATCAGCAAATCGCCTTAAACTTTGTCTAAGCTTGTCATCGGCAGCATTCTTTGCTGTTGCATTTATATGTGCAACTGTCACCTGCACCAAAAAAAAATATTTTTTAAACTTGGTTTTCATCACAACTTCATTACTAACGTGTATGTGCTCTATCTTACAATTACAATTTAGTGGAATGAAGCATAATAAGAGATGGTAATGTTAGCCTGCTAGATATCAATGTATTCAACCAATCTTGCCTGTTTTGGAACACACCTGATTTTGAATGTAGAATGGGGGTGCGTGTGTGGGGAGTGGGTTAGGGCTGAGTTGGGGTGAAGGGCTGTCCATTTTACTGCACGAGATACTTAGCAAGGTTCTGGAACTTTAAAATAGAAAGAGTTTTAAACTTAAGAATTTTTTTCAATCTGAAATTTGGCTTTCTGTTTTAAATACTAGCAACATAAAATCCTTAATATTTAGAAAACACAGTCACTAGTACAGGCAGATTATGCAGGTGACTTACCTGGCAATTATTAAGCTCCTGGATAACTTCCTTGTTCTCTTTGCTAATATCACACACACAAATGAATTCTGCCTCTCTGTGACCTTGGAAAAACTGTTGACGGATTCGCTGTACTATTGTCATGGCTGACCGTCCTGTTGGGACAGAGCAATTTTCTATATCCCAAAACACCCCAATAGGTGGTAGATTCTCCTGTTGTTGGCCTGGTATTGCTACATCAGATAATCCTGTTGAAAATTCACCAGAATTAGTGCCATATTTTCATGTATACTTTCTCAGTAACTTAAATTGCTAATGATTGGCATAGTTTTTTGAATACTAAGTTTCTGAATAAAGTAATACTAACATAAAGCTGCTCATAATTTACATTCAGCTTGGAACTCGTGTCAGCTTGAGCACTTAAACATGATTGCCTAGAAACTGCACCAGCTAACATCCTCCTTTATGCACAAATCTAATGAAAGACAGGCAAATGTGGAAGGTAAGCACTGGCTGCCTGCCTCTTAATCGCTGGTGGGAGTGCTCTGCTATGGAGAGGGAAAAGCCTGCCACTGGGCCCGGGGAACGTTACATAGGTTTTCTGTGTTTTGGATGTGGGCTTGGACTGTAGACTTTACTTTTCGGTCTTACAGATTTTTATATTATGTGTTTTTCACTGATCTGTCCCTTTTTCTGTGTGTGGGGGAGGAGCATTTGGGGTTGATGTGCCTGTTCTGTTTTTCTTCGTTTTTTTGCAGCGAGGAGGGATTTGGGGGTTGATGAGTATGTTGCCGCTCTTTTCTTTACCTGGTTTTGGTGGCTATCTGGGGAAGAAGAATTTCAGAGTTGTCTACTTTGATAATAAATGAAGCTTTGATCTTTGTTTTACCTGTTTGTTTCAAATTTCTGTAGAGGCCCCATGCATAAAGAAACATGAGGGTATTGTTCTGATTTGAAGGTTATGATCAGTAATCAGTGCAAGGACTACATAAGTAGATGGGCTGGTGAAGACGGCATGCCATATTTGCCTTAAAATGCTTCAGTCATTCTGTCAAGACACCCTAACAACACTGTTGGAAGGGGGATTCTGAAATTTAGATCCAGCAAGTCCGGATGGTGTGCGATTTGGAGGATGGAGTGTTTTCATCCACATGAAGTCCTTATCCACCTTGGTGGCAGAGGTCTTGGGTTTAGAAGGTATTGTGAGACTGCCATGGTAAGTAACTGCAGAACAATTTCCTACTTGTGCAAATTGTAGTGTCTTATGTTCTTATCCGTGGTATTTCTCAGCCTGTCCAGTTAATTTACTGGTTAATGGGGACCACACTGATAATATAGGATAAGCAGACAATGATGGCATATAACAATTACGTATTAGTAGTTAGCTTCTCCCTTGTTCAGCAAAGTCAATGCCTCATTCTTATATGCAACTTAATAACACAAGAGCAAATGTTGTCTTGATCTTGATGCATGCAGACATGAATTGCCTTAATTTTGTTTTTGAGTAAGAATCAAATAATGTGCATTCATCAGTGATTACACTGGATTCCGGTTAATTGGCCATGGGAAAATCGGTGCAACTACTTATTTGGGACACTATGCCACTTAATTGGGGCAGGATACTGTTGCCAAACAGTTTCTAACTAGCATCAGACGCATGCATTTGTGTGGCCAAAGGACACTACACCATACATGGAGTGAGCAGTTTTTAAATAGCGTCAGTTGCGTACGTTTGTATTATGTTATCCATCTGGGCCAATGGATGCTGATCCAAAAAGCAGTGATTTTGGATAATTCTGTTTTTTCATTTTGACTTTTAAAAAATTCAGACCCTTGCCAACATGTTGAATGTTACAGTAAAAATGAAGGTTTGGAGGATGCAACTGTTGAAAGCATTGTATCAAAATACCAAAGCAGGAAATATGAAGATCAGGGAAGTGATGATGACACATTTGAACTTGAGCTAGTGACTACACAGGATGCCAGGAAAGTTGTTGTTGGCACCAATTCATGCAGGAAGGCAATGAAAGCCATTCATTATTTGTACTAGGTGCACGAATTTTCTCCATTTACAGTTAATCAAAAGAACTCGCACTGTACAGTGGATGAATTCCTCCGTTGATAACTATTAAGAAATAACACACTGTTTAATAGTACTGTAATTGTATTGATAGTATTCTAATTTATCTGTATGCATAACTTGAAACTCAGTTAAATGGTAGTTTGCCTTTTTTATACATTTTTACCTATTTCCAGGAAACTTTGGCTAATTGGGGCAGCTGCTTAATTGAACCAAAAATATACTGGTCCTGATGTGTTCCAATTAACCAGAATCCACTGTATCTTCAATTTTGACCTTAGGATGCAAAGAAGATCATTGAAGAAGCATATGAATATGGCTGTGATTTGGACTAGGCCCAGAGGAATTCCTGCAATAATATTCTAGGGCTGGGATGAATGACCACTAATAACTGCAACTGACCTCTATAATGTATGGTATGACCAATGAATGGAGTATTTTTCTCCATGATGTCCATTTTACCATGGTTCCTTAATGAGTCAAGTGCTGAATTGTTATCAAGGGCAGTCAAATTTATGTCACTTCTTCAAACTTACTTGACCTCAGCCAACGTGTCAACAGGACCATTTAATTGAAGGTAGGCGAAGGAAAGGTGAGTTCCTGCTATTCCACATTATTCATTGCAGTTGACCTAAAACTTGATACACATGGTCAACAGGTGAAGAATGAATTGGGTTGGTTATGATGTCAAAAGGTCCATATTTCTGCTTTGCATGTGAAGATGAATAAACAATTTTAAAAAATTAATTTATGTAATTGATAATTGAGGGACCCTATTTGTATTATCTTTGCCACCTTGTAATCCATCTTGTAATTACAGCATGGATCATAAATTTACTGGATAATTACCTCTCCACAAGGCAATTTTGGCATGAAATTGTCAATATAGAATTTGAAAATTGAATGACACTGCATTATCACTAAAGCTAAGAATTGACATGAATGGGAAAGAATATTAAAGCACATACCATACTTCTGAGGCTGGAGGCCCAAATTTCCTGCTGTTAGGATTGGTGTCTCCGTCATTTGATCTTCATTCTGAGCACCATTGCACGTCGATATAGAAACTGGAACGGACTGAATTGGTGGGGGAATATTTGGCCAAATCTTTGTTGTATCCAAAACAGGACGCTTGGGTGACTGCAACAAAGATTAAAGAAATAAACTAAAGCTACACTTCAGATTTCATGGTAAGCAAGTTACTCAGAGAAAATTAAGCAAAATGGTTAATTCTGAAACCAGTTCAATATACAACAGATAATGTGTATGGCATAAATGAACCAAATACCACTACATAATATTTTCTGTTTTTACCTTTTTGCTGTTTGTAAATGCATATATGTTTTTCTGCATTGGTTCAACAGAAGTTTAACTGTATGCTTAAGAGTATTGTAAAGAACAGATAATGTAAAGATTATCAGCTTTGGTGCTGTTCAAATTAGAAGGGTCAGGCATAATGCTGCACACGGGAAGAGTACTATGTTACAAACTTGGGAATGAGCATATATTGGTGAAAATATGAGAAATAAATAACCAGTTAAAACCAAATGTTCAGCATATGACACACCACCTAAATAAATCTAATTTAGTTAGAAACAATTGTGTTTCGGCCTTTTTGAAGGACAGATGAGGCTAGAGCTGTGTGAAAGAACAAAAAAAAATGGACGAGTGGGATCTGAACATGTGGGGAAGGTGATTTTGCATATTAATACTATTGGTGTAACTATATCAAACACCATTCCCAAGTCTGCAGCATCTCATTACATGGCTGAATGGTATAAATGTACCATTAAAATCGCTCCACACAACTAATGAAAGCTGCATGTGAAATAAAAGAAATGCATCATACAAGCTGGACAAAATATTGAAAGTTAAAGGACTTAAGTTTTACAAGTAATTTGAAAAAAAATTATTTTCAAATCAAATATACTAACCTTATTTGCACAATCATCACAGCGATGTGAATTTTTCAGAAACATAGAAGGCACGTGCAAAGGTAAAGAGTTGGTGCAAACACGTTTTGGTTGGTCATCTTGATTCTCTTGGTTTTCCAAATGCCCACTAACTCTGCCAGTGAGCTCTGTGCAGGAAAAATGACTATTTGTGTTGTAGCTCTGATGCACAGGAACTTGATGCAGTTTTGAGACACTCGAATGGTAGGGTTGGGACTGTTTGAAGAGATTTCCACAACAAGATAGATTCTGGGAAAGGGGTGGCTGAAGCTGATAACTGGAGACAATGTTCTCAGTATAGGGGCTAGTCAAGTGGCATGGAGTTCCATCCAAAAGATGTTTAGCTGTAGTTGCTTTACAGTACTTTGTGTGGAAGGTAGGCATTGAACTTATTTGACATGTAACTGTTCCAGTATTTGTGTGTTCTGAAGCGTCATTACCAATTGAGTGAATGCAACCATTACCATTTTGAATTTGGATGAAACAATGCGGACAGCAACTAACTTTCCTGCCAGCTGACTGCTGCTTTGGAAAAGACTGAATGTCAGAAGGGGGAGTGTTTGCAAAGAAATTAGAATTAGCATGATGGGAGGGAAGGGGAACATGCTTCAATTCAAGTATGGGTTTGTTGGTCTCCATGTAATGTTTCTGGAAGAGCAAAAGACAATATATACTCAGAGTTAGTATCTTTTCACACAAACAAAGAAAGTAGCAAAGGAAATTCACACACAAGGTACTAGGGCCCACAAGGTTTATGAATATTTCTTTAAATAGTGATATTTAATTTTGTATTTCATAAACTAAATAACCATTTAATTTTGGTGCAAACTTAGTACAAATATAATGAAACAAAGATGAGGCTCTTGCATGTAAGGATTTATTTTCCCTCAATTTCAAGTTAGAGCAAAAAGTACACATGATACCTACCAATAAACATGTCCAAGGAAGCAATCTTGGTGAATAAAGACCACTTTTACTAGACTCCCCCACCATCCCAGTCACAGCAATAAGACTTCCCAATCCTCTGCTTAAGACAGCTAAGAATTCCTATTTTCCTTTCACACTGTAAATGCCCCAATTATGCACATTCATCACCTGTGGATTTAGATGCAAAGCCACTCAATGACTTAAAAGCAGGAATGCATACCAACTAAAATCAGCAGTTTCAAATCTTAAGAAAAATTATGGGACAATTAATACAGCAAGACATCAAAATCAGACAAAATAATTAAAAGGTATTCTCAAGACTATTGGAATGAGGGAGTTAATTACTGTTTAATTAAACTTGTAACATTTGCAAAGAAAAAGCATTTCAGGATGTATATTGTATACATTTCTCTGACATTAAATTGAACCTCTGAACCTTTGAATTAATAATTAAAAACTCACAAGGTATAGATCATAAATGCTTCACCTGTCATGGGAAAGAATGACTACATTGACAATGTCTGCTGATGAACTATGTTTAATTCATATTGCTGACATTAAACATATGCAGCAAAATTTAAACAAAGCAAATAAAAAACAAATTGAGTATATAATTTAAAACTTAAACATGAATGATTGTGATATAAAATCAACTCCATTAATTTCCTACGATTGCGACTTCAACATTCAGCTTCAACTTTGCAAGAATTATAAAAGCTTGATTTGTGCCAAATGTGAAATTTTATTCATGCAACTGTTATACTTTGCCAGAAAATATAAATATTTGATAATGGACAGTAACTTGTAAGATGGAACAATGAATTTACCGTTTTTTTACTGGACGGTAATATCTGTTCAACTGTTGAAAAGCAATTTGAGATTTTCCAGAGCCACTGTTTAGAAATGTCACCATCATCATCATCAGGTAGATTTAGGCATCCAACAGGCCTACTGCAAAAGGAATTCTCCTTTCTGTTGCCATCCATCATACAGCCTTACATACTTCCTCAGCATCCTTTCATCTGTCTTTCCTTTCATTCTTCTCCCCTGTTCTGTAAAAAGGAAGAATACTTTCTTGAGAAGGAAATCATGGAATAGCAACAGTAATTTTCTGTATTTGGCTTTTCTCTATTCTCATTTATGACCGCGCAGCTTTTGGTTATTACATTGTTCCAGTGAAGCTCAAGCAAAACTCAAGAATCTGCACCTTCCCAATCTTGCAGCTGGTTATGTAAGAGTCATTCAGACTTAATTGTCAACTACACTTTCAGATTCATTTATTATTTTTTACTTACCCCAGACCCACCTTTGATCCTTTATTTATCTATTAGCATTTGACTCAACTTTTGTTGTTGCATCTTTCTTGCCATTCACTTTTAGATCTTCCCTGCTTTTTATTTACTTTTCTGTCTCACCTTTTTACTGCATCTTATCCAGTTCTGATCTTTTTAAAAAGTATCAGTCTGAAACTTTACATCTGTTCACCTTCTTACAAAATGCTGTCTTGAGTGTACTTATACAAGTGTCAATTAAGATGTAGACTTAGACCTTAAGGCATCAGAGCAAACTTGAACAACGAATGCATAAAAGCTGTATAGATTTATAAAACAGTTAAACATAGTATAATCCATGAAACTGCAGACGATTGCTTCAGGGTATTACCATTAATGTTTGCATAAACTAGCGAAAAGCTATGTCATGCAATATTAATCACAAGTCAACTAATGAATGATTTTCATTTGTAAACCAAACTAATGTAACTTGTGCTAATTGTGTTTCCAAAGGTATATTTAGTGGCAAAGCATCCAGAGAAATCAGTCATTAAAATATCTTCAATCCTGAAACTCTTTGGAAAACTTGAAAATAAAAAGAAAACTTAAAACGATTGCCTGATTGAGTGGTGAACGCAGATACACTCTCATTTCAGAATTACTTGGATGAGTACCTGAGATTACAAAGCATAAAAGGCTATGGATCAAGTTCCAGAAACAGAAGTAGTTTAAATGGGTAATTGACGTCAGTATGGGCATTGTTGGCAAAAGGCTTAGTTTGGTCTCTGACTCAATGTCAAATTCTTCCATAGACTGAAATTTGGCTAGATTGCTTTATTTACATAACATTCAGAACAACTCAAAAGGAAATACAAGCACAAATAAAACAATATATAAATACAAATTCTGATTAATTTGCACATTATGATATGGCAGAATAAAGCACATTTCAAGTAGGACAATAGAGATGCAAAATAATTCAGCAGTTTACAATGATCCTCTTACTTACTAAACATTGATTTGTCTTCTGCTCAAATGTATCTCACACACCTTAGTGATTCTAACATACAAGATTAAAGTTATGTGTTTTATATACTATATGAGGTCAAATACAATCAGCTAAATATCAATCGCTGATATGAATATTTTCCAACATCTTGAAAAGTATTTCAGACTTAAAAGGATCTGGATTAGTTGGGCAGTGTGTTGATTTATGAGATATGGAATTATTGTGAAGAAATGCAAGACAATGATACATAAGGGAAATAAGACTTAAAATAACTATGTCTCTAGAGGATTTGATTGGCTCCACTGGTTACACTGTCAACGCCTCCTGAATGTTGAGGTTCAAAACACATTAATGTCTTGAGCATATTAGCTATAGAATGTCAGAGATGCGTTGTTTTGGGTGGAACACCAAACTGCCAAAACATAATACAAAAATAGATGAAAAATACTGTAGATTGTATATGATTTGAATAACAGTTCTTCTAGTGACATGGTCAACATTTCTTCCTCAAATAATACCACCAGAACAAATTATCTGAAAAATTCTTAATATATTGCTTCAGAGACCAGAATCATAATCAGGTTTATTACCATTGACAGACAGTATATGAGGTAGTGGTCAGAGGTTCATGGACCATTCAGAAATCTGATGATGGAGCTGGAAGAAAGCAGTTTCTAAAACCTTGTGAGTCTCCTCAGATTCGTGTACTTCCTTTCTGATGGCAGTGATAAGAGGGCATGTCCTGCATTCTGAGGGTTCCCAATGATGAATGCTGCCGCCTTGAGCCAGTGCTTTTGAAGATGTCCTCCATAGCGGGGAGGCTATGCTCATGATAGAGCTGATTGTGACTGTGATGCAACTACTCAGAATGCCATACATGGGACATCTATAGAAATTTGCTACAATCCTTAGTGGCATACCAAATCTTCTCGAACTTAAATGAAGTATAACCAGTGGTTCTACACATACAGTCCATGCCTATAGATATATTACATATTACAATTTTCTACTGGTATCCAATCAAAGTAGTAGTTCAGCATTATAATAGTAACTACTTCCAAACAGAATGTATTGGCTATTAAGTGCCTTGAAATTCTCTTACAATAATGTGCTGCATCAATAAATGTTATTGATTTTTATGCCACAAAATACTGGTCACAGATTGGCCAGCTCGCTGAAATCAGCAATATATTGGAAGTAAAAGGAAAGTCTTTTTGGATCCCACAGGTGACCTGAAATACTTTATATCTAAGTTAAGGCTTTACAGACTTAAAAGTCATATACTACTGGTATTTATCATAAGCAACGTATCAACAAGGAGAAACGACACAGCTTGAGATTTTATTTCTTGATTTCAGCATCTGCAGTCTCTTCTGGCTCTTGAGATGATTTAATCTGCATGACAACTGAAATGTGGTCTGTGTTTACTCGAAAAGAAGTAACATTCTACCTTAATAGAACATTCAAATTTGTTAAATTCTATAAACCAGTTAACAAAACTCAAGTATGCAAGAGGGAAGTTGTACAGGCTAACTTGTGCAGTGGTTGGTGAATGGATGTACTAAACTATACAATTTAGTGAAAACAGATAGTTGAGAGGAAATATTAAATAAAACATTGGCTAAACATTTGAGTGAATGGAGTGACCCCGACTTGCTCAGTTATGACTTTCTGTTCCGACTAAATCTGACTGCAACTTTTACACAAATATTTTGAACATTTTTTTTCCCTAGCCAGAATTTAGTTTTTGATCAGACATCCAAATTTATCAAACCATTACAGGATAAAGTGGGTGGCATGGTAGAGATCCAAAGGAGGTGTAAGGTGCTCCTTCCCTCCGCTAGCCTGCAGGTCACACTTGGGCAAAGTATACCGTTTGCTTAGCCCCCTCGATCAGGATCACATGAAGCCATGGGAGCAGGCTTATATGGTTATATTAGCAGCTGGTGCCTATCCCAAA
Source organism: Mobula hypostoma (assembly GCF_963921235.1). Classification (NCBI taxonomy): domain Eukaryota; kingdom Metazoa; phylum Chordata; class Chondrichthyes; order Myliobatiformes; family Myliobatidae; genus Mobula; species Mobula hypostoma. The sequence continues at coordinate 126,207,415 of NC_086105.1, read as the reverse complement.
TCCTGGTTATACAATCACTGATGCCACACGGACAATCACTGAAGAGTATTGATCATGGCTGAGGTCATCCGTTTTGTAAAGATGCTACTCAGAAGGCAATGGCAAACCATTTCTGTAGAAAAATTTGCCAGGAACAATCATGCTCAGGAGACCATGATTGCCTACATCATATGACATGGCATATAATGATGATGAACTTTCTGTAATTGATACACAAGCCTCCAGAACTATACAACAACCGGTATTTTTTGACAAGTTTAATTGAGCCTATCACCGCAGGAGATCACTGGTTAAAACCTCAGATAACTCTGCCATGGACGGACCCAATCCTGGCTGCAAAAGTAGCTATGGGGCTGGCAACCCCTTCTCGTAATAACCCAGTGCTACAGAAACACCAACAGAAGCTCCAAAGACTTCATCCCTGGGAGGGAAAGGATCTTTGCTTCGAAGATGTATGAAGTTATGTGGTGAAAGCCAGAAGTCTGTGGAAACCACAGGGCTGATCAGCTTTCTATCATCCAGGACCACCACCAGACTGGCCCAGGACAGGGGACTCTGGCGAGCTGCTGTTGGCGACCTATCTTCCAGTTGGGTGACAGGGCTTAAGAAGAGAAAAACCTTAGATGGGATTATGTAATACTGTTGTAATATTTTTGAATTACAAAATCATAATTATTCTTAGTTCAACTTTCAGTTGGTTACAAACTAAAGTAACAAGACATTGTTATCTGATAGTACAAAATACTTTCAAGACACCATAATGGCAAACTTTTGTAGAAGGAAACAGTCTAGCATATCAGAACAGACTGAAAAATTAAATGCATAAGTACACTGATTAAGCTACAGCATTCGTTGTACCTCAGTGGCAGAATATGTAAGTTTGAATAGGAAAGTTGAGCTCAAAACACCAAAAGAAAAAACCTGAACCCACTACTGAGGATGCTCCTTATGAATTGTACATTAAACTTAAATAAAATTTTTTAAAAAGTTTTGAAAAGAGCAGTAGCATATTCCTCAGTATCCTGAACAACATTTATTTTTCTTGCCTATACCATGTACATACATGTTACATCAATTATTATACCTTTAGATTGCTAGTATAACCTTAGGTTGCAAAAGGTATTATATAAATGCAAATCACATTTTCGCTTTTATCCCCCCCCATAGGTGCAAAGCACCACATTTCCCTATATAAAATATTTGAGATCAAGTTGATATTGCTTTTGTTCACAGTGACGTTATAAATAAACTAAAATGTTTATCTCAACTAATAACTCGTGTTTAAACTATTTACTTAGCACTTGGGATTCCTTTTTCTGGATGGCAATGCTAACTGAATCAGCTATAAAATATACATATGAATATGAATTGCTGATTGTTATTTTTCTACCCAAGAGCAAATGATTAGTGTTTCATTGAAAATAAACCAAGTATTAAAGCATTATTTCTAAAACAGTAATTATACAGAGAATACCCAGAAAATACAATGTACACTAACTGAACATAAACATCTTAACACATCATAGCAGACTTAAAATTCGGAAATAAAAGAAAAGATACAGCTGGGAAGATGAAGAAATAAGGGAAAATGAGATTTATAAGATTGTTCTGTTGGAAGCCAGCATGGACCTGAATGGCCTCCCTCTTAGTCAGTGTGTACTAGTGACACCTCAGATAATGGTGTCACTTCTGCTGATGTACTGCTTCAGTTTCCTTGCACGTGCCAAAGATACCATAGAGTCATAGAACACTACAGCACAGAACCAGGCGCTTCGGCATTCTCGTCCGAACCGAACTATTAATATGCCTAGTCCCATCGACTTGCATCATGTGGTTGAGCAGCATGTGATTGAGCTCACTAGATCAGCAATTCAGGATTAGGTGTTGTCTAATGAACCAGATATGATTAGGGATTTAAGGTAAAGGAAACCTTAGGAAACAGTGATCATAATATGACAGAATTTACCCTGCAATTTAGGAAGGAAAGGCTAAAGTCAGAAGTATCAGTATTACAGTGGAATAAAGGGAATTACAGAGGCATGAGAGAGAAGCTGGACACGAGCAGGGATGACAGCAGAGCAGCAATGGCTGAAGTTTCTGGGAGCAATACGGATTAGGCAACTGTGGCTGACAAGGGAAGTCGAATACATCGTAAAAGCAGAAGAGAGGTCAGAGAGCGAAAATTAGTGGGAAGTTCGAGGATTGGGAAATTTTTAAAAACCATCAGAAGACAACTGTAAAAACACTACGGGAAAAGATGAAATATGAAGGCAAGCAGTCAAAAATGATACCAAGTTTTTTCAGATATGTAAAGACCAAAAGAGAGGCGAGAGTAGATACTGGACCACTGAAAAATGACGCTGGAGAAATAGTAACAGGGAACAAGGAAATGGCGGATGAACGGAATAAGTATTTTGCATCAGTCTTCAAGGTGGAAGATACTGGTAGTGTCCCTGAAGTTCGAGAGTGTCCAGGGACAGAAGTGAGTGCAGTTGCCATTACTAGAGAGATGGTGCTAGGGAAACTGAAAGGTCTGAAGGTAGATAAGTCACCTGGACCTGATGGACCACACGCCGGGGTTCTAAAAGAGGGAGCTGAAAAGACTGGGGGCATTAGTGATGATCTTTCAAAAATCACTAGATTATGGCATTGTTCTGGGGGGGGGGGCTAGAAAATTGCAAATGTCACTCCACTCTTCAAGAAGGGAGAGAGGCAGAAGGAATTTATAGGCCAGTTAGCCTGAACTCCGTGGCTGGGGAGATGTTGGGAGATGATTGTTAAGGACGTGGATTCAGGGTACATGACAAAATAGGCCTTGGTTACATTGGTTTCCTGAAGGGGGAATCTTGCCTGATAAATCTGTTGAAATTCTTTGAATAACAAGCAGGATAGAGGAAGGAGAATTGGTGGATGTTGTGTACTTGGATTTTCAGAGGGCCTTTGACAAGGTACTGCACATGACGCTGCTACATAAAATAAGAGCCCAAGGTGTTACATGAAAGTTACTAGCATGTACAGAGCATTAGCTGATTGGCAGGAGGCAAAGAGAGGGAATAAAGAGAAGGATTTTGGCCCGAAACGCTGACTGTACTCTTCTCCCAGGTGCTGCCTGGACTGCTGAGTTCCTCCAGTATTTTGTGTTTGTTGACAGACAGAACCTTTTTGGATTGGCTGCTGGTGACTAGCGGTTTTCCACAGGGGTCTGTGTTGAGACTGCTTTTTACATTGTATGTCAACAATTTGGATGATGAAATTGATGGCTTTGTGGCTAAATTTGCAGATGAGACAAAGATAGGAGGAGGAGCAGAGAGTGTTGAGGAAGCAGAGAGGCTTCAGAAGGACTTAAACAGATGAGGAAAATGGGCAAAGAGATGACAGATGGAATACAGTGTTGGGAAGTGTGGGGTCATGCTCTTTGGTAGAAGAAATAAAAGCATAGACTATCTCCTAAACAGGGAGGAGATTCAAAAATCTGAGGTGCATAGGGATTTGGGAGTCCTCGTACAGGATTCCCTAAAGGTTCGTTTGCAGGTTGAATTAGTGTTAAGGAAGGCAAATGCAATGTTAACATTCATTTGAAGAGGACAAGAATATAAAAGCAAGGGTGTTCTGATGAGGCTGTACAAGGCACTGGTGAGGCCTCACTTGGGAATATTTTGAGCAATTTTGGGCCCATTATCTAAGAAGGGAGGTGCTGACATTGGAGACGGTTCTGAGGACGTTCATCAGAATGATTCTGGGAATGAAAGGGTTATCATGAGCAGCGATTGAAGGCTCTGGGCCTGAACTCACTGGAGTTTAGAAGAATGAAGGGTCATCTCATTGAAACCTATTGAATGTTGAAAAGCCTAGACAGAGCTGATGTGAAAAGAATATTTCCTATAGTGGGTGGGTCTCAGACCAGAAGGCACAGTCTCAGAATAGAGGGACATCCATTCAGAACAGATGAAGAGGAATTTCTTTAGCCAGGGAGTGGTGAATCTGTGGAATTCATTGCCACAGGTGGCTGTGGAGGCCAGGTCACTGGGTGCATTTAAGATGGAGGTTGATAGGTTCTTGATAACCCTTCTTTTGAAGAGATTCAGGGTTAATTCTCTTGTCTGCCTCAGAGCCTTCTCCATAGCAAGAGTTATTGTTGAACAAAACTCCCTTCCCCAAGGAGCTATGCTTTGAGTCTGTGGAATTCTCAGAAAACAGCTCCAATCGCTCCTTCAATTATTTATGATGCCTTGTATGAAAACTGCTGTGCTTGGATTTCTTTCAACTGGTATCTACTGTTTCAGTACCATTAGCCTCCAAATAACATGGTGTTGTTTCAACTCTTTCAACTCCTCATTCGTTAAGCTTTCCCCTGGAGATACAGCAGCTCTTCCATGCACTCTGCAACTCCATCCAGTTTGCTTGTGACACAAACTGGGCAATGCCACTAGTGTAAGCTCGCTTCCTCCCCCCCCCCCCAACAATGCAGCTACATAACTCCAGTCACAACTTCCGCCACTGTTTATACAAACAACACACATAAAAGTTGCTGGTGAACGCAGCAGGCCAGGCAGCATCTCTAGGAAGAGGTACAGTTGATGTTTCAGGCCAAGACACTTCGTCAGGACTAAATGAAAGAAGAGATAGTAAGAGATTTGAAAGTGGGAGGAGGAGGGGGAGATAATGATAGAAGACAGGAGGAGGCAGGATGGAGCCAAGAGCTGGACAGGTGATTGGCCAAAGGGATATGAGAGCATCATGGGACAGGAAGCCTAGGGAGAAAGAAAAGGGGGGGGGGAGAAGCCCAGAGGATGGGCAAGGGGTATAGTCAGAGGGACAGAGGGAGAAAAAAAAAGTGTATATAAATAAATAAATACCGGAGTGTGGCTTCATCTTCACAGTAGAGGAGGTCGTGGATAGACATATCAGAATGGGAATGGGACGTGGAATTAAAATGTGTGGCCACTGGGAGATCCTCCCCCTCGTACCCTATCCGGTATTTATTTATTTATATACACACATTATTTTTCTCTCTCTCCTTTTTCTCCCTCTGTCCCTCTCACTATACCCCTTGCCCATCCTCTGGGCTTCCCCCCCCCCACCTTTTCTTTCTCCCTGGGCCTCCTGTCCCATGATCCTCCCATATCCCTTTTGCCAATCACCTGTCCAGCTCTTGGCTCCATCCCTCCCCCTCCTGTCTTCTCCTATCATTTTGGATCTCCCCCTCCCCCTCCCACTCCCACTTTCAAATCTCTTACTAGCTCTTCTTTCAGTTAGTCCTGATGAAGGGTCTCGGCCCGAAACGTCGAATGTACCTCTTCCTAGAGATGCTGCCTGGCCTGCTGCGTTCACCAGCAATTTTTATGTGTGTTGCTTGAAATTCCAGCGTCTGCAGATTTCATGTTTGTGACTGTTTATACAAATGTAGGCAACTTCCATCCAGGATGCATTGAAAGTTAATAAGCACTGAAATTAGATATGCACGTAGGTCATGAGCTAGATAATAGACGTTTGTCAGAGCGTACACCAACTTATTGGAGAAGCTATCAATGATCAATGTCATGCACCAACGGTGCTTTGCGCTTAAAAGTTATTTTACTTGTGGTAACATTACAATGTTGGGCAAAAATTTGAAATAAACCACTGCTGTAAAATTATAAACCCTCCCAGATTATACACAGGTGCTCTTTAGAAAGCCCCTTCATTGCGCATGAATTTTCTGCATGATAGATTAGCAAAGACTTTGGTCAAGATCTCCTTCAATATTATCCCCTCACACCCCCAGCAGGGTTGTCAAGTGGTCTTTGGAGGCTCAAACCTTGCGCGCATGATTTTCCAGAGAGGAAAAAAAAATCCCATTTGTATCGTAGAGCAGCTGCTATCTTTGAAGATGACTTTGAGTCTGGCAGGGTACCCACAGGCTGCCGGCTATCAGCATTAACAGCTTCACTGTTAATGCAAATGCCATGCAACACACTGAAGAACCATCCTCAGCTAGTGTGAATAGTTTAGTCACTGATCCTTTGTCCTCTAGTTCACGCATGTGAGTAAAGATGCTCTTGGCTTTCTCCATGAATTTGAAGGCATGTAGTGGTATGTTTGTTCTTCCACACATGCATAATCTGTCCTCCATCTTCTCCACAATCTGCTCCTTGAATTTATAAGTGTGGTTTTATATCTTGTCAGGATTCCTCAGAACTATTTGGTCAACATAACTAAATTAAAACCTTACCCTATATCTATTTTGTTCTACTGTGAATGCCTGCAAGAAAATGAATCTCAGGGTAGTATATATGCACTTTGATAATAAATTTACTTTGAACTTGGGATTCTCTAGGAAGGAAGGTTACATATTTTGATATTTTGTATACTGTTTTGATAAATTATCAAAACCATTTGCCACATTTAAAATTTTGTTTTTATAACAACATATCAGATGCTGCAGACTCGATTCCTTCTGCAATTCCCCGATGGTAACATTCTGCAATGGTCTGTTCTATTTCATAAAGCTATGTGACTGTGGCCTAAGATCTCTGGGTTGACATTTGCAATCAATCTAAAGTTTCAAGAATCAACTGTGGAACATATGCAAAGACAACAAAATGTTACTGAATTGTCATTAGCAAGATAGCAATATTGCAATGGAGCTTCATTGGCTGAGTGAACATGTTCAAGTTGTCTCTGTTCAAGAAGCAGAATGACTGATTATTGAAAAGGTGAATTGTTGAGTTGATAACCTTAAACAAATTTATTTTTGTTTTTATATTTTTCAGAACATATATTTCCAAGCCAAAAATGCTGTAATGAATTAGTGCTTTGCAAGGTTAGCACTAATAGTGTAATTCATTTATTACTTTATTCCTGATTTTCCTTCAATTCATTAATCAGAACATTCAAAGTTCAAAGTAAATTTATAATCAAAGTACAACATATACAACCCTGAGATTCATTTTCTTGTGGGCATATTTAATAAATCCATAACAGATTAACAACCATAATAGAATTAATGAAAGACTGCACCAACTTGGGCATTCAACCAGCGTGCAAAAGACAACTGCGCAAATAATAATAAGAAATGATTAATAATGATAAATAAATAAGCAATAAATATTGAGAACATGAGATAAGAGTTCCTGAAAGTAAGTCCATTGGTTGTGGGAACATTTCAATGATGGAGCAAGTGAAGTTACCCCCTTTGGTTCAAGGGCCTAAATGAGGAGGGGTAATAACTGTTCCTGAACCTGGTGGTTTGAATCCCTGTGGCTCCTGTACCTTCTTCCTGATGGCAGCAGCGAGAAGAGAGCATAGCCCAGGTGATGGGGGTCCCTGATGATGGATGCTGCTTTCCTGTGACAGCGCTTCATATAGATGTGCTCAATGGTGGGGAGGGCCTTACCTGTGATGGACAGGGCCACACCTACAATGGACAGGGCCATACCTACTCCTACTTGTAGGATTTTCTGTTTAAGGGCATTGGTGTTTCCATACCAGGTTGTGATGCAGCCAGTCAATATACTCTCTACCACACATCTATAGAAGATATCAAATACAAGTGGCGTAAGTATTATAATTACTTTTTGGCAATCTTCTGACTTCCTCATCAAATTGTTTTTTTTTGATGTATAGATTCAAAAAGAAAAACTTAAACTCTGTAGTCTTGATCATTATTCACCTATAAAGCTGAGAGGAGGAACAAAGTGACGATGGTGCTCAATGGCAACTCCTTTGCTTTCATCTTCGGAAACAGCTCTGTTTCTATCTTTGATGTCTTTTCCTTTTCAAGGTTCTTTTGAAGACCCTGACCTGGAGTTACACTCTGACTTTGGCTCTTTGCGAGAATGGGATCCGCTCTCAGGGACTGACAACCAGACACTTTTTGATATCCCAGGGACATGGCTGGAAGACTAGCATATTATCGTGGCTCTGGAGACAGGCTGATTCAAGGCCGGTGCCCCTGACTGAGGCGTCACGGGAGACCACGGAACATCAGGAGCAGCGGGTTAGCTATGTGTCCAGAGACATGAGCTCTGGGGCCGATTCACTGGACGCAGAGCTCGAAAAAAGCGACACAAGAGACTTTTAACATCATAAATCAGTGAGTTGCTTGTTATGTCTCCCCTCTTGCTGTGAAATGAGGACTCCCCTTTTTCCTTTATTGGGGAGAAAGAGAGCCTGTGGTATGTCAAATTATCCGGTTAACAAGTAGTCTTTGAGATACTGCAAGTCTGTGTCTTTATTGATGTTTTGCTACATGCTTGAGTGCTCGGTGGAGGGTGCAGACGCTTTATTGTTGACTGGAGGGGGGGGTGTTGCCTTGCTGCTGCTTGTGTGTGGGAGGGGGTGCTGGGAGGTGCTTTGGGATTCTAACGTTTAACTGTCATTCATTCTTTGGGGCACTCCTCTGTTTTTGTGGATGTTTGCGAAGAAAAAGAATTGCAGTATGTATAACGTAGACATTTCTCTGATATTAAAAGTACTTATTGAACTTTAATGACATTAAAAAGATACCCTTTTACTGGTTCACATACACTTCCAATAAAAGTAAAAGAATGGTCATCGGTAGAAATAAGCCACGTCAACCTCTCTTCTAAACTTAAGGGAAATTTGCAAGTTTATTTCACCTTAGTGATCAAATCTGATTATTCTCAATCTGTATACTTTGACACCAAATTAAGAAGACTGGTATCATGGTAAGTGGAAAACCAAAAATAATTTTCTAGAATATCTTGCAATATAGATGTAATTTCTCAAGTCAGGAATGTGCTATTAAGGAAGTAATAGCAGGGGATATTCAGAAAATCATAAAAGGATAAGGCAGAATTGTTGACCCCAGTCAATTTGGATTGGCAACAATGTCACTTCCAAGATCTCCAAAAACACAGGTGCATCACAGGGCTGTGTGCTTAGACCCCTGCTCTACTTGCTTTACACCTATGACTGTGTGGATAAGCACAGATCCAATACCATATTCAAGTTTCCTAATGACACCACTGTTGTGGGCCAAATCAAAGGTGATGATGAATCAGCATACAGGAGGGAAACTGAAAATTTGGCTGAGTGGTGTCCTAACAACAACCTCTCACTTAATACCAACTAGACCAAAGAACTGACTGTAGACTCCAGGAGAGGGAAACCAGAGATCCATGAGCCAGTCCTCATTGGAAGATCAAAGGTGGAGAAGATTAGCAACTTTAAATTCCTATGTGTTACTCTTTCAGGGGACCTGTCCTGAACTAGCATGTAAAGAGTCTGCAGAGATTCCTCATGATGTCTAAAACTTAAAACTTCTATAGATGTGTAGTGGAGAGCGTATTGACTGGTTGTATCACAGCCTGGAATGGAAGCACCAATGCCTTTGAACAGAAAATCCTATAAAAAGGTAGTGGATTCAGCCCAGTACATCATGGCCAAAGCCTCCCATTCATTGAGCATATCTATATGAAATGCTGCTGTAAGAAAGTAGCATTCATCATCAGAGTTCACCACCATGCAGGCCATGCCGTTTTCTTGCTGTTGCCATCAGGTAGAAGGTACAAGAGCCTCAGGACTCGTACCACCAGGTTCAAGAACAGATTCTGTCCCACAACCATAAGGTTCTTGAACAAAGGGCAGAACAACATGCACTTGCCCATTGAGATGTTCCACAACCAGTGATCTCACTTGAAGAAACACACACAAAATGCTGGAGGAACTCAGCAGGCCAGGCAGCGTCTATAGAAAAGAATAAACAGTTGACGAAGAACTGGAGAAAAAAGATGAGAAGTCAGTGTAAGATGGTGAGGGGAGGAGAGGAAGAAATACAAGGTAGTAGGTGATAGATGAAACCGGTGGGGGGGGGGGTGAGGGAAAGAGATAAAGGAGGAACCTGATAGGACAGAAGGCCATCGAAGAAAGGGAAGGGGGAGGAGCACTAGAGGGAGGTAATGGGCAGGTAAGGAGATAAGGTGAGAGGGGTAAATGGTAATAGGAAATGGTGAAGGAAAAGGGGGAGGCATTACTGGAAGTTCGAGAAATTGGTTCATGCCATCAAGTTGGAGACTATCCAGACGGAATATAAGATATTGCTCCTTCAACCTGAGTGTGGCCTGATCACAGCAGTAAAAGAGGCCATGGAGTGAAACGGTGGAATGGGAGTGGGAAGTAGAATTAAAATGGGTGGCCACTTTTTCTGGCAGACAGTGTAGGAGCTCAGAGAAGGATTTTTTATCTTGTTATATCATGTTCTCAGTATTTATTGCAATTTATTCATATTTGCACTTGCACAGTTTGTTGTCTTCTGTACTTTAGTTGATTTTACATTTATCCTGTTATAGTTACTAGTCTATAGATCTTCTGAGTATGCCCACAGGACAAAGAATCTCAAGGTTGTATATGGTGACTTACGTACTTTACTTTGACTTTAAATCAACATAGGTACAGTATATCAAATTTACTAATTTTAATAGAGGTCTTTGAGAAGTAACATCAAGGGTGGATGGGGGGGAAGGAGTGGATATTTTAAAACTCTGATAATTCAGCACTTGATTGCTGACAAATTCTGATGGTCTGGTATCTGACTCGCTCATTAGTCTGAAATATGAGCTGGGGACTAGAGTTCAAGCAGGGTCTGCAGCCGGGGACTAGAGCTCAAGCAGGGTCTGCAGCCAGATCCAGAGGTCTGGAGTGTGGCTGGTGCCAGCTTGTGTGGGCTAGCTGTCAGGCTGGGGTCTAGGTTGAGATCCTGAACACCTAAGGACAGGAACTTTGGTAAATCTGCATTTGGAGCCAGGGTCTGGGTTATTTGTACATCTGTAGTTCCATTTAAAGTCACTGGGTTCATTGCAAAATGTATATTACTGTATTACTTTAAACAAAAATAAAACAATGTGGTTAGTTATTGATGAGATGCATCAAAATAGTCCAAAAATCCAGTAGTCCAACACCACCAAAGTCTTAAGGTTACCAGATTACTGAAGATTTAATGGATTTGGATTTCGACAAAATGTTGTACAACAAAGTAAGGATTTTTATAAGGGTAACATTATCATGGACAGAGAACTGGTTAAGTGGCAGAAAACATTAAGAACAAAATGATCATTTTCAAAAGGGGAAGATGCAACTGTCAAGAGTTCAAAAAGGCCAATACTCTCTACAACTTGCGTTTGCAATTTAGAGAAAGGAACAAGCACTTTTTAAAATTTGCTGATAGTGCAAAATAGGAAAAAATTGCAGGGACGCAAAGTTTATAAATGAACGCAGATGGACTGAAGATGTAGACAGATGAAAGATATGAGGGTAAACTACATTGTTCAAAAGAACAGAGAAGCAAAATACCATGCAATCAGATTGAACACAAGCACAAGGAATTCTGCGGATGCTGGAAATTCACAACACACATCAAAGTTGCTGGTGAACACAGCAGGCCAGGCAGCATCTCTAGGAAGAGGTACAGTCGACATTTCGGGCTGAGACCCTTCGTCAGGACACAACCTAGTTTACTTTTGCACTGTGTAATTCTAAATAAATATTTGTTTTTGTTTGTAACATAATAAATTTTTGACTTGCATTGCACTGCTACCACAAAACAAATTTCAAAACATAATGTTATCAGATCATTACCTGATTCTGACTAATAATTACTGGTGTTCAGATATCACACAATAAAAACACAAATTTAGCATGAAATTAGGAAGGTGCAGGAAAATGGACAGAAGTAGCGAACTCTGGTGACAACTACACAGGGATTTAGTGAGATCACACCCTAATACCTTTCTGTCTCCTTTTTAAAGGAAGGATATACTTGTCATGGGGAGTGCAGAGAAGGTTCCCTGCATTGATCCTCAGGATGATGCGGGTTTTTAGCAAATCGGATATGTATGAAGAGTTTAGAATCATGGGCGGTGATCTTATTGAAACAGATTCGGCGTAGCTTGATAGAATACATGCTATGAGGGTGTTACTACTGATGATGAAATCAGCATTGTTTGAGGATAAAGGGTCTCAAGTTTAAGATTAAAATGAGGCCGTTTACTTTTTTTTGCCCAAGAGTGGTATATTAATCACTGGGATGCTCTACTCGAGAGGACAGTGGATGCTGAGTCATTATGCGTACTCAAAACTATTAAATGTGATTTTTGGACTAAAGAGGAATCAAAAGGTATGGGGAACAGGAAGGAAATTAGAATTAAGATCAACGATTTATTCGTTCACGCTGTTATTGAATAACAGCGCAGGATCAAACTTCTTCTATGAATCACCGTTTCTAAGTACATCTTTGGAAGCAAAATTCCAACTGTGTATTTTTATTTAAAGTTTCGACTGCATTTCACAAACAGGTCAAAATTTACTTCTGAAATCCAGGCTGGAGAGAAATCACTCCCCATTGGGTATAAGATGCCGTTCGAATGGAAACAACGCACAGCATCCCATAAAAACAAGATATTGTGCAGATGCTGGAAATTTGGAACAACACAGACAATGCTGGAGAAACTCAGCAAATCAGACATCTATGGAGGGGAATAGACAGTGGCCGTTTCGGGTCGAGACTCTTCATCAGGACTGAGAAGGAAGGGGTCGGCATTCCCTCAGTCAAAGCAGTAAACAAAGCGACACACGAGATGTGATCCACACCAATCCCGATGGGAGCGGGAGAGCCAAGGCAACTACATGCAGGTCCTCATGATTAAAAATATATATTATTTATTTACAGATAGATTATAGGTTATAAAACAGGCCCGCTTTCCCCTTCAGCCACTGATCAAACCGAAAGTACAAGCATTGACGCAGACGCATTTTGTTCCTTCGCCCTCCGCCCCGACTAAAACGCCTAACTGGCGGGCGGGCGGGCGGACGGCGAATGCTGGGTGACTTGGCCTGGCCCCGGCAGGGATCGGTACCTGGTTCAGCCGCCGCACATTCTCCAGCCGCGCCACCCGCTCCGCTCCGGACGCTGCTCGCGCTCCCCGCTCGATCTCGGCTCCCCGCACACACCGCCGCAAAGGCGCGCTCTGTCGTAAAAGGAGCGCGCTTCCGCTTCGCCGGGGTTTCTCGAGCGGACCGGCAGGGGCGCCGGCCGCGGAGGGTGGTATTGCGCTCGGATTGCGGAAGGCGCCTGTGTTGAAACCAGCGACGGAATGCTGTCGCGGACGGCTTAGTTAGATAACGAGTCACTCCCTAGATGTAGTTAGTTCGGAATGGGCGAGTGAGGCTGTGTCGGACCGGTCGGTTAGGTAACTTTTGCGATAACCAGTGGTGGTATTTTTCCAATGCCTCCCGCAGGTAGTACGATACACCAGGAGCAATCTCTCTGTTCCGAACTTTGTCATGGGAAGAGAATACAGGGGAAAAATACTTCAAGGATGTGCTCTTCCATGTCCTTGATGAAGGATTTGGGCGCGAAACGTCGACTGTTTTATTCCTCTCCATTGGTACTGCCTGACCCGCTGAGTTCCTCCAGCATTCTGTGTGTGTTGCTCTGGATTTCCAGCATCTGCAGACTATTTTGTGTCAAGGATGTGCTCAAAGCCTTGCAGAAATTATACATCCCTGCTGACCCCTGGGAGCCTCAGACCCACGATTGCTCAAAGTGGATAAGGACGTTCGGAGAATCTTAAGGCGGTACATTGAGAATGCACCGAGGTCCATCTTAGGTGATGGAAGGAAGTAGCAGAAGGCAGTACCATCTCAAAGCCTGTCCCGTCTGTATTCCCACTTCGCTACCTCTCGATGCAAGTCATGCTGGGTCCCGAGGGAGTGCCTGATAGTAAGTGATGAGTCTATGAATGGGACTGTAGTTGACCAGTTAGTTAAATAATGGGTGAGTCTGGTGGGCAGTTAGGCGATGAGTTGTGAGGTTGAACAGTTTAGTAATATATAAGTAAGTAAACAATAGAGCAGATCTATTGCTGATGGACTGGTTGGTTCTGGACCAGATCAGGGAAAGAGTTGGTGTAGACGGTTATGTGTGAATTAGCAACTGAGTGAGTTGATGCTGAACTAGTAAGGTAATGACTGAGTGGAGTTGTGTTGGGTGCTTAATAAGGGTGAAAAGCTTTGTTGAATTTTTTTTAAAGGGGCATGAGGAAGTGCCACGTCTCTTAAGTGTCTATGTGAAACCATTAGTGAGCTGAACTAAATAATGCATGACCTTTTACTGAATGAGGATGTATCAAGTTGACAAGTTAGTAAATAGGAGCATTCTGTACTAGCTATTTATTTAGAGATACAGCATGGTAACAGGCTCAATGAGTCTATGCCACACAATTAAACTTTTAACCAATTAATTTACTAATCCTGACATCAGATAAACTGTACTGCTTGGTGACTGAATGAAGCTCTTCTGCTCTGTAAATTCAGTAGGACAGCATAGTGCTTTTAACCAGGAGAGTGTGGTTTATTTTGTATCAGTTGCTAAGTGCTGCTACGATTCTGAATTGGTTAATGAGTGGGCCTGTTCTGTGGTTGCGCGGCAATATTCACACCGAATGTCATTACTTGATACCTCGAACACAAAACTGTTAGAGAATCTCAGTGGGTTAAGAGGCATTTGTGGAAGCAAAGGGGTGGTCAATGTTTCTGGTTGAGACCCTGAATCAGTTAAGTTTCTGTTTTGCACCGGATTCCAACATCTGCAGTCTTGCATCTCCACTTTCTGCTCTGTACCAACTTAGTGAGTTAGATGGATTGGAACTGTTCCATGTTGTTTAGTGCATGGAGAGTTGTTTAGCACCAGCTGATGATCGAAGGGGAGGAGTAAATTAGTAAAAAGTTTCAAAAATGATTATGATTATGAGGACATTTTATTGTCATTTGGTAATACATGCATTAAGAAATGATAAAATGTTTTTCCAGAATGATATCACGAAAAACACAAGACAAACTGACTTAAAAACTAACAAAAACCACATAATTATAACTGTTCAATTGTTATAATTGTTCAAACACGCTAACTTGGAGGAAAAATTGGTGAGACCCAACGTAGATAGGGAGACCGCTTCGCTGAGCACCTACACTCCGTCTGCCAGAAAGAGCGGGATCTTGTAGTGGACACCCATTTTAATTCCACTTTCCATTCCCATTCCAATCTGTCTGTTAATGGCCTCCTCCACTGACATGATGAGCCCAAACTTAGTTTGGAGGAACAACACCTTGTATTCCATCTGGATAGCCTCCAACCTGATGGCATGAACATCAATTTCTCAAACTTGTGGTAATGCTCCACATCCCCCCCCCTCACCATTCCCTCTCTCACCTTATCTCCTGTCCAACCATCGCCTCCCTCTGGTACTCCTTCTCCCTTTTCTTTCTTCCGTGGCCTTCTGTCCTCTTCTATCAGAGTCACCCTTCTCCAACCCTGTATGTCTTTCACCTATTAACTTCCCAGTTCTTTATTTCATCCCTCCCCCTTCAGGTTTCATTTATCACCTTGTGTTTCTCTCTCCCCTCCCCCCCCCCAGCTTTAAAATCTACTCTTCAGCCTTTTCTCTCTAGTCCTGCTGAAGGGTCTTGGCCCAAAATGTCAACTGCTCTTTTCCATAGATGCTGCCTAACATAGTTCCTCCAGCATTCTGTGTGTGTTGCTTGGAGGAAAATTTGTCTTAATTTCTTTAGTCTGCCGAAAATGTCGAATAAAGTTGAGGTAATGAATGGAAGTTAATCACTGGAGAAAAATGGGCAGTGTAGATTAATACATTTGCCAAATAAAGTGTTTGTAATTGGATATCTTTTAACTAAAGAAAGGGAGGATGCTCAAGTAAGGTTAAATTTACAGACATAAATGCGAAGTTCTGCAGAGGCTGGAAATCTTGAGCAAAATGCTGGAGGAACTCTGCAAGTCAGGCGATGCTGCTGGAATGGGAAGAACATTGATGCTTTGGGCTGAGGCCCTTCAGGATTGGAAAGGAGGAAGTCAGAATAAGAAGTGAGGGAAGGGCTGGCAGTTGATGGGTGAGAACAGGTGAGGAGGAATTTAGATTGGTGGAGGAGGGGAAGCTGGGAAGAGATAGGTGGAAAAGATAAAGGGCTGAAGAAGAAGGAATTTAATAGGAGACAGTGAACCATGGAAGAATGGAAAGGAGGGTAACCAGAGGGAGAAGGTGAGGAAGTGAGAAGGGATGAAGGTAGCTGGATGGGGAATAGAAGAAGAGTAGGAGGGAGGTGAGTGTGATGACAGCATGTTAGAGAAATTGATGTTTATGCTATCAGGTTGTGGGCCACCCAGATTTCAGGTTCATTTATTTATCACATGTACATTGAAACACAAAGAGAAATGCATTGTTTGCATTTAAAAGCCAATGTAACCTTGGGATGTGTTGGGGGAGTGCCTGCAAGTACCTTTCTGGTGCCAATATAGCATGCCCACAATATTCAGCAGAATTACACAAGTAATGAGCAAAACAAGCACCTTTCCTCCTTCCCTACCCACACGCACACACACAGACCTCCAACCCAGGACAGGTTGCCTTTGGACTCCAGTGAACTCAGTATCTCACAGGCATTGGGCCTCGGACTTCCCCAATGGACTTGCAGACTCAGACATCAGGCCTCTGATTTCCAGAGCAGCCGACCCAGGATTCTGACCTAAATATAAATTAGATGCTGTTCCTTCAACCAGAGTTTCATGACAACAGAGGAGGCCATGGACAGATATCAGAATGGAAATAGAAAATTGAATTGAAATAGGTACCCCTCTGGAGATCCTGTCTTTTGTGATGGACAGAGTGAAAGTGCTCAATGAAGTGGTCCCCCAATCTACGTCGAGTCTTATCAACGTAGAGGATGGAGCACCAGATGCAGTAGATGACCCCAGAATACTCTCCTCACCTGGAAGGACTGTTTGAGACCCACTTACAGAGTTAAATAGTAGGAGAGAGATCAGTGTGGAGGGACGAGCGGACAAGGGGATTGTCTAAAGAGCAAACCGTACTGAACTAGATGGGTGGGTGGGAAAGTGGTGGGATCTCATTGTCAATGTCTGAAATTGGAGAGAATTATCTGCTAGATACGGAGGCTCATTGGCTGGTAGGTAAAGACAAAGGAAACCCTATCGTTGCAGGACTGCAGGAGGATTTAGAGTTTTGAAGCAGTTTAAGGTAAAGTCAAACAGATCGTGGCTTTAAACAGAGCATTTATTGCCCAAGATGACATCAGGAAAAAATTTGAGTTCCACCTGAAGGAACTATCTAAATGGACAAATTGTTCTGAACAAGGTAAATTAATTATACAGAATACTAAATAATCTTGAAGCAACAATTACTGGTTTAATTGCAGTGTGAGCAATCTTGGGAACAGAATAATACAGTTTACTTGATCCAGAAATAAAAGTTCACTTTAAAGGCTGATTTATGCTTGTGTGTCAACTCGACGCCGTAGGTACGGCGTTGCCACGAACCCTACGCAGAGCCTATGCGGAACCTTACGCTGTAGCCTGACATGCACCTCTCCCAAAATGTAACTACGCGTCGCAGCAATGCAGACCGCAACAACTGTGATTGGTCCGCCTGGTAGCATCGCATTTCCTCCTACGCTGCAATAGCTTCCCGTTGGCTGACTGAAGGACAAGGAAGGAACTCTGGCTGCAATGCTTTCCATAAAGCTTTACAGACCTCCGAAATTATGGAGGACACATTTCGCTTTTATGAAAAATGACGCTCACTTTAAAGACTACCATGACCATGAAGCCTTGCACGGGCAGGTGTGTGCGCATGCGCGATGTGCACGAATTGCAGAGCGATGCAGACACACCAACACACATCTATAAATGGTCGCAACGCGCGTAGGCCACTTGCATAGGTTACGGTGTCAAGTTGACGCACAAGTATAAATCAGCCTTAAGATGTTGATGTAGACAGCCCAGAAAATCAGGACCTAGACTCCAAATGTTGGAGCTCAGAAATAAAAAGGCAGAAGCTGCATATTTCTAGATCACTGGACTGGTTCTAAAGAAGGTAGGACCTGTACAAACAGGAGGGTTGCTCCAGAAATGAAATGGTTCCAACAGCTTTTTGTCTAGCTTTGCTAGTGCTGTTGAGAAGGGTTTAAACTAGTTTGGCGGGGTAATTCCAGCAGGCACAGAAATGAGGGGTGTGATAAGGCAAATAGGTGGAATACAAGCTAAGGCATCCATTTTAATGCAATGATTCAGACTAATAAAGCAAGTGAATTGAGAGTTTGTTTGGCACTTGAGCATATGATGTTGCTGCTGGTACAGAGATGTGCTGGAAAGAAGATCAGGACCATCAAATCAGTATTGCAGGGTACAGAAGGAGAGTGTTGCTTTAAAAAATGCAATCTTGATTGAGGAGTTCATTACTGCATTAATGAGGGAGAATATCCTAGAAAGTTATTCAATTGAAGTCTTGAATAGAGCTGAGGATCAATCAGGATGTGGTCACTCAGGTGATATACTACAGCCATCCAAAAAAATCAGTAGGTGGTGGAAGAGGAGATTATAGAAAATTTGCAGAGGTGTGAAAGTAATGGGGTTGTGGTAATAGGTGCTTCAACTTCCCTAATATTGAGAGCTCCCAACATTGCTCTAACATAGGTCAGTGATAGCTTGAGGTAAAAACACCTCATTTCCTGTTTAGAAACATAGAAAATAGGTGCCATTCGGCCCTTTGAGCTTGCACCGCCATTCAATATGATCATGTCTGATCATCCAACTCAGAACCCTATACCAGCCTTCTGTCCATACACCCTGATCCCTTTAGCCACAAGGGCCATATCTAACTTCCTCTTAAATATAGCCAATGAACTGGCCTCAACTGTTTCCTGTGGCCGAGAATTCCACAGATTCACCACTCTCTGTGTGAAGAAGTTTTTCCTAATCTCGGTCCTAAAAGGCTTCCCCTTTATCCTCAAACTGTGACCCCTCGTTCTGGACTTCTCCAACATCGGGAACAATCTTCCTGCATCTAGCCTGTCCAATCCCTTTAGGATTTTATACATTTCAATAAGATGCCCCCTCAATCTTCTAAATTCCAACGAGTATAAGCCGAGCCGATCCAGTCTTTCATCATATGAAAGTCCTGCCATCCCAGGAATCAATCTGGTGAACCTTCTTTGTACTCCCTCTATGGCAAGAATGTCTTTCCTCAGATTAGGGGACCAAAACTGCACACAATACTCCAGGTGTGGTCTCACCGAGGCCTTGTACAACTGCAGTAGTACCTCCCTGCTCCTGTACTCGAATCCTCTTGCTATGAATGCCAGCATACCATTTGCCTTTTTCGCCGCCTGCTGTACCTGCATGCCCACTTTCAATGACTGGTGTACAATGACACCCAGGTCTCATTGCAGCCCCCCCCCCTTTCCTAATCGGCCACTATTCAGATAATAATCTGTTTTCCTGTTTTTGCCACCAAAGTGGATAACCTCACATTTATCCACATTAAATTGCATCTGCCATGAATTTGCCCACTCACCTAACCTATCCAAATCACCCTGCATCCTCTTAGCATCCTCCTCACAGCTAACACTGCCACCCAGCTTCGTGTCATCTGCAAACTTGGAGATGCTGCATTTAATTCCCTCGTCTAAGTCATTAATATATATTGTAAACAACTGGGGTCCCAGCACTGAGCCTTGCGGTACCCCACTATTTACTGCCTGCCATTCTGAAAAGGTCCCGTTTATTCCCACTCTTTGCTTCCTGTCTGCTAACTAATTCTCTATCCACATCAATACCTTACCCCCAATACCGTGTGCTTTAAGTTTGCACACTAATCTCCTGTGTGGGACCTTGTCAAAAGCCTTATGAAGATCCAAATATACCACATCCACTGGTTCTCCCCTATCCACTCTACTAGTTACATCCTCAAAAAATTCTATGAGATTCGTCAGACATGATTTTCCTTTCACAAATCCATGCTGACTTCGTCTGATGATTTCACCGTTTTCCAAATGTGCTGTTATCACATCTTTGATAACTGACTCTAGCATTTTCCCCACCACCGATGTCAGGCTAACCGGTCTATAATTCCCCGGTTTCTCTCTCCCTCCTTTTTTAAAAAGCGGGGTTACATTAGCCACCCTCCAATCCTCAGGAACTAGTCCAGAATCTAAAGAGTTTTGAAAAATTATCACTAATGCATCCACTATTTCTTGGGCTACTTCCTTAAGCACTCTGGGATGCAGACCATCTGGCCCTGGGGATTTATCTGCCTTTAATCTCTTCAATTTACCTAACACCACTTCCCTACATGTATTTCCCTCAGTTCCTCCATCTCACTGGACCCTCTGTCCCCTACTATTTCCGGAAGATTATTTATGTCTTCCTTAGTGAAGACAGAACCAAAGTAGTTATTCAGTTGGTCTGCCATGTCCTTGTTCCCCATAATCAATTCACCTGTTGTTGTCTGTAAGGGACCTACCTACATTTGTCTTAACCAATCTTTTTCTTTTCACATATCTATAAAAGCTTTTACAGTCAGTTTTTATATTCCCTGCCAGTTTTCTCTCATAATCTCTTTTTTCTTTCTTAACGAAGCCCTTTGTCCTCCTCTGCTGGACTCTGAATTTCTCCCAGTCCTCAGGTGAGCCATTTTTTCTGGCTAATTTGTATGTTTCTTCTTTGGAATTGATACTATCCCTAATTTCCCTTGTCAGCCAGGAGTGTACTACCTTCCCTGATTTATTCTTTTGTCAAACTGGGATGAACAATTGTTGCAGTTCATCCATGCGATCTTTAAATGCTTGCCATTGCATATCCACTGTCAACCCTTTAAGTATCATCTGCCAGTCTATCTTAGCTAATTCACGTCTCAAACCTTCAAAGTTACCCTTCTTTAAGTTCAGAACCTTTGTTTCTGAATTAACTATGTCACTCTCCATCTTAATGAAGAATTCCACCATATTATGGTCACTCTTACCCAAGGGGCCTCTCACGATAAGATTGCTAATTAACCCTTCCTCATTGCTCAATACCCAGTCTAGAATGGCCTGCTCTCTAGTTGGTTCCTCGACATGTTGGTTCAAAAAACCATCCCGTATACATTCCAAGAAATCCTCTTCCTCAGCACCCTTACCAATTTGGCAGATTGTATTAATTGGGACTTTAATAGGAACATATGGCTTAACCCCTGGTCCTTTTATATGAATGTCATCTCATTTGGGTAAATGCAGTATTCAAGTTTACTGAACTATTTAATCATAACCCTGCACCAACTTCCTATTCAATCCCGAGAAAAACTTATTACTCAGAATTTACATCTCCATCTTTAATTTCAGTCTCGTGAGGCCAACGTGAGAGTATCCTTCAGAAGGGGGAACCCACAGAAAGCATCTGGCCCAGATGAGGTACCTGGCCAAGTTCTGAAGACCTGTGCTGATCAACTGGTTGGAGTGTTCACTGATATCCTTAGCTTTTTGTTTCAGCAGTCTAAGGAACCCACCTGTTCTTCGAGAAGAACATGGTAACCTGCTTCAATGACTAGAGACCAGTAACACTGTTTTGCATCCACTGTGATGAAGTGCTTTGAGAGGTTGTTGATGAAATGTAACTGCTGCCTGAGGAGTGACTTGGATTCACTCCAATTTGCCTACTGACACAACAGGGCAACAGCAGATGCCATTTCACTGGCTCTTCACTCAACCATGGACAGTGAAGATGCATACATCAGGATTCTCTTAATTGACTACAGCTCTGCATTCAGTACCACCATAACTTATGGTGGTTATAACTTATAAGCTCAAAACTTATAAGCTCCAAGACCTAGGCCTCAATACCTCTTTGTGCAAATTAATCCTCTATTTCTTCACTTGCAGATTCCAGTTGGTTTGGATTGGCAACAATATCTCCTCCACAATCACCATCAGCACAGGTGCACCACAGAGTTGTGTGCTGAGCTCATTGCTCTCTCACTTAACACTTACGACAGTAGCTAAGCACAGGTCCAATGCGATATTTAAGTTTGCTGATGACACCACTGTCCTTGGCCAAATTCAAGGTGGAGACGAATCAGCACAAAGAAGGGTGAAACCAAAGAGTTGGTTATTGAATATAGGAGGAGGAAACCAGTGGTCCATGAGTCAGTCATCGTTAGGGGATCAGAAGTGGAGTGGGTAAGCAACTTTAAATTGTTCTGTCTTATTTTAGAGGATCTGTCCTGGGTCTAGCACATAAGTATTATTACAAAGAAAGGAATGGCAGAGCCTCTACTTGGAAGCTTGTGTAGATTTGGCATGACACCTAAAACTTCGACTTTCTTCAAGTTCTTGACATTCATGTCACCATCAGCCTCATCTGGTCTCTTCCTCAAAGATGTGGTCAAGAAAGTGTATCAGCATATTTGCTTTCTTAGGTGCCTGAGAAGATTTAGGATGTCTTGAACTTTTAAAGATGAGCTAAAGAAAATGTCCTTATGGGTTGCGTGTCAACCTAGTAACACAACAGCACTGTTCCAGCTTGGAGAGCGATAAACACTACAGGCTTGTCCTTTCCTTCCATCCATTCATCTTCATGGTGCATTGGTTCACAGGCTAGTAGTATCAAGGATGCTTGTCTCTCTGGCTATATCCTTTCTTCTGCCTCTGTTGTGGGGGGGGGGGGGAGGAGGAAGAGCTTGAAAGCCTAGATGTCCAAACTTATCAAGAACAACATTCCTGACTTCTATCAGATTTCTGAATTAGTCACCCCTACCACACCCCCTTTCCTGGTGATGATGCCACATTCTTGTGTTATTATTGGAATTGGTTTATTGTCACGTATTGAGATGCATTGAAAAGCTTGCATACAGATTAAATCATCAGATCAAATTTTGATATTTGCCAAGGATTTTGTTATTGATTTGGCCAAGGATAGTGGTGTCGTCAGCAAATTACAGATCAAATTACGTAGTGCATTGAGGTAGATCAAGACAAAATAAAATGTAGAATAAAGTATAATGGCTGCAGAGAATGTTTGCCTGCGTTACATTTTAAATTCAACCTCTACAGTCATTTTGGCATTTCTTTCTGCACTACTTCATGTTGCACTACAGTCTTTGCACTATGCTGCTGCTTTACGTTAGTATTATGTGTTCATGTACAAGTTCACCACCTTGAATCTGGCGTCAGTAATCTGGAATCTGGTTCGGACATAACTTTCACCAGTCTGACTTCAAATTTCCCGCATTGCCGCACCAACCCGTCATCACTAGCAGAATCGGTGTCATTAGCAGAATTGGCTGTTGGCACTGTCTTTAAAAGAAACAAGTCATTACTATTATTCTGCATTTATTTTTATAACCTGTGCTTATGTAGCTCCAGTCATGTCTTCATTGAATAAATGAGCCAGGTATGATTTGTAGAGGGCTATTTCAAGGATGAAGAGACAATTTTGAACAAGGTTGGAGGTGACATTGGATGCACGACAACTCTGGCAGGGTTTGCAAGACATTACTTCCTGCAAAGCAAAACCCAATAACATGAATGGCAGCAATACTTCACTACCAGATGAACTCAACGCCTTCTATGCCCGCCCATCTGGAAACTTGGGCGATAGCACAGCTCCTATCCTATGGGGTGAGGCATCACAAGCCAGTCGGATTGGTAAGGAGGGGCCAAAGTGCGTGAGCACCCCTTCTGAAGTTATGAGTCTTTTAGTTTCTTGGAACGCTTTCTCACAGCTCTCAGTCCACTTCCATTGTGTCCCTGTCTGTAATAGTGCATTTAGTGGGTGTAGGACTGTGGATAGGTTGGTCAAGAACTTGTGGTAATAGTTCACTAGACCAAGATGTGCTCTCAGCTGAGACACGTTTTCAGGTGGTGGTGCCTTAAGCACGGCTTCTATCTTGTCTTGAGACATGTGTAAGCCATCTTTGTTGATCACATGCCCACAGTATGAGATTTCCTTTTTGGAAAAACTCACATTTCTGTCGATTATCTCTGAGCCCATATTCTCGTAACCTGGTGAGCACTTGTTCAAGGTTAGAAAGATGTTCGTTGTCATCTTTGCCAGTGACAATGATGTCATCCAGGTAACACTGAGTCCCTGGAATCCCCTGCAGGACCTGGTCCATTGCCCTTTGCCAGATTGCAGGAGCTGATGCTATCCCAAACACCAACCTGTTGTACTGGTAAAGTCCTTTGTGTGTATTTATTATCAGGTATTTCTTGGATGCTTCATCAATTTCCATTTGAAGGTAAGCCTAGGCCAAATCAATTTTTGTGAAATGTTCCCCTCCTGACAGGGAAGCAAAGACGTCCTTAATATGAGGTAGAGGATACTGTACT
Organism: Mobula hypostoma; assembly: GCF_963921235.1. Classification (NCBI taxonomy): domain Eukaryota; kingdom Metazoa; phylum Chordata; class Chondrichthyes; order Myliobatiformes; family Myliobatidae; genus Mobula; species Mobula hypostoma. The sequence goes on along the minus strand of NC_086105.1, from coordinate 126,183,244 downwards.
GTGCGGAGCACTGGGTTAACAGTCACTTTAACGTCTCCACATATGTGCACCTTGCTTGGTTTTCCTGGTTTAGTGCTGGAGGTTTTCTTCATCACTGGAACAATAGGCGTGGCCCATTCACTCCAATCCACCTTTGACAGGACCCCAGTCTGCTCCAGATTTTTCAGCTCTGCCTCTACTATAGGCCAGATTGCATATGGCACTGGTCTGGATTTGTGAAATTTTGGACATGCATTTTCTTCAATCTCAGTCTTTGCCTTCATGTGCTGAAATGTTCCTATTCCTTTCATGAACACTTCCTAAGAGTCAGCAAGCATTTGTGACAGTCTCTCAGATGTAGCCTTGCTGCCCTCCTTTGCTGACACAACTAGTGCCTTGATGGTGTGTCAATCCAACTGGATTTTTCTGAGCCATTCACGTCCCAGCAACGGTGGTCCTCCATTTCTCGGTACATAGAGGCTCAGCTGCTGTGTTTTGTCTCTGTAGGTCACTGTCACTTTAATTTTACCTTTGGGACGCACTCGCTGCCCTGCGTAAGTTTTTAGCAGTAGTTTAGTTTGTTTCAGAGGTAAGTGAGAAAACAGTCGTTTGTAGTCGTGTACAGAGATCACTGTTAAAGCTGAGCCTGTGTCCAACTCCATTTTCAGTCTCACGCCTGCCACTTGTGGAGTGACCAATATTACTCTTCAATCATCTGTTTCTCTCACGCTGTGAAGTTGGAGACAAGACAATTCACTTTTGTCTGAGTCGTTTTCATCAGAACTGCTTTCTTTCATTTTGTGTACATTGTTGTATTTTCCTTTCTGGGGTTCCTTGTTTCCCTGTACTCGTCCTTTTTCTGCTGTTTACTAGCTTTGCATACTCTGCCAATGTGGCCCTGTTTGCCACAGTTTTGCATTCTTTATCTTTAAACCATCACTCGGGGTCATGTGACATGTTCCCACAACAGTAACATTTCTTTCCTTAATTTCTGTTCAGTGACATTTTATTCGTAGCATATTTCAGAGATTTTTGTTGTATCTCTGAAGCACCCCGTGCTGCTGTTTCCAATGATATTGCAATATTCAGCGCCTTCTCTAATGTAAGGTCTTTTTCACACAAGAGGTTCTTCTGTGTGGTTTCACAGTGCATGCCACACACTAACCTGTCCCTCAATGCATCTGATAGACCAACTCCAAATTGACAATGTTCTGATAATTTGTGCAATTCAGCACAATATTCAGAAATGCTTTCATATTTGCTCTGATTCTGTTTGTGAAATTTAAATCTTTCAGCAATGACCAGTGGTTTGGGGTTTAAATGCTGTTGGAGAGTGTCCACTATTTGCTTGAATGTTTCGTCAGCTGGCTTTTCAGGAGTTAACAAACTCCGTAGCAGCCTGTATGTTTTTGCTCCATAACACTGAGGCTACATCCACACTAGACCGGATAAATCCATAACCGAAGCTTTTTCTCTTCGTTTTGACCCTCTGTCCACACTGAAATGGCGTTTTCCTTCCCTGAAAATGGAGCTTTTCTCAAACACTCTCCAGAGTGTTTAAATCTGAAAACACCGGTTGGATGTTGTAGTGTGTGTGGGGTAACTGGCTAATTTTAAAAACGCTGTCATGACGTGCTGGAACAGATGGTGACGGCAGCGCGGCATTTCATTGTTTTCTTGACGCAACCTCCAACACCACAACAATATCTGACAATAGATGTGTAACAGCCTAATGTAACATTATATAGAAATACAAGATAACACTGATGCAGACATGTTTTATACATTTAACAAGGTGCTTTATCAATGTATTGCTTGTGCAAACATTCAGTAGATGCAATTGTCACTTGTGCCCAGTAACTCATTTTATTGCACATGTTAAATACAGCAAAATAAGACAGAAAGACATGGCAAAAGTAAAGGCAAACAAATGAGGTAACAGCAAGTTTCACTTTTGCCCAGTAACAAGCCTTACTGCGTTTAGTTGTAGCTGTCGTCCCTTTCATCGGTGAAGAGACTATGGCTGTAGGAAATGTTTCTGGACAAATGTGCACCAAGTCTTTCGTTTGGCAATTTCCTTTCAAGTTTTTCTAGTCTGTAACTGGACAAACGCGTACCAAGTATACCGTTTCCTCTTCACTTGTTTTCTGTGTGTCCTGCGCATGCCCAGTAGGAGGAGATTCGCCCAAATACCCATTTTAATGTGGACGGAGGTATTTTCAAAAACGCCTGGTGTGGATGCCTATCGCTTTTATGCAAAACCGGCATTTTCAAAATTATTCGGTCTAGTATGGACGTAGCCTGAGTAAGGTGCTGGCTTTCTTTTCATCATTAACACCGTTAGCATCACAATATAACTCCACTCTTTCAATGTAAATTATCCAGTTTTCAATGCCACTATCAAATGTTGTAATGGTTCCAATCATCGCCATCTTTGTAATGTTAATTTAGTTCCATTTTTCCTTGTTTTATTTTTAGCTAGCTCCTTGCAGTCACTGCACATTCCACTTGACTCGCGTGTCCTTTTTGCTAGTGCAACAAGTGCACTCTGTCTAGATGCATGTGTCGCTCCTTTTCATCTCCCTTCTCTCTCTTCTCCGAGTGTCGTTATCAACTAAAACATGGCATTCCGATAAGATGTAGGTTTATAATTCTCGTCACCAATTTGTTGTGTATGTGGCCTGTTTACACAACTAAGTTATTAATAAAAACGCTGGAGACGGGAACTAAGTTTCATGGTAGAGTCCGAACTTTGACTCACACACACACACACACACACACACACACACACACATCCATATGCGCCTAATAGCGCATGCAAGGATGTGTTACTAAAACATAAAGTAATCCCTTATAATGTAGGCTATACAGTACAAACAGCAAACTAATTTAATTGTTTCAAGCAACACACATCAAAGTTGCTGGTGAACGCAGCAGGCCAAGCAGCATCTCTAGGAAGAGGTACGGTCGACGTTTCAGGCCGAGACCCTTCGTCAGAACTAACTGAAGGAAGAGTTAGTAAGAGATTTGAAAGGGGGAGGGGGAGATCCAAAATTTAATTTAATTGTTTAATGACCTCTGTAATTGCACCTTATTAAAGAGCTTCACAAGTCCAAATAAGCTCATTTATGGTTCACTCTTATTTCAAAAAAAATTAATGGATAGATCAAACATAATTTCCCTTCCAGCAAACCATGTTAACAATTATTATTTTCCAAGCGTCTTGTTTCTACTATCTTAAAAATAAATTCTGGTCTGGAGATCCCTTTTTTCTCTAAATCTTTGTTCTTAAAATGTGGGCTACATTTACAAAGTAAATTCATCTTTTTAGAACACATTAGTGAGATTCACAGTGAGCTTTAAAACATAATTCAATTGTTGGGGTTTTTATTCTTAACTAATCATATGTACATTGAATCAAATTATGTGAAATTGGCTTCTGGGCTGATGGCTGGTAGAGGGGTAATGAATCACCAGTCTGGCACTTCTGACAAGATGGTTGCAAATGCTTCATGTTTTGATATGTTAAAGTGACAGAGATAATGGCCTTCCAGCGTATCACAAATTTTCCTCCTCATTCTCTACTCTCTTAAATTGTTTTGTTCTAACTATAATCAGTTCTGATGTTACAGGAACAAAAGTAGATGTGAAGATTTGAGCTCCTTCACTGGTAGTACAATTTTGATAATATTCTAACATATCTGTATCTAACGTATCTGTACCAGGATGTTAGCAGACTCAACAGATTTTCCCTCAATAAACTTTACGCTCTGGCAATCTAGTGTGGTAAATAATAGTTAATTCCGCATTTTTTTTGCCTTGATTGTAGGTGTGGACTCTATTAGGATAAGTCATGCGATGCTTGAGCTCAACAACGTTTTTAATGCTTTGTTTCTCCTGTGAACGGAGCTCCTCTGGAAGAAGAAACATGCTGTGGGAGGTTTGAAATATGCAGGAGTGCTTTGCCTGTGCTGGGAAAATGGGTCATTGTTTACAGACCCTGCATTGAAAACGTATACACTGCATTATGCAGCACAGTTTCTAGTAGTATTTGTATATAAGAAAAATGTTAAGCTTTTCCATTATACCATGATGAATCCACTTGAGAACAGGGAAGTGCATTTTAAAGAATGTTGTTAATCACTACCATGGTCTCCCAAAAGAATAACACTGAACCTTTGCTGTTTGACTTTTTACAACTGGGCTCCAGTTATATGCATCTCCATTCATATTGTCTCTATTTTGTAAATCATTCCATCAAGCCAATAAAAATGACTTTGTTGTTAAACTTTGAATTTGTTTCTACTGTGCTATCTGCTGGTGTACAAGGAATATTTGTTTGCACACCTCTCCGTAGTTAGTTATTTAAACGTTGCTAATACATTACTGTTTTGATACGCACCGTTTCCCTGCACATTGATGGGAAACTAGGATTTGAAGTAAAACCACTACACAAAGCAGCATGGTGGGAACTCCATTTGCATTTGAATTTGCTGGTTGTGGTGATCAATAGATTCTTTTGTAAGATGATCCTATTGAAAATGGGTGGTGAGAAAAAGTTGTTTGCAGAAGATACTGAAAGATTTCTTTGCTTGAACCCAGTAACAATTTCTCATGGAAAACAGTGGGGTTCTTAGAGACTTGACCATGCATTAACATTTGTAATTTAAGAAATGTTGACATTCATGCCAATTTATTCATAACAGGAAGGACAATGTGTTTTAAATATATAATAAAGATGAATGTGCCCTTCACTTTAAAGATTCTGAAAGCATATTTAGAAGCTTGAAAGCAATTTAAATGTTATTCTCCTCATCTAATTTTAAAATAGCATTTCATAATGGCCACTGTCTTTGCAAGCCTTCCAGCTTCAAAATAGACCACCAGAGAACCAAAACATTTACATATTTGCCATTTCTGCTTGTATTAAAAAGGAGAAAAGGAACATTGTTTTCGTCAGGGAGTGATACAGTTCAGAAACAGGCTCTTAGGCCCATAATGGCCATGCTAACTATTTGGATATTTATTGTAACCAATTAATCTATCAACCCACAAGTTTTGAGGTTGTGGGAAGAAAATAAAATCAGTGTGGCAGAGACTCAAGTTAAGCTTATTTTTCCAAGTAGAAATACAAGGAGGTAAGCAGAGAATAATTATTTTTCTTTTAGAATCATCACAAGCACTTAAGTGCAGGCAACACACAGAATATAAATTATACAAGACTGTGAAGAACAGAGGTAAAGAAAGAGGTTGAGAATTGAACGGGTTGTTCAGAGGCAGTGTGTAACCCAAGTTCAATTATAAAACTCTTCTATTTTCGTTTCACAGTTAAATCAATTTTAGACAGATGACTATTTTAATCATTTTGCCTCAAATTACTAAGTTGCAAATTATTCTTGACTTCTTCCACTATGTCCTCCAATTCAATATGTCCAAATTCTAAATTTGTAAATTATCGTAACCTGCAGAATCTTCAAATTTTTAAGTAGTGACTATCTGAACTACAGATACTGACATAGTTCTTCATGTAATCTCTCATCCAATTTGGATGCAGGCTACAAGCTACAGCGTAAGTTAAACCAGGTAGGGCATAGACAATGAATGATAGTACCCTGAGGAGTGTCGTACAACAGAGAGACTATAAGTACATGTTTCTTTCAATGGCTCATAACAGGTTGACTGGTGAAAGAAGGCTTTTGCAGACTAGCCTTCATCAGTCAGGGCACTGAGTATACAAGTTAGATCATTATGTTATAGCCACAGAAGATGTTGCAGAGAACATGTTGCTGTGCAGTTCTGATCGCCCAACTATATGAAAGATGTCATTAAGCTGGAAAGGATGAAAAAAATGTACAAGGATATTATTGGAGCTTATTCCTCTTTTGCACTATATTTTTTAAAATTTGTAGTAATTTTTATACCTTGCACTGTATTGATGCCACAAACAACATTTCATGACGTTGGTGACAACAAACCTAATTCTGAGTTATATAGAGAGCATATAGTGTTTTATAAAATCATGAGGGATGTGGATAGGGGTCAATTATCATGACCTTTTTCTCCTGCAAGCCAAGAACCAGAGGGTTTGTGTTTAAGGGGAGTGAGGAAAGGTTTCAAGGGGATCTGAAGGGCAACTTTTTCCATACAGAGGTGATGAGTGCAGTGTACAAAGTGAGCTGCCGGAAGAAGTGATAGAGACTGGTACAATATTTCAAAGATATTTTGACAGGTACATAGATAGAAAAGGTTTAGAGAGATATGAGCAGATGACTAGCTCAGGTGGTCAACCTAGTTAGCATAGACAAGTTGGGCGGAAGACCTGCTTCCATGCTGTATAACTATCACTCCAAAGAATCCCCAGCCCTGTCCTGACGAAGGGTTCCGGCCCAAAATGTCGACGCATCATTTCAACTGATGCTGCCTGACCTGCTGAGTTCATCCAGTGTACTGCAAGTGTTGCTTTGATCACAGCATCTGCAGATTATTTTGTGTTTACAATTCCCATTCTTTGGCTTGGTCTAATTTATTTATTTATTTTATTGATACAGTGCAGAATAGGCCCTTCTTGTCCTTCGAGCTATGCCACCCAGTAGTCCCCCATTTTAATCCTAGCATAATCATTATAATGACCGATTAATCTACCAAAAGGTACGTCTTTGGGCTGTGGGAAGAAACCAGAGCACTCAGAGGAAACCCACACGGTCACGAGGAGAACGTACAAACTCCTTACAGGCAACAATGGGAATTGAACCCAGATCACCTATACTGTGAAGCATTGTGCTAACCAATACACCACCCTATGACTATTGGAATTCAATTTCTGATGTATTAATCAAGCTGATTATTTGATTTATTAATGACCTAGAATGTTAAAGGGAGATGATCTTATTCTCATTGAAGATGGCCTCTATTGTCAAAGGCCAATTGTAGTGTAAATGTTGTTCCCAGTTTTTTAGTCTTTGTTTTACAATTCATATTACTTCTACTAGCTAATGCACATGCACTGCTTCAACTGGTGAATTGCAAAACAATACTGTGTGATTGTCGCGGGTTTTGAGTTTGTGGAGAAGGTAATCGATCAACTAAGGCATTTCTGCAGCCGCTGTTAGAGATGTTTGGCTCCCATAACTGAGCACCTTCTGGAACTTATGGAAAACCATGGAAGGTGTAATAATTTAAATATTGCCAGAGCATCTAAATCAAGGCATGGGTAAAATGCAATTTGTTTTCAAAGCAATTTCAAATCTCTTATCTGTTTGGAACAATTATGTTTGAAATATTCACATTTGGAATCAATATGAATACCCTTTCTCGACAAATCTCGAGTATTTTGCATGATTACATTGTTTCACAATTGGTTGATTTGTTTTGATTACATTGTTATCACAAGCTGCTAGTATATTTTTCTCATTTTGCTTTTAAAAGTTTACCCAGTGCTGGATTGACTGCGTGGTGAAACTTACTAAGTTATGCATTCATTGGTAACTGACTTATTCCTGTTGCAAAGTGACGGCTTGAATGTTCAAAGATTTTTAAAAAGATATTAAAATGGCAAATTTAAAGTTTTTTAAAACGCAAACCACAACAGGAAACATAAAGTTAAAATTTACTTCGAATTAAATTAGGCCACAGGGTCAAATAGTGAAAGGTACATTTATTTCTTTATTACACAGATTTATAAAAATGTTTTAAATAGAAGTCGGCGATCATGGTAGAAGAGCTTTCGGCCATAATTGATGGAGTAATAGAATGGCTTTCTTCATCTTTAACTATCTCGTCTTTCATATAAAGATGTTTTCGACTAAATGCTCTTAAATTGAATAAAGACTTCTAGAAGCGGAGTGCAGAGAATGGAAATGAATTTGAGCATATTGAATAACACAGACTATACTGTTTAGAAATGCGTCAAAAAGGATGCGATTTATTCAAAAATTTCGTGTGGCACAGCGTGGAAAAGCATCGCTTTAATGAAGCGAGCTGATGGCACAACCCAGAGACTATCGAATGACTGAGCAGCATTGACTACACCGTGTGGAAATAACGTGCATTCCCATAGTCCGCGTTTACACGGAAATTATTGACCGACAATGATTGTTGCGCGGAAACCGGCTGTTATTTTGAAAGCAAGACAAAACTCCAGTAAGATGCCTGAAAGTACAACATACTAACTAGCGAGAAAAAGAAATTGCATCATATTTTGGAAGGAAGTGATCCACATTAGAATGCATTCTCCTTGCGGGGGAATTAAACAGTAAACGTTTCAGAAGTGGGTTTCTTTGAAAGTGGCCGTAGACAGGTGGGAGGCTCAGCTGATTGGAATAAAGGTCGAGCACTTGGGAGCAACTGCCATTCACAAAGGCAGCTGACTGCGGGAGCGGCGCCGCTTGGAGGTCGTGCGAAACGAGTGCGTGACGCCACTGCACACTGTGATTGGCCACTGTTCAGCGTATGAGGTGGGTCGCCCGGAGCCAGCGGCCAATTGCGCCGGAGAGCTGCCTGGTTGTGATGGTTTGGATTTAAAGAGCTGCTCCAAGGCGGCAGAGGTGACAACACGGGCGGGTCGTGACGACGACGTAAGGGGCATTTGGTGAGTAACGGTTACTAACCTCCCCTTCCAGCGCTCTAGTCGGCACCGGCTCTGGGCTCTGAGGATCTGGGCCGGGCTCTGGCTCTGCCCACTCTCCTCTGCTTGAGGCGGCGGCCGTATAGGCTTTAGGCAGCCGGTCGGAAGTCGTGAGGGGCTTGGCGTCATCCACCGGTCGGTCCCCGATTCTCACCGCCTATCGCTGCTCCTGTGCCCCACCCGGTGCCTGCGGGTGTATGTGAAAGCACAACGTTACATGAGACCGGCAACCGCTGGGTTTTAACTGCGAATCTGAGGGCAGCCGCAGTTTCCGGCCCAGTCGATCCTTGCAGACGAACTATACGAATTCCCTGACTCCATGTCCCTGGAATTTGCCACGTGTCGGTTTTCATATGGAACTCTCCCCTAACTTTTGTTTTTAATAAATTCTTGGATTTTTATCTGTGGCTATCGTCCTGCTTAGTAGCGATGTGAGAAATTTGAATCCGTAGTTCTTTTTTATTTCTGTGGTTTTGCTTCCTTCCGGTAAGTGAATAAGCCTATCCTATGATCTAATATTTTTGGACTCACTAGTACAACGTGGAATAATCAGAATCGGATGTGCTGACTGCATTGCACCCCTACGGCCATTTACAACAAGGACTTTTGCGGTTAGCCTGGTGCTTATTAGAATAGAGATATTTAGTATTTTTACGGGTGACTTGTTTTTATTTGGTTAGTAGCTGGCTATGTCCCCCTTCCATTTCCACGGGGAAAATAAAGTCACTAGTAATATCTGTTATTTATGTAGAATGTGCCTTTTCATTTTGCTTCAAGAATGCTGAATGTGGAAAAACCACCATCTGTAGATTTTTTTAGAAATCCGAAGCAACGCGCACAATGCTGGAGGAACTCGGCTTGTCAGGTAGCATCTATGGAAAAGAGCGAACAGTTGACGTTTCGGGCAGAGAGCCGCCTTCAGGACAGGACTGGGTAGTCCTGATGTAGGGTCTCGGCCCAAAACGTCGACTTATTTGCTCTTTTTTTCATAGATACTGCCTGGCCTACTGAATTCGTCCAGTATGATGCTGACTGTAGATGTGGAATAGTTTCTGTTGGGGATCAGTGGTGTCACTGACCTGACAATTTAAACGACTCAAACATGTGTTCGTATGATAATAGGATGTGATGTGGTATATTTTCTGTTTAATTGTACGGTAGATACAAAGTTAATCCCATTGACAAAAGCTTTCTAAGTAAAACATTTGCTATTATGAAATGCCTTAAATGAAAAGTACCACTGAATGGGAAGAAAAGTACCAGACAGTAACATCAGGTGTTCAGCACTGAGTGAATGCGGTAAGATTCCCAACTCTATGTAGTGTTTTTAAGTCTAATGATAGTGGAATTACAGGGGGACTTGGGCTGGAATATTTTGAGGGAATTGGCTTTTTGAAGTTGCTGAATGGGATAAATGGATGATATCGAGGGAGTGAGGCAACAGGCTGTAAATGAAAAAGCAAAGGCATCCATAGTGATAATAAGCAAGCGGTCATGTTTTGATCAAACAAGCTGTGTTTTCTTCATCCTGCTCCAGTTAAAAAGCATAAAACTGAGGGTTTTTTAAATTTTATGGGAATGGGTGTATGATTATGAATAGTTTACTGATTTAGTTTAAGATCCTGTATTTCAAGAGTTCTGGGTTTACTAATTCATTCTCTAAATGCTTCAACCAAATTGATTTCAATTGAAATTGCTCTATTTGTCCTTTTGTACTGCATTATGTGTAACAAGTGGCAAACCAGTTGGTGTGGTCTTTTGGGTCTTTGATTTCGTCCATGAAGCAAGATCTGTGGGATGTGTCTAAAAATTAAAGCGCATAGGATAATGTAATAGCTACTATGCAAATTGATTTGCATTCATGAAACCAGATGGGAATAAATGGGCTTTTCAGGGTCTAGGGTAGTGGTTGATCAGCTACTGCAGATATTGGTGCTAGACTTGCTTTGGGTGGGGAAGACTAATGTAACGTTTTTGATTAATGTAATCAAATGTAACATTTTGTTAATGTAAAGTCAGCCGACAATATGAAATTGGGTAGGGAGGGGGATCTAAAGATAGTTCAAGATCTCTTGGACAAGTCTAGTGGGTGATTAGATGCATGGCATGGAGGAATTTAGAGGTATCCCCTTTGGCAGGAGAAAAAGCAGGATTTTTTTGTATTCCTTCAAAGGACATGGGTTTATTGGCTAAACCAGCATTTAATTGCCCATTTAACTGCTGAAGTACTTGAGATGCAGGTATACCCACAGTTCTGCCAAGGAGAGGATTCCAGGGTTTGGATCCAGTGAAGGTGAAGAAATGGGAATATATTTCCAAGTCAGGATGGTGTGCAAGTCAGAGGACTGTTTGCAGCTGATGGTGTTGGCATGCTTTTGTTGCCTTTCTAGCTGGTGGAGGTGGTGGATTTGGAAGGTGCTGTCTGGGGAGTTACTTCCGTGCATCCTGTACAAGCTGCAACTGTAGTTTAGTGGTCGAGTTGTGGAGTTCGATCAAGAAGGCTGTTTTGTCTTGTATGGTGTTGAGCCTATGGGAGCGGCTCTCCTCCAGACAAGTGGAGGATATTCTCTCGCACTCCTGATGTGTAGATAGTGTACAGGCTTTGGAGAATTTGGAGGAGAGTTGGTCACTGAGATTCCTCACCTCCAACCTGTTCCTGTAGCTACCTTTTTACTTGCCACCTCAGTCCAGGCCTGGGTATGGTGCCGGTCTTGCTGTATTTTGATGTAGACTTCTTTGTTACTTGAGTCACAAATGGTGCTGAATATTATGCAATCAACAGCTAACATCCATACTTCTGGCCTTTATGACTGAAGGAAGGTAATTGAAAAAGCAGATGAAGATGGCTGGGCTCAGGATATTACCTTGAGAATCTCTTGCAGAGATGTATAAATGATTTGGATCATGGAATAGATGGCTTTGTTGCCAAGTTTGCAGATGATATGAAGATTGGAAGGGCAGGTAGTGTTGAGTAAATGGGTAGGATGCAGAAGGACTTGGACAGATACAGAGCATGGGCAAGAAAGTGGCAAATGAAATGCAATGTTGGAAAATGCATGGTCATGCACTTCGGTAGTACTTTGTAGAAATAATGTGCAGACTATTTTCTAAATGGGGAGAATATCCAAAAATCTGGGATGCAAAGGGACTTGGGAGTCCTTGTGCAGAACACCCTAATGGTTAACTTGCAGGTCAAATTGGTAGTGAGGAAGGCAAGTGCAATGTTAGCATTCATTTCAAGAGGTCTAGCATACAAGAGCAAGGCTGTGATGCTGAGGCTTTATAAGGCACTGTTGAGGCTTCACCTTGAGTATTGTGTACAGTTTTGGGCTCCTCATCTCGGAAGAGATATGCTGGCATTGGAGAGAGTACAGAGGAGGTTCACAAGGATGATTCCAGGAATAAAAGAGTTATGCAAGAAACATTTGGCTCTGGGTCTGTACTTGCTGGACTTCAGAAGAATGGGGGGGATCTCATTGAAACCTTTCGAATGTTGAAAGGCCTAGACAGAGTAGATGTGGAAAGGAGGTTTCCCATGGTGGGAGAGGCTAGGGCAAGGGGGCACAGCCTCAGATTAGAGGGGCGCCCTTTCAAAACAGATGCGGAGAAATTTCTTTAGCCAAAGGGTGGGGAATTTGTTTCCACATGCAGCTGTGGAGACCAGGTTGTTGGGTGTATTTAAGGAAGAGATTGATAGGTTCTTGACTGGACATGTCACCAAAGGTTACAGGAAGAAGGCTGGGAACTGGGTTGAGGAGGAGGAAAAAGGATCAGCCATGATTGAACGGCGGAGCAGACTTGAGGTGCCAGATGGCCTAATTCTGCTCCTATGTCTTGTGTCATGTGGTTAGGGTGATTGTCCTCCAACCGTGTCAATAATCTTCCTTTTTGCAAGGTGCGATTACAACCAGCAGAGAGTTTGCCTCTGTTTACCTTTGATTCTAGTCTGGCCAAAAGCCTGATGCTGCTTTTGACCAAGGTCATTTACTTTTGCTTCACCTCTGGAGTCTAGCTCTTGTCCATTTATTTTTTTAAAAATTTTATTTAGAGATAGAGTGCAGAATAGGCCCTTTGGGCCATGGAACCACACTGCCCGGCAACCCACGGACTTAACCCTAGCCTAATCACAGGGCAAATTGTAATGACCAATTAACCTGCATGTTTGGACTGTGGGAGGAAACCCACACTTGTGTGGGAAGAACGTACAAACTTTCTTACAGAAGAAGCCAGAATTGAACTCCAGCCTGAGCTTTAATAGCGTTTCACTAACCACTATGCTATTGTGATGCCACATATAGATCAAGGCTCTAATGAGGTCAGGAACTGACTGGTACCCAAACTAAGCTGTGTGCAGGTTGATGCTAAATAAGAGTTGCTTGATTGTGCTGTGAATTATTCTTTCTGTGACATGGATGAAGAGTAGACTAGTGGGTGGGGATAATTTTCCTGTTTGTCCTGCTTCTTGCTGACAGGATGTACCTTGATTATTTTCTGCATTGTGTTGTAGCTGACTGGAACATCTGGTGATTGAGAAATCTTACAAACATAACATGAATGAATTAACCAGGGTTCAGGATTTTAACTTTGTATGCTTGTAATCTTACATAGGAAAATTATGATCTTGTACTAACTATTTACAAGAACTGGCAGAGGAGCAGCTATTACTGTCTGGTATGGAGGGGCTACTGCACAGGACCGAAAGAAGCTGCAGAAAGTTGTAAATCTAGTCAGCTCCATCTTGGGTACTAGCCTACAGGACATCTTTAGGGAGTGGTGTCTCAGAAAGGCAGCGTCCATTATTAAGGACCTCCAGCACCCAGGGCATGCCCTTTTCTCACTGTTACCATCAGGTAGGAGGTACAGAAGCCTGAAGGCACACGCTCAGCGATTCGGGAACAGCTTCTTCCTGTCTGCCATCCGATTCCTAAATGGACATTGAACCCTTGGACACTACCTCACTTTTTAATATGCAGTATTTCTGTTCTTGCACTTGTAAAAAATCTATTCAATATACATAATTGATTTGATTATTTAGTATTTTTTCTCAGCAAGATTATGTATTGCATTGAGCTACTGCTAAGTTAACAAATTTCATGTCACATGTCAGTGATAATAAATCCGATTCTGATTATTTCAGGTGAAGTGTTCTTTGCTTCCTTTCCGCTAAATATCTCCATCCTATTTACTTTTCATAATCTAACGAGCAAACTAACCTGATGCCTATTCCACAAATCAAATTGAACACTTGTACCTTTGTAATTTCACACCTCATTTGAAATCCTTATCTACGGACTTGTTACTTCTAATTTGGGATTCCTCCATAATTCTCCTTAATTTCTGAATTCATAAATTCTAATCAAATGACAGTGCATTTGTGCTCAATTCCAATTTTTACAAAACTACAAGTGTTTTTTAATTAATATCAATGTTGCATGATTCAGAAATGTATCTTGCTAGACTGTGAAATCAAATTTTTAGGTTTTTGTGATTTTGATTTGTTTTGCATGAGAAATTTACTTTGAAATCCTAATGTATCAAATATATTTAAGTACCTATGTCATCATGTATACCTTGATATTCACTTTCTTGCAGACATTCATAGTAGAACAGAATGTCTGTTCTTCTATATGTCTACATCTACTATAAATCAATGAAAAATAAGTGTATAATTCAATAAGTATATATGAAATTAACTTTTTTAGGCAGCAAGTTTGAACTGATTGCAATGGATGACGTAGAACGAAGTAACTTCAATTCAGTTGATGAGGAAATTACTTACTGGAAAGAGCTTGCTCAGAAATACCAACACTGGTAAGAATAGTGTACAGATCCCCTCTGAGAATGTCAAGTGTAATTTGTGGCTTAGTTTATTGAATATTTACATCAATTGTTAGTTGTTATTGGCTTGTAGCTTTCCAAAACAAACTTCTGAGATCTTTACTACACGTTGCCAGAAACCCAATACATCGCCTACAGTGGGCACTCAAACAATTTAACAAATTGCTTGCAGACATAATTAAATAAGAATTTAATAGAATTTACATTATAGGTTTGGGCAGCTTGGCTTGACAGATGAATTGTCCTGCATAAGTTTTATCCCACCCCAATAGACTTGATCCTTCTGGTATTTGATTTTTTTTTTTAATCCATTTCAACTTCATAAATTTAGTAACTTTTAAAATACTCATTGAGTTGCAAAGAAGTAATCTATGTTGTAGCAAGTTACTAAGTAAAGCATCAAAGAATTAAACCACTGGATTTGTTACTGACTCTTGCATTTGAGAGAAAACATCTCAAGAATATTGTGGAATCTAAATCTGGCATTTTAAAAATATTTACTAGTGCACAGAACACTCGGGAAGAACTGATGGAGTTCCAGGAAGGAAGTCGGGAGCTAGAAGCAGAATTGGAGACTCAACTTGAACATGCTGAAAATAGAAATCGTGAGCTTCTATCAGACAACAATCGTCTCCGTATGGAACTTGAGTTGTTTAAGGTGTGTTGGTGGAAAACTCCTTGTAAATGTTTCATGTGTTTTAATATAACCATTTAAAATGCTGGTTCTTAGAACACTTGACAGTGTTATTATCAGAGTCGATCCTTAACATAAAGTTTAGTCTGGTGTTGGTTAATGACTAATCGTTGTTCCAAGGTCCGTATGAAATTCTTACTGCAAGCACCGCATAGGGATTTGTGATAATTGCATCAAGGTAACCTTGCCTGATGTGTTCTGTTTTGCAAAGACTCAGCTACTTTGAGAGTTGTTTTTCTGAGTAGGATTTGATTTCTAACTACTTGAGAGAAATCTTGGAAGATTTGGTGGTTAGCTGCTAACTTTGTATTAATTTGGGCAATAATTGCCAAGTCAATAGATTCTTTCTGTTAGCAGAGAAAACTTGCTCATGAAGTTTAATAAGTATGCTTTTCCATGTCAATCCTCCAAGTTTTTAATCTATATATTGTGTTGACTGGGAAATGTGAATTGCAATGACATTTGCATTCATTTTGAGCTTCAAGGATCATGGTCAAAAGGAGCAGGCTATCTATTCACTGCTGACTCTGGTGGGCTCATTTTTATCATGGTGCTGAATTGGAAAAAGATCAGATCATGACTGATCTCGAGGTTTGCTCTGTAAATGAATTTGCTCATAGTGTGACTATAAATGGGTATTGAAATTATTCACCAAACTTTTTATAATGATTTTTTTTTTACACCTCACAGAGATCAACTCATGCAGTACTGTGCAAAAGTCCTGGACACCCTAGATTTTTTTTATATAAAGTGTTTTAGATGTTTATTTTTTGTTTTCTGCATTAGTACATCTGTAGAAAAGAGTACATTTAGATTTCCAAACATTTTTCCAAAAAAAGTTAGAAGAACCTTTATTTCCTTAAAGAAAATACCGTTGAGTAATAGAACATTTTTCAAATAAAAACTTGATTACTTTGTAGGTATATAGCCAGTGCATGATTTAGCAAAGTAGTGCTAATGATCAATGTCATAATGAGGTGAAAGAACTAAACTGATTAACTGAAACAGAAATGGGTGTAGAAGGAATCAAACTAGGCGAAGAACAACCAAACTAAAAAGTAAGGATGTGCCAGTTTAGCCTTCAAATCATTGATTCTTAAACCACGATGAGTGAACATAGCAACAAGACAAAGGTGGTCATTCTGCATCAGTTTTAAAGGCAAAGGGTGATTTTATTTACTGTTTACTGCTTTTTGTAGTACATTTCTTAAATTTGTTTTTGAAAGCATCTTCGCTTTACAGAATTTTTTTACATGTGCTCAAGACTCTTGCACAGTACTGCATGTTAACCCTTTCATTGCCTAGATAATTCTTGTGAACCTCCTGAACCCTTTCCAATGCCAGCATGACCTTTTAGATAAGGGGCCCAAACTGCTCGTAATACTCTATGTACGGACTGACCAATGTTTCATAAAGCCTCAATATCTAGTGATTCTTGAAAGATCATTACTAATGCCTCCACAATCTCTTCAGCTACTTCCTTTCAGAACCCTGGGTGTAGTCCATCTGGTCTAGGTGGCTTAACTATTTTTAGGCCTTTTAACTTCTCAAGCTCTTTCTCCTTAGTAATAGCAAATACACTCACTTCTGGCCTGACGCACAAATTTCTGGCATATTGCTTATGTCTTCCACAGTGAAAACTGATGCAAAATACTTAAGTTCACCTGCCATTTCTTTAACTCCCACTATGACCCCTCCAGTGTTGTTTTCCAGCAGTCCTATATCCATTCTTCTCTCTTTCAGATATCAAAGATGCATAAAAAGTTACTTTATATATTATTGGCTAACTTTCCTTCAAATTTCATCTTTTCTCTTTATGGCTCTTTAGTTACCTTCAGCTGGATTTCAAAAGGTCCACAATACTGTACCTTCTCACTAATTTTTGCAATATGTAGTCTCTTTTATTTTTATGCTGACTTTGACTTTTCATGTCAGCTACCATTGCCTCATCTTCTTTGAGAATACTTTGTCTTTGAGATGTATCTTTCCTGCGCTTTCCGAATTTACCCCAGAAACACCAGCCATTGCTGTTCTGTTGTTATCCCTGCTAGTGTCACTTTCTAATCAACTTTGACCAACTCCTCTTTCATGCCTATAATTCCCTTTACTCCACTACACTACTAATACATTTAACTTTAGCTTTTCCTCAAATTGCAGGGTGAATTCTATCACATGATCACTGTTCCTAAGGGTTCCTTTACCTTTAGCTCCCTAATCAAATCTAGGTCATTACATAACATTCAATCCAGAATTGCCATTCCCCTATTAGGCGTAGCCGCATTCTGCTCTAGAAAGCCATTTTGTGGGCATTCCACCAATTCCCTCCCTTAGGATCCAGCACCAACCTGATTCTCTCCACTTGCCGCTGCCCCCCCCCCGCCCCAAGTCAACCTGCATGTTGGTGTCCCCCATGATTATTACAACATTGCCCTTTTCTATCTTCTGTTCTAATTTGTATCCCACATCTTGGCTACTGTTCAGAAGCCTGTGTACGACTCCCATCTGGGTCTTTTATCCTTGTAGTTTCTTGACTCTACCCATATGATTCTACATCTTCTGATCCTGTGTCACCTCTTCCTAAGGATTTCATTTCACTTTTTACCAACAGAGTCGCCCCACCTGCCTGCCTGTCCTTCAGTGTATATCCTTTGATATTAAGCTCCCAACTACGATCTTTCAGCCATAACTCAGATGCTCACAGCGTCATAAGACTATAAGATATAGTAGCAGACTTGGGCCCTTTGGCCCATCGAGTCTGCTCTGCCATTTCATCATGGCTGATAAATTTTCCTTGGCCCCAGTCTCCTCTCTTCCCTCCTTATCCCTTCATACACTGATCAATCTCTGCCTTAAATGTACATAAAGATTTGGCCTCCACAGCTGCCTGTGGCAACGATACTCCACAGATACACCACTCTTGAGCGAAAGAATTTCCTCCTCATCTCTATTCTAAAAGGACACCACTCTGTTCTGAGGCTGTGTCCTCTGGTCTTAGACACTCTCACCACAGGAAACATCCTCTCCCTATCTACTCTATCAAGGCCTTTCACCATTCAATAGGTTCCAATTAGATCATCCCTCATTCTTCTGAATTCCAGTGAATACATGTCCAGAGCCATCAAGCATTCTTTGTATGACAAGCTGTTTAATCTTGGAATCATTTTCATGAATCTCCTTTGAACACTCTCCAGTATCAGCACTTCCTTTCTAAGATAAGGGGCCCAGAACTGCTCTCAATACTCCAAGTGAGGCCTTAGTGCTTTATAAAGTCTCAACATTACATCTTTGCTTTTATATTCTAGTCCTCTTTGAAATGAATGCTAACATTGCATTTGTCTTCCTCACCACAGACTCAACCTGCAAATTAACCTTTAGAGAATCCTGCACAAGGACTCCAAGACCATTTGTGCCTCAGTTTTTTTTGTATTTTCTCTCTATGTACGTAACAGGAAACACTTTCGTTTCTTCAAAGTGTATAACCATACACTTCCTGACACGCATACCATTTGCCAATTCTTTGACCTTTCACTTAATCTAAGTACTTCTGTAGCCTCCCTATTTCTTCAAAACCACCTCCCCCTCCACCCATCTTCATACTGTCTGCAAACTTTGGAACAAAGCTATCAATTCCATCATCCAAATCATTGACATATGACGTAAAAAGAATCAGTCCTAACACAGACCCCTGTGGAACACCACATAGTTACTGGCAGCCATACAGAAAAGACTTCCTTTATTCCTTTTTTTGCCTCCTGCCAATCATCCACCGTAGGGGTCGCCAACCTGTCGATCACGATTGACCGGTTGACCTTTGAGACTTTCCCAGTAGATCCCGAAGAAAAATCAAAAATAAATACACAAATACTGTTGCAATGTGAGCATTATTAATGTAAGTAATACTAATTAGGATAATGGTAATATAGCAGTATTTTCGCTAAAAAGCTGTTTGTAAAGAGAGATTGTTTCCGGGTTGCGGGGGTTTAGTTCCGTTCTTTCTGCCCAGTGCGCATGTGTGTAGCTCCCGCGCCATGCACCGCGTTTTCAGCGTAGCCTGTGCTGCATCAAAGTGACCAATCAGATTAGATGAGAGTACAGACTGTCGCAAACATCAATATTCGGCAGTGTTCCCAACCTCCGGGCCGCGAAACATGCAGGGGTACAGCGGTAGTCGGGACGCACCCAGCAAATCTTTGAGAAAAAGCTGAAATAAACAAGCTAATTAATTAGGTGCTGCCCAGCACGTAAATGTCGGCCCAGATCAAAGGCGACGCAATCACTCGTGATATCCTGATAGCATAGTGGAGGCTCCACGAAAGAAGGCAAAAACATACAAATTCCATCCAGAATGGGAAGAGGAATTTCTATTTATCTTGGTGAGAGACAAGTGTGCATGTATGTTGTGCCACCAAGCACAAGCACTGACTAAAAGAGGGAATCTGGAGCGGCACCACAACACCAACCACCAGGAATTTAAAGACACCTACTCCCCAAAGAGCGCAATTCGTGCCTGGAAAGTTGAGTTGAAATCGGGGGTTGGAGGCCCAGCAATCGTTTTCCACAAAACATGCTGCTCAAAATAAGGCAGCTATTGAAGCATCATTTTGTGTAAGTCACCTCTTGGCTAAACACAAGAAGCCTTTTACAGATGGCGATTTATTTAAGGAAGCAATGGTCATTACCGCAGAGACGGTTTTTAATGACTTTTAAAAACAAAAACAGCATCACAACTGCAATACATAATACACTGCTTGGCCCTGCAACAGTGACAAGGAGGGTAGTAGAGTCACTGTCAGAAGGTGAATATTTTCACTACAGTTCGATGAATCCTTGGATGTAATGCAAACAGCTCAGCTTGCTGTATTTGTCAGAATGGCTTTCCAACATTTTACAACAAAGGAGGACTTCCTCACTTTTGCAATTAAAGAATGAGAGGTGAGGATATTTACTATGAGTTTAAAAAAATGTCTAAAAATGACATCCCTATTCATAAACTGGTGGCAATTACTACTGATGGGGCTGAGCAATGTATGGTGTGCGCATTGGTTTTTTTTAGCACTAAAAGTCACTGCCTACTTCGAGTCAACTTATCTATATGAAATTGCATTTTCACAGATGAAGATTATTAAATCTAAGAACAGGAGGTAACTTACTGACAGACACCTCACTAGGGTTGCCAACTTTCTCTCACAAATAAGGGACAAAAGTAGCAGTCAAATCCCGGGACATTTGTGTTTACCCTGAGGAAGACTACCATGACTGTGAAGCCTTGCGCATGCGTGATGTCCCGATTTTTTTTTTTTTTTTTTTTTTTGAAACCCCATGAATTGGTTTTGGCTTAATCTTCATTATTTCTACTTTATATGGGTTGTGTATTTATCATGTCATTCCTGCTTTTACTATATGTTAGTGTTATTTTAGGTTTTGTGTTATTTGGTAGGTTTTTTGGGTCTGGGAACGCTCAAATTTTTTCCATATAAATTAATGGTAATTGCTTTGGTGTAAAGCATTTCTGCACGAAAGGTTTCATAGGAACACTGCACCTTAGCCGGGGAAATGCGGGACAGTTGGCAACCCTACACCTCACAGACTGGCTGTCTGTAGTTACGAGCCAAATTTCAGGGAACTAGCAGAAAGTATTCGGCCCCAGTCATCACACTGAGTGCAACAGTCAATTTTTATTCATTTATTTCTCGTGTTGAAATAAAATTAAATAATGAAACTTGGAATTAAAGGTGTGAAGTATGTAATATTCTTAAAGATAGCTATGGCCTGTTTGATATGCTAGTTAGTGTTGTTTGAATTAATTTGAAAGTTTGACAAAAGTATTTTGTGTAATTCAAATACAATTTTCCCAAATAAAAGGCCTCAAATTGGAAGTACATCTGAGCTGTTTTTTCTCTAAACAATTTAATAGGTAGATCTTGCCTTTCACTGAGGTCGAGGTAGGGGATCTTGGGCTTTAAAAAGGTTGGTGACCACTAATCCACTGCATTATCCCTGTGAGTACCTTTCCTGTAATACCATGTAGCTTGTTAAGCAGCCTCATGTGTGGGACCTCATCAAATGACTTCTGAAAATCCAAATATGCAACATCAACCAATTCTCCTTTCTCTATCCTGCTTGTTATTTCTTCAAATAATTCCAACAGGTTTGTAAGGCAAGAGTTTTCCCTTGAGGAAATCGTGCTGAATACAGCCTATTTTATCATGTGCCTCCAAGTGCCCCAAAAGTAGATCCTTAACAATTAACTTCAACATCTTCCCAACCACTGAAGCCAGATTAACTGCCCTATAATTGCCTGCCTCCTGCCTTCTGCCTCTCTCGAAGTGACATTTGTAATTTTCCATTCTTCCAGAATCTAGTGATTCTTGAAAGATCATTACTATTGTCTCCACAATCTCTTCAGCTGCCTCTTTCAGAACCCTGGGGTGTACACCATGTGGTCCAGGTGACTTATCGACCTTTGGACCTTTCAGTTTCCCAAAAGAGCCTTTTCTCTCGTAGTGGTACCTTCACACATTTCATGCCCCGATGCCTGGGACTTCCACTATACTGCTAGTGCCTTCCACAGTGAAGACTGATACAAAATACTTAGTCAGTTTGTTTGCTATGTCATTGTTCCTCATTACTATCTCTCCAGCAGTCTGATATCCACTTTTGCCTCTTTTACACTATATATCCAAAGAAACTTTTGGTATTCTCTTTAATATTATTGGCTACCTTACTCTCATTCCATCTTTATCTTAATGACTTTTTTTGGTTGCCTTCTGTTGGTATTTTAAAGCTTCCCAATCCTCTAACTTCCCACTAATTTTTGCTCTATTATGTCTGCTCTTTTGCTTTTATGTTGGCTTTGACTTGTTGGGAATGGTTGTCATCTTGGCTTTTAGAGTACTCCTTCCTCTTTGGGATGGATATATCCTGTGCCTTGCAAATTGCTTCAATCTGATTTTAGCCTCTCAAATTTTAGTGAGTTCAATCATGTTATGATCACTTTCCCCTAAGCATTCTTTTACCTTGAGCTCTAATCAATTCTGGTTCATTGCAGAACACCCAATCCAGAATAGCTGATTTCCTCCCTCCCCACACCCCTTGGTGGGCTCAACTACAAGCTACATTAAAAAGCCATCTCATGGCATTCTAGAAATTCTTTCTCTTGGAATCCAGCGCCAGCCTAATTTTCCCAATTTATCTGCATATTGAAATCCCCCATGACTTGTAAATTTGCTTGAAATCATACCTGTCAATCTCTTAACTGCGCTACAAGATATCTACCTTATTCCATATACTGCACACATTCAAGTATGTCTTCAGTCCTTTATTCATCACCCTTTTTGAACTTGTCCCATGTTGCACTTGAATTCATCCCACTGACTGCAATTTTGCCCTATCATCTGCCTGTTCTTCCTCAGTCTCACTACACAATGCATTGACTTGTATACCAACTGCCCCATCCTCAGCCCTAGCACTCTGGTCCTTGGCACCCTGCCCAATGGCTCTAGCAAAACTGCCCACAAGGATATTGTCTCTCCCTCTGGTTCAGGAGTAACCTGTCCTTTTTTTTTGTCATACCTTTCCCCAGAAGAGATCCCAGTGACCCAGAAATCTATAACCCTGCCCCCTGCACCAATTCCTCAGCCACTCATTGATCTGTCAAATAATTATATTCTTGAGTCAGTGGTGCGTGGCACAGGCAGCAATCCTGAAATTACTACCCTGGAGGTCCTGCTTTTCAGCTTTATTCCTAACTCCCTATATTGTCTTCAGGACCTCCTCGCTTTCCTACCCATGTCATTGGCATCAATATGTACCACAGCTTCTGGTTGTTCATCCCATCCTTTTAGAATGCCACGGACACTATCCAAGACATCCCTGACCTGGCACCTGGGAGGCAACATACAATCCATGTGTCTCTTTCACATCCATAGCATCTGCTTTCTTTAACTGTGGACTCTTCCATCACTACTGCACTCTTCTCCCCCTCCCTTCTGAGCTACAGAGCCAGACTCGGGTGCCAGAGACCCTGTCACTGTAGCTCCATGGGTAGGTTGTCTTCCCCCAGCAATATCCAAAATGGTATAGTTGTTGAGGGGAATGGCCACAGGGTACTCTTCTCTGGCTGCCTATTCCCGTTCTTTCAGTCACCCAGGTACCTGCCTCCTGCAACTTGGGAGCTACAGGGAGGTAGTCACCCCTGTCTATCACTTTCCTTATCCTCATGAGCCAAAAGTCATCCAGATGCAGCTAATTTCTATGGGTTTTTTTTGCTTCATGCACTTTATGTCCAAAGAGAATGTTGTTAGACTTCTAATCAAGTTTAATACAGATCTTGATTAAAGTAAAAAGCTTTTTATTCCCATTTGAAGTTGTGTACTTGTTAAATTCTATATTGGTCATCACTGTTCTAATTGCTGCAAACACATACAATTTAAAAAAAATAAAAATAAATAAAATAAATTCAAGCCTTTTAATGAAATTGTTTTCTATTTGCTATTCTTGGAACTAGTTTGGGAATTGTCCTGTAAACATTGTTGAAAGGTAGTTATGATAATACAGTGTGGCAATGTACCCTTTTGGCTCAAATTCAGCATCCATTTTCACTAATCCCACAATTTCTAATCAAATTAATTTAGACCGTATGCCATTGCCAGGAGGATTGTAAATAGGTGCTATTTACACCATTTACTTTTAAGCTTACTACCTAATGCTGTGGTAAAATTTTTAAGTGGATCTGTTATATTTAATTGAATTTGCTTAAAGTTGGGCAAGAACACTGGCTACTCGAGTCAATTTCAACTTTGAGTTTACAAACCTGTCTTCTGTGGCTATGCATTAAATTTGTTTGCTCTTTCGTTGCTGAAAATCTTTGCAGATATATTTCTTGTTTGCTGGTAGCTTTTTTGTATTGGAACTTGTCAAACATTCCACCCTGCAAAAACTTATTTCAGGGAGGTAGCATCATCAATTTGCGGGAGGCTTCCAGAACTTCCGGGAGAGGTGGGATGTCTGCAATAGAGTAGCTCCTGAGCAGCTAGCCAGCTAGTTTAAATAATGTTAGCTATGCTAATGAACCAATGACAGCTGTTAAACTCACCTCAACATGTCTTTTACAGTCTTAACCCACCATAGGCAATAGAAAAGTCACTGTTGCAAACAGTGCAGTGAGCAATGCTGTCATTATTTTTGACCCCTATTAGGCAGGGGTACACTTTAGTGTAGTCTGGGGTGACGTACGTTTTATTTTCTTTTTTTGGAACACTCTGCCATGGCGTGTACACTCACTCAATCTCACGTGCTTGCTCTCAAAAAAATTGATTTCCAGGCCATTGTACATAATTTGCGGGCATCAGGGAGCCACTATTAATATGCGGGAGACTCCCAGAACTTCTGGGAGAGGTGGGATGTCTGACTTGTTGGCAGCAGACATCAGTTAAGTGGGAAAGAGCAAATGAGAGATCATGGGTTTGGATTTTTCAGCCCAAGTGCTAATAAGCTTTGCAATTCTTTGAAGTCTAAAAGGTGCTGCTGAGTTCTGCTTGGCTGTGTGCCACACTGCTTTCTTGAGTTGAACAGCAGAGCAAAAGCACTCTGAAATTGCCTGGCGTTCACAGTAAGGAATCGGCTCTGAACAGTCACAGAATGGTTACAGCATGGAAGGAAGCTATTTGGCAAATTGAGTATGTATTAGCTTTTGAGCTATCTTGCCAGTTCCGCTCCTGGTTGGGGGATCTTCCCCAATATGACCCCCTGGAGTACATTTCTGGCCTTAACTATTTGCTGCATTTGAAAATACCACTTTTTAGATTCTTTTACATTCTGTCTCCTGATACTTGAACACTTCAATGGGAATAGTTTTTATCTTCATTACTTGAGTGGATCAATCCCACACACAAAAGCACAGATCTTCATCCCTCCAAGTGTGATGCTCAAAACTAACCTGATACTCGAGTTGTAGCCAAACCAGTGTATAGATGTTCATTATGACTTGCCTGCTCCTGTATTCCAATCAGGATCCTGTTTGCTTTAATAACTACTTCACAACAATCATCTTCCGCCAGATCTGTTTTTGTATACCATTGGGTTTTTTTTCCTCCTTCCTGCTAAACTGACAATTCACATGCCTCATGCTTGAATGTCATCCACCACATCTCAATTTACACCACCAGTCTGCCTTTAAAATCTCTGCCTATTTTCCCACCACACCCATTGTTCAGCATTGCCTCCAAGTTCTGTATCGTCTGCAAACTTGGATATTGTACCTGGCGCACCAACACTTTAATACAAAAGTGGTCTTGGAACAAACCACAAACTCCACCAGTTGCATCAGTCAGTAAATAACCTATTTGCTGCTATTTATAAATCACCTTTTTTTTTAAAACTATGCTGCTATGGCTCCTTTTATTCCAGCAGCTTAAATCTTGATGTGAACATTTCTTATTCACATTTTTTGATGTGAACATTTATTATTTCTTAACATTTATTATGCAACTTCAGAGATACTATGAGCTGCCTTTGTCAAAAACATCAATTTTTACATGGAGATAAAGTGCGGAATAGGCCCTTTGAGCCATCCCCCTCGACAACCCCAATTTAACCCTTCCCTAATCATGGGACAATTTACAATGGCCAGTCAACCTACCTGGTATGCCTTTAAACTATGGGAGAAAACTGGAGGCCTAGGGAAAAAAACATGCATTCCACAGGAGGGTAAGCATAGACTCCTTGTAGAGGATGCTGGCATTAAACTCTGAACTCCACCCTGAGCGCTGTGCTAACTGCTGCACTACTGGAACTATCTAGTTAGTTAGAAACTATTTGTATTTCGTAAATGAATGTTGGCTTTCTTTAATCAATCCATGTATGTGTTTCTGTTGCTGACTATTTGTAGAACTAATTTCACTGGGCGTTAAACTGTTTGGGCTGTGGTTGCTGTATTGATTCTGATTCAAGATTGTGTAATGTAACTTGCAGTACGCAAGTGTAAAGGAGAAAAATAGTTACTCCAAATCCAAAGCAGCACCAAAGAACTCAGTAAATATAAATACATAAGATAATTTATGTACACAGTATGTTCATAAAGTGACATAATGCCCTTTTATTGAACAAGGGTGTAACGCTTGAAATTTTTCTGATGTTAGGCACCACCTTTGAATCTTTAGATTTTGAATTATGGTCAAGATTTCCTCCTCCTCCTCCCTCAGCAAGCTATATGACCTATTGCATCTAGACAAGATGATTTATCTTGTATCACTCACAGCCCTGACTTCCTTTACATGTTTTCCTATCCAGAATTGAATCACTTCCTTTTCAAAATTTGATTCGTTGTTCTGAGTTGAAAATCATGTCAGATTGTCATGATATGAGAATGGAGGAATTGCTGTTGTTTTCTTGTTAAGTTTATATTCATAAATGCATTTGAGTCTTCAATATAATTCAATTCAATAAAGACGATTGCAATCTATTGCCCCATCAACTTGAGGTGTTTTTCTTTCTCCTCCATCTATTAAAGAAACAATGGATAAGCACTGGGGTG
Source organism: Mobula hypostoma (assembly GCF_963921235.1). Taxonomy (NCBI): domain Eukaryota; kingdom Metazoa; phylum Chordata; class Chondrichthyes; order Myliobatiformes; family Myliobatidae; genus Mobula; species Mobula hypostoma. The sequence goes on along the minus strand of NC_086105.1, from coordinate 126,156,577 downwards.
TTTTCTTGGGTGGTGGAAGTACTTTAAAAGCTCTTCTGGATGTTCAAAGACCTGTAGATGCTGGAAATCTGAAGAATGAAATATTTTTGTTGGAGGTACTCAAGTAGCTCTGATTGCAGGATTGTTAGTCTGAAATGTGATCTGGGTTAGTGGATTATTTTGGTCAAAAGAAAAATTCACTCTGAAGGAGGAACTTCTTTCCCCCAAATTGGTATGATGAGGTATGTCATTATTTATAGTGATATCTAATTTTCATATTTAATTTCAGGAAAAGCTAGAAGAACATCACACGGAGAATTATAAGCGAATTAGTTTGCTGCAAGATGAACTTACTGAAACTACTGCCGTTAAAGACCAACTGCAGAAGTACATCAGAGAACTAGAACAAGCCAATGATGATTTGGAAAGAGCAAAAAGGTATCCTCTCAATGTATGACTATATTGAATATTTTTAATTGTAGTTGTATTATGGAATAGATTTGAAGTGAATATTTTAAGATCAGTTTATACTAGCTGCAGTGATTAGAATTTAGGGCCATATCCTGAAGATAAAGTGTCAACTATTTCTGAGATGAGATTTCTTTCATCTTGTTTCATTCCCTTTTTTTCCAAGTGTTGTGAATGCTGTAGTATTGAATATATTTCAAACATATCAATAGATCCTTAATGTCATGGATAATGGACAGGAATGAGGATTTGGTGGGGACATTCTCTTGAAAGCAAATATGTTGGTCTACTATTGTCCTTGAGCTCGTGAAAGAGAAGTGGACAATTTGGGCATATTGGTTGGAATGGTTGCCCAATGACGTTCTATGTATACTTGCATGTTATACAAAGATTTCAGTAAAGTTGCATAATTGTACATCCTGTGATCTAATAATCTTTGGAGTACTAATGGCAAACACGACTAGAAACTGCAATCTTCAAACCATTGGATCGTCATAAGAAATGGAGAGGGGCAGTGTAAATTTTGATTGCAAACTGATTAAGGGGAGAAAGGGCATTGATAAAGACAGGGTAATTTAGTGCTGTGGTCCTTGCCTAAAGGATTTAGCAGAAGTTGGGGAAGAGGTTGTTTGTAGTTCTAACATGTATATTTTGGAGAAATGTGCAAGTACCTCACAGAAAATGTAGCTGTGTTCAATGAAATCCTGTCATTTGTTATGCAAATACTATTGAGACATGAAATCTACTCCAGATGCTGAAAAGTTTTTGATAGTTGGCTAAGCATTGCTATGTCCAACTGTTGAAGACTTCTGAATCAGATTCAAAAGATCTTGAGCTATTGTTAAACTAAAATTAAGCAAAATAAATGCTAAAGTAGGGATATTAAAATCTTAAGAATAACTCTTTAATATAAAACACTTAAATGGCCAAACTTATGAACATAAATGTCTTGATATTTATTCTCCTCTACTATTCCTGTCCATCAAAATCAAGTTCAGCAGGTATAATGACCACTGAAGAGTATTTGATAGCTCTGGGCCTGTACTCAATGGAATTGGAAGAATGGGGTGGAATTTTATTGAATGCTGCTGACTAATGAAGCTCCTGGAGTGGAGAGAATGTTTCCCTTAGTAGGTGAGTCTGGAACCCAAGGACACAGCCTCAGAATAAAGAGTTGTCTCTTTAGAACTGAGATGAGGTTTTTATTTTTATTTTTATTTTTTATTTATTTATTTTATTTTATTTTTTAAGCAGCTGGTGATGAACCTGAAATTCAATGCCAGAGATTTGTAGAGACCAAGCAATTTGGCATACTTAAGGCAGAGATTAACAGGTTCTTGATTGTTAAGGATTATGGGGAGAAGTTTGGAGAGTTAACTTGACAGGTGGAAAAAGACATCCCTGATCGAATGGTGGAGTAGACTTGAAGGTGTAATCCTGCTCCAAATCTTGTGGTCATTAGTACTTATTAGTCATTAGAAGTTTGTCTGTCATTGAGAAGGAAAATTGTGTTCAAGGTTTTATTAGTGGGGGGGCGGGGGGAGGAGGAGAGAAATTTAAAATTTGGACAAGTTGAGTACATCTTGATGAGACCATAAGACATAGAAACAGAATTGGGCTACTTGGCACACTGAGTCTGTTTTATTATCCCTCTCAACCCCATTCTCCTTCCTTCCTTCCCATAGCCTTTGCCTTGACTAATCAAGATCCAGTCAACTTCTTTAAATGTACTCAGTCACTTGGTCTCCACAACTGTCTGTGGCAATAAATTTCACAGATTCACCACCCTCTTGCTAAAGAATTCCCTTCTTGTATCTGTTCTAAATGGACAGCCTTTTATTCTGAGTCTGTGCCCTCTGGTCCTAGACTCTCTCAATACTGAAGACATCCTCTCCACATCCACTCTTATCTAGGCCTTTCAATGTAGTAGGTTTAATTGAGATTCCTCCCCGCCCCCCCAACCCTACTCATTCTTATAAAATCCAGTGAGTACATTTCCAGAGCCATCAAAAACCTCTCCTTTCATCCTGAAATCATTCTTAGAAACCTCTGGACTCTCTTCAATGCCAGCACATCCTTGAATATGAGCAGTTTTGGACCTCATAATACTTGAATGTGGTCTGGACAATGCCTTGTAACACCTCAGCATTACATCCTTACTTTCACATTCCAGTCCTCAAAAGCTTTGGCTTCCTTACTACTAACTTATCCTGCAAGCTGATCTTTTGGGAGTCCTGCACTGGAACTCAGTCTCTTTGCACCTTCAATTTCTGAACTTGCTCCCCATTTAGAAAAAAGGAATAAAGTACTATTTTTGTTATTAGTATGTACATGATAGAATGTACATCTACTTTGTATTTCCTTGCACTAAGGCATAAATGTACTCTTCCTGAATTCAAACATCAAAATAAATTCTACCTATGTTGGAATCACTTTCCAGACTGCATCTTTTGGAAAGAAGCAGTTTTGTTACTTCTGTTGCTCTCTCCATAAGCAGTAACTTAATGGTTGAATGTTTCCACTGTTTAATTACTTTTTAATTTGTAGTTCTACTTTTGATGGCAAAGGGCCAAATTTTGTACTGATTTGCTGACTAAAATTTTGTAGGATTGAAAACTTCTCCAATTACTGGGGGATGAAGGTTAATTTTTTTTATATAATGAGCTTAATTTAACAGCTAATGGCTTTTTTCCCTAACTGGAAGCAACACTTTGGAATCTAGCTTAAAATGTGTAGCTTTAGCAGCTGTGTCTGGATACTGGGCTCCTTTAGCTTTCCTATATAATGGTAAATGAAAAAATTGTAAATGCCACTGTACAGTTTAATATTCAAATACTGACAGTTATTTAATGAGTGTTTTTTCAGATCCTCACTTCTAAGAATTGTAAATCCAGTTTGTATTTGGTGCACATTTATGTAGAATAATAAGCATTGCCACTTTTGGTTGATACTTAATGTACTGAATAACAGTTAAATTTGCAGATTGGTATTTTACAACACATTCACTAATAGTGGGAATGTTTTTAAAGAAATGTTAAATGTCAGAAGAGGAACTAAATTATGAAAAGAACACTAAGTTTCATGCCACTAGGTCAACAGTGTAAGAAATGTTGGTTTTGGTGGCTTTTAGGGAAAATTTAAATTGCAGTATAGTATTTTTTTTGCCCTGAAAAGTGCAGCTTGCAAATTTATGTTTGCATTTTATTGAAATCCTGGTTAAATTTTGAATTATAAATCTTGGTTTGTTTATTTGGAACTTGTTGATTTGTAACACCTGGTACAGCGATTTATCTTGAATATCTTTGTGATACTAGTGTTTTATCTGTTTTTTACTATAGAGCAACTATAATGTCCCTAGAGGACTTCGAGCAGCGTTTGAACCAGGCAATTGAGAGAAATGCATTCCTGGAGAGTGAACTAGATGAGAAAGAAAACCTTCTGGTGTCTGTTCAAAGACTGAAAGATGAAGCAAGAGGTCATTGTTTATTTTCATTTGGATGTACAATTAGATGTTTAAAAGTTCACTAACTTTGTCTGGGGGAAAAAGTGTTAGAAGGTTTTTGCACTAACTATGATTTGTTTCCAGATCTGAGGCAAGAATTGGCAGTACAACAAAAACCTGCATCAGTCAGAAAACCCTCAAATCCCTCCTTGGAGACTGAAAATGCAACAATGCAAGCCTCCACAATGATGCCTTCAACCCCACTACTCTGCAAAGGACCTAGCAGTGTGTTTGCCACACCTGCCTTGCTCACAAAAGGTGATCTTTTATTGGGGGGAAAAAAAAAGTTGTTTGTTTTGCCCTTGGCTTCTATCGATCAGTAAATATGTCAACAATTAGCTCCAGCTAGAAGTGAATTTGTAAGGTGTTCATTTAAAAACAGAAAAGGCATGGATAGTGTTTTTCTTGGGGGTGGAGAAGAGGCTTAATATTTCCAGGAGTCTATTCAAATACGTGTAATAATCAATTGGGTTGTGTAGTAGTTGGACACCGGCTTTTTAGTTTTCCAAGGTCTGAATTTAATTCCAATCAGTTTGATAAGGGAATGACTTTAAACTTGGGGCTGAGGCATACTGAGCAGATCGGAGGCATCCTCACTTTGAAACTAGTTGTTTAATGTTGCATCTGGATTACTAATGCAATGACTCAAAGATCAGGTTTCAATATGTAATAGTGATGTAATAGCTTGAGTGTACTGTATTGTAAATTGAGTATGAGGAGGTTTCTAAGAAAGATAAATGAATTGAGATAAAGCGTAATATAGGGAAATAAGGGGTTCTTAATTTCAGTTGAACAGCAAAGCAGTGCCCCTTAAGTACTGTATTAATGTTCAGAAACAATTTGGGTGGTATTGTCTGTTCAGGAAGAGCAAAGCAAATGGGACTTCAGCTTTTACTGCAAGCTGTTTAAAAAGGAATTAAAATACAATAGTGAGGAATTCTTGCTGCTGTTGTACTGAACTTGAGACCAGTTAAGAATACTCTTGCTGTTTTAGTCTCTATCTGAATGTTCTGCCTTGGTGGAAGTTCAGTATAGTGTCACTAGATTAATCAGACAATAGAGTAACTCGATTTGATATATAATCCTGAGAGATCTCATTGAATTTGTTAATCCCAGTAGAACTGCACATGGTTAGACATGGAGTTAATTTAGCTGGCTGCAGAATCTAGTCTAGAAGTATAATCTCATGATAAAAGGTTAGCCATCTCCGATAAAGTTGGCTTTGTGTGCTTGAATGTTTGGTACATTTGAGATTATCTTATTAGATGGTTAGATACCAAGCAAATACAAGGATCTGGGATTCAAGTGTATGTTTTGATGGGGTGGGGCAGGTGCTGGAGGAGATTCAACTGCAGGATGGTGGGCTGACCCAAGTCTTGTGTGTTAAATGGCCTCCTTTGTTAATGCATTCCTTGTAAACTGTACTAAAATTTCCAAGCATACTAGAGTGTTCAATGACTGACTGGTTTTACTCTTATTTGGTTAATGATTTTTTTCTAATTTGTTATTAATTGGGCATTTTTGTTTAAACTTTTTTCAGATTGTTATACTGGCAGTCCTCTGACTCCATCAGCCAGGATATCTGCACTTAACATAGTGGGAGACTTGCTTAGGAAAGTTGGGGTAAGGATTGCAGCATTATGTGCAGGGTTAATTGAATATCTTGGTTCTCTAATTCTCATTCTTGGCCTCTCGATGTTTATGACTATATTGCATAAAAACTAGATCTTGGGCAAACCTGGGAATTCCATACTGAACAATATTGGAAGTCTGAGGTAGTTCATTTCTGAAATGAGCACTAACAGTTGGAAAAACTCTTCTACACTTTTTATATTCACAAAAACTTGAGTCCTTGAGCTCGTGTGTCTTTAAGGTTAAAATATCCACTAGTTTTTCCTTGTACTTATTCAATGCTCTAAAAAATTTTATTGAAATTTAAATTTATATTGCACTAATTTACCCTTGGTGAGTTAACTGGAAATGAATGCCTAAAGTTGAATTATCCAGAATTCTTGTAAGAATTAGTTGATGTAATTCTGTAAAACTGACATGTATGAAGAAGCTGAGGTTTTGGTTTTGTTCTGGTGTTCAATCTATTTGAAACTGTGGATACTTTTGATTCTTTCCTGACTCTGAGGTCAGTATCGAGTTTTTCTTTCCATTCATGGATAGTTTTTATATGAAATAGTTTGCACTGTGTGGGCCCAACAGCCAGTTTCACTGGACCTGTTGGGAAGCCAATCTTGCAGGGTAAGTATTGAGGGGATGGGGAAGACAGTTGGGATCAATATCAACTGATGTGAGTGTAGCACCCTCACTAAATTATTGTCAAAATGTGTGTTAACCACAAATCTTGGTGTGGAATATGTACATGTACTAACAGGCTGTTTAAAGTAATAATTTGCCCACTAGTTTACTTGTGTTATCAGACCACTTGCAATGTTGTATTCCATAAAATAGATACATTATTAAGTTTATACTTTGAGAATGCAATTAAAATATTGGTTCTGCAATGGAATCAGATGCTATATGTTACGAGTAGATTCTGGTAGTGATGGTTCATGTTATGTTCTGTCAGAGTGGGGTTTTGAAAACTGTTCCGACTTGGGTCAATTGCAGAATCTTAAACAATGAATTAAATGAGCCATAGAAAAATTATGTGAAGTTGGTCCCTTTATTGGAGGCTACTCGAAGGGATACTGCAGCATAACTGAATTGTACATGTGTTTCCCTTTTTGTAGCCTGAACTTGTTTGATGTATGGACTCTATTTGGTCCCAGTTTTGAACTTTTTTAACAGTGATGCATTAAATATTGTGTGAAGAACATAGATTATGAGAATTTAGAATAAAAAGTCATATCACATAACTTTCCTGTTTACCTATGTGACTTTGCAAATGTTCTTCCAATCCAAAAACATTCAGACCATTTAGAGCTAATTAAAATTTCACTGTTTACAGAATGAACAAGCTTTGCAATAGGTAATGTAACCTATAATAGATCTGGTCAATGCAAGGCTGACAATGCATTGAAAATTTTGCAATAATGAACTGTGCTCAGGAGGTCTGAGGACAAAAGGACTTTTGCAGCCAGTTAGACATTCCTCTTTACTTTTTCTAAACTTGTAAATCCTAATACAATTTTCACATCATCTAAGTTGTTGAAATGGAGCCATTTTACCTGAGATTAACTGTTATATAATGGCTCTGATCCTGTAAATGTTCTTCAGAGCTAATTATTAAATGTTAGGTTACTTGTAAAATTAAAATCTAAGTAATTTACTCAATAACAATTGTATTGAATTCCTGAGGTAATCTTTTCAATTAGCCCCATGGGAGACTTGGCTGGGGATAGTTTTGCTTCAAGTGAACAACAGTCTGCAGTAAATTGGTTCAATATTGTCACATACCAAAGGTTGTTGGAAAACATTTAGCATGATATGCGTATAGATCATTTCATCGGTGCATCTCAGTAGTACAAGGGGAAACAATAACAATGCAGAATAAAGTACATTTTGAGTGAGTGCAGGCAGACAAAAAGTGCAAAGCCAAAACAAGGCAGATTGTAGGGTCAAGGGGTCTGTTCAGCTATTTTATAACAGTGGGGTGGAAGCTGTCCCTGAGTTGGTAGTAAGAGCTTTTGATTGATCAGTTTGATTGCTTTAGAATTCTGACCTAAACTGGTTTTCCTGCAATGAACTTTGGGCAGCTGACTCGAGCATTTATCAACACACAAGACCTGATTTTAGAGGAAAGATTGCATAACAAAATGCCAACAAAGTTTAATCAGTGTGTTAGTCCAAACAGGAATCGTTATATACAGTATTTAGTTTTGATGACTGCATTGTCGTGTATTATTTACACTTGTCACTTTTGACTCGTCCTTCATTGCTGACTTTAGGCTGGGAGTTGAGGTTTTAAAACAAATTGATTTGATTAATCAAATGCATGTATTGCAGCAATGCTGTTTATTTGGAAAAAGCAATGAATAGCTGTTCTTTTGTGGGTAGGAAATATTGCATAATTTGTGGAGCCCATCTTTTTGTCCATCTTTCTTCTTGTATCAGTTGTGCCTATCAATTCTCCAAATCGGTGGACCCCAACTGTAGACTTGGGTTGCTAACGTAGTTCCCCTTTTAAGAAAAGGGAAATGAGGAAACTGCTGATCTGTAAGTAAGATTGAAATGCAGCGTCCTTGGATACCCAGTCCCTACTATCCTGCTGGCAAATGTACAGCCTCTGGAAAATAAAACTGACCTCTGAGCAAGAATGCATTGCCAGGGGGACATCAAAGACTGCTGTGCACTTTTCTTCACGGAAACATGACTCTCACCCGACATTTTGGATGCCGTGCTGCAGCTTGAGTGCTTCACGTACACCACAAAGACAGGACAGCTAAGTCTTTTAAAGGTAGAGGCAGATTATGCTTCATGATTAACTCATTGTGGTGCACAGTTCTGTCTCAGTCTTGCTCACCTGACCTGGAACATCTTGTGGTCAGGTGTCATCCATTTTATTTGTCAAGGGATTTTTCCACCATCATAGTTGTGTACATTCCATCCTTGGCCAACATCAGGCAGGCTCTGGAGCTGAGCACAGTGATCAGCAGTCACAAAACAGTGTAGCTTGATGCCTCCCCTATCGTTTTGGGGGATTTCAACCAGGCCAGCTTGAAGTGTCTGAACAACCACCACCAGCATGGAACCAGAGGAGACAACACACTTGACCACTGTTCCATCAAAAACACTTGCTGTGCCATCCCACACTTGGAAAGTGTGATCACCTGGGTGTACTTCTGCTCCTGGCATACAGGCAGAGACCAAGGACTGCACAAGAAAGTATGGTCAAGGGAGATATAGGGGCACCTACAGGAGTCTTTTGATTCAATGGACTCAGGAATTCACTATTTGGGAATTCATCTTCATATCTGAATATACCACAATTGTTACTGACTTCATCAAGATCTGTGTGAGTGAGTGTGTCTCAGAACATATGGGACATACCCAAACCAAAAGCTGTGGATGAACCAGAAATTTGTAGTCTGAGGGCTTCATCTGTGACATTCAACACTGGTGATCCTGAACTATACAATAAATCTAGATATGACCTACAAAAGACTATATTAAGAGCAAAAAACAATTCTGATTGCTGTTGGTGACAATTGGATACATGCCAGCTCTGGAAGGGTTTGCAAACTATTGTCCTACAAGATCAAACATAACATGAATGACTCAACTTCACTCCCAGATGAGCTCAATGCCTTTTTATGCACACTTTGAAAGGGGAGAATAAAACTACACTTGTGCAAATCCCTGCGTTGTCTGATAAACCTGTGATTTCTTTTGGAGGTCAACATCTGAATATCTTGTAAGAGGGTGCACCCTTGCAAGGTGTCAGGCCCCAATGGTGTACCTGGTGGGTCAGTCTCTTACTGCTACAGTCAGAGGTTCGAGGTTCCCCCTCCAAAAGAGCAACAATCAGCCCAAGGAAAGCAGAGTGAGCTTCCTCAATGATTATCAACCTAGTTGCACTCACATCTACTCTGAAATGCTTTGAGAAGTTGGTCTTGGCCAGAATCATCAACTGTCTAACTAGGGACCTGGAGCAGCTGCAATTTTCCTATCACCACATTGGTTTACAGTTTATGTTAGCGCTCTACTCGGCCTTGGATCACCTGGACAGTAGCAATACCTAAATCAGGCTGCTGCTTATTGATTGCTGCTCAGCATTCAACACCTCAGTATTAATCAACAAGCTCCAAAACATGCATCTCTATAGTCCCTCTGTAGCTGGACCCTTGACTTCCTAATCTGGAGACCACAGTCAATGCAGATAGGAAATAACGTCTCCTCCTCCTGACAATCAACACTGGCCCGCCTCAAGGATGCTTGCTTAACCCACTGTTCTGTTCTCTCCACACCCATGATTGTGTGGCTAGGTACGGCTCAAATGCTGTTTGTAATTTGCTGATGACCCAACTAATTTTGGCTGAATTTTGGATAGTGACAAGGAGGTATACAGGAGTGAGATACTAGAGCAACTGGTTGAGTGGTATTGCAACAACAACCTTGCACTCAATGTCATTAAGGCCGAGGGATTGATCGTGGACTTCAGGAAGGGGAAGTCAAAGAAACACACCAGTCTTCATTGAGGGATGAGCAGTTTCAAGTTTCTAGGTATCAACATCTCTGAAGATCCATCTGGGGCCCAACATAGTGATGCAATTTCTAAAAAGGCACCACAATGACTATTCCATTAGGAGACTTGGAATGTCACCAGAGACGAGCAAATTTCTACAAGTGTACTCTGGAGAGCATTCTTACTGGTTGCATGACCATCTGGTATGGAGGGGCCAATGACCAGGATCAGAAGAAGCTGCAGAAAGTAGCAAACTCAGCCAGTTCCATCATGGATACCAGCCTCCCCAGCATAGAGGGCATCTTCAAAAGGCATTGCTTCAAAAAAAAAGCTACATCCATCATTAAGGACCCCCATCACCCAGGACATGCCCTACTCTTACCTACTATCAAGGAGGAGGTGCAGGAGCCTAAAGATATCTACTCAGTGTTTTGGGAACAGTTTCTTGCCCTCTGCCATCAGATTTCTGAAAGGATTATGACCCCTTGAATACTACCTCACTACTTCTCTCTCTTTGCACTAATTGAATTTAATATATATATATATTGGATTTTGTTTTGTTGCACCATTGGTTAATTGGGGCAACTGCTTATTTCCAACAACTCTTAACAGAAACTAACCAAGAAAATAGCTGGGATTTCCTTTTATTTGGGACACTATACCGCTTAACTGGGACAAGAGCCTGTTGCCAAACAGTTTCTTGATTCTCCTAAATTGTGTTTTGCAATTGAGTACAAGCTCCAATTAAATTAAACTACTAAGTGCTCATTTCACTTTCATCATTTTCCCTAATTGGAGATGATGGGAGGTGGGGGGGAGAAAATCACTTTAGGTTTTCTCCACCCTGAGTTAACAAACCAGGAAGCAAGCAATCTTGACCAGATGACATTCACTAAGCATAGCCAGCCTGTTTAGTGCACCCAACCCACCTGCAGTTTCTACCACCAATGAGCATAATTTTCTTCAGTAACTGTGACACAAAGTACTTAACTTTAGTCTTGCTCTGCTCCTAATAGGCCCTTTACTGCCTTTTACTAGCTATTTTCAGTTTCCACACTTGTCCAAGGTTTTGTTTCGGTTCATTTGTCTTGTGCTATCATTCTTTAATTGGGTTTACCCCTCAGTATTTTGCATTTCACTTGGCTCTTGAAATGTATACCAACATTTTCATGTTTCTTTTTCCTCTTCCTTGTACCATTCAAAAGGACCTGACAGTTCTTTGTGGAAAATATGCCTCATCTGAAGCACAGCCACATTGATCTCCCATGCTTCTTACATTTTCCCTGTTGGAATATGGTTCCAATTTACTCTGGCTAGTCCCCTATTGTCTAATGAAGTTGGTCATGTTCTAACTTAAGTTCACTAAATTATATCAAAAATTTAGATTACCAATAGGAAATGTTGAGGAATAATGTCCATTCTTGTCCAAGTTATCTCCCACTGATACTTGATCCATCTGGCTTGCTCATTCCCTAGTACCAATTAGTTGCATGAATTTTAAAACAAAACCACAATCCTAAGTGAGTTCAATGGCTATTTGGGAAGTATCCTTGTACAATGGGGGGGGGGGGGAATAACACGGAATCTTCAGAGCACAAGTGGAGGTAGTTTTGTTACCATAAGGATTGACTTAGTTATGTGGAGTGAGCTGTCGGAAGTAGAAGAGGAAGTCTTCAACCAATAGGTGAATCTTTTAAAATTGATCTAGAAAGTTTTCTGAAGTAAGGCATTTGCAACAGCATATCCCAAACCTACAACCTTTCTTATTAAGCAGGACAAGATAATAGCCTTGTAGAACAAGGTTATGCGAGTATCTGTATCTTCACCAGTAGAACAATAACTCACCACCACCACCTTGAAGGGAGTTAAAGATGGGTTTAAAAATACTGGGTTTGGAATACCCAAATTGCACCCCTTCCCCTCTCGCCCTCCTGCCCCTCACCTCTATGGGGGGGGGCGTGGGGAGAGAACAATAAACTACAATTTTGGTGTGCTGGTGCTAGCAATATTACCTTTGTGTACTTTGTACCACCTTGTACCTCTTCTACCACTCCATAATGATGTTTAAAAGTCCCAACTTTTCTAATCATTGGTCATGTGACTCAGATAGCACCATTGATTGGTTAGCTTTTCAAAAGTCAATTACCTATTCAAGTTCTAAGGAGTGCCAGTTATGGAAATTGCTTCCACCTGACTCCTTGGGTTTATTAAGAAACATAAAGGTCAAATTATCTAAATTTTCAGTCCTTCTGTCAGAAGATATTTTCCCTAGATCTAAATTAGATCTAAATAATTTAGAAAAATGTATTGAAGTTTTTTTTGGAAGGTATGAAAAGGGGAGTGAGATTTATTTATTTAAAGGTTTGATTGTGGTATCCAGCTTTTTCAGAAGATCCAAAAAAATTATGTATCTGCCTGGGTGCTTGAACAGCAGGTTTTTTTGGAAGAGATTTTTCCACTTTTCTAGATTATTGTGAATTACGTCCAAAATATACAAGGGTTAAGAAAAGCGTTTTGTTTTTTTAAAAAAAACATTCAATTAACCCTTTGAGACTACTTTAAAAGGGATTCAATATGTGAAAAGTGGTGATTGAGTGACCACTCAAAGTCAGCAATAAGAGTCTGAAATCCTGCAACAGAGTTGGGAATTCGGGGGTTTCTAAGCTGTGGTTTGTTGATTGCATTTTTTTTAAAACAGGCCCTGGAATCCAAGCTTGCATCTTGTAGGAATTTCGTCTGGGATCAGTCTCCAAATCGTGGATCTTTGCCATCTGCTCAGAATGGAAATCACACAGTCAAAGACAACAATGATAACCGGGTGTCAAATGCTAATCTACCCCAATATGACAAAGGGTCAGTAAAATACATTTTGAAAGAATTCACTAAGATTGCTTGTGCACTACTTAAGTTTTATTATTACATCAGATTTCTCAACACAGGTCCAGTTCAACATTTGTGAGGAGGTCAGGGGAAAGCTTGTATTTTCATCAATAGTTCTGTTAACACAGACTTGAATAAGAAATGCTATGGGTTCAAGTACTGCTACACAAACTGGAACACACAGCTAGATGGGAGCTGTAAGGTTGGCAGTGGTCTCTTTCAGATGAGGTTTTAAGGTGAGCCCTGCCTTAAAACAAAACAATGAATTTAAGATTCAGGTGCAAGAGTCAGGATATCATCTTTGGTGACCCAGCTATGGTTTTTTTTCAATTGACTAATAAAAAGTTGCCTAGTCAATAGCACATTACTGACGGGAACAAGGAAGTCAGCTTGTTCATGTTAGTGGATGAAAAGGAACTGGGGGTATCTAGGGGTCATGAACTGCACATGTCTTCACTTGGCATGTCACCTTTTACCTATCAGCAGAGTCGAGAAGTTCTCTCTAAGCAGGGAAAGTTTAGTGTGAAGCTTATTTTTACTTTAGAGATCCATGGCAGTAATGGGCCCTTCTGGCCCAATGAGCCTGGGCTATCCATGTAACCTATTAACCCACACGTCTTTGGAATCTGAGAGGAAACCAGAGCATCTGGGGGAAACTTGTGTGGCAACAATGTGAATGTACAGACAGTGGTGGGAATAGAACCCGGGTTATTGGCACTATTATAGTGTTATACCAAATGCCATGTTGCCATGTCACCCTTAGCAGCTCATCCCATTAAACACAAAATGCTGGATGAATTCAGCAGGCCAGGTAGCACCTAAGGAAAAGAGTACAGTTGACATCTTGAGCCAAGAACCTTCGTCAGGACTCACCCTGGAATGTCGACTGTATTCTTTACCATAGATGCTGCCTGGCCTGCTGAGTTCTACCAACATTTTTGTGTGTGCAGTGCTTGGATTTCCAGCATCTGCAGCTTTCCTCTGGTTTGTGATCAGCTCATTCCATTTTTGATTTTAGCCTGAAGCAAACACCAGTTTGAAAATCCTGCGAGTATGTAAAAGAAGAATGTTCTTCACTATCAAAGAGAGCTGCATCTTACTGGATGCCAGATTGTTTCAGGTCCATGTAGTTACCATTTATTCAGGTAATTTTATATTAACTTAAGCTCATTCAGATGATTTTTATCAAGTAGGACCCAGACAAATATAGAAATAGTGAAAACTTGGAAAGAAGTGCAGAGCATTGTTCTTTTGAGTATTACTACTTTACAAATGGCTTGTGCTTAAGTGGTTTATTTTTATTCCCAAAAGTAATTTGATTTTTTGTGTATTTTCAGGTTAGCAAAGAGACTTGAGTTTGGGACAATTGCCTCAAAAGTCTGCATGCAAGCCACTGTGTCACCACAGGGTGTTGTCAAAATCTTGCTCTGAGCATGGTAATTTTAAACTCTAACATGTTTTTAAAATAATATTTTTGTAACCAAATTGTTATTGCTTTCAATGGGGATGTTAGTAAAGGAAAAGTTCTAATTTTTTTTCTGCTGGTGCAAATTAGTTTTTTTGAAAGCTAAAAGTAGATTTTTCTTTCATATTGAAGGTGTATGGCCCATGACCATTTTTAGAAGCCTTGTTCCACCTTGGGTGTGGAAAAGAGGGCTCACTTTTAAAAAGGGGAAGTATAAATGAAAAATGCCGGTTAAAGTTTTGGGTTTGGAGCTACATTCTGCTAAACTGCTACAATTAGTATAGTCACAGAGGGGACCTGGCTAATTGGAGATGTACCACTAAGGGGAGTTTTTTAAAAAATATATGAATGTTTACTTCCACAGTAACTGGTAGCTTGAACCTTGGCATTCTAAACTTGAGATATTAGGTGCTAAATTAATCCATTTAGTATTTAATTGAATAACATTTGGCTTAGTTGAAGATGCTGACTCAAACTTGTGTTAGAAGATTGTAATGTTATTATTTTCTTCCAAACTTGTACGTAGAGCACTTGAGATGTCAGTTTATCTTAATTTCAAGAAACTTGTATTCAATGATGCACCAGTATACAATGTACCTGTTCTGTATATTCTCTGGGTCCTGTTCAACTAAGGGTAAAACTATTATAATCTGTTTAATTGTGTAATTCACATATTCATTTATCAATTTTGTCCTGTAAATTCTTTGTCAGCTTGAGGATTTTGTGCATGCTTGTTAGCAAAGCAGTCAACCTCTCTGTTCTCATCCTTGTATATATTTAATTTGTTACCTGTATATTTAAGATGACATAAGCTCTTAAAACAATCCAAATGTGTTCTAATGCTTTAGTTGGAAACTTGTTTAAAAATTGTGTATGCTGCTTTATGCAGACTTAGTCCAAAATGTGTACAAATTAAAGTGCAGCAGTGAGGTTCATTTATTGTATACTGAACAGTGCTTTTTTAAAAATTTCACTTGAATGAAATGTGAATGGAAAGGATATGGATTATCTGATTTAGTTCAATGACTTCTCATTAATAGCAAACACTAAAGTTGTTTCTGTATTACAATCCAGTACAATGCTACTGGTACAGAGTCCTGTGATGCAGCCATTATTGCCAGTAACTGGATAATTGATTCAAACATTGAAGTGATGCAAACTATATTAGCTGAAGAATTTTGCATGGTTCCCAGGGGAAATATTGTTTTGATATTTTTTGTTTTAAAATTGGTGCATTGGAAAGTGTACCAAGAAAATTGGTTAGCTAGTTGAATTGGTTAGTATTGGAAGAGGAAGGCAGAGTTTGAATATCAATATTTTTAATCAGATGAGGAATAGCAGTGAAGTTCTTGGTAATGAAGTGCAAAGTAGATGAACAAGAGCATAGAATGGATAGTGCCTTGATGATCAGTGCCTTTTTATGATTTTTCTTTTAGTATATAGAATTAGTTGAGGTTCAATGTTGTGAACTGGTTTGGTTGTTGAGTTGTATGCCACTGTAAAGCCAATAAATCCTAAGGATTTGACCTTAAAGAATCTAATCATTGATGGAACAAAATTCTAAACTTGGTGTAAAACCTATATCAAAATTTTGATATTACCATTGGGAGGCAGCTCTGAGACTGTTGGATTAAAGAATTAGTCTTCATTAGGTTAAGGTCATTGCCTTGTAAAAAGAGGTTTCTTGTCCAGTGAGTAACCAAAGCTTGTCGGCATTATGCATGGTGAGCAGGGACTTTGCTATAATTCCAAAGCTCAATTGAAATAGAAATCCTAGCATCCACTCCACCACCCCCCACTCCCTAAAGGCAGGAAAGTGCTAGTAAGATGCAAATCATTATCATGAATCAAAACTGGTATTTGTATTTTTGCCTGATACAAGCTGATTTACATGGAGCCAACAAATCTTTGCAAAGGCATGGATATTGTCTATTGTAGAGACTTCTGAGGAAGAATTATATCTCTGACCAAATGACTAGATTGATAGCATATGTGAACTTCATCTGCTCAATGCACCAATGTTCTGTTTTCGTACCTGCATAAAGTTTTGGATCCATAATTATCCTTGCACTCATTAATAGATGGTCTACCTTGGAGAGGGAAGCATTTCCAGACTTGCACCTCATGCCTGTATTTAATTCTGCTACTTGGTGCCTTAATTACCATCGCCCAACAACTACCTACCGTAATACTTCTATTTTCCATGTGAGGTCTGCCTGACATCAAATTAACAGGGTGATGCCTCTTTGACCTATTATCAAAAAAGCATTGCTGACATCCTGTAGATTAGATATTTGGTGGTATTCTTTGCCAACATGATCATGTGGTGTATTTTTGGTTTCCCAACTTGGAGAGATGATTGTTGTGGGGTACTACTGCATTAGGAGGGAGACACCATTGTTTTCACGCCTGTGAATTCTGATTTGCCTGTCTTCAGCCCTTTAGTGCAGTATTTCATAAATTGCAAAAATCACTTGATTAAATGTGTACAGTATACTACTGCAGATTTGAGTCCCCATGTCTATTTACAATATGTTGCCATATCCATTTTGTAATCCTGCAATGTATGTAAATTTACAGCATTTCTTAACCAGTCAACTGAAATAAAGTTGCTATCATTCCCCATGTTGCTTGAGTTATTTTGCATTCTTTCAGTGTTTTAAATGTGTTCTCAGCAGGTACGGTGGTTTATTCTACAACAATGTCCATGTCTGTGCCCCTGTGGATAAATACACTCACCGGAATAACATCTCGGGAGCTAGCAACCTTTCTGAATTGACTTTAAGATGAGAGTTTGCGATCCAGCTCCTTATCTTCACTGTGGCTTTTCTTGAAATCTGGATAGGGCCATGTTAGTTCTTTCTGTCAAATCCATCTGGTTATCAGCTGAAGAACAGGCATGTGTCTGTGGATACATGGTTAATAGAAACTTAAGGAGAAGGGAACATGGTGGCAAGCCTTTTTCTTAATCCAGTTTTTTCTGCCTGACTAGAAACATCCATAGATCTCCCCACTGTTTACTCCAATTGTAATTCTCTCTCACACTATTTTGTGCTTTGGATCAATGTTTTGAGCTGCTGTTCCCTGACTTTATAATGAGCTGCATCTTAAATGAACCAAACATTCTAATAAGCTTCAGATTCACAAACAGATTTTAAGGATCAGAGTTGTAACAGTGTATATATGAATCTAGGGGGGGGGTCTATGGTCTGAATTTTTGAATGATATTCTGGATGGTGGTTCAATCCTTGATGGAAATGGTCACTAGTTACAAAAACACCAATGATCTGCTTTTAAAAACAGTCACTCATTTTGCATTCTCTAAGTGATGCATATAATTTTCAGTCAGAAGTGCCATATAGGTCACCCATTTCTTTCTTCTCTTCGTATCTCCAACATTGCAGAAGCTTGTATTCCAGTCAAATTTGTTTCAATCTGAGCTGACAGGAAATGGCTGTGAGCAATGGATACAGCAAAGGTAATGGGACCAGATAGAATGCCAGCTGTAGGGTCAAAGTCTATGCTCCAGAACTAGTTACAATGTTAATCAAGCTGTTCCAGTACACCAACAACTGCTTCATAACATGCATACCTGGGCTATTTTCTATGTTAACAAAAAACCTTAAAAGGTTAACAGAATGCTCATTTATCTACCAAAATGGAAACAAAATAAAATGGAAATCAAGTTTAACTAGTATCAAATGGCACCAAGACCTGTTTTCCATTGTCAATTTTGTTTTTTTGCCAGGTCCATATGACTCCCGACCACATTGTGGTTCAGTTCAAAGGTGTGATTGACTGTCCCTTGACACCAAAGCAGTGCTTGACTGAGAATATCAAGGTAACATTTAAGAGAAAGCAGTCTAGTGGTAATCTAACACAGTTTTTTTGCTTTTGGAAGTCAATCATTTCTGCCGTTTGCTGGAGCCTATACAATTTGTAAAGAGCTGTTGTTCACCCATGGACCTCCATCACCATAGAGGACTGGAGTAGTGGATATAAAAGGACAACCATTACCTTTTGGTTACCTCCAAATCGTGTACTATTCTCACTTGGAAATGTATCAGTGTTGATTCATTGTTTCCAGGTCTAAATACTGGAATTCCCTTGCCAATGGTTTGTAACAATTCAAAGTGACTTAGCCCCATCATCTTGAATGGTTAATGTCTTGATCCTGGAAGAGAATTGCTAGATCTTGGTCTGTTCTCCATCAGTTCCTTTGGAATGTATCCAGATGGATTCTGGTTCCTTGTCCATTGCTTAAAATAAAGGTAATTTGGTTTCCTTTGGTTTTTTTTCATTTATTGTCTCCTTACTAACTTATCTCAGCATAAAAACATGGATAGGGCAGCACAGTAGTGTAGTGGTTGGCACAATGCTTTACAATGCCAGTGACCTGAGTTCAATTCCTGCTGCTCACTGTAAGGAGTTTGTACATTCTGCCTGTGACTGTGTGAGTTTCCTCCAGGTGCTCCAGTTTCCTCCCACAGTCCAAAGACCTGCTAGTTGGTAGGTTAATTGGTCATTGTAAATTGTCCCATGATTAGGCGAGTATCATTTTGGGGGATTGCTGGGCAGTGCAGCTCGAAGGGCCAGAAAGGCATACTCTATGCAGTATCTCAATAAATAATTAAGTAAAGGCTTGAATAAATAGCATGTTCACTTAACCAGTTATGATACTTTGCATATGATCCTCTGTAATGCCTCACTGCTCCTATTATTTATTTTCTATTTCTATAATTTAATTGATTATTCTATTTCTCAGTGACCCTCAGTTTTATTGTGTTTCACATCCTTGCTTTCATTTGGCAAGGACAATGAAGTTGCCCATCAGCCCACAAAAGGAATTTTAATTTACTGAGTTCTTGCCTCGAGTTTCGAAGATTTAGTCATCAGTTGGAGAATTATTTTAAAGCTATCTGGAACTGCTGGAAAACATTCCATTTCTTGATTAACTCCTACTTGTAATTGGACTTCCTTACCCCAGAGAAAAGGCATCAAAAATATAGGCTAATATAATTACAGTAGCTGTGGTTGAGGAAAAGTTGCAAGCCCACATCTATTGAATTTTTAAAACAAATTTTAGAACACCTTTGCAATCAGGATTTTTTTTTTGGGGGGGGAAACTGTCTTGGAACATAGAACAGTATAGCACAGGACAGGTCCTTTTGCCAACAATGTTGTACCAAATCATTTAAATTAGTAATCAATTACTAACAAAACTAATATCTTCTGCCCATGCAATGTCTATATCCTTCTATTTTCCCACATTCATATGCCTAGCCAAACATCTCTTAAAAGGTCCCAATGTTTCTGACTCCCCTACCACCAAGGTAGTGCATTCCAGGCACCCACCACACTTATTGTATAATAAAATGAAGCTTGCTCCTCGCATCTGCTTTGAAATTGCCCTCCCACACCTTAAATAAATGCATGCCCTCTGATCTTAGGTGTTTCAACCCTTGCAAAAAGATGGCCTATACTCTCATAAAACTTCCCTCTGCCTCTACCACTCCAAGTTTGCTGGGCTAGATCATCATCGGATGTCACCGAAGCAAGTGCGAGCAAGTCACCCTGCCAGAACGAGCCAAGTTACATTGCAGGAGCTACCCGGTCTTCTCCCCGAAGCGAGTGTATTGTAGCACATGTCCTCTAATCGGGCAACATCCTGGTAACCCTCATCTATACCCTCTCCAAAGCCTCAGATCCTTACTATAATGGGGTGACCAAAGCTGTAGGCAGTACTCCAGATGTGACTGAACTAGGGCTTTATAAAACTGCCTTTTGAACTCATACTTGCCTTTCGCAGTGCCTTGACTAACATATACCTTAACCACCCCATCAACCTATGCAGTCATTTTCAGGAAGCTATGAATATGGACCCTATGATTCCTGTGATTGTCAATGTTGTTAAGGATCTTGCCCAAAACAGTGTACTGACTCTTTACATTTGACCTACCAAGGTGCAACACTTGACATTGGGTTAAACTTCATCTGCCATTTCTCCACCCAGGCCTGATCAATATCTTGCTGTATTCTTTGTCAGTCTTCTATGCTATTTACAACACCAATCTTTGCAGCATCTGCAAACATGCTAACCCAGTCATCTACATTTTCATCCAGGTCATTTTTTACGTATATAACAATAGAGGTCCCAGTATAGATCCCTGGGCAGCACCACTAATCACTGATCTCTATCTAGAATAAGTCCCTTGAGCACTACCCTCTGTCTTCTACAGGCAAGCCAGTTCTGAAATTAAATAGCCAATTCACCTTGTATCCTATGCATCTTAATCTTTTGGAAGAGCCTCCTATGAAGAATCTTGTCAAACCCTATAGTGAAATCCATATAAACAATATCCACAGCTCTACCTTCATCAATCAAAAGCAATATGACAGCATATACAGTATTTAGAAGGATCTCCTAGAGACTTGAGATAACTAATCATCATCCATGCCAAGAATCATGCACAATGGAAACGGACCCCTTGACCCAACTAGTCATGTCAACCAAGCTTGTCCTATTTGGCCTATATTCCTCCCAAATCTTTCCTATTTAAATCGTGTCCAATTGTCCTTTAAAAGTTGTTATTGTACATGTTAAATATTGTATGTTTTAATTATTCTTGAGTATTGGAGTGAGAAATCAAATAATTAAGACTTGATGCTGATTGTTGATCTGTAACAAAAACTACAAACAAAGTGCTGCGTTATTATTTGCCTAACCTGAATGGTAGGGGGATTATCTGCTCTAATTCTAGATTCAAAGGTCAAAGTAAATTTATTATCCATGTGCATATTTCACCATATATGACCCTGAGGTTCATTTTCTTGAGCCTACTCAATAAATCCAGTAATCATAATAGAATCAGTGAAGGACTGCTCCAACTGTGTGCAAGCAGTGTGCAAAAGACAACAAGCAGCATATACGAAATTAAAGAAATAATAAATAAATAAGCAATAACTTTTAACGTGACATGAAGATTCCTTGAAAATAAGTCCATAGGTTGTGGGAACATTTCAGTGATGGGGAAAGTGTAGTTAACATCTTCGCTTCAAGAGCCTGATGATTGAGAGGTGGTAATTGTTCCTGAACCCGGTGGTGTGAGTCCTGACAGTCTCCTGTACCAGCTTCCTTCTGACTTTGAGAAGTTTTATCTAATTTCCATAATCTTGTAAAGCTGGTAATCAATTTTTAAAAGCTTATTTCTACATATTGGCTATCATTGAATGAGGTAGAATGGATAAATTGCTGGCTCTCAAACTGTATGTAGCTTCACAGAAGGAAACACAAGATGTGCAATCACTATTTACTACTGGCAAATTCAGTAGCAAATATGAGCTGGAGCTGACAGTCCCATGGGAAAATAGCTTGGAAGAGGCCTTTGAAAGGAAGCTCTCCAAGTACACAGGACTGGTCAGCAACTGTCAGCAGGCTGGATGGAGAGCGAAGTGTCTCCCAGTGGAAGTTGGTTGTAGGGGATTTGCAGCCTGTTCCTTAGAGCCTTCAGCAATTTGGGTATTGAGGGAGAGAGGAAGAGGAGAGCCATCCACAGTACCACCGATGCGGCAGAGAGGGCCTCAAACTGGCTGTGGCTCAAAAGAGGGGAGACATGGAGTTATAAGTAGCTAGCCATCTAGACACAAGCTGGGGTCTGATCAGCCCCAGCTGGGTCACCTGGAGGAGGTTGTATGATGTTGAAAGACTCAACAACTGATGATTCCAGGAATATCACTGAAGATGTGTCCAGAAGCATCAGTAGATGTATGTACACAGCTGATAGTAGGTCAGAGCATTCTCCAAATACTATTCCAGTTATTTTTTGTTAAATTGTAAGATTTAGTAGAGTTCTGGTAATATCTGCAGTAACTTATATCTTCTTCATGTGCCTTGCGCGTTACATGCTTGGGCGACCATGGCCACATCGAACGATCCCTCACAGCATCAATGATATCTCGCACACTTAGATCTGTTAGTTCTTTCACAGTATCCATATATTTTCTTCTTTGCCTTCCTCTTCTGCATTTCCCAAGCATATGGCCTTGTAATGTAAAGCATTCTGTTTCTCCCTTTCTGATGACATGGCCCAGGAATTTAATTTCCTCTCATTTAATGTTCTCATTAAAGATCTTTTTGTATGGGCAGGCTGGAGTACTGTCTCATTAGTTACCCTATTGGTAACTTGTATGAAACCTTCAAATTACTTGAACTGGTAAATACTGTTGATTAATTTGTAATGACACCAAAGGATATCATTTAAGTTTTATGAATGCAGGAGATTCTGCAGCTGCTGGAAATCCAGAGCAACATGCACAAAATGCTGAAGCAACTCAGCAGGTCAGGCAGTGTCTATGGAGAGGAATAAAGAGCTAATGTTTCAGGCCAAGACCCTTCGTCAGGACTACAAAGTAAGGGGAAGAAGCTAGGATAAGAAGGTGGGGGGAGGGGAAGGAGTACAAGCTGTGAGGTGATAGGTGAAGCCAGGTGACGAGCTGGGTGGATGGGGGAGGGGGCAGGTGGAAAAAGGTAAAGGGAATCTGATAGGAGAGGAGAGTGGACAATGGGAGAAAGGGCAGCAGGAGGGGCACTAGAGGGAGGTGACAGGCAGGTGAGGGTAGACAGAATGGGGAATAGAAGAGAATTGGAGAGGGGAGAAATTATTGGAAGTTCAAGAAATCGGTTGTCATTTTGGAGGGTACCCAAATAGTATAGGAGGTGGTGATCATCCAACCTGAGAGTGACCTCATCATGACAGTAGAGAAGACCGTGGACCGACATGTCATAATGGGTGCTGGAAGTTTTATATTGCACACATTTAAAAATTAATACTATTTTCCCCCAGAAGATGCAAGCCATAATCTAAATGGCCTAATACTAAAATCAGCCAAAAAGAGAGCTAGGTATTGCAATTGTGGACATCTGGAATTAAAATTGAAATTTCTGGAAATTTTCTGGTAAGGTGACAACTTAAAAGCTTTGTATTCCAAGAAGTTGTGCAATGTACAATCAGCAATTTATAATAAGTAGAACAGTCAATGTAACATAGAAATCCACTCAAATCAGCATGAGTTAATCAGTCTGATGGCCTGGTGGAAGAAGCTGTCCTGGAGCCTTTTGGTCTTGGTTTTTATGCTGTGGTACCATCTCCCAGGTGGTAGCTGGAATAGATTGTGGTTGGGATGACTCAAGTCCCCAATGATCCTTCAGGCCCCTTTGTCACAACTGTCTTTGTAAATGTTCTGAATCATGGGAAGTTCACAACTACAGATGCGCTGGGCTGTCCACACCATTCTCTGAAGAATCCTGCGATTAAGGGAGGTACAGTTCCCATACCAGGCAGTGATGCAGCCAGTCAGGATGCTCTTAATTGTGCCCCTGTAGAAAGTTCTTAGGATTTGGGGGCCCATACCAAACTTCTTCAACCGGCTGAGGTGAAAGAGGTGCTATTGGACGTTTTTCACCACACAGCTGGTGTGTACAGATCACGTGAGGTCCTCGGAGATATGAATATCAAGGAACTTGAAGCTGTTTACCCTCTCAACACCAGATCCATTGATGTCAATAGGGGTTAGCCTGTCTCCATTCCTCCTGTAATCCACAACCAGCTCCTTTGTTTTTGCGACATTGAGGGAGAGGCTGTTTTCTTGACACCACTGTGTCAGAGAGATGACTTCTTCCTTGTAGACCATCTTGTTATTGTTTGAGATTAGGCCAATCAATGTAGTGTCATCGGCAAATTTAATTAGCACATTAGAGCTGTGGGTTGTGACACAGTCATGGGTATACCGGGAGTAAAGGTGGGGACTTAGTACACAGCCCTGAGGGGCTCCTGTGCTGAGAGTGAGGTTGGAGGTGAGGGAGCCCACTTTTACCACCTGCTGGTGATCTGACAGGAAGTCCAGGATCCAGCTGCACAAGGCAGGGTCCCTGAGCTTCCTGTCGAGCCTGGATGGAATTATGGTGTTGAATGCTGAACTGTAGTCCAAGAACAGCATTCTCACATAAGCATCCTTCTCCAGATGTGTTAGGATGGTATGTAGAGCAGTGGCTATTGCGTCGTCTGTCGATTGATTGTGTCCGTAGGCAAACTATAGGGGGTCCAGTCTGGGTGGTAGCAAGCTGCAGATGTAGTCCTTGAAGAGCCTCTCAAAGCATTTGCTTATTATTATGGTGAGTACAACATCTGCTCCTCTCATCTTCTATTCTAAGGTGACAGAGTATGCATTGTAGTTGCTTAGTTCACTAACAAATCTGAAGGAATCTTTTGCTGACCTAATCCTCAAGGATCTACCCAGGGTTAATAGAGGTGGGAAGGAGAAAAGATTTAGGGTGAGACCTGAAGTGTCAGATCAAAGTTGTTGTACGCAAAGATAGTAGTGCTGGAATTATTTATACATATTCATTGTTTTATTAACAAAACTACCAGAAAGACAGATTGAAAATTGTATCTTTTTATTATGGGTGGGTTTTAAGGAATTGAGGAGCAGCACTACATGCTGCGTGCCATTAGGGCTTACCATTCTTGGTTACAAACATAGATGAGCCCACAGAGAGATTTGAAAACCAGACTTGACTATGATGGATGAGATGTCAATGTAGATTAACAAGGGTGGCTGATGGGTAAATAGGACATAGTGTGAGAGGACACGGGCAGCAGATGTAAATATATTTTATTCTCTACTACCTTGAAATTCAAACTCTGAATGTATATAATGAAGATCATATTCCAAAATTTGCTGCTTGTTTGACATCGTGAGTTTGCCATCACTGATGTCTCTAGTTCACTGTCCAGCTAGTACCACTTTCTACCATGTACACTGCCATAGAGTTTTGATGGTATGAGTCATAAGGGTAATATGGTGTAATAGGATGAGCATAGCTAGTACTGGGAAGCCTTATAACTTTGGTGAATGCTACAGAATTATGACATTTGGCAGTTGTTGCTATTTATTGGAATGTAAGTTGTATGAATGTAAGTTATTCTGAAATGTTACCTGGGTTTCATCTCCTAAGTTACAGAGAAAGGTTGAACAAGTTGGGTCTTTATTCTTTGGAGTGTAGAAGGTTGAGGGGGAACTTGATAGAGGTATTTAAAATTATGAGGGGGAATAGATAGAGTTGACGTGGATAGGCTTTTTCCATTGAGAGTGGGGGAGATTCAAACAAGGACATGAGTTGAGAGTTAAAGGGCAAAAGTTTAGGGGTAACTTGAGGGGGAACTTCTTTACTCAGAGAGTGGTAGCTGTGTGGAACGAGCTTCTAGCAGAAGTGGTTGAGGCAGGTTCGATGTTGTCATTTAAAGTTAAATTGGATAGCTATATGGACAGGAAAGGAATGGAGGGTTATGGGCTGAGTGCAGGTCGGTGGGACTAGGTGAGAGTAAGAGTTCGGCTGGACTAGAAGGGCCGAGATGGCCTGTTTCCGTGCTGTAATTGTTATATGGTTATATATTATATGGTTACTGAAGAAATTGATTACCAGTGTAACGTGTCCTGACAACGCATTGGCTAATAAGATTATAAGAAGTAGGAGCAGAATTAAGCCATTTGGACCATCGAGTCTGTTCTGCCATTTAATCATAGCTGATTTTTTACCCCTGTCAATGCCACTCTCCTGCCTTCTCCCCTGCCTTCTCCCCATAAGCTTTGGCGCCCTTACTAATCAAGAACTTATCAACCTCTGTTTTAAATCTACCACCTGTGGCAATGAACTCCACAGATTCACCACCCTGTGGCTAAAGAAATTGCTCCTCATCTCTCTTCTAAAGGGGACATTTTTCTATTCTGAGGCTGTGCCCTCCGAGCCTAGACCTCCCCCACTATAAGAAACATCCTCTCTGCGTCCACTCTTTATAGGTTGTTCAACATTCAATAGGTTTCGGAGTCAGAATCAGGTTTCATATCACCACCATGTCATGAAGTTTGTTGTTTTGTGGCAGCAGTAGATTGCAATACATAATACAACTATAAATTACAATAAGCATATATAAACATAAATTAATAAACAGTGCAAAAAGAGAGATAAAATATAGGTGTTTATGGGTTCATTGTTCATTCAGACTTCTGATGGCAGATGGGAAGAAGGGAGTACAGGTCCAGAGCCATCAAATGCTCCTCATATATTACCCCTTTCATTCGCAGGATCATTCTCGTGAAGCTCCTATGGACCCTCTCCATTGCCAACACATCCTTTCTTAGATGAGGATGCTCACTGTAAATAATATAATAGTGCTAGACTGGAGAATGCCGGAAGTTGAAAGTTTTGGTGCAGAAATGATCTTTAGTTTCGGTAATTTTTTTTGATACATTAAGCTGTCAGCTTCCTTTGATCTTGTAGGAAAATGTTTCTGATAGCAAGAACATGCGTCATATTTAAGGATCTGTGTGATTTTGGTGTGTCTTTTGGCTGTCATTCAAATTATGCGAGCTTTTCCAATTAAATCCTCCATACCAGACAGTGATGTAATCAGTTAGAATGCTCTCCACAGTACGTCTGTAGAATTTTGAGTGTCATTGGCGCTATACCAAATCTCCTCAAACTCCTTATGAAATATGATGATGACGGCTGCTTCTTCGCCTGCGAAGATCAGGAGGGAATATCTGCATCGCTGTAGGACTTTTCTTCCTGCCTGTGCTGCTTAGGTTTATAGTGAGGATCAGTTTGCACAGACCGACTCCACTCTTCAGGCTGGAGGACGTTCCACAACGGCACAATGGGCTGTGGCAACCGCAAGGCAAGGTCACAAGGTTGAGTATCAGAGTTTTTCTTCTCCTAGACAGACTGCCTGGCAAGGCCAACGAGTCCCATCTACCCGGGCTTGAAATCAGAGTTGTCCTCCTTCTAGGCTGGCTGCCTGCCAAGGCTGATGAGCCCAGCCTGCCCGCCCAGTTATACACTTGGTCGCACCATGACATTGCAAACTCAGTAAGAACAAGGACACCATGTGAAGGTGTTGGTATGAGTATAGTAGTGTAGGAGAGGCCATATGCGGGTGACCTCCTGCATGGCAAGCCAAACAATGGCCCTGAAACGAGCACTACATCTGGAAAGGAGAGGCTCTTCCACTTCCTTAAGTGAGCAGGACATCCAGCCCAGGGCTCACGTTGTAATTGCGTCAATATGTTGGGCCCAGAATAGATCTTCTGAGATCTTGACACACAGGAACTTGAAACCGCTCGCTCTTTCCACTGCTGATCCCTCGATGAGGACTGGAGTATGTTGCCTCAACTTCCCCTTTCTGAAATCCGTAATCAATTCCTTGGTGTTACTGACGTTGAGTGCAAGCTTGTTGCTGCAATGCCACGCGACCAGCTGATCTATCCCCATTTCTACGCCTCCCCATCACCATCTGAAATTTTGCCAGTAATAGTTGTGTCATCAGTAAATTTATAGATGATGTTTGAGCTGTGCCTAGCAACACAGTCGTGGGTGTAGAGAGAGTAGAACAGTGGGCTAAGCAGGCATCCTGGAGGTGAGCTGGTGTTAATTGTCAGCGAGGATGAGATGTTATTTCTGATCCACACTAACTGTGGTCTCCTGGTGAAATCCCGGGGGTGGGGGTACAGTGGCTTGGGTTTTGGAGCCTGTAGATTAGAACTGAGGGTATGATTGTGTTGAACGCTAAGATGTAATCAATAAACAGCAGCCTGATGTAGATATTAATATTGTCCAGGTGACTTGAGACTGAGTGGAAAGCCAGTGAGAAAACATCTGCTGTATTATGCTTGTTCTTAATAAAGACAAACAGTGTGGGTAAAAACACAAACACTTATTTATTTACGAAAATAGTTCTAGCTTCACGTGCTTCAGCTTGACCTGAGCACGTGCGACCAGCTCCCCCACGTCACTTCTGGTTCCGGGTGAACTTCCTGCATTGCTCACTGGGAACTGCAGTTCTTTATTATGTACACACATAATAACACGCTCTGTAGACCTATTGTGGTGACAGGCAAATTGCAGTGGATCCAGGTCCTTTCTTAGGTAGGAGCAGGTCTGGAAATCCAAAGAAAAACACACACAATGCTGGGGGAGCTCAGTAGGTCAGGCAGCACCCATGGAAATGAATAAACAGTTGACGTTTCAAGCCGAGACCCTTCTTCAGGACTGAAAAGTATGATGGAAGGTGCCAGATAAAAAGGTGGTGGGGGTGGGGGAGGAGGTTAGCTGGAAGTTGATAGATGAAGCCAGGTGGGTGAGAAAGGTAAAGGGCTGGAGATGAAGGGCTCTGATGGGAGAGGAGAAAGTACCATAGGAGAAACGGAAGGAGGAGGGGACCCACGGGGAACTGATAAGCGGGAGAAAAGAGGTAAAAGGACAGAGTGGGAAATAGTGGAAGAGGGAAGGGGGAGTGAAATTTTTTTTACCAGATGGAGAAATCGATATTCATGCCATCAGGTTGGAGGCTACCCAGAGGGAATATAAGGTGTTGCTCCTCCACCATGAGGGTGGCTTCATCTTAGCACAAGAGGAGGCCATAGACCTACATGTAGGAACAGGAAATGGAATCAGAATTAAAATGTTTGCTCACTGGGAGGTTCCACTTTTGGCTGATGGAGTGGAGGTGCTTGATGAAGCGGTCACCCTATTTACGATGGATTCCCTTGATGGACAACGCTTGTACATGGTTTTGTTTGGCATGGCGAGGCTGATGCATGGGCTGCCACTATGTGGCTCTGGACAGGTCAGGGTCAGGACCCAATGGCATGAAATGCAAGTGACTGGGGACCCCTCACTGCTGCAGCTGCCTTCTGCTTTCACTGCCGTTGTGAGGTGTCATCATTTCCCTCTTGCTCCACCATCGAGGTCATGGTTGGATTGCCCTTTGTCTGGAACCTATCTTCACCACCCCCCTCCCCGACCTCACTGTCATTGGTGACCTTACCAGATAAGTGCCAGATGGCTAAACTCCAGACGGCATCTCAGGAACTCGCAAACCTCTCCACCATGTCAAGGTGAGGATCCCTATGGTAGTGGAAACCAGTAGCACACAGGCTGCCTAGGAGAGTGGAAAACTATGTGGGAGAATGTCTTCAGAATTGTCCATTTTTCTTCTAGCCCAGGATCATCAACTCTCCTGGAATCATCTGCTGCACCTACCTCCACGCTCTGTCCCCGTGGGATCATCACTGAGCTAAAGGTTACACGTTTTTTTCTCACTAACTTGGGAGTGGTAGTGTAGGGGTTAGCACAATGCTTTACAGCGCCAGGAGTTGTACGTTCTCCCCAAAATCACGTGGGTTTCCTCTGGATGCTTCAGTTTCCAAAGACATATGGGTTAGGGTTAGCAAGTTGTGGGCATGCTATATTGGCACTGGAAGCATGGCGACATTTGAAGAGAACCAGCTCCCTTGCATTGACAGAGCAATAAAAAGTCAACAAATGCAGTTTCCCTAAACTCCCATTTTGACTGCTAGTTCAGCAATCATTATTCGGTACAGGTGGCCAATAAATGAAAAATGACAAAACGAATATGAATATGTATATGTAAAAAGAATAGCCATAAAGTTCAAGAGCTTGTGATTTAAAGTCCTTTATTTGTGATGGTGGTTCATAAAACAGCTTCAACATACTTTGCAAAACAGTTTAGCAGGTTATGAATATATTACTGCAAATAATAGATTATTCTTAAATCCAGTACTTCAAGTGGCATAAAAAAAGCACTTTTCTAGAACCCTGTGACCAGTATGGCTATGGTCTAGTAGGCATGTATTGCAAATAGTACAGTAATGTGCTTGGTTCTTATAAAGACACAACTGGGCCATCCACCTCTAATAAATCCGTGTTGATGAGTGAGACCAATCATTTCAGTTAGGGAAGTGTGCATTCTTATAATATTGATCAATTTTGTTCATGATCCAGTGACAAAATGTTTTAGATTCCTATCCCATCAGGCAGTGCACATTTAGGGATACATGTTTTCGCCTGTATTTTTACAGTGTATTTTAAATGCTAGAATATTTGAAACTTTGATACATGTAAAACATTTAGTAAAATAAAATGGTTTTGACTACATGCATGTGAAGATAGTTGTTTTATCATGATGGGGTAGTTTTAAGGGTAGGAAAACTGTGCCTTGTTAAATACCATGTGTGTGACCCTTTTACCCTTTTAAAGCTTTTTCTAAGCATCTGTATATATTCCCCCCTTCTATACGATAGTACTGTCATTATTCGGCGGATTTTGTGCTGTTGAAGTCTGCATCTCGTCCTCCAATGTCTTCATCAGAATTTTCTAGTGAAGCGTTATCGATCATGCCGCGTCTGCCGCCAGATCTCCGAGCACCACCGAGCACAGGCTCATTGCCACGCCTATATTAGAAAAATACGGCTCGTTAGAGTCGGTAAAAGTCAGTGACAATAAGGCAGCTAATATTTAGCCAATTCCTCCAAACCACCCTAGCAGCATTTTGATATTGGAAATAAAAGCCCAAGACATTGTTAACCAACAATTCTAGATGGTTTCAAGGGCTCCACATGTTTGATATCATTTATCAAAATTTGTTTTATTGTAAACAATAAATCAGTTCTGTGTCAATGTCTCTTGGGTTTGGGTGGTATTTCAAGGTTTTTTAAATGATGCATCCCATTTTAAAATGTGTTCTAGAGGATTTGGAGCTTGACATCAGATTTGTCAGCTCAGGTATTCTGGTATTAATGGAATATTGCTGCTTTTAGTTACCTGTTGATCTTGGAGACTTCTTGAGATGGAGATTTGTTTATATTTTCAAGTTTCTAAACATGCTGGTGATTGACAGCCATCCGTACCATCAGTTTGACAGGGTAAAATTGAAGTAGTCTCTTTGTGCCTGCTATGCCACATTCAACTATAAAACATGCATTTGACTTGCTTGGAAACTACACATGCAAGGAATACTAATCACTAGATAAGTGCCTCTGTTTCTCAAAGTCTACATATGCAAAATCTACAGCTATGTTCAAGCAGTTTAATTCCAGATACTGGTGAAGTTAGGAAAACAGTATCAGTGAGTCTGGCTAGTTGTATTTGTGTAACTGGGTGATTACTAGCCACATATTTACTTTCTAGCTCCAGTGTTCTGACATGAACTGTAGAGAGCTGAAAATAGTTGCAAAACAAACTTAAAATCCTACAATATTTCAGTTTAAATAAATTATTTTTATGTATTTGGGTTAAAATGATAATATATTTCAGTGAACAAGCTTTAGCCATGCTTTCTGATTAGTATATATTTCTTTAACCCTTTGAGGACCAAGGGATTTAAAAAAATAATTTCCATGATAGTCATCTCCATTAAATCAATGGATGCCTAATTTATTTTGAAATTTTGCAGAATACAAATGATAATTTTACTGAAATATGATGAATAGTCACTTCACAAGTTATTTATATAATCCTCAAAGGGCTGGGGAAAATAATGCAGTTTGATAATATGGGATTAATAAAGCAAAAAAGGGTCAAACCCTTAACTGCCGCATAATTGTGCTTTGAAAAATTCCAGTGTCAATGTTCGCTCTTGCTGAAAGTATCCCAAGTTAATGCAAGGATCATATTTCCAAGAATATGACCCACTTTGTTATGGAATTGTGGGAATTCATTTAAGTTCTTGTCATCTATAAATGAAAACAGACTGGATTTACCAGGCTCACCTCTCTGGAATACAGTCAATAATTTCACCCCAAGAATACTTAGTCTGTGGCATTGCTCTCAGATTTTACCTATGTTTAGTTACAAAACATAATCAGTTTCAAAAGGAAGGAAGGGGAGAAAAAGTTCGGACTGAAGAAGTTTGACTAATCTCTTGGCTGACTTGGCAGTGTAAGGGTTGGCACAATGGTTAGTGACAGCCTTGAGAGTGTGTGAATATTGCACAGTCCACTGCATGTATGTAGCAGTATGAAAAGAATTAAGCTCTTTTACTGTAACAATACACTATAATTTTATTCTGTTTATTTTACCACGTGATGTCATTTTCTTGAAAAATAATTCAGGCACTTCAAAGTTAAGATATATTTAATTACCATCCATTAAGAGTAACTGGCATTTCAGCACAGTATCAGCTCAAAGCATTGAAATTGATGCCTATTTCATCTAACGTGGTATAAACAGAATGCATAATGAAAAACCACGGGATAAGGTTTACATTTCTCGAAGAATGCTCAGTATGATACGTCATATATAGATCTCATCCCGTGGCTCTTCTACCTTTAGATCACTTTATATTTTCTAACACCAGTCCTCAGACTTAAGAGTTTTCAGAAACTTGTCAGCATTGAAGGAGAAAATGAGATGGAAATTGGAGCAATATGGAAAGTTGCAGAGCTGAGGTTTGGGAGGTACCTGGATGTTCACTGAGCTGGCTCATGTGCATTTCTGTAATAAAGACAAGATTTCCCTCATGGTTACACGTCATTCCCATTATAAACAATTCTTAAAGCAAATCATAATCAAATCTCATTGATGTTGTGCAGAGGGCAATGGATGGTGGCCTGATTCCATTTATCATCGAAATAACTCCATAATTGATAAGTTATCTAACAATGGTTCCTTTACGTTGAATGATAGCTAAAGAACAGAATCTGCACTGAGTTCTCTAAGGTGGTACACAGATCACTTAAAGTAAACCTGCATGCCTCATTACTACAGCTTTGGAGCTTTTCCTTTGACAAATGATTTTAAGGTATCCGGTGACACAATGATTATGGTATTGGACTAAAACAAGATTATTAACTAAAAATAATATAATAAATTTAATGATTTTTAAAATTTGGATAGCACCAAAAAGATCGTAAAAGCTGCTGAAAAAAAACAACCAGAATACAGATGTCCTCAGGAATGGGAAACTGCCATCTTTGATATCTGGACTACTTGAAACTTTACTCCCTGGGATCTGTGGTTGAGTTTTAAATTCTCTTATGGTAGCCTAACTTGTCAATATTTGTGTGAATACAAAGCCTCTTCCTATTATTTACTCAACTAGGAAAGGGCAATTAATCACAACATTTAAACCTCCAGAGATTGATCTCAAAGAACACGGGTTTATTCCTTTTAATGGGACGCTAACTTGCCTAATTCTGGCATTGCCACGGTTTTCCCAGAAGTGAAGGTGAGGCAATCAGTGGCAGTGGAGGTGGACAGACCAATGAATGAGACCTGGCAAAGAAACACCAATTCTGGGAGATCCTTGAACAAATCGGGAAAGTTGACAACCCTGAACAGATATATTGCCATGAGGAAGGGGCATAGGCAGGGTGACCCAGCAGAAGCATGGACCCTCTGGTAATCAGGAAGGCGTGTTCATATAAAAGGTGTGGGTTTAAATGCCCCACATTGAAGTTAATCACAGGCAGTCCCTAAGTTACGACAGGATTCCGTTCCTCAGAACTGTCTGTAATATGAACTGCTCATGTTTGGAAATGGACAGGAGCAGTGTGTGGACGAGGGTGCCAGACACAGCTGTGCTCACTTGACCCACCCTCGATTGTTCTGTCTCAGGGCGGTGTGGTATGGGGAGAGAAGGCACACAGAAGTGCCTTGCTCCCATCCCATCAACCCCCAAATACTTATTCGTATGTATGGGATTTCCATAAGTCACTGTTGGTAACCTGGGGAACAGCTGTAAAAGTTATCCATGGGAAACTATGGAATTCTGCTGATCTCTCTTGTGCATCACTCTATTGTAAAACTTTTGGCCTGAATTTTTTTCTTACCTGCTCTGTTTAAATGATGTCTTCATGTAACTCATTACAAAATATCTGCATTTTTATCTTGCCACTCTAAGCGGGGGAGTGCTACATGCTGGGAATTTCCCTGGAGCTGTTCACAGCCTGCCACTGTAAGTTGAATGGAAGTTCGGGAAAAATCCAGTTAACGTCGATTAACTACCGTACCTCCAGTGGCAATGAGACAGTGACGAGGGATCAGCATGGAGAAAAATCCCAGGAAGTCCTCAGTGTCACAAAGCAGACACTGCGATTCCATCTGCTTAAGGAGCCCCTACGCAAATGTGGGAAGGTTGAATTTACCTTAGTTTGTTCTTCAGTGTGTTACATTCACGGGACATGGTTTCGTTCAGTTCCGTGGCTTCTTCAAGCTCCCGCTGAAGTTTGCGCCGAGATGCGTTGATCCGCTGGGATTCTTCCTCTGCCTCTTCCAGCTGTCGTTTCAGCTGCTTCATGCGGGTATTGCTTTTCTCTGCCTGCAGGAGGTAAAGTATTTTAAGCCTGTACTGAGGTAGCACTAAAATTCGTAGAACTTCTCAATCAATAAAACAATTTTGAAAATGCTAATGTATTACGAAAATAAAACTCACAATTTACAAGAGACAAAAAGATTCATGCCTTCTGGCGGGTAATTGAGTGTATGAATTAGATTTTGAAGCAATGGCACTGAATGATGCCAGTAAGTCATTCCTTTTGCACTTTACCCACAGGCTTTCACTGAGACTTTCACTGGCATTTGTTGTACTGTATTTTACAGACATAAGGGTGCAGGGGATTAGAAACATAGCAACATAGAAAACATACAGCACAATACAGGCCCTTCGGTCCACAAAATGCTGTGCTGAACATGTCCCTACCTTAGAATTACCTAGGCTTTACCCATAGCCCTCTATTTTTCTAAGCTCCATGTAGCTATCCCGGAATCTCTTAAAAGACCCAGTCATTTCCGCCTCCACTACCGAGGCTGGCAGCCCATTCCACGCACTCACCACTCCTCTGTACCTACTTCCAAGCACCTTAAAACTATGCCCTCTCGTGCTAGCCATTTCAGCCCTGGGAAAAAGCCTTTGAGGGAAAATCAGCCACAAATCTCCTTGATCAGACAGCAGAATGATTAATGAGCAGCTCAGTTGTTTGAAGCAGGAAATTATGACCTTCTTCAGATGCGCAGCTGAGAGCATCCTAACGCGCTGCATCGCTGTGTGGTATGGAGGGGAAATGGCACGTTGACGGACAGGAGGGCTTTACAATGGGTCCTAACAGCGGCCCAATGCATCACTGGCACCAACCTACTCCACCATCAACGACATATATAGTATATAGAAAGGGGCCAGAAAAAGGCCAACAATATCATGAAGGATCCCACCCACCCTGCTTATGGACTGCCATCAGGGAAGAGGCTACGCGGCAACCATGCCAGGACCACTAGACTCAAAAGCAATTACTTCCCACCCCCAAGCATAAAGGTGATCAACACTTCCACTCATTACACCCCACCATTCCCCAACACCACATCCACATCAGCCACTCCTCTGCACCCTTCATCCCCAAGCACTGGCACCTTACACTCACACTCTACCCCCATAGGTGCACTGACAGACACTGTCCGACTGTGATTTCATATGCCACGTTGCTGCCTAGAAGAGTTCCCCTTACCAAGAGTCACTTGTCACATTATCATTTCTGCCAGAGTCAAGCTTATGTTCAGATACTCCTGCACCTGGTGTCACTTTATGTACCAACATACAATCAGTCTAATCATGTATATAGACCACGCCCAAGCTATTTGTACATTGTGTTTTATAGGATTGATTTCATATTTATTGTGTTTTTTTATACTGCGTCAAATCTGGAGTAACAATCATTTCCTTCTTCTTTACTCTCCTGCACTGAAAAATAACGATAAACAATCTCGAATCCTTTATGCAAAATTGAACACAGAAGGTAGAAGAAAGATGGAATAGAGATCAATGTGACAATATGTAAAAGAAAATTTTTGCTTAATTTGTTTTAAAAAGCTGCACCAATACTTAATCTGAAAGAATTAGATCCTATGGTTGTAAAATTAATTTTGGTTAGCAGAGCTGTTTGACAACAGTTAATATTTAGTTATGTTTGTTTACATGCGAATAGGCAGGTCCTAGGAAGACTGGTACTTCATGGTCTTTTTTGGGCAAGATTATTGCACATCAGTTTGTTAAATAAGGCACTTTCACAGTTTTCCATTTTTCTTCAAAGGCTATTTTTTTCTAGGGACTACAGGCATTATGAAACTTTTAGAAGGAAAGGAGTAGTGACTTCTGATGTCCTGATGTAGGGTCTTGGCCTGAAACATCAACTGTACTCTTTTCCATAGATGCTGTCTGGCCTGCTGAGTTCCTCCAGCATTTTGTGTGTGTTGCTTGGATTTCCAGCATCTGAAGATTTTCTCTTGCTTGTGACTTCAAAATGTCAGTGTTTAATTTTGCACTTGTCAGAGGGAGATGTCCAACTTATGCTCAAGTTCACAGTAAGTGTTGACTTCATTAGCATTTCTACAGAAGACTAGAACATGCCTCTTAAAAATTAGTCAGAATTAGCAATTGCAGGTCGATCTAGTGAGCACTTGATGCACTGAGCCACTGGCCTCGTTTACCCAGAAATCTGCCTTGATTTCACCATGGCTTCTACAATATTAATATACTTAAAAGATCTGAAGATCATTAGAAATGTAACCCAGCACCAGCCCCTTTAAGGTGCTTGTAAATTAGGTAATTATTTATTGTCAATAAGAAAGAAAAAGAAATGCAATTCAAAATTTATTCTTTGGCAAGGATTTCAGTCTTTAGGAAAGTGTCTAATGTTAATATAAATCAGGCTTGACTGACCTTTTGTAAATTGAGCGACCTACAATTGTGATATTTATTATCTTTCCTGGTGTGCGGATGATAACAGTGCAGTCAGTGAGGAGGGAAGTAACGGCAGAGAGATTAAGGCCTGTTTTCATAACCTGCAACAGTTTTCTGCTACTATGGTAGGAAATATACAAACTGAAAAGTATTGTTCAGAAGGTTCTAGGTGTTTTTGGACATGTTAGTGTTCAAGTATAGCAAAAAATTAGAAAACAGTATGTTGGCTTTAACTGTAAGAATATAGAGTAAAGCTGCCTTGCTGAAATGATGTGGGGACCTGGTGACAGTGTATCTGAAATATTTGATAGAGATCTGGTCTTCCAACACAAACAAGGATGTACTCACACCAGAGGCAGTACAGTGAGTACACACCAGATTGATTCCTGGGATTGCGGGTATTTCATACGAGGAGAGATTAACTGGCCTGGGTCCGTATTTTCTCTGGTTTTGAAGTATGAGAGGTGATCTCATTGAAATATATAACATTTTAAAGAGGCTTGACCTGGTAGCTGCATTTATGATTACTTTGGGCATGTTGTCAAGGGCCACAGATGTGGGGAGTGGTTAACTACACAGGTCAGAGAAAAGAAGAAACGTCTTCACCCTGAAGGTAATGAATCTATGTAATTCTCTACGCCAATGGGCTGCCGAGGATAGAGATTGACAGCTTTTGGATAATAAGGGAACTGAGGGATATTAGTTAGAGCAGGAAAGTGTCTCTGAAGTTAAAATTCGTCTCTGATTTTACTGAATTTTTGAATAGGTGTAAGGATCAGAATAATCTATAGCTTCTATCATGTTCTTACGCAATTGACATTACATTTTAACTAAAAACAAAATATTGTGAAGCCAGAAAATCTTAAATATCAGCATGGAATGCTTTTTAAGTACACAGCATGTCAGGTAGTCTTTATGGAGGAGGGAACCTGGTAGATTTTTAAATATGTAATCTTCCATCAGAACTGGATAACCTTATGGTTCCTATTGGAGATGAAGGGAATGTGAAAACTGGAACAATAATGTGGGGCTTCATGGTAATTTGGAGGCCAGAAGAATTTTATAAACTTATAGTTTGGTGTTTGAAATAAATAGAAGCTGTGCTTATAATCCAAATTCGTCAACCGTGACATTGGATTGGAAGTTTCTGACGTTCTTGGAAGTAATTAACGATGTAGAGTACTGTGCAGAAGTCTTAGGCACATATACTGTATATAACTAGGGTGCTTAAGACTTTTGGTTCTCCATTGTGGACTGAAAGTGGGAAGGGGGCAAGGAGAGGGAGAGGGGAGGGAGTGCGAAGCACCAGAGAGACATTCTGTAATGACCAATAAATCAATTGTTTGGAATCAAATGACCTTGCTTGGTGTCTCAGGGCTGGGTGTGCCTTTACCCGTGCTGTGCCACCTTCCCCCACCCCTGGCACTGCTCTACCATCTGTCTCACACCCCTCCCACCCTTGCCATTCCCAACATCCTTTGCTCCCACCAGAATTACAAGCTTGATCTCCACTTCACGTTGACAAAAACAGTACTGTTGAAAAGTCTTAGGCACCCTGTCTATACGTATATACTGTATGTCCCCAAGACTTTTGCACAATACTGTAATAATGCATTGAAAGATGCAACAGAGTGCACGCTTGTTTCTATCTTCTGGGGGGAGGTTGGTACTTTACCTGTTCTTTATACTGCTCCCCATGTCTTCGCTCGTCTTCCACCTGCATCATGACCTCCTTCAGCTTCTTCTCTGTACGGCGGGCTGACTTGGTGTACGCTTGTTTGTCCCTGAAGGGTAAGATGTTTCATGTGAAACAGATCAAGAAATATCATTGCAGTAGGCGGTTTTGGCAACATTAACTGCTAGATCAGCTATAGTTTGTCTGACTTACGACCTAATTGTGTCTCTCCAATTCCATTAAGATTTCCTAATATAACAAAGAGCAATTTGGTATTCAGGGTTTGATATTAATTGGATTGTCTTATTAAAAATAAAGGCATGAGGACTTTTAATATGTATAAGCCATGGAAAAATCCACTGGACACAGAAGGAGACTCAAGACTTAATCTCAGAATGTTTCAAATACACAAAGGAAAAAACCGAAGCTTAAAGGAAGGCACAGAAGAAAATATATGGACACTGTGAAAGAACTAACAGATCTAAGAGTGCGAGATATCACTGACACTGCGAGGGATCGGTCGATGTGAAGTGCCATGATCGCCCAAGCGGGTAACGCGCGCAAGGCACATGAAGAAGAAGAAGCAGTAATTGCCAAAATTTAGTTACAGCCTCAGCTTACTGCCAACTATTATCTAAATACAATATCCAATTTGTATCCTTTATTTTTGCAAGTGGGAAATGATTTACAGATAAATGAATTACATATAATTCCTATATGGTAACTTTTTAGAAGTTGGAATAAAGTTGTACATCCACATATTATTGAGCTGGTTCACATCTGTTATAGAAATGATTACTCACTATGTAATCCTCTGGTGTTTTTCTTTCCAAGGGGAAATTTAGACATTCTGAAAACAGTTATCAAGTTATCAGATGGCGACTTAGTTTCTGTGACAAGTAATTGGTTGGAAGATGACTGCAGTTCCTTGCTGAATTGCTGCATTTATCAGCATAAGTGTTATGAAGTTTGAATGAACGGCCATGTTCAGACTGGCTGGTCGCTTTTTGCTGGTGATTCTCTGATAGCAGACTTCAGCAGTAGTATGTGACCTTGCTGCAATCTGTCCACTGATCCTGTACCAGGTGACTAGGGCTTGAATTAATTGAGTTTACTTCAATGTTTTTTTAATGTGTTTTTCAGTAGTCAATGTTGAACTTCAAAAAGTTCAACAAATGTTGACTGTTTCCAAACTGCGGGGACATTTCAAAAGTATGAGAACTGTTTATGGCAGGGATGGGGCTTAAGTGACTTTCAAAGTTTTTTCCCTCTCATTTTGTGACTGGGGCTTGTTCTGGCAGTAACGTAATGGGACATTATCCTGGTCCCTGCTGCCACAGGACCCTCATCATTTTGAGCAACACACACAAAATGCTGGAGGAACTCAGCAGGTCAGACAGCATATGTTAATCAGTCGATGTTTTGGGCCGAGACCCTTTATCAGGACTGGAGAGGAGGGAGAAGAAGACAGAATAAGAAGGGGAGAAGGGAAGGAATATGAGCTAGTGAGTGATAGGTGAAATCAGGTGAGAGGGAATCAGGTGGTGGGTGTTTGAGGGAGGGGGTATTAAGTGAGAAGCTGGGAGGAGATAGTGGAAGTGAGCTGAAGATGAACGAATCTGATAAGAGAGGACCATGGGAGAAAGGGAAGGAAGAGGGGCACAAGAGGGAGGTGAGGGGCAGGTGAGGAGAAGAGAAGGGGAAAGAGGGGGACCAAAATTGGAATGGGAAAAAAAAAGAGGACAAGTTTGGGGGGGGTGTAGTAAACACCATTCATGCCATCAGGTTGGAGGCTACCCAGATGGAATATGAGGTGTTGCACCTTCACCCTGAGAGTGGCCTCATTGTAGCAGTCGATGAAGCCATGAACCAACGTGTCCAAATGGGAAAGGAGAGTAGAATCGAAATTGGTGGTCACTAGGAAAACCCACCTTTTGTGGAGGACAGAGCAAAGGTGCTTCATGAAGCGGTCCACCAGTCTACATTGAATTGCTTGGTTCTGGGAAAGTTAACATTGGCAGCTCCAGAAAAAAGATCAACAGTTAGCATCCCGAACATGAGAAAATCATCAGGTGCTGGAAGTCCAAAGCAACACACACAAAATGCTGGAGGAACTCAGCAGGCCAGGCAGCACCTGTGGAAATGAGTAAACAGTCGACATTTTGGGCTTAGATCTTTCATCAGGACTCTGAAGGGTCTCGGACCAAAACATCAACTGTTCAGTCTTTTCCATAGATGCTGCCTGGCCTGCTGAGTTCTTCCAGCACTTGTTGTGTGTTGCAACAATGAGCATGGCTAACTTGCTGTAGCCAGCAAATTATGCATTGGGCTACAGGAGCACACTAAGACAGTGGATTACTCACAAACAGAGACAATATATCAGGTCAAGCCCTCTTACTTCGCTTCTGCTTCCAGCTGCTCTTCCAGCTGGGCAATCTTTGCCTCCAGAGACAAAATTGTGGATTTGAACTTGGACTTGACGGTGCCTTCCATTTCCTGGAGCTTGGCCTTCAGCTCTTTGTTCTGTCTCTCAAGCTGCTGCCGAGCACCTTCGTTCTTCTGATTTGCACTGCGCTCCGCAGCCAGTTCATTAGATAGCTGTTCTGACTGATAGTTTCAAAGAATTTTTGTAAGGTTTTGCAAGCATAACAGCAGAAAATTAACAGCAATGAGAAATATTGGCTTTATCAAGTAAGCTTTTGTCATCATGCATCGAATTCTGTTAGTGGACTACATCAGCAATGTTATGGTTTACATGTCAGTATAGTAGAGCATAACTTTAAATAACATACAAAATATTAGGGGACTTTGAGCATTTCCTCAGAAATGGTATTTTAAACTGGAAATTAACACAACAGATTCAAATTTAACAAACAAAATTTAATCATTTGTTATGACAATCCAACTGAGGAAGGATTAACTCAAAAGCAAAGTACTGTATGAGTTCAACTAACATATTTGATGTTTATGTGTATTAAATATGTCGACTATTTTTTCCTTCATATTCCTCTGAGGGACCCCTTAACCATCTACACTGTTTCTAATCAATGGGACCCTTTGCTGCCTTGTAAATTATTAGACGATACATTAGTTGAATCTCAAAGTCGTTTATGGTATATATACTTCGGTAATAAATTTATGCTGAACTTTGAAGTTTGCTGAAGAGAACAAAGAAGAAAGACATTTGAAGTGGTAATTGAGAAGTGAGCTGTGTACATACATCTATTGATGCTTCTGGACACATCTTCAGTGATGTTCCTGGAACCATCGGGTATTTCGGGTCTTTCAACATCAGACAACCTCCTTCAGGTGACCCAGCCGGGGCTGATCAGACCCCAGCTTGTGTCCAGATGGCTAGCTACTTATGACTCCATGGCTCCCCTCTTTTGAGCCACAGCCATCTTGAGGCCCTCTCTGCCGCATCGGTGGTACTGCGGATGGCTCTCCTCTTCCTCTCTCTCTTGATGCCCAAAATGCTGAAGGCTCTAACTAAGGAACGGGCTACGAATTCCCTACGACCAACCTCCGCTGGGAGACACCTTGCTCTCCATCCAGCCTGCTGACAGTTGCTGACCAGTCCTGCATACTTGGAGAGCTTCCTTTCAAAGGCCTCTTCCAAGCGATCTTCCCATGGGACTGTCAGCTCCAGCAGCACCACTTGCTTGGTAGACTCAGACACTAGGACAATGTCTGGTCGCAGGGTGGTGGCTGCGATATGGTTGGGGAACTTCAGCTGCCCTTCAAGGTCCACCAACAGATGCCAGTCCCTTGCAGAGGTCAGAATGCCTACAGATGTTCTTTTGGCAGGTATTGGCTGCTCCTCAGCTCTGACAAAGGCAATGGTCTGCTTGGAGGGTTGGGACCACTTCGCCCACTCAACTCCTGCGCTGACGGCTTCAGCGATGGTCTCAGGACCTGATCATGCCTCCACCTGTACCGTCCCTCACCAAGTGCCCTGTGCAGCCGCTGAGGATGTGCTTCAGGGTTTCTCGCATAGAGCACAGTGGGCACGCAGATGACTCTGCCTTGCCCCATGTGTGCAGGTTTGATGGGCTTGGAAGCACATTGTACACTGCCTGGATGAGAAATTGGATGTGGTGTGGTTCGGCTTTCCAAAGGTCAGCCCAGGTCACTTTCCTCTCAACCGCATTCTCCCATCTTGTCCAAGCTCCCTGTTGCTTCATTCCCACCGCCTTGCAGGCTCTCATCTCCTCCACTACTGCTCTCACCTCAAAACAATAACTAGGCAAACAAAGATGTACCTAAAAGTGGATTTGCTTCT
The DNA here is from genome assembly GCF_963921235.1 of Mobula hypostoma. Classification (NCBI taxonomy): domain Eukaryota; kingdom Metazoa; phylum Chordata; class Chondrichthyes; order Myliobatiformes; family Myliobatidae; genus Mobula; species Mobula hypostoma. The sequence continues at coordinate 126,113,604 of NC_086105.1, read as the reverse complement.
GATTTGATGTGCCAAGTAGATGCTGTTTTTAGCATCAACTCCCAAATGGAGGGCACCTCATCCTAAAATTGAGAGAGTGTACCCTTAAAAAATTGTCAGGGTCATTTTCATGCCAATTGCCAAATGAAAGTAAGACCTGTTGACTGAGTTTACAGCCACTGCGTCCTTGCTGCCTGGATGCGTGGAAAGTGAGTCAGAACTTTATCATGTTTCATAGCACCTTGCCCAGATTGTCCTCACTTGATTGAGTGCAGTGCTGCAAGTGGTCTTCACGATATCAGTGCTGTGCAAAATTGTGAAGATCGGCAGTAAACATCTGCCAGACCCAGGAATTAAACAATGAACCTTGCAAACCCAGACTGGCATGTGAAGGCAGCCTTTAATCCCGCTGATCTCTAGTTAATATCTCTCAGCTGACACAGCAATACTTTGTTCATGTTTTACCACGAGTTGTAACAAGGAAACATGACTGCTCCATGTTGAAGATGTTTTCCAATGTGTAAATGACACTTGGGAAAACAATTGTCATAAAGGGAATACTTTTTTGAAGTGCCCAGTCCACTTTGCTGTGAACGATCAACAGTTTCACTGGAAATGGCACAATAGTAATAATATGGAAACTACATGCAAAACACATGCTACACACTCCAATTTCCTGACAAAAGCTCTGAATGTCTATGATAAAGTAATATGTAATTTGATGGCCTAGCTATTAAAAAAAAGCCATGGTTTAATACAAAACATCCCCAAGATTGGAACAGACTGACATATCAACCTAATAAAAGGTTAATGATCATTATTTAAAGAGTTATATAGACATAGTGTGGGATATTCCCAATGTTTTGTCTAGTAAATTCTAAGTGACAATGTTGGTGTGTGTGTATATATAGAATTGGATATAGGTATGGGATTTGAACCCCAACTTGTTATCTGGACAATCATCTGCTTTGTGGGAACATAGCTATCAAATGTTAAACTCGGTGAGACAAAGTGATCAGAGTTTCTCTAGTATTGTACCTGCTGAATCACTTTCCTGAGGCGATCGTTCAGTGATTCCATGTTACTCTGCTCTTCTTCAAGCTCTTCTTCCATCTGAGATATTCTTGTCTCCAGACGGCGCTTCTCATCCAGTAGAGCGGACCTGTAAGGTGTTTTCAAAGTCTGGTGAACTCGACCCACAAACTCAGAGTTTTCAGAATACAGTATTTGTTTAATTACAACTAGCTTTTATATTTAATTTGCCTTTCTTGAGTGCTATTGATCATTCTGAATTCTGGACAATTTAGATAATTTACTTATTCATTAAAACTGGAGTCCGGAAAATGTTTATGCTGCTGATTGAAGAGCTACCACTCACTTTACCCAACAGAATGTAAATTTTCAGGTGTGCTTGGAAACAAGTCTACAACATGACTCCTGTTTACCTTATATAGTGGTTGAATCAATGAAGCAAGTTATCAGGCAGTAGCAAACTGCATTTTAGCAGGAGTACAGAGAAATCAGGAACTTCTTAATACATACTTTCCAGAGACATTGCCTGCTAACTCCTCAGCGAGTTCCTCCTTCTCCTGCTCAGCGTGTCGGCGAGCACGTTCTGCAGCCGCCAAATCCTTGACGAGGAAGGAAGAGATAATTAATTGAAACAAAGGGAAAATTATATAGTGGAGGCATTATTGTGGTAATCGCGTTTAATGATGCTGCTACTGTAGCTGAAAGTCAAGTCCTTAACTACTTTTTAAAGTTTTACAATTAAGCTTTAGATACTATACATAATATTTATTGGATAAATACACGAAGGCAGTAAAAATTGCAGGGGTTAGAATTAGAAATTTGGGGAAAATTGTACAGCACCAAAGAGCAGATATGGATAGAATAGAACTGTTAAGACAGACACTACGGGATGGAGATCTATGCTCAGTCACTTTTAATAAAGGCACACTGGAATAAAAAGTTCAGAGAGTTGAAAAGAAAATCTGTGGTAGATGGGGTTGCACTTGGGGAAAGAGCATACTTAGGAACCTACACAACTAATACATCCAACAGAAATCTGCATTAGCGTGTTCTGCACCATTCATTGGCATGCAAAGCCAAGGGTGGTAGTGTCAATGAGTTTGAAGCATGTCAATTTATAAGTTTTAGATGGAGTCTGAATCTAACAGTGTGATTTCATCTCTGGGTTAACCAAATTAAATTTCACTTGCAGTTTGCAATTTGCATTTATTGAAATACAGGTGACTAACAATGGTTGCCTAGCTACATTGTACAAGATATCTCTCCCTTCCTGGTTACTTGCCTAGGCTTGCATACTGATCTCCTGGATTTGATATAGAAAAGATGGTCATCCTTATCTTACGAAGGAGAGAGTTTTTAGACTAAAGAGGAAAAGGGCAAGATGCTTTGGTGACATTTATTTCTTTATGCTCACCTCCTGGAGTTGGAGAAGTTCTGCCTCTAGACTCTTGTTTTTCTTCTCATTCTCTTTGGCTTGAGCCAGGACCTCCTCTCTGGAGTTGCGGGCATCCTCAAGTTCACGCTGGTAATCCTTCATCTGAGCCTGTTGAATGAAGTCACAAGTGTTCAATTGAACTGTTGAAACCAACCGGTGCTATTAACTAGATGAGTGTGATCAACTATTTTAGAAACTAGAATATCTATTGCAATAAGAAGTTTCTGAACTATATATTTTTTAAATAAATTAAATGATGCTAATGATTAATATGTTCTCGTATGAGGATACTTTAGCTGTAAGTAAATTGTCTCATTACTTGGCATAGTTAAAACCAATTGGTTTTGGAGTAATTTTCGTTAATCAAATTGTAATCATCCACCTGAAGTCTTTTTAGTTGCTTTATGGCCTCTTCACGTCCCTTGACGGCAACTTCCACCTGACCTTCAAGGTCACTCAAGTCAATCTCCAGCTTCTTCTTGGCAGCGGCCACCAATGTGCGCTGTTTACGTTCATCTTCCAGTTCAGATTCGAGCTCATGCACCTAAATGTAAACAAAGTTTGATGTTGTGACTTTGAGCTTTGTTCCACGTTCCAACTTCCAGTAATTTACTTTGCTAATCATTTAGCACCTATATTTAAGAACTACTCTAGTAGAATCACTGGGTTGCTGTGAATTAGTATTTCACTGAACTGCTTTGCTATGTTTAAGTTGTGCATCTGTTATTATTGAGTTATATTAAGGTTAAACTCCAGCAATTCATTTTCTTTCCATTCTTCTGAACAATGCAGTCTTCAGTTATATTGTACTATTGTAATATTCAGTTAAATAATGTATCAAATATTGATACGCTTTTTCACATTCATTAAAAAAATTTAAGCAAATAAGCCATAAACTAAATATAACTGCTACAAATACAGCTGATTGATGCTATGTAACTTATCTAGTAAGTATATCTACTAGCTTGGTTGTTGATTGATATTCAAAGTTAATATTATGCATAAAGCCCTGTAGAAGGCAACTTGCTTTGCATCATGGATTGCAAGATTTCATGGTGACAGTGGAGTAGAACACCCTGGGAAAGCTGCAAATGTTAGGCCAGGCCTCCTGATGTTGGTTCTGTCTGTGGTAATTATACAGTCCTTTGACCTAACTGGTCTATGCCAACCAATATGGCCATCTAAGATCATCCTATTTTCCTGCGTTTGGCCCATATCCTTCTAAATCTTTCCAATTCATATACAACTATCTTTTAGAAGTTGTTGATGTACCTGCCTCAACCACCTCCTCTGCAGCTCAATCCATGGACATGCTGTACTCTACGTTTATAAAAGTAATTGGGTCTCAAGTTTCTATTAAATCATTCCCCTCTTACCGTCAAACCTTTTCTCTCTAGTTCCCAATTTCCCAAGGCAGGGATAAACACTGAGGCATTAACCCTAGATGTGCTCCTCATGGTTTTATACACCTCCATATGATCATCCCCTGGTCTTAGGCTGTCCAACTCCTCTCTACAACTCAATCCCCTGAGGCCTGGGAACATCCTTGTAATTCTCTGTAATTGTTACAGTTCATTAACATCTTTCCTGTAGCAGGCTTGACCAAAACTTATCCATTACCTGACGTTTATTAGGATTAAACAACTTCTACGATTTCTCAGCTTACATCACCATTTCTTCAATATCACCTTGAAGCCTAAGATCACGCTCCACACTGTCAACAACTCCACCAATCTTCATGTCATATCCACACCTACTGATCACACCTCCTATATCCATACCCAAATCATTCTCATTCATTACACTTTTCTCTGTTTCTCTTGTTTGTTCTCGTTTATTTTGTTTTAATTTATTTTCTTGACTTTCCATCTAGATCGAAACTCCTTTTAACATCTGCTATCTGGAGTTGATTAGTAATGCTAATATTTGGTATAATTGTGCTTCCTATAATGACGGTGTTTTCCTCTCCATAACAGAGAGTCCAATGTTTTACTGAAAACAACAATGTTTCAAATTGAATTACCACCTTGAATCCAAAGTTGATTATTTTTTCAGGAAAGAAGCATGGATGTTGAATTTGTTGAGCAAGTGGACTGAATTTTGGTTAATTAATTTACCTGCTTAACAAGCTGCCTCCTCTTCTCCTCATTCTGCTCATCACGGGATTGCAAGTCACGATCAAACTGTGCTTTCAGGGCTTGTAAGTTGACCTCTAGTCTTAGCTTGGCATCCTCTGTAGCCTGGAGCTCATCTTCAAGTTCTTCTAATTGAGTCTTCATCTCCTCCACTTGTTGCTCCAAGGTACGTTTAGATTTTTCCAGATCGTGGACCTTAATTGCAGAGGGATAAAGTGAGGTGATGAATTGTTTGAGCCAAAAAAACCCTGGGGAAAAGATACCTACTCCTAAATGTAAAGACGAAATTTTAAAAACAAGATGCCTTGTCTTAGACCATGAGGTCATAAGACATAGGAACAGAATTAGGCCATTCAGCCCATTGAGTGTGCTCCATCACTCCATCATGGCGGATTTATTAACCCTCTCAACCCCATTCTCTTGCCTTCTCCACGCAACCTTTAACACCCTGATTAATCAAGAACCTATCAATCTCCACTGTAAATATATCCAATGACTAGCTTCCACTACCACCTGTGGTAATGAATTCCACAGATTTACTACCCTCTGGCTAAAGAAATTCCTCTCATATCTGTTCTAAAGGGACATACTTGTATTCTGAGGCTGTGCCCTCTGGTCTTTGACTTTCCCACTACAGGAAACATCCACTCTACATTCACTCTATCCAGATCTTTTCATATTTGATAGCTTTCAGTGAGCTCCCTCCCCCTTATTCTTCCAAAGTCCTGTGAGTACACTGCTAGAAGTTACCATCCCAAACATCATCAAGAAACATTTCTTTTTTTATTAATGGCCAGGTAAGATTTTGAAAAATGTACAAGTGCCTATTCAGATTTACTTTAAAGTTCCAGCTATTTTTCCTGCCTCATCTCTCCTTAACTTTACGGCTCCCATTGTTCTGTTCCCCTGCAGTTCTGGTCTCATAGGCATCCCTAAATTGGAAGGACATAATCTAACAACTCAGCCTTCAGCTGATCACACCCTTAGCTTTGTATTTCCCTCAGTATCTCTCCACCTCTCCTTCTCTCTTTAACACAGTACTCAAAAACTTCTTACTTGACAAAGTTTATTGTCATCTGCTCTAAGTAGCTCATATAACATTTTCATTATTGATGCTCCTCTGAAATATCCTGGGGCGTGTTGCTGCATTCAAAGATAGTCTACAAACATGTTTGAATGTTTTGATTTTTGTGCACTTACATTCTTTCCTACGTCATCTTTGGAGCTCACAATATCTTCCATTTCAGCTCTCAGTTGCTTATTGAGCCTCTCCAAGTCTTCCTTGGCTGACAGTGCTTCATCCAAAGCACGGGTCAATGCCAAGGCCTTTGTCTCCTTTTCTCGAGCATCTGCTTCTGCCCTATCCCTTTCATCTGCATATTTTGCAGAGATGTTCTTCTCTTCTGCCAGCAGCTGAAAGAATGAAAATACACAACACACATCTTAGCTGCAAATAATTACAATGAAATTAAATTGATCTAAGGTGTCAATTTTTACAGTATTTTACACTTTGAATAATGGAATTAAAATTAAATGCTCAAAGTAAAAGTGATTATATTTATTCTAAATGTATTAAAAGAAAAAAAATTGGAAAATTTGCTTGGTGAACTGGCATCACTGTGGTTCTATTCAATAAAGCTACCAGAGTTTATCAAGTTTGTAAAAACTCTTTAATGAAAATTTGCTATCTTAGTTTGGAAAATGAAAATGGTTTGTTCTAAAGTGATGTCTGACCTGATCAAATTTCTTTTGTTTCTTCTCCAGATTGGAAACTAGTTGTCTCTGGTTGTCTAAGTCCACCAGAAGGTCATCGAGCTCTTGCTGTAGCCTGTTCTTTGTTTTCTCTAATTTGTCATAAGCCGCTGCCTTTTCTTCGAAGTTCTGCGTAATCGCTTCAATTTCCCTCTGAAGTTTCTTCTTTCCCTCCTCGAGACTCTCCAGTGTAGAAGCATCATCATTTAATTTCTTCTTGGCATCTGACAGCTATAAGGAAATCAATGCTTGTATTAAAATATAAAACACTTTCAAACTTGTCGAACATTGAATAATTTAAGTTATTTCTGAAGTACAGCCATATTAATATGCAGACAAATGTGGTAACCATTCTGTACAACACAGCATCCCACAAACTGAAAAACAACAAAAATTGAATTCCCAATATAATTTTAGAGTAATGAGAATTAGCTGATGGGAGAATACTAACACTCGTGTAGGATGTAGGAAGTTTGTTGAATTGAATTGACTTTATTTCTTACATCCTTCACATACACGAGGAGTAAAAATCTTTATGTTACATCTCCATCTAAGTGTGCCATGTGCAATCATAGTAATTTACAATAATTTATAATAAATAGAACAGTCAATGTAATATAGAGTACACTCAAATCAGCATGAGTTCATCAGTCTGATGGCTTGGTGGAAGAAGCTGTCCCGGAGCCTGTTGGCCCTGGCTTTTATGCTGCGGTAATGCCTCCCGGATGGTAGCAGCTGGAATAGGTTGTGGTTGGGATGACTTGGGTCCCCAATAATCTTTCAGGCCCTTTTTACATGTCCTTGTAAGTGTCCTGAATCATGGGAAGTTCACAACTACAGATGCACTGGGCTGTCTGCACTACTCTCTGCAGAATCCTGTGATTGAGGGAAGTACAGTTCCCATACCAGGCAGTGATGCAGCCAGTCAGGATGCTCTCAGTTGTGCCCCTGTAGAAAGTTCTTAGGATTTTGGGGGCCCATACCAAACTTCCTGAACCGTCTGAGGTGAAGGAGGCGCTGTTGTGCCTTTCTCACCACACAGCTGGTATGTACAGACCACGTGAGGTCCTCGGTGATGTGGACACCGAGGAACTTGAAGCTGTTTACCCTCTCAACCCCAGATCCATTGATATCAATAGGGGTTACCCAGTCTCCATTCCTCCTGTGGTCCACAACCAGCTCCTTTGTGTTTGCGACATTGAGGGAGAGGTGGTTTTCTTGACACCACTGTGTCAGAGAGATGACTTCCTCCCTGTAGGTCACCTCGTTATTGTTTGAGATAACGCCAATCAATGTAGTGTCATCGGCAAATTTAGTTTGTAAGTTGGAGCTGTGGGTGGCGATACAGTCATGGGTATACAGGGAGTAAAGGAGGGGACTCAGTACGCAGCCCTCAGGGGCTGCTGTATTGAGAGTCAGAGGGGTGGAATCTATGCGTAATCTCTTTTTTTTTTTAATTTTATTTTTATTTGGATAAGGGGTGGGGTATAGCTCTAATAATTAACTGTCTGTAATTTCTGTCAATATATGTAAGGAAGGGAAGTTTCTATTTCAGATCAAAAATGTGCAATAGGAAATAACCATTATGCTGTTTAGCTTGCAGATTCTAGCTGATGTGCTGTAGACTAGTACAAATGAAAGTGGCAAAGCTTTGTGTACCTGTATTGTTAAGGTGGATATCTGACGCTCCAGGTTTCTCTTGGCTTCTCCCTCTTCATCCAATTGCTCTTGGAGACTGTTCTTGTCATCCTCTAACTGACGCAAACGAGTCGACAAATTCAGCTTTTGCCGGGTCTCTTCCTGAAGTAGTTCCTGTAGAAGCACAGAGAAAGAACTTTGTAACAAGTTGAGAGTAGAACCCATCGATCCTAATCTTTATTCAGTGCACTTGGTTATTAAACAGAGCATGCAGGAGCTTCAAGAATTTATTTTTGAGATTATAAACTTTATAAAAAGATAAACCTAAGGGACATATTTTTACTAAAACAGCCATGTAGTTGAACAAAGAAAAAACTTCTATGATTACATTCTCTTAACTATTTTTAAGAAGATATCCTTCATCAACATTTATTTTAAAAATAGGACATTCCAGAAGATCTACATTCCTTATATTGATCTTTGTTACTTTTGTAACAAGCTTGTAAGTTAGGTAATGTAAACGTTTCAGTCACCTGTGTGTCCTGAAGTTGGGAACTGATACTTGACACGTCCTTTGCAAGTTTAATTGATTTACCTTCAGCTTCATTAAGTATGGCGGTAACATTGTCGAGCTCGCTCTGTTGAAAAAAGGTCAAAGTATGTAATCAGTCTTCTCATTCCTTTTTGTGTATGTTTCAGTTTTCTTCTTTCCCTTTCCCAGATGAATCGATTCACAGTACAATGCATTAGAACTGGTGACTGCAATATCTTACTCAGGTGTGAAACTAGACAATAGTGATCAATCATCATGTGTTCAACAATTAAACCCACTGGCTTCAACTGACCCAAGAGGGAGTGGACATCCCTCAGCCAAATCTGAAGATGCGCCATTAAATGTATTGGTGGAAAATTTAAAAGTTCTGCAAAGCAGGTTGCTGGCAAAGTTCGATGTTTGACATGCCACATCTTACTGCTTGGAATACATTTGATTCAAATTGGAAGATTTCTGTAAAGGCTGCTACATAGTTAGATAATTTACTTTTGGCTTGACTTTTTGACTTTGTTTAAATGTTTTGATGGTTTTGTGCCACATGACAAATAGATAAAGAATCCATGACTGTAGATGCAAGCAGGGGGTTGTGCGATGACCAAAGCTCATGCTGCCCTCTCATGTCATCTGAGGAAAAGACTTTCCATCAGGTCAATGGGTAAATGGCCAAGAATAGACAGCTTCTTCTTTTTCTTTCTGTGCACAAATGAATTGTGACTTTCAACTGGTAATGGGGTAACTTAATACAACAAAGTATTGAAAACTGGGTAACCTAACCTAACAAAGTATTGAACTTCATCGCTGTAGTTTGGAACACAGGTACACGAAACATACTGAGCTTTCTGGGAACACTACTGACAAAATAAAACATTACTCTGTACAGGCCTTATGTGGTAGAAGATTTCTTTTAGCCTTTACATTTCTGGCTAACATGCCTTGACAGGAGTTAAAGTCCATTGTAATAAGTTTTACTTCATAAAATTATCACAAAACACCAACAAATGCACAAATGTTTAGTCCGCGTCAGAGAATTCATGCTGACCTGTAATTTATGCACTCTGTCGTTGAGCTCAGTCCGAGCACGTTCTCCATCAGACACTTTAACCTGGAACTCCTGCACTTGGCTCTCCAGCTTTTTCTTCTTGTGCTCCAATTCGGCTTTAGCTGTGGACAGCATCCTGACCTCATTTGAGAGATCACTATTCTCCTCCTCGAGGGTCTGTTTGTTTTTCTCAAGGTTAGCTTTAGCCTGCAGAATGTAAAGAACATTTGTTTAAAAGTATAAATAGTTAAAAAGATAGAACAAGAGAAATAGGTGTGAAGCATTTGGTCCCGCAAGCCTGATCAACACCCAATACAATCATGGCTGATCCTCCATCTTGAAATGATATTCTTCCTCTCTCCACATACTCCTTTTTAAGTTTAGAAATCTACCCATTTCTCTCATATCATTCAGAGACTATACCTCCATAATCATCTGTGGTAAAGCCTTCCATAGGTTTACCAAACTCTGCATGAAGAAATTTCCTTTCATCTCAGTCTTAAAAGTCCTGCCCTGAATCTTGAGACAGTGACCCCTCTGGTGCTGGACTCCAGTGTAGGGAGAGATATCCCTGCATCATGCATGTAAATGCTTATTGGAATTTTGTATGTTTCAACTAGGTTTCTAAACACTTGTGTATTCAAATCAAGTTGACTCAACCAGTCCTCGTGTGAATCAGAATAAGACTGAAAGTCCTTCCATCCCTAAACTGGTAATGCTTGGGATCAGTCTGACGAGCTGCTACTGCAGTCCCTCTATGACAAGTACAGCCTTTCTTAGGTACAAAGCTCAAAGCTGCACATTGTATTCCAGGTGGGGTCTCACTAAGATCCTGTATACTTGTAGAAAGATCTCCTGGCTCCTGTGTTCAAAATCTCTTGTAATGAAGAGCAACGTACAAGTTGTGTTCTTAATCACTTGTTTCACCTGCAATGTTGTTTTTTGAAATACAAGGACCACCAGATTCCTTTGTACATCAACATTTTGGCACAGCAAAACAGAGCACAGGTCAATTCCGATCTCCAGCGCTGTGTGCGCGGAATTTGCATGTTCCCGTTGGTTTGCTCCAGCTGCTGCGATTTCCTCCCACGTTCTTTGGGTGTGTGAGTTGCTGGGTTAATTGGCTACGGTAAAGTACCCTGAATGTATGGGTGAGTGGTGAAGTCTGTGGGGGTGGGGGGGGGGACAGCTGATGAGAGTTTGGAGAGAATGTGGACCAGTGACTCTACTTCTTCAGCGAGCTAAAGCAATTTGGCATGTCTCCTTTGACCCCCGCCAACTTTTATTGACACGTCCTATCCTGATGGATCATGGCTCAATATGGCAACTGCTCTGCCAGGACCACAAGAGACTGCAGAGGGTTGCAGACGTAGCTCAGCACATCATGGAAACCAGCCACCCCTCCGTGGACTCTGTCGACACTTTTCACAGCCTCAGTAAAGCAGCCAGCATAAAGACCCAACCCACATGCCTCACAGGGGCCTTAAGACAAACACTACCAATATTTTGTATTTATTGGTTCCATCCAGTCTTGCTGTATTTGATCTTGTAGGCAATATTATTCTGATTCATTTGTTATATCAATGTCAGCCCACCTCCTTTTCCTTTTTGCCTGTTTTTCCTTTGAATTGAATATTTTGGGCATTCACCTCCCTGCCTTGTTCACCCTGCAAACATACTACGGGCCCTCACATGTCCTCTTCGCGTTACCACCGTCAGGGAGGCGGTACGAGGGCCTGGAGATGTGTACTCGGTGTATGGAAACGGCTTCTTCCCCTCCGCCATCAGATTTCCCAACGGTCCATGACCACTACCTCACTTCTTTGCTCTTTTTTTGCACTATATACTTATTTTAATATATTTCTTCTAGTAACTTCTAGTACTGTTTTATGTAAAATTGCAATGTACTACTGCCACAAAACAACAAATTGCATGACGTGTCAGTGATAACAAACCCTGAACCTGATGCTATAACAGCAATAATATGGTTTCCCCTTATATACTGTAGATACCTGGACAATTAATTGAGCAACCTTATTGTGCATTCTGGTACTGCTCACTTACATTTATCTTTTTTAACATTAGAAATCGTAACCATTTTTTAATGATCTTTCTTTGTATGTTCTGCTCTTTTGTTGCTAACGTAATCACTTTTGTGAAGATGCAAGAAACTACAGATGCTGGAAATCCGAAGCAACGTGTGACAGTGCTGGAGGCCTGACCAGCTGATTTCCTCCTGATACTTTTCTCGAATCACTTTTGAGTACTGCTTCCTTGTCTGTTATCTTGAGCATTCCAGGTTTTGTTTTACACAACAACTTTTGAAATGTAAGACACTTCTTGTCTTGGTTTCTTTCTAGTAGAATACACCATCTATGTTTTTGCTATTGACATTCAACATGTTAGCTTTTGGAATAACATTTACACTGTAGTGTTTAAACTCAGCATTACTGCTTTATCGCCTCACATTTCTCACGTACCCGTTTTACTTGCTCCAGCTGTTCTGTTACTTCCTCTATTGCTTGACTGTGCTTCTGTCGCATTTCATGGACTTGAGCCTCATGTGTCCTCGTCTCTTCCTCCAAAGCTCGTTTCATCTCTGTAACCTCATGTTCTCTCTTAGCCCTGTGTGTATGAGAAGGAAAGAAATGTGTGAATGTCAAGGGTCCCGGAGCAGCCGATCCCTGCCAGGGTGTAGGGCAAGGCTGGCAAATTTAGGGAAATGGTTAACTGGAGATGATGAGGGCTCTGGTCATTACGTTGGATAACTTACCACAGGTAAAGCTGCGGAGGAACCAAGAATGGCTAATGTTGTATCATTATTTAAAAAATGTAGAAAGGACGAGCCAGTGTCGTACAGGGCAGTGAGTCTGACATCAGTGTGGGTAAGATGCTGGGTGGTATTTTGACAGGATCTAGCAACATTTGAATAGGCAAAGTCTAATTAGGTGTAGTCAGCACGGCTTTGTGGTGTGGGAAATCAGGTCTGACAAATCTTGTAGTGTTTCTTGAAGGGGTAACTAAGAGGATAGGTGAAGGCAGGGCAGTGGACATTGTCTCCATAAGGTGCTGCATGACAGGCTAGTCTGGAAAGTTGGATCAGGGGATCAAGGAGGGATAGCTAAATGGATTCTTTAGAATTTACTTAAATCTTACACCCATCCCACAATGTGAGGGAGTAAAAACCTTTGTGTTATGATTCACTTGTCACATGTACAGACAAGTGAATTTTAAAGTCTAAAGTTGGAAGCGGAGAGTGATGGTTGAATGGCGTTTCTGAGATTGGAAATCTGTGACCAGTGGTGTGCCACAGAATTTGGTGTTGGGACATTTGTTGTTTGTTATTCAATAAACATCTTGGATGTGAAAGAACAAGGTATGGTTAGTACGTTTGTGGATGATACTAAAATGGGTGGTATTGTAGATAGTGAAAAAGGTTATCAAAAATTACAGGAGGGTATTGATCAGCTGGGTAAATGGGCTGAAGACTGGCAAATGGCTTTCGTTCAATTTAAGTGAAATATTGCATTTTGGGAAGTCAGACCAGAGTAGGACTTATACAGTGTATAGCTGGGCCCTGGGGAATGTGGTGGAGGTGAGGACGTGGAGTACAAGTACATTGTTCACTGAAAGTGATTTCACAGGTAGACAGAATGGTGAAGAAGGCATTTGGCACGCTGGCCTTTGTTAGGCAGGGCAATGAGTACAGGAGTTGTGACTTTATGTTAGAGTTATATAGTACATTGGTGAGACCACACTCGGAGTATCTGTATTGTTTTGGTCACTCTGTTAGAAGAAAGACACCACTAAAATGGAAAATTTATGAGAAAGCTGCTAGGATTCGAGGGCCCGAAGAGAGGTTGGCCAGACTTGAACTTCTTTCCTTGGAACAAAGGATATTGAGGGGTATAGATAGTCTTCTTTGTAGGGAAGAAGAACTAAAAATGAGAGGGCATAGGTTTATGGTGAGAAGTGAAGACTTAAGAGGGATCTGAGGAGCAACCTCTTCATTGAGAGGGTGGTGCTCTTGTGGAATGAGCTGCCAGACAAAGTGGTTGAGGCAAGTGCAACAACAGTATTTAAAAGATATTTGTATAAATACATGGATAGAAAGGGTTTAGATTCCACAGACCCCTTGGTTAATGGTAGGGGTCCATGGCATAAAAAGATAAGGAATCCCTGGTTTAGAGGGATACAGACCAAACACAGGCAAATCAGATCAATGTGGGTGAATTAGGCTGAAGACCCTGTTTCCATGCTGTACTACTCTATGACTCTAAACTACAGCCCGGATTTTCTCATCTAAATTACAATGACATTTCTGTTAAGTTTTTTATCCCTCTCATTTGTTATACCGTTGCATTTGACAAAAATTGCATCGAAACGGATTTTTACATTAAGCTTGCAGCCTCACTATGCAAGTTTTAATTTTTTTTTAATTTAGAAATACAGCACAGAACATGCCCTTCCAAGCCTTCAAGCTGTACTGCTCAGAAACCCACTTATTTAACCCTAGCCTAATCACAGGACAATTTACAATGACCAATTAACCTACTAACTGGTACGCCTTTGGACTGCGGGAGAAACTGGAGAACCTGGAGGAAAGCCACAAGCACACGGGAAAAATCACACAAACTTTCTTACAGAGGACTCTGGAATCGAACTCTGATCTCCAATGCCCGAGCTGTAATAGCATCGTGCTAACCACTACGCTACTGGCGCCTGGTCATGGTCACAGTAGATGTTCTTTCTAGTGTAAAGATTGGGCAGAATGTTCCTCTACCATTTGACATTCAGCTCACTATTCTGTGCTTTAACAAATGTTTAAACTTGTTTTTGTTTGTATTGTTAATACAAAAAAGTACTGAGGTACCTCAATTCTTGCTGTGTCGCTGTGCTGTCTAAAGTATCTTCAAGTTCCGTCTTTAGGGCTTCCAACTCTTCACCCAGATCTCTCTTCTGTTTCTCCACCTTGTTCCGAGCTGCCCTCTCCGAGTCTAGATCTTCCTGAAGATCTGATATAAAGGCTTCCAACTCGCGGATTTTCTTCAGAGCATTGTTCTTTAGTGCAGTTTCTTCATCAAGCCTATTTGAACATGATTCTGTTAATCCACAGGAACTATTACCACAATGTTTCGAACATGGAATATAGGTGGCAAGGGAAAGGCTAACATTCTCCTATCTGATGTTTTCAAAGACTAGTATCATGTATCCAACCCTGCTGGTGGTGCCATTATTCAACCTGAGTAACATCTAGAAAAAAAGCGCGTGGTGTATCTGTATGTTTGAGTTATCAAATGCATTTGGTAAAATACTACTCAAATTATTCATTGGCAAAATTGAGATCAATGAAGGGTAAAGTGGGACCATGCCCTTTGCTGAATGAAGCAGAACAGTTAAAGTGATGAGATTAAGGATAAGAATATTGGTGACATAATCTTTAGAGGCAATAAAACAAATAGGATTCAGAATCTGGCACTGATCCAAAGACGAAGAGGTCCTGAGACAAAGTTCAGGTGACAGATGGCCTGTCCTGTTGGGTGTAGTGTTTCATTGATTCTATTGAGTTTTTTGTATTTACTGTGAACGCCTGAAAGAAAATGAATCTTGGGGTCGTATATGACAACATATATGTATTTTGATAAGAAATTTACTTTGAACTTTGAATTATGTGATGTTTTGGACTACCTTAGGGTCATTTGGATCATGTAAGAGTTACAATGTAGATTTACTGGGATGACATCAGATAACTGATGTGGAACTGTGTCTGACGCAGTATTACTGAAATGCATCAAGCTACGCTGCAACTTCTAATGCTGCGAGGTTACTGTCTCGTATTATTCAAATTCATCACATACTGCAGTTCAAAACTGCTGAAAACTTGGTTTGAAAGAGATTAGCCTTCTAAGACCAGGTGACCTTTGCTGCAGTTTCACTTATGATTAGAGTATAATGCATTTAATTGTTTGATTCATGGCTTTGATAAAGGAAATAACATTCAATTTTCAATAAAAGCAACTCGATTCATACTGTAGGATAATAGTATAAAGGGCAATAGAAGTGTGCGATCTAGTTACTGGAGAATACAGATCACAACCAATTAGACCATGTTTTCAATTGTCTTATGAAAGGAGCAAAATGGCTGCTTTTTTTGCAGAGGGTTTAGATGTTTTACAGTGAAGCAATGGACTAACTGGTTGGAATTTTGCCCCGTTTTTCTACCTGTTGATTGTAGCCTGCAATTCCTCCTCTTTCTTGGCCAGCTGCATCTTCAGTTCTGCGATCTGCTGCTGAAGTTCTGCCAGCTGTTCGTGCAGGTCTGATCCTTCTCCCTCTAGCTTCCTCTTCAGCTTCTCGAGCTCCTGTCTGGTCTTCTCTTCCTTCTTCAGCCGCACTGTAATGGTGCAGAGATCTCGTTATTGTCCATAGACATGGTGGCAGAAGTAGGTAATTTGGCCCATTGAGTCTGCTCCGCCATTCTATCATGGCTGATTTATTTTCCTTCTCAACCCCATTCTCCAGCTTTCTCCTCATAACTTTTGGTGTCAACCTATCAAACTCTGCTTTAAATATACCCAGTGACCTCGCCTTCACAGCTGACTGTGGCACTGAATTCCACAGATTCACCACCCTTTGGCCGAATAAATTTCCTCCTCATCTGTTCTAAAGGGATGCCTTTCTATTTTGAGGCTATGCCCTCTGGTCCTAGATCTCCCACTATTGAAAGCATCTTCTCCATGTCCACTCTGTCCAAGTCTTTCAATACGTGGCAGGTTTCAGTTAGACTACCCCTCAGTCTTCTAAAATCCAGCAAGAACAGGCCCAAAGCCATCAAACACTCCCCATACATTAAACTTTTCATTCCCAGTATCATTCTTGTAAGCCTCCCCTGGACCCTCTCCAATGCCAGCACATTCTTCCTTAGTATGGGGTCAAAAACTGCTCTCAATACCCCACATGTGATCTGACCAATGCCTTATAAAGCCTCAGCATTATGTCTTAGCTTTTATATAGTCCTCTCGAAATGTACGCTAACATTGTATTTGCCTTCCTCACTACTGACTCATCTTGCAAGTTAATGTTCGGAGAACTCCAACGATTCCCAAGTCCCTTTGTATCTCCAATTTATGAATTTGCTCCATTTAGAGATTAGTCCACACCTTTATTTCTACCAAAGTGCGTAAGTGTATTCTGTCTTCTACTTTTTTGCCCTCTCGCCTAATCTGTCTAAGTCCTTCTATAGGCTCCCTGATACCCCATCACTGTCTGCCCCTCCACCTACCTTTGCATCATCCACAAAATTGGCCACAAAGCTATCAATTCCATCATCCAGATCTTTGACATGTAACGCGAAAAGTAGCAAACCCAACATCGACCCCTGCAGAACAACACTAGTCATGGGCAGCCAGTCAGAAAAGGAATCTTTATTCCCATTCTTTGCCTTCTGCTAGTCAGCTAATCACACACAAAATGCTGGGTGAATCTCATGTGTTCTATCCATGCTAGTATCTTTCCTGTAATATCATGGACTCTTTTCTTGTTTAGCAGCCTCACGTGTGGCATCTAGTCAAAGGCCTTCTGAAAATCCAAGTAAACAACATGGGCACTAACAGGTTTCAAAGTCGTAGTTTAATATTAAAGTAGTTATTCAATTCAGAATGGTATCATAGGTAGAGAGAAGATTATTAAGCTACTGCATACATTGGATCATATAAGGGCACTTTATAGTTTTGAAGTGATCCAAACAGTAATGTTGTATAATCTTATACTACATTATCTGGAAAATAAATCTTTGGTCCTGTCAGAATCTTTAATGCGCTTAAATCATAGACGAGCATCAATCAACCACTGGGGGGCGCAGATCATGGTGCCTGTTAAATTGCAAGTGAAGTCCTCATGTAATCTGGGGTCAGTGCACTCTGCACTCTGAAGAACAGCTGTACCATGACTGCTCATTCCTCTGTTTCGTCTGCACCTCAAATAAAAACAGTGCAATGTTTTTATTTGGCAGGATGTAGGTTTCTTGGGGCAAAAATTTGGTTGAGGTTATTATAAAATTCATATATTTTAACATTGATTTTAATATTATACCTTTAAGAAGTGGTCAAACTTGCAAGGTAATTGAGTTCTGGGATTGCACAAAAGTAATAAAATAGGCTCTAAAGGGTAAATACAACAAAACCTATCTTACACTTAAAGTTCTTGTGCTTTAGGGCATGCTAAAATTTGTCTTTATTGACTTTCTAATTGCTGTGTTAGGATACTGTATTGTAGGAAAAAGAATAATCTTAAAATGAAAATTAATTTAAAGATTTGAGTTTAATGGAAGTATTCATCCCTTTCTCTCAAAACACATAGATACCAGATTAATCAAAAGTTTGGATACTGACATGGATTGATTTTTGCAGAACAGAAGAATGTGGAGTGAAGGCAGGTAGATGGAGTTGAGGTGCAGGTCAATGAAGTTCATGTGAAATGCTGAAACAGGTTTGAAGAGCAGAATGCCTCCTCCAGTTCTGATCTTTCTGCGTCTTAGGCAGTCCCACGTGATTGTTTCTGCTTCAGTCTTGTGGGTACTTAAGTGGCTGATGAGGCCCATGTGGGACCTGAAGACTCTGCCAAAGATGGGACAGAAGATGCTGCATGGGAGAGTAATTTGAACGCTATTAGCACTGGGTGTCTGTGTGTTCTGGGCCCAGGTTGGATACTGAGAGGATGTTTACCCTGGTGGGATATATACAACTGGAGGACGTAGTTTCCAAATTTGACTTTGCTCATTTAAAATGGAGACGAGGAGGAATTACTTTTCTCTCTGAAAGTTATGGATTACTAGAATTCTCTACCTCAGAGCTGGAATCATTGGATGTATTCAAGTCAGGAAGAAAACACAATGCTGGAAGAACTCAGTAGGTCAAGCAGCAACAATAGAGATAAATAGTGTAATCAACAGTGGAGGCGCAAGGTGTATTCAGCATTTTGAGCTGAGACCCTGCATCTGGACCTAACAAAATATCGACTTATACCTGTTGCCTCCACAGATGCAATTTGAGGCACAGTTCTGATTTTAGTCCAGATTCCAACATTTGCAGTCTCTTTTGTCTTCATATTCAAGGCAGATGTTGACAGACATTACAAACTGTTCGAGAATCAGGGGATATGAGGACAGAGAAGAAAAATGGTCTAGAGGTTAAGATTGGATCAGTTATGATCTGTTGATTTGCTGAGCAGTGTCAAGGGGTGGATGGTCTACTGCTGTTATGGTCCTGGTGTTCTTATGAGTCAGTGGGAATGTTGCACTTTTCCGGGATCATTTCCCCTCTTTATCTGATCATTTCTTGCTGCAATTGAACTCTGGTTCAGGAGTTTGATGTTGGGATATAATTACAGCCTTGGTATTGGAGAACGTAGCCAGGAGGAGGGCACTGATCCAGTCTGTGGACTTGGAGGAATTTCCAAAGACAGTGCTTTGAGGTGTCTGTCATAAGCTAGCCGATGACTCAGAAACATATGGATCACTACTGTCTAGTTAGGTTCTGAGGTTTATTTCTGGGCTTGAGAGCTTGGTCAACAAATACTCATTTCCTCAGATGGCCAAAGGCTATGCTGGTGCACTAAAGAGAATGGTGACTTTAATCAAGGATGCAAGCTTTAATGGATGGATGAAAAGCAATCTTTATTTTGCAAGGTCTTGTCTTGGATCTTTATTTTTAGGGGGTAATATTCTCTTAATATGCTGCTATATACCATCAGAATTTTACTGGATTGTGCCTTTTAATAATAACTACCATAAGAAAGATTGTTCCTTTTACCTTCTAGTTCCGAAATCATCGATTCATGTTTATTCTTCAGTTTTGTCAGGTTCTTTGCTTTCTCTTCCTCTTCTGCAAGATTGGTGGTGAAGTCGGCTATCCTCTCCTCCAGCTGTTTCTTTTCCTGTCATTGGCATACAATAGTGAAATTGTTAAACCCAAGTGTCCAAGCTGTTTCTGCCTTCTCCACGTCTCAAGGTTCACGTATTTACAGGATGTTAGTGTTCCATCAAGTGAACAGGCCGCAGCACATAATGTTTGTGTCTCTACACTTGAACCTCCTGGTTTAATCCTAAACCCTTTAGCCTCTACACAAAAAGCATAGAACACAGAGTGTGGATCAATACAGCATAGTACAGGCTCTTCAGCCTATGATATTGTGTCAACCTCGAAGCCCAGCCTGACCCTTCCTTCACCCATAGGCCTCTATCTTTCTATCATCCACATGCCTATCTAAGAGCCTCTTAAGTGCCCCCAATTTCTTACCAACCGAAGAAATACAGAATAAATGGACACTTCATAAGAGAAGAGAAACAAAATCACCCTCTGTAATCCATTCGCTCTGTAATCACCCCTTACCACCCTCCTCCCCACCCCGATAAATGCTAGGTCAAGTCCAGTTTATTGAAAATTGTAATCCAGCTCGTCCTGAGGAAATCCCATGAGATCCAATGTAACACTGGCTTTGACTGAATATACTTCGTTGACTTTAAAAGGAAGCATCTGGTGAGGTATAAATTCAGCATTACTCTCCATTCTGTTGACAATGACTTTGGCTATTTTGTGGCTAAACAAGTTCAGAGGTGCTAGCCTAATACTAAGGAAGCCTGAAAGTACTGTCATATTGTTTCATTTAGTCCACAATTTATAAACCAATTTACACTATTCACTCCACAGTTCATTTACAGGGTAGTCTCTATTAATATTACAGGAATTCCATAGGCCGGGTCTGATGCTGACCTTTGCGTATTTGAGATTTTGGTCTTCCAAGATTAAGACGTCATCCTCAATCTTCTTAAGTTTGGCGTCGAGGGTCACTTTCTCCAGCTGCAGCTTCTGTCGTGCAGCTTCCTCTTCATCCAGCTGTTCCTCTAAATCCTTTAGAATAAGTATTTACTTTAGGAAAAGTACTTACATAAGAGTAATTTCATCTGAATCCCTGCAAAGAAAAGCTAAGACATAAAATGGATTTAACTGCTACTTATACTTCATACCCAAACATTTTTTTTATAGGCATCTGTTAGTCTCCTGAGACTATGGATTTGCACCTTGGAAAGTTTCTAGGGCGCAGGCCTGGGCAAGGTTGTATGGAAGACCGGCAGTTGCCCAAGTCTCCCCTCTTCACACCACTGGTGTTGTCCAAGGGAAGGGCAGTAGGACCCATACAGCTTGGCACCGGTGTTGTCGCAATGTGTGGTTAAGTGCCTTGCTCAAGGACACAGCACGCTGCTTCAGCCAAGGCTCGAACTAGCAACCTTCAGATCACTAGACGAACACCTTAACCACTTGGCCACGTGCCAACACACATAAACAGAACATAAACAAAAATAAAACGACTGGGTGGAAAATTCGTTAAACCTCGAGCTACGTCACTTGGGGGATCTGTCATCAATATAGCAGCCTTGCAATAAGCAAAGACCCCAAATGAAATGATTGCATTAATCTTACCCATTATTAGAAAGATATTACCAGACACACAATCATAGAAAAGTGTAGATGATTTCACAAATGAATTTTTAGAAAGAGAGGGGAAAAAATACAAGATTGAGATCATGATGAGCTAGCCCAGCTTAAGTTCCAACTTTTATGAAGGTTCATATACCAGGATTTGAGTTTGCATTTTCTTCTTCTCGTTTAGCATGTGTTGGCCTCGTTCTTCCTCTTCTTCGATTCGTGCCTCCATTTCGTGAAGGATCTCCTCTAGTTCTTGCTTCTTAGTTTCTAGGCGAATTCTCATCTCTTCTGCCTCAGCATACAACTCCGTTTCAGCCTGCAGTTGCTCCTGAAGGGAATTCTTTTCTTCCACTAACTGAAGACACAGATTAACACCTAAAATCATTATTCCTGATTATTTACACTTCTTTCCAATATCCATATTGTTAAAAGGAAATGATAAATAACAATTATGATTCTAAAATAAATGCACATTGTTATTTCATTGTATGGAGATGATTGCATATTTATCAAAATTGAATCATTCTAAAACCTAAATCATCCTTTTCATACCTAATTTTAAGACACATTTAATACTGACCATCTCTGTTTAATTAATTGAAATGCTACAGAGGGAAGTATTTCATAAAATAATCAATTGTGAATATATTGCATTAAGCTCAAAATAACTTACATTGTTGAGAGATGTTTTAAGCTAAGAAATTGGAACTAAAACATAATTTATTCATTGATAGATACCCTAAACAACTCCATCTCTTAGTATTCAGATACATTTAGTCAAGAGAAATGTAAGATTGCATATAAACTAATTTTGCGTTACCAGGCAAGTGTTTCAGTGGAACACATGTATATCAGGAGCTGACTTTACCTGGCTGTGCTTCTTTTCAAGTTCCGTAAGGTGAAGCTCCGCTTTCTGTTGTTTTTCTTTTGTCCTCTGCAACTCATCTTCCTTCAGTTGCATTTCCTCCTCCTGACGAGTGACTTGCAGCAGTGGCTTAACCTGCACCGACAGACTGGGCATTAGAACATTGCAGAACAATGGGATTTATTGTCTAGAGGTTACTGTATATAGTTCTCCAGCTTAAGAATGTCTATTGTAAAACCACTCAAAAAGCATGATGCTTCACATCATTTATTGTGTGAATATTGATTTAGGAAAATGCCAGGCACATTTCTGTATTTTAAAACCTCTGTCAGGAGAGGCTTAAGTTTGATTTGAACATATTTAAAGAGAAAGAAAAATATGAAAAACTTAGAAAAATTAGCATCTTATAATGTAAATAGCCATTCTTCTGGCTATTTTCTGTCTTATACCATTGAATTTCACAGGACCAGGCAACAAATGGTTTGCAAAGGCATTTCTTATCATCTTAACATTTGTATGGTTTCAACTGGATGACTAAGAAGACGGCAATATCATTTTAGTCTTCAGCAGAAAAATAGATTCAAACTATTTATTGCTATTTGTAAGCCATGCCTCTAGATTCGTGCAACAGGTTAAAAGGATAAAATTACAACATTATTTTAAATCAGGGGTTACCATCCTTTATCATGCCATGGACCAAAAGCATTGATCAAGGAGTCCATGGACCCTGGGTTGGGAACCCCTGGGAGATTCCTTCCTCTCTCCAGCAGTGGTGCTAATAATGTGTTTATTGGTAGGATGAGAATTTCCCCAGCTTCTTAGCAAACATTGGCAAGTGGAAGAAAATACATATACTCCTTCATGAAATTACCAAGCAGGTGAAATTTACTTGAACTAACCTTAGTGAACAGCCTCCACCATTGCCAGTTCCGCAGTTTAAGGTAAGCAGCACAGTTTCTCTGAATCACTTTCATAGCAGTGAGCTGCTGTTGCCGTTTGGCAAAGGCCCTGAAATCATTAGAATGCCAAGGCAACACATGAGAAAACAGCACAAGCCATTTTAATATCAAAAGTCCGATTAATACCAAGTACATTTCAGTAAACTCAAGGTTCTTGTGCAATGAATTATGCTGTAAAGAAGCACTCACTTTCTGGCCAGGTAGCCCCTGCTTCGAGATTGGAAGGCAATAATGATATCTGTAATTTTCAGATCTCTCTCTTCTTCCAGATGGGCCAGTACACCAGTTCGGAAGAAGATCTTACTTTGTCCAATTCTGTACAGGTTAGTATCAAGTTCAAGGGCTTTGATCTAAAATAGTCACATTTTCAAAAAAAGCAGAATTCAGTTCAGTAACAAGATGCTAAATCTGCTACAGAATTTGTATGAACCTGGTTTAACAAGGTAGATACAGGGAGGCTATCTTCCTTGGCTGGGGAGTCTAGAAGTAGGGGTAGTATTTTCAAAACAAGCTTAGGACTAACCAGAGGAGAAATTTCTCTATACTAATCATGGTGAATCTTTGGAATTCACTGGAAGGCAGTGGAGGATTAGTCACTGATTTCATTCAAAATTGAGATGGATGAATCTTTGCTTGTTACAGGAAACCAAGAATCGGGTGGGGAAATGATGTTTGAGGTACAAGATCAGCCATGATCTGGTTATGTGGTGGAGCTGAGAGGAAAGCATTTCTGTAAATTCAGCTGTCATCTCATTATTAGATCGGGTACAGTGAATATCCAGATGCGCATCTAGTAATTAGTAAAGGATGTTGTATTGAAATAAACATTTTTACGAGATGATAATTTGCTGTGAAGGACACCGAATACATTTGTAAGACATGTTCCATTATGATGGCCTAGACTTTCCAAGCCTGCCTGTTTTGCAATCAGTTGTTCTCCACAAACAGTTCCTTGGAGATTGCCTGGCCTTCTTGGTGGAGTCCTGGTTGTAGAGTTGTGGCCATTACAAAGGGCGAGTGTGATGAGGAAAATGGCCACAGGATGTCATATTATTTAAAAAAAATCTTATTTAAAGATTGCAAGGTAGCTTTTTAAATAATTTATTATCTTAGTCATAATGGAAAATAGAAATAATTAAGTGTTGCTGTGTCATTAATGATGAAAGTTACACCCTCTCACTATGGCTGGACATATTCAACTTCTGCTGTCAGTTCCCTTGGAAAATCCAGGAATGACAGCAAATGCCAAGAAACTAGCTCCTTCGGTCGACATCTTTTGAATAGATCATGAAACCATACTGTATATTTCACTTCTTTTACGTCCTTTATGTTTTTTTTTGTCTTGAAAGTGATTCTGGAACTGTTGGAGCCAGTTTGGAGATTGTTTGAGTGTTTCAGTGCTTTGTAGTCTCCGGAGGGATTCCGGGAGGTAGAGGCAGTGTGCGGGAACCTTGTGGTGAGAAGACTGTGAGCTAATGTTCGACTCCATTTCACCAAGCGAAGCTTGTGTTGCTTGCTGATTAAAGCAACGAGGGTGACTGAAAGACTGGCTGCCTTTTTATCACTGGGGGATCGTGCTGCTGTCAGGGAGGGGAGACTGCCTTTTTCTCACTGGTGAGATCACTGTGCAATGGAGAGGGAGAATGTTGCCCAGGTTGTATATGTTTTGGATGTGGACTTGGACCGTGGACTTTTTTCAGTCTTACGGTTTTTTTGTATTCTGTGTTTTTCGCCCAATCTTTCTCGTGTTTTTGTGTGCGGGGGAGGGAGACTTGGGGGTCGATGTGCCTGTTCCATTTTTGTTCATTTTTTGTGTGTGGGGAGGAGGGATTTGAGGGCTGATGATTGTGCTGCTGTTCTTTTCTTTCCTGGTTTTGTGGCTATCTGGAGAAGAAGAATTTCAGAGTTGTATACTTCGATAATAAATGAACCTTTTGGACTTTTTCATGAACATATAAAACCCAACCAGTTTCCAGACTAAAATTGTCTGTAATAGAAGGCAACTTTCAGCTCAACAACGACAGTTCTGGTCTCTATTAGGATAGTATGTAGACTTACCATTAGTGCACAAGCCTGTTTTCCATCCATGAATCCTTTTGGAATAGCACCTGGTGTTAGGATTTCATATCTAGTAGAAAGATTATAGGTTAATAATCATTTATATTAACTCAATACGAATTTAATGGCAAGGAATGTGAGTGGATTCTGTTTCTTATGGATGTTTTAATGTTTAAGGGATTAATTAAATAATTTTACTCCATGTTATTCAAAAAGTGTTTTATAACACGTACATTGCAATGTCATAATACACAAGAGCATCTTGTGAAGGAAGTTACAATAAGTTATTTCTTACAATGTTACCTTGTGTCTTTCACAGTGGTTCAAAACATTTCTACACTTTCCTTCTTCGTAATATTTTAGGGGTCTGTGCTACTGCAAATGTATCGGTTCACTTACTGCACTGCTCCTCCGAATCCTTTGAAACATACTCTCAACTAATCATCCTTGATAGGAGTTGATTAAAATTTACTTGTGGGAAATCATTCCTTAATTTTCAGCATGGGATGTTTCTAGATCTGATAATATTTTGATAGTCTCTCTTGGCTTTACAGAGCACCAAACTGGATGGGAAAATTAGTCACAATTTGGAAAACAAGCTTTGATGGTTTTGGGAGAGGAGAATAGGACAACATTGTTTTCCTTGGGACACACATTAAAGTTGCTGGTGAACGCAGCAGGCCAGGCAGCATCACTAGGAAGAGGTACAGTCGACATTTCGGGCCGAGACCCTTCGTTGTCCAGGAAACTTTGTCACATGGTGTGAGCAGAATTACCTGCAGCTTAATGTGAAAAAGACTAAGGAGCTGGTGGTAGACCTGAGGAGAGCTAAGGTACCGGAGACCCCTGTTTCCATCCAGGGGGTCAGTGTGGACATGGTGGAGGAGTACAAGTACCTGGGGATACGAATTGACAATAAACTGGACTGGTCAAAGAACACTGAGGCTGTCTACAAGGGTCAGAGCTGTCTCTATTTCCTGAGCAGACTGAGGTCCTTTAACATCTGTCGGATGACGCTGAGGATGTTCTACGAGTCTGTGGTGGCCAGTGCGATCATGTTTGCTGTTGTGTGCTGGGGCAGCAGGCTGAGGGTAGCAGACACCAACAGAATCAACAAACTCATTTGTAAGGCCAGTGATGTTGTGGGGATGGAACTGGACTCTCTCACGGTGGTGTCTGAAAAGAGGATGCTGTCCAAGTTGCATGCCATCTTGGACAATGTCTCCCATCCACTACATAATGTACTGGTTGGGCACAGGAGTACATTTAGCCAGAGACTCATTCCACCGAGATGCAGCACAGAGCGTCATAGGAAGTCATTCCTGCCTGTGGCCATCAAACTTTACAACTCCTCCCTTGGAGGGTCAGACACCCTGAGCCAATAGGCTGGTCCTGGACTGGCATAATTTACATATTAATATTTAAATATTTATGGTTTTATTACTATTCAATTATTTATGGTGCAACTGTAACAAAAACCAATTTCCCCCGGGATCAATAAAGTATGACTATGACTATGACTATGACTATGACTATGACTATGACTATGACTATGAGTTGGCCTGGAAGGAGTCTTAATCTCCACCTTAGGCCCAATCATCAATCTGCTTCAGCTGTGGCAGCGAGGTCTCTGGCTGAACTGGACTGAGGGGCCATGAATAGAAGCGTCACACAGACGTCAACCAGGCGCAGGAGTGAGATTAATAATTGATACATCTTGAGTATTTGGAGTTGGACACAGAGAAGGTCAAGTCTGTATGTTCAGCAACACAGATAGAGTGCTGGAGAAACTTAACAGGTCAGTAGTATCTATGGACGGGAATAAACAGATGATGTTTCGGGCCGAGACTCTTCAGCAGGCCTTGACCTAAAATGTTAACTGTTTATTTTCCTCCAATGATGCTGCCTGACCTGCTGAGATCCTCCAGCATTTTGTGTGTGTTGCACAAGATTTCCAGCATCTGCAGAATCTCTTGTGTTTATGAAATCTGAATGTTCATCTCTTTCCAATAACCTTTAGAAAAAGTGACACTCAGAATGACTCTAGTTCAATGCTGGACTGAAAACAGAGAGAATTTTACTTACCTTTGGCGGAATTCTTGGAAGATAATCCTGTTAGGAAATCCTTGACGGCAGATCCGGATGCCTTCCAAAACACCATTGCACCGTAACTGTTCAAGCACAAGGTGGGCATCAAGTTTGCCAGCCTGTCAGAGCAAGGATTTTGTTAGATAAGCTCAGAATATGTTAGAACTTTTAAGATTTGTGTGCCAGGAGAATATTTTTTCTGTGCATTGTTGCTTGCGTATTGTAAAGATTTATGTATTTGTAATATATGTTTTGCTTGCATCTTAAAAAAAAGTAAGAAATTTCTTTGTGTTATTTAATGTTTTAACAGTAATCTGAATCCACTTAAAATAACCAGGTTAATGTTTGGTTAACACAAATGATTTTCTTTATTGAACATAAGAACGTAAGCAAACAGAAGCAGGAGTAAGATCTCAGGGCTGTGCACTATTCGGTTTGATCATGGCTGATCTGCCCGAGGTCTCATCTCTTCTATGACAGTTCCACACAGACCTCAATTCCAAGATCCTTCAATGATTTGTCTACTTCCACTTTCAATTAACTCCTCCCGCTAATGATCTAGCTTCAAACCTCCAAGGCAAAAAAGTCCTAGAGGCTTGATAATCTGTGTAAGAGGTTATAAGCATGTAATGTTGGTTACTAATAGTCTATTTCAATTTGCTCAATGTGACAAAGCTGGTCCGTCACAAGTAATTTCCTCCTCCCCCGCCCCTAACCCCCAAAATGATCTCTTCCACTGAGCCAGCACAGAGCACGTGCCACCACAAACAGGCACCCCAACCATCAGTCGGGTGCCCGCTGTAAAACTGGAAGCAACAACAAACAGCATCAAAGAATACCTTTGTCCTGGTGTGTTAGCCAAGCATATGCGCCCGATAAGCATAACGTCAGTACTGTCAGACAGGGATAATGGGAATTACAGGGCGACTGGGTGGAGGAGGAAGAAATTACTTGTGGCAGACCCACTCTGTCTCATTCATTTTGTTTCTATTACATTAAAAATCTCACTTCATTTTAACTTGCCCCTTATTTCCACATGGTTAATCCACTTTTCTTTATTATGATGATAGAAAGGGTCATCTTCATTAAAAAAAATATTGATTTTGAAATTTATCTAATAGAGCGTTTGTTTTAGTATCTAACATCCCAGAGGACCATAAGCTTATCATGTCATGGTGGCTTGCGTGCCTTAATGACCCAGAGAGTCAGAGCCTTATGCTTTGGGTATTGGTAGGATCACGCGTGCCAAACAGATCAAAGGCTAGAGACCAGACTAAGAATGGTCCACCAGTCCTCCAGGTTCAGGGGTTCAGCTCACGACTGGTCAAACAAAACTGTTACAGAAATAGCAACGATGAATACTTTTACTGATGCCCTAAATACCAGAGGCTTAATGGACAATAACTAACTTTAGTATCCAAATGTTCTTCAGTAAATATACAAATTTAGTTACTATTCTTACTAGATCACTGCAAATATTCTATAGATAAAAAGAAAAGCCTAAACTCCTAAAGTCCATTTTGCATTTGCTTGCATAAGATTTCAGTCAAGTACTCTGTATTTTGACAGTTGTTATTAAAGTGAAGAGTAAATTATGGTCACTTACCCTCTTCTCATGATTTGGAATGATACAGCGCACAAAATTTGGGTTGGTATTTCGCAGTGTTGTCATAAGTTTGGTCAGTTGCTCTTTATACAACTGACCCACAGTACGGAACATGCCTTTTTTTGTTTTTGAGGCCCCTGGGGTACTTTCACTCATTTTAGCCACTTGGTCCAAACCAACAATACGGTCAACTTAAAAGTGGAAATAAAAGATATATTCAATAATTGTGCTGTATATGTATAGGTCACTTAAGTGCATGTATATTTACCAATGCTATTGAAAAAAGCTGCAGATCTGAACATAGCATTCTGAGTGGGTTGTTCAGTCCCTCAGTTCTGCTTTATAAATCAATGAGTGATCTGCAAGTTATCTTATATACCCATCCATTTCCCTATCCCTTAACATATTTGGTTAAAAAAATCTGAGTTAAAATCTACAATTGGCCAAGTGTTAAATTGAAGGGGGTTATAAAATTCAATTTATGTGTAGGAGTGTTTTCCTGCTTCATTCCTAAGAGGTCTTGGTCTACCTTCAGTTTATCCCTAGCCCTAGGTTTTCCAATCAGTGAGAATAATTTCTCTCTATTTACCTCTTTAATTACCTTGAAAGAAAATCACTGCGTATCTTTCTCAACTTTCGTAAATTGTCCATGATTAAACACACACCAGTCCATGTAAATATACAGATACTTAGTAGATTTGGCCCAGTACATCACAGGAAATACCTTCCCAACCACTGAGCACATCTCATGAAACACTATCATAGGAAAGCAGCATCCATCATCAAATATCCTCATCACCCATGCCATGCTCTTTTCTTGCTGCTGTCATCAGGTAGAAGGTACAAATGCCTCAGGGCTCACACCACCAGGTTCAAGAATAGTTACTACCCCTCAACCATCAGATTCTTGAACAAAAGAGGATAACTACACTCATCTATTGAGATGTTCCCAACAAAATTGATCTCACTTTAAGGACTCTTTATCCTGTTATTTCACGCTCTCGTTATTTATTGCTGTTTATTTATATTTGCATTTGCACAGTTTGTTGTCTTCAATGCTCCACTTGGTCTTTAATTGATCCAGATTACAGTCACTATTGTACAGATTTGCTGAGTATGCCCACAGGAAAAAGAATCTCAGGGTTGTATGTGATGACATGTACTACGCTGATAAATAAATTTACTTTGAACTTTGCAGATATTTGCTGCAAGAGAAATAGAAACTTCCAAAGGTCTGCTACTACACTGAGCACCACAATCGTGATATAGTATAACTAGGATTCTGTATAAAAATCTCATACACTTAATAATGTTTTTTTTAAAACCCCTTTAGATTAATCAAAGCTACTTTTATTAGTCATTGACTCCACAAACAATACATGGATGAGCTTTCTGTAATGGAGAAACAGGTAACCTCTCACTTCAGCCTGCAGTATGCCAATGACGTTGACTGGTGAAACTTGCCCTTTGCTCAACACTTGCTCCTTGATTCCACTCACTTTCTCCAGATTAAAACGGTACAGCTATGAGAATTTGCAATAGGTCCTAGCTACACTTTCCCATGCAAAAACAATTCATTTACCTCTTCTCTCTCCATCATCCAGGGACCAAAATTCATTCCAGCTGAAGCAGCAATTCATCTATGCTTTCTAAATGAGCTTTATGCTGTCCAATAGAGTTGATTCCAATTACTTGTCAAATACTTTAACTAAATGGCCTCCCTTTTTAAATGATGATGTGATGTTAACAATCCTTCAGTTTACTGAGACCACTTAAACGGTCAGGGTTGATTGAAAACAATCACAGGACCTTCTACAGTTTCCACTAATAGCATGCTATACATTTCATCCTGGCCTGGCAATTTATTCGCTTTCAAAGATGCTAAATCCCTCTCCTACTTTGTTTTCAATATGTCAAAGTCGTCAGCTGCAACATTGATCTTGTTCCCCTCTTTAGTGAATATAGCAGCAAGATTATATTCTTTATGAACCTCTCCACATCTTCCCATTCCACAAAACGTGTTACCAATGTTTGTCCCCAGTAGACCTAAGTTATCCATTTGCACTTGGCACACTTATACTAAATGTATGGTTTTTCTTTAATTTTCTATGCCAGTAGAGTTTAATATCATTGCTTTACTAATTCCCTTTTTAAATGCACTCAACAGTTCAGGGTCAGCTTCTTCAGCTCTGCCACCAGATTTCTGAATGGACATTGAACCTGTGACCACCTCCTCACTACTTTTTTGCACTACTTATTTAATTGAACTCTTTTTATGAATATTTATATATATATATATACACACACAAACTTCTTACTGTAATTCCGTTTTTATTATTATGTATTGCAATGTACTATTATCCTCTGCAACTTCAGCCACCTTCAACAGGACCCCACCACTAAGCACATCTTTCCCTCTCTGCCTTCCGCAAGGATCGGTCCCTCCGCAACTCCCTGGTCCACACGTCCCTCCCCACGGATCTCCCACCTGGCACTTATCCCTGTAAGCGCAAGTGCTACACCTGTCCCTACACCTCCTCTTTTGCCACCATTCAGGGCCCCAAATGGTACTTCCAAGTGAGGCAACACTTCACTTGTGAGTCTGTTGGGGTCATCTATTGCATCCGGTGCTCCCGGTGCAGCCTCCTCTACATCGGTGAAACCCGACGCAGATTGGGGGACCGCTTCGTCGAGCACCTCCGCTCCGTCCGCCACAACAGACAGGACCTCCCAGCAGCCACCCACTTCCACTCTGCTTCCCTCTCCCATTCAGATACGTCCATACATGGCCTCCTCTACTGCCATGATGAGGCTAAACTCAGGTTGGAGGAGCAAAACCTCATATACCATCTAGGTAGTCTCCAGCCCCTTGGTATGAACATAGGATTCTCCCACTTCCGGTAATTCCCTCCCCCTCCCTTCCCCTATCCCTATGTTACTCTGCCCCTCCCGCAGCTGCCTACCACCTCCCTCTTGGTTCCGCCTCCTTCTACTACCCATTGTGTTTTCCCCTATTCTTTCTTCACCTTTCCTGCCTATCACTTCCCTGCCTCCTTCCCCCACCCCTTTATCTTTTCCCCTTACTGGTTTTTCACCTGGAACCTACCAGCCTTCTCCTTCCCACCCTCCCCCCACCTTCTTTATAGGGCCTCTGCCCCTTCCCTCTACAGTCCTGACGAAGGGTTCCGGCCCGAAACGTCGACAGATCTTTTCCACGGATGCTGCCCGACCTGCTGAGTTCCTCCAGCGTGTTGTGAGTGTTACTTTGACCCCGGCATCTGCAGAGTATTTTGTGTTTACAATGTACTGCTGCCACACAACAACAAATTTCACAACATATGCCAGTGATATTAAATCTGATTCTGATTCCAATTCCTACACTTTTTTAGGTTTTCTGCCACATGAAGGTTTCATTATGTACGTATATATGCTTCCCTTTTTCCCTGTTTTCTTACCCTCAATGCACCCTTTCTTTAGGTGGGTTCTTGATATGAAAGTCCCACTCTTTCCTTTCTTTACCCTGAGCTCTATGATTCTCAGTTATGTTTATTCCCCGTTGATTAACCTTTGGGTAGCTGTTTTGTTACTTCTGTTAATTCTCAGTCTATTAAAATTGGGCTTGTCGCAAGTTTGAACCTACTTCTACTTTATCCTGTTCCAGTGGCTGTGTTAAACATAGTTGAACTATTTAATCAATGCATAAAAAGTTCTCCTTTTGATGCTCTTTTCACTTAGGAATAGCTTGCCATGGTTTCCACACCACACCACCCCTCCACTCCAAGTCTCTCCTGTTGACCTTGCTACATATTGACTAAAGATGAAACGTAGGAATGTTGCACCTTTTACACCATTTACACCACCTACTTTATTCTCTCAACTCCTTATATTCAGCTGCAGTATATAACTTGTGAGTGTTACTTTGACCCCGGCATCTGCAGAGTATTTTGTGTTTACAATGTACTGCTGCCACACAACAACAAATTTCACAACATATGCCAGTGATATTAAATCTGATTCTGATTCCAATTCCTACACTTTTTTAGGTTTTCTGCCACATGAAGGTTTTCTGCCACATGGTGGGAGTTGTGTACAGGCCACCTAACAGTAGTAGTGAGGTCGGAGATGGTATTAAACAGGAAATTAGAAATGTGTGCAATAAAGGAACAGCAGTTATAATGGGTGACTTCAATCTACATGTAGACTGGGTGAACCAAATTGGTAAAGGTGCTGAGGAAGAGGATTTCTTGGAATGTATGCGGGATGGTTTTTTGAACCAACATGTCGAGGAACCGACTAGAGAGCAGGCTATTCTGGACTGGGTTTTGAGCAATGAGGAAGGGTTAATTAGCGATCTTGTCGTGAGAGGCCCCTTGGGTAAGAGTGACCATAATATGGTGGAATTCTTCATTAACATGGAGAGTGACATAGTTAATTCAGAAACAAAGGTTCTGAATTTAAAGAGGGGTAACTTTGAAGGTATGAGTCGTGAATTAGCTAAGATAGACTGGCAAATGACACTTAAAGGATTGACGGTGGATATGCAATGGCAAGCATTTAAAGGTTGCATGGATGAACTACAACAATTGTTCATCCCAGTTTGGCAAAAGAATAAATCAAGGAAGGTAGTGCACCCGTGGCTGACAAGAGAAATTAGGGATAGTATCAATTCCAAAGAAGTAGCATACAAATTAGCCAGAGAAAGTGGCTCACCTGAGGACTGGGAGAAATTCAGAGTTCAGCAGAGGAGGACAAAGGGCTTAATTAGGAAGGGGAAAAAAGATTATGAGAGAAAACTGGCAGAGAACATAAAAACGGACTGTAAAAGCTTTTATAGATATGTAAAAAGAAAAAGACTGATAAAGACAAATGTAGGTCCCCTGCAGACAGAAACAGGTGAATTGATTATGGGGAGCAAGGACATGGCAGACCAATTGAATAATTACTTTGGTTCTGTCTTCACTAAGGAGGACATAAATAATCTTCCAGAAATAGTAAGGGACAGAGGGTCCAGTGAGATGGAGGAACTGAGTGAAATACATGTTAGTAGGGAAGTGGTGTTAGGTAAATTGAAGGGATTGAAGGCAGATAAATCCCCAGGGCCAGATGGTCTGCATCCCAGAGTGCTTAAGGAAGTAGCCCAAGAAATAGTGGATGCATTAGCGATAATTTTTCAAAACTCGTTAGATTCTGGACTAGTTCCTGAGGATTGGAGGGTGGCTAATGTAACCCCACTTTTTAAAAAAGGAGGGAGAGAGAAACCGGGGAATTATAGGCTGGTTAGCCTAACGTCGGTGGTGGGGAAACTGCTGGAGTCAGTTATCAAGGATGTGATAACAGCACATTTGGAAAGCGGTGAAATGATCGGACAAAGTCAGCATGGATTTGTGAAAGGAAAATCATGTCTGACGAATCTCATAGAATTTTTTGAGGATGTAACTAGTAGAGTGGATAGGGGAGAACCAGTGGATGTGGTATATTTGGATTTTCAAAAGGCTTTTGACAAGGTCCCACACAGGAGATTAGTGTGCAAACTTAAAGCACACGGTATTGGGGGTAAGGTATTGGTGTGGGTGGAGAATTGGTTAGCAGACAGGAAGCAAAGAGTGGGAATAAACGGGACCTTTTCAGAATGGCAGGCGGTGACTAGTGGGGTACCGCAAGGCTCAGTGCTGGGACCCCAGTTGTTTACAATATATATTAATGACTTGGATGAGGGAATTAAATGCAGCATCTCCAAGTTTGCGGATGACACGAAGCTGGGTGGCAGTGTTAGCAGTGAGGAGGATGCTAAGAGGATGCAGGGTGACTTGGATAGGTTGGGTGAGTGGGCAAACTCATGGCAGATGCAATTTAATGTGGATAAATGTGAAGTTATCCACTTTGGTAGCAAAAATAGGAAAACAGATTATTATCTGAATGGTGGCTGATTAGGAAAAGGGGAGGTGCAACGAGACCTGGGTGTCATTATACACCAGTCATTGAAAGTGGGCATGCAGGTACAGCAGGCGGTGAAAAAGGCGAACGGTATGCTGGCATTTATAGCGAGAGGATTCGAGTACAGGAGCAGGGAGGTACTACTGCAGTTGTACGAGGCCTTGGTGAGACCACACCTGGAGTATTGTGTGCAGTTTTGGTCCCCTAATCTGAGGAAAGACATCTTTTCCATAGAGGGAGTACAAAGAAGGTTCACCAGATTGATTCCTGGGATGGCAGGTCTTTCATATGAAGAAAGACTGGATGAACTGGGCTTGTACTCGTTGGAATTTAGAAGATTGAGGGGGGATCTGATTGAAACGTATAAGATCCTAAAGGGATTGGACAGGCTAGATGCGGGAAGATTGTTCCCGATGTTGGGGAGGTCCAGAACGAGGGGTCACAGTTTGAGGATAGAGGGGAAGCCTTTTAGGACCGAGATTAGGAAAAACTTCTTCACACAGAGAGTGGTGAATCTGTGGAATTCTCTGCCACAGCAAACTGTTGAGGCCAGTTCATTGGCTATGTTTAAGAGGAAGTTAGATATGGCCCTTGTGGCTACAGGGGTCAGGGGGTATGGAGGGAAGGCTGGGTTCTGAGTTGGATGATCAGCCATGATCATAATAAATGGCGGTGCAGGCTCGAAGGGCCGAATGGCCTACTCCTGCACCTATTTTCTATGTTTCTATGTTTCTATAACATTAAGTCCAGCCAGACTCCGTTTTTAAAACTACTGTTTACTTTGGCTTTTCTGCATTCCACTTCCTCTCACTAGTGTTCAATCTTCCACTTCCATCTTTGCTTTTCTCCTTGCTGAATTGTTCAGCTTCCATTTCCCTGCCAAACCCTCCACAACTGGAAAAACTTTCTCTCCTTCTCTCTCTAATTTGCACTCTTTCCTAATTTCATTATAACTCTTTACCAAAGTCCTGTGTTCAGTGCTCCGGAAGCAGTACTTTGTGGAACAACTCTCTGTGCTGTGCATATTGTCTGCAATAGAGGGCATTGCAATCCCGAGCATTAACATTCTCTAGTTTAATAAACACGTGAACACAGGTAAAAAATGTTTAATACATTATTTGTCATGTTCTCACCATCTCTCCACAGTTCTCCTACATATTTGTCAGATGACTGGTTCAGCAGAGTAGCTACGTTATCATTTAACGGATCCATGTTTTTGGTCAGCCAGTTTCCAGCATTGTAAGGGACCTGAAGGAAAACACCTTTGACATCTTACAATTTATTGATTTGCTCCATTACATCTACTTGTCTGTCTGGATTGCTCTCAATTAATACATTTTTGAAGTCATCACTTCCTGAAATTGTTGCATAAACAGATCCTCAGAATGGCTACAAAATATTTTTAGAATTGTTTATTATATCTGGAATGAGCACTTCCCAGAACCACAGCCTCATTCATAGGAAGAGGCAGTCAACAGTAGCTCTACTCAATTATATAAAACTAAAGCTTCGTACTTGAGCAAATCATTATTGTATGGGCTGGAGTCATATGAACTGAAGAAAACTACAGGACGTTCGATACAGATTCTACATTTCAGCATCTAAAAGCTTAACTGGATTTATTGAAGCTATTTGCTTTGATGAGCATTATTGTCTTTGACAATCAAAAGTTACCAAGCTTTTACAATTCACTATGGGCCATTGCAAGTGCTTCCTACCTACAATGACTCTGCTAAAATTCATCATCCGCATATTATTCTATAGCATAAGATTTACTCGCACATAGGTCAAGTTTTGAAAAGTTGTTGACAATCTCTTTTAAGCTTGAGGTATTGGTTACTTGGTTCCTACCTTCCCAGCATAATGAACAATACAGAAATCTCCTTTGTCCTTCAGTTGTTTCGGTTTGGCAAATTTTGTGTGGTTACCTAGTTCTTGAACCACTTTTTCCACAAATGACTTGTCTGTAGCCTTAGGGAACCAGCATTCTTCATCCAGCAAAGCAAGAATACCTGGGGGGCCAGTCTGAAAACCAAATAATTTAATAATAACTAAAAAATATAAAAATATAACTAAAAATAAAAACTAAAAATACAATAACTAAAAAAACCACTAAAATCACTGTTAAAATTTCCTATGTATCTGTTTATTGACCAGGTGAAGCATAAAAGGCCAAGAATTGTGTTCAATCAATTGGTTTACAGGGCTGGAACACACCTGTCACAGATGATCTGACTGTGGGCTGTAAAATTGTCAATGACACAGAATGTTACCTTAAATTAAAGTGCGGTAAGTTTAACAAAAGGACATTGATTCCTACCAGCAAAAAAGTTAAATTAGTACTGGTACTTATTAAAATATACTCCAACAGAGCTATATACACGAATGTAACTTCTAGACAAAGTACTGGAGTCAAATGATGCTGGAATCATTTAAGACATAATGGGCATTTCTATGGATAGATAAATTAAGAAGAATGGAAACACCAGATTCATTCGTAATTCTCTCATGATCTAAACATTCACAATATTTCCTAATCGAGCAATATTAGCATATGTATAGTTCTGTAACTAACGTAAGGACAGCATAAGGTTCCTTACCACTCTTTCAATCAGTTCTATGCATGGTTGCAGATCTAGACCAAAGTCAATGAAGTTCCATTCAATACCCTCTCTCTGGTACTCCTCCTGTTCCAGGATGAACATGGTATGGTTGAACAACTGTTGCAGCTTTTCGTTGGTGTAGTTGATGCAGAGTTGTTCAAACGAATTGTCCTGTAAAAAACAAAGAACACTTCAACGTCATTCTTACTGCTGTATTGGTGCACATTACTTAAAAGATACTCAACTGGAAATCTTGTAAAAACTCACAATCATTCTCTAAAATGAACATATCACTAATATGGAATTGTCAGAGTATCATTGAAATTTATAGGTTAGGGCAGCCCAGCTGGCTCACTGTATCAATGTCATTTTCCAGCTGCTGGTCCAGAGCTTGTAGTTCATCTCTAAGTTACTTCTTAAATTTACTGAGCATTTCGGCCTCCACTCGAATTTCAAACATTCAGTTACATACCATCAAATTCTTCCATAGGTTTCTTTTAATCCTTCTCATGATGAACAGCTCCAAGACCCCAAATTATTGTTCTTTCATTTACAATGGTGACATAAATGGGGAAAATACACAGGACTGTGAACAAATTTGGAAGATTTGTTGAAGACGAAATGAATCTGATAACTCGGTCTACCAGTAGCTTAAATATTTTAAGTAACCACTAGAAATCCTTGCCAGTCTACAAAACAGTTGCAATTTGGAAAAAAAAAATTCTGTGAGGTTCTCCCAATTTCCCACTATAGCTATGACAGAAACAGCTAAATCATGGAGAAATACCAGCTTCCATTTCAGCCCAATAAGCTGTTGTGGTGAATCCGAGGTATCCGCTGATCTTGCTCTGAGATTCTGGCAGAAAGTGGCCTCATTGTTTTTTGCATTCCAGCTTTATATTTATCTCTAATGATAAAAACTGCTAAGAATATTCATTCTGTTCCTTAAAACAACAAAGACAGACTTTGATGCCATGCTTCCTATTTCTATAGTGATCAATACCCACTGGGTAAGCCATCTCGTTCACATTCCTGACACCAGATTCCTGAAGCGTGTAAGCTGTTCTGAGCTCTACCAGAGCAAGAGAGCACCAGGCAGATAAAGGATAGGGAGCGAAGATGCACCTTGATGACATGCACCATCTCCACTGTTTCTTCTGATCAGAATTTCAGACTATGAGGAAGGAGAGCCACTAAGGGAATGAAGTTTATTTACCCAAAAGGTTGTTTAGACAACAGAACTGTACCAAGTCTTTCCATTCAACACTGAGGTGTCTAACACTGATGTTGTATTTTACTGTTCAAGCAACTTTCAGTGAGTTGTTGTCGAGGCTTTAATGGAACAGGAATTGATGTCACATTGAAACATGGTTTTGCCTTTGTGGAAGATTGCCGTCATATTTGGAAAACAGGGTCACTATGATTGTAAACAAAATCTGCTTATTTGACTACTAAATCGGTGGGAGGAGATGATGGCGGCGTGATGCAGCTCGCAGTGGCCACTCCGGTGGTGATGTCTGTTATTTGTCAAGTAGGGTGCCGTGCACAATCCTGATTTGATGGAGACGGACGTGAGAGCACGGAGGAACATCTGGTGAAACTTCTGAAATGCCTGCTTTGCTGGTGCTGCTACTGTGTGGTCCAGAATCTCCGGAGAAGGCCCCGAGTCCTCGGCTTTACTTGTTGCTCGGCGGCTGGGGCGGGGTCGAAGCGCTTGGCAGAGGATGGTGCTTGGAGAGGCTGTGTCGGAGGCTCGAAGTTTTCGGATGGACGCAGAGTCTGCTGCGGTCGGGTGCTTCCAATGGTGCTGCACTGGCAAGTTGTCGGCGCTTGGAGGTTCATGGAGGGGAGAGTTTCTCCCTTCTGCCGTCTGCGTGAGATGATAAGTCTGTCGAGACTTTGAGACTATTTTTACCTTGCCCATGGTCTGCTCTTTATCAAATTATGGTATTGCTTTGCACTGTTGTAACTATATGTTATAATTATGTGGTTTTGTCAGTTTTAGTCTTGGTTTGTCCTGTGTTTTCTTGTGATATCATTCTGGAGGAACGTTGTATCATTTTTTAATGCATGCATTTCTAAATGACAATAAACGAGGACTGAGTGTCCTCACAATCTAATCTAATCTAATCCAATTACCTGAAAGATCTCAAAGCCAGCGATGTCAAGAATTCCAAGGAACGTGGAGCCCTGTCGCTTCGTCCTGTCCAGAGCTTTGTTGATACGACAGAGCAGCCAGCGAAACAAACGTTCATACATGGCCTTGGCCAGAGCTTCCACAGCAAAGTCCGCCTGTGCAAGAAACAATTGAGACAACTTCTCTGTCGTAA
Source organism: Mobula hypostoma (assembly GCF_963921235.1). Lineage (NCBI taxonomy): Eukaryota > Metazoa > Chordata > Chondrichthyes > Myliobatiformes > Myliobatidae > Mobula > Mobula hypostoma. Next base: position 126,074,115 of record NC_086105.1, on the reverse strand, counting down.
AACTTTAAATTCAGAAAGCATGATTACGTATCTGTACAAACAATAAAATAAACCTATTTTAATCTGACCTCATTGGACATCTAAAGATGCATTGTAATTCTAAGCATTATTTTAAATTAATTTTTTTAAATTGCCATTGTGTTACGGAATCGAAAAATAGCATTATCTCAAACTTGAGAAAATCTGCAGATGATGGAAATCTAAACCACACACACAAAATACTGGAGGAAATTAATAGGCTAGGCAGCGTTTATGGAAATAAGTAAACAGCCGACATTTCAAGTGGAGATTCTTCATGAGGACCCTGCACCATCTCCTGACCTTAGACATCTTTCTGTATACAGCTGCCATGTGTCTGGAATATATATTTCATTGGGAGACAGACTTTAATCTGTATGACCGGACAGCCTTAAAGTTGAACTGTAAAAGGCTGTACATTACTTTCTTTGTAAGTTTTGACCTTCCAAACTTGCGAGGGGTGGAAGGTCACTGTGGTGGAAGGGGTGATTGGGTGGTTTGATGGAAAAGTGTCCACCTTGAGAGATTAGAAGTTTATTTCAGCAGGGAGGGCCTCTCATATTGCTCAGACCACACGTGGTGTCTAAATGGTCTTGTGAATCACTGGACACCATTAGAGATCTCCATGAGTTACTGGATCAGACACATGGTGGACAGGGAATGAAAATCATGGACCTTATAAACTTTAACTACGTTTGTTCTTTTAAATTATATTTTACTTATCAAAAAGTTCAAACTTCAAACTTTTGAGTTTAAAAGGGTTTCTTTTAGCATCTTCTCATAAACATTAACAAGTTGTGGAGCAAGTAACAATCTGCTGGAAGAACTCAATGGGCCAAGGAGAATCTTTGATGGGGGGGAAGGAACTGGGCAAGGAAACCCATTAACTAGTTATGGTCCCAGCACTTGGCAGGAAGTTTGCACTTGTAACTTGCAGGCAGATGCTTATATTAAATTACCATAACTATTCTACCAAAGAAAAAAAAGAGCAACTCTCTACAGTTATAAACCATAAACTTTTCGATGTCATTTTGAGTTTCGATATACAGAAAGGTTAAAAAAAAAGTTGCCTGCTCACTGGAGAATTTTTCACATGACTTTATGCCTTCAACTGGCCTAACTATATACACAGAACATACTTGTCATCCCTCTGGTTCAATAATGAACTAATGTGATCAGAAGAAATGAAACAAAGGCAGTCAGGGCCCCATGCCCTACTGAACTGGCCTGAGAAGGCAAGGTCTTTTAGTCATGCACTTCAGCATGGAGTACATGAAGAAACTTGCTAATGTTAGACCATGGTTATGGAAGACAGAAAAGTCAAGGATCTAGTTGGCAATTAGATGTGTTTAGCTCATGGTTGTTGCAGGAGAATAGGACAAGGGATATCTCTGAGTGTTCATCGGGGTGGAAGTGTTAAACTGAGGGATGCATTTGGATGTTGAAGAATGTCTGTAGCTGAGATATGTGTTGCAATTGGGCTGCGATTGGGTGATATGACTGGGTGGGTGGGTATGTTTTCAATGGTCAGGATTACAATCATGAACTTGGGGTAGCAGATGAGCATTGCAAACTTGGGAGGGGTGGAAGGTCACTATGGTGGACAGGAGATTGGGTGGTTTGAAGGAAACCCAGAAAGGTGTCCACCTTGAGAGGTTAGAAGTTTATTTCGGCAGGGAGGGGCTCTCATACTGCTCAGACCACACATGATGTCGAGATGTGTCTTGTGGATCACTGGACACCACTAGAGATCTCCATGAGTTACTCGGTAGACACATGGAGGACAGGGAATGAAAATCATGGACCTTATAAGCTTTAACTATACTATATAATTACATCTTGTTCCTCATTTCAAAAAAAAGACTTCATCACCTTCATCTCAGTGGAGCCCTGGAAAAGAGGCTAACCTTCTTCAGGGTGAAGTGATTAACAGCAGTGTTCAAGAGTTTAATCTTTAGCATCTGGAGATTCCTGAAAAGTTCCGACCAATTGGCAACCCTTCATATTACATTTGTTCTCTCCTCATGGTCGCTACCTGACTGACTGCATTTCCAGCATTTTCTGTTTTAATGCAATGCAGAATTCTCGATGCATGGGTATGAAGGTAAGGCAGTGTCATCAGATGGCAAGAAATATGGGAAATGTCACAAAGAAGGACCGTGAAAGCCTAACCTGCTCCTTGGTCTGGGCTTTCTGAACGAAATCACGTCCGACTTTAATCCGAGGACTCAGGATTGCCCTGGTGAAGTCAGTCACGTTCATACCCAACAAGTGGCACACCTTCTGTGCAACTGCGGAAAGAGATCACAGAATCGTTTACCATCCTGGTGGTTCAACTTCCACTGCACGGGTGAAAAGGATTGGTAAGGATGTACCTGTATTGTCAGGCATTGATGCCTGGTCAGTGTTGCGCTCCTTTTTGAACGAAATGTTACCAAGCTGCAAGACAGCCGAAACAATCTTGAGTATAGCTGGAAACAGGAGAAGATGGATATCAGCACCAGCAGGGTTGTAACTCACTATATTGCAAACAACCCACTTATTTCCAATCACTTTGTTTGGATTTGAACAGTCTGCTGCCAAATCATGTACAAGAGCAAGCTAAAAACCCAAGAGGACTTTCAGCAGATTTTAAACAAATCTGTCGAAAGGGGAGTGGGCTGGGTGGGGGGTGGGAGAGGGTTGGGTTCATCACCAAACTACCACCAAAGTAGAAAAATCTACCACTGACAATGATGCAATTCATTGAGCTCTCTTCTGTCCCACTGCAAATAAATCTGTATTCATTGGTGATACCCAAAAAGAAGCAGAATCCTATCTACAGGCTGAGAATAAACGGGGAAGACATAAAACAAGTACAGAACTTTCACTACTTAGGAAGCTGGGTGACATCAGATGGCAGGTGCGACATGGACATCAAAAGAAGAGTAGGGATGGCAAAAGACACCTTTAAGAGAATGAAGAGTATACTGACCAACACTAAACTAGGCATGACAACCCGCCTCAGAGCACCGAAATGTTACGTTTATCCAGTTATATTATATGGCTCAGAATGTTGGACAATATCTAGTAACATGAGAAAATGCATTGAAGCAGCAGAGATGTGGTTTTTGAGGAGAATGCAAAGAATGTCACGGATGAAACGAATATCTAATGAGGATGTCATGAACAGAGCAAGCACAAAAAGAGAAATAATGTATGAGATCATGAAAAGGCAACATAACTTCATTGGACATGTGATTAGGAAAGAGGAGTTAGGATGCATGGTAATTATGGGAAAAATTGAAGGGAAGAAAGCAAGAGGAAGGCAAAGACAAATGATGATGGAGACAGCAGCCAGAGAACTGGAAATGAATACCAATGAATTGATCCACTTGACCCGAAACAGGAGTATGTGGTGGCCATGGTAGTCAAAGCTCAAACTGGGTATGGCACATGATGATGATGATCATGATGATGATGATTCATTGCCACAGAAGGCTGTGGAGGCCAAGACATTGAGCATATTTAAAGCAGAGGTTGACAGGTTCTTGATTGGCAAGACATCAAAGGTTACAAGGAGAAAGCAGGAGAGTGGGGTTGAGAGGATTAATAAATCAGCCATGATGGAATGGCGGAGCAGACTCAATGGCTGAATGGTCTAATTGTGCTCACATGTATTATGGCCTCAGGGTCTTATGGTCTAATTTCTAACCAGCTTCTCTTGGAAAATCACCAAACATGTGGAGTGGATGATATAGGCAGATTCACTGATCCTTTTTCCTTACATGGTTTTGCTTTAAAAGTTCTTGGAATTAATGATAGTTTGAACTATTTTATGGCCTTGATCCATTGTGAAAAGATAATATTTCAGGGAGGAAAGGTCATTGACAAAACTGGCAATGTTCAGAACCATATTTGTGTCTGTTGCTGATCGCTTGTTTTGTGCTTTGGTTATAATTGTGAGATCTACTGTGCTGATTTCTGGAAGACCAGGCTGAATTCTTACACCCAAAAACATTTAGAATTTATTAATCAACAGTACAGAAATAATATATCATCTTTCAATTTCGTTTGCAGTGCTTGTAGGGGGGCATATCTCCAAACCTTGAGAAATTGAAGTTGCGCCTGAAACTAATTATTTGTTTATTGACAGTCTCAAGGGTTAGAAGTTTTTAAATATTAAAACTACATCTGTTTGTACTGCAGGAGATAAGCTTCTGCTGGAGATTGCATCCCCAAAGAGATAATACTGAATTTTGCCCTTCAGATTGGCTTATTCAAATATAAACCTTGTTATAGCTTTAAATCTCTGCATGTTTGCTCTTCCTTTAGCATTGTTTCCAATTGCCGAGCCAAGATAATGAACACATCTAACAATAGGTTGATGAACTTTGGCTGCTTATTCTGTATATCAAATGCCATTTATGAGCATTCTGGCTTGATGCATGCGATAATACTTCTTGTGCTTGTACCAGAGCCCAACAGCCCATTTTTAGCAAATATATACAGTACTGTATGATCAAGCTGTCCTGGCATGGCCTTCTGTGATAGCAACTGGATTTTTTAGTATATTTACACTCAAGAAAGGCCTTCTTTGAAAGAATGCTGCATTAGATAAAAAAGACATAATTTTTGCCAATTGTAAAGGGGGAGGAATCAGCAGTAACTTCTGCTTAAGTGGGCTTATATTGGTGATTGTGTACAACATGTATTTGGGAACTAGTTCGATACTAGCTGAATGGAATGTGAAGTGAGAAAAATGAAAATATAAAATTATATTTGTTCAGAGCTCAGGGTTGTAGATGGCTCCACTGACCCAAGTTTAGAGTTTTGGTGCAATATGTCATATACAGGCTCCTCACAGGCCACAGGGTATTGGAGTGAAAGTCATAAAACATGACAAAGAGCTCTTCAGCCCTGACCATCAAGCACTGATTTACACTAATCCCATTTCATTCTTCCCACTTTCCCCTCAGTTTCTACACCTCATCCACATCTAGGGGCAATTTACAGTGGCCATTTGATCTACTGATCAGTATAACTGGGCATGGGGGGAGGGAGAGAGCCACGGAAACATCCAGTAGAAAGCCACATGGTCATAGGGAGGATGCACAGACTCCACGCAGACAGTTCTCTGCTTTCACCCACATTCTCTTCCTCAGCATCCATCCCTACTCTCCTCCCTCCTTTAGTAGTCCTTGCCCTAACTACCACCCTGAGGCTCCGGCCTGCCCCTTTGCCCGACCCTCTCAGCACTATTCCTTTTCACACTCCCTCTTTCTCAGCTTCTCCCTTCTCTCACTTGCTTCATCGAAGCGTCCTTTGAATGGGGTGTGGGCAGAGCGGGAAAGGAACAGGGATGGTGGGTGAACGAAGCGTGGGTCTGCAATGGGGTGGGTGCAAGTCAGCTGAGAGGAAGGGATTGAGAATAGGGGTGTGTGAAGGGAGAGGGTGATGAGGGTACGGTGTCTGAAGGAGGGACAACTGAGAGGAAAATGATGTGAGAGGGTGGGTCTCAGAATGGGGTAAAGAAAGGGGGATGCAGTTAAGAAGGGCTAGTGTTGGAAGTGGCGGTGTGAGAACTGGGGCCGGGTGTGAAGGGGCTGTGCATGATTGGGGGGCCGTGCGTGACCTGGGGCTGTGCATGTGAAGGGTCCGTGTCTGAAGCAGGAGGTCCTAAGGGGAGAAACAGAGTGACTGAGTTACGGTGAGGGAGGGGCGAGAGAAGGGAAGGGAGCTGTGAACAGAATGAGTGAAGAGGAAGGAGATGAGAGAAAGGCAATGAGAAGTGGGATCTAAGTGGAAAAGGTGCATGAAGAAAGAAGGAATAAGTGAAGATGGAGGGAGCAGAGAGTGAAGTACGTGAAGGAGAGGCTGCCAAGCAGAGGAGATGAGTGAAGAGGAGTGAGTCAGGATGTAAGAATTTTAACGAATATGGTAAGTACATTTCAAGGATTTACCTATAAGTGGGTTCAAGGGCTTACCCTAGCCTGAGAACTCTATTGCTCCTTGACAGGGGTACTAACTAGTCAGAGCAGCAGCACAGTAAACTTTTGGTCTGTAGTGGGGGGATGAACTGAGAAGCTGGGAAGTGACAGGTGGAAAAAATAATGGGCTGAAGAAGGAGGAATCTGTTAAGAGAGGAGAATGGATTTTGGGAGAAAGGGAAGGCGGAGTGGTACCAGAGGGAGGAGAAGAGAAGGAGTAAGTAGGAAGCCAGAATGGGGAATGGAAAAACGAGGAAGGGGGAGAGGGGAGAAATTACAGGAAGTTAGAGAGACTGATGTTCATGCCGTCAGTCATCCACAACTTAGTCCGACATGGATTTATGAACAGTCATGGCGAAAGATGTGTTTGACTCTGCTTTGTCAGCAACCTCACCACTAAAGCCAGCGGCCCGGCACCAATAAGCTGACGAGGGCCAAGATGCACTTTGAATCCAGCCTCAGCTTTATGCCGGAAAGGCCTGGAGTGTAGCTGATGGCTCCATTCATGCTCATGATATTTTCTTTCAGTTTAATCTTTTCAATTATTGTTAGAATTCTAATGAATCTCAAAAATATTATTCTACTTCTTTTAACTATTTAAAACTATTTGAATATCTGTCAAAAGCCACCAGGTTGATAAGCAGCAGAACTGCAGTAATAGACCAGCAGAAGCCTACTCATCACTTGGAGCCTACTCCACCCTACGAATACCTGTCACGTGTCAAGGGTTCAACTTGACTGGCTCCCTACTTCAGGGGAAGGCAAGTCAGGTTGAGCAGGTGCAAAGACAAACTACCAGAGGAACTCAGCAAGTCAAGCAGCATCTTTGGACCTGGCAGGATCTCAACATGAAATATCAACCATCACTTTGCCTCCAGAGTAGGGTTGCCAACTTTCTCACTCTCAAATAAGGAACAAAAGTAGCAGTCAAATACGGGACACTTGTGTTTACCCTAAGAAAGACTACCATGACCATGAAGCCTTGCGCGGGCACCTGTGTGCGCATGTGTGACGCGTGCATACATGACGTCATGTGCGCATGCGTGTACCTGCCGATTTTTTTCTACAAATCGGTTTCGGCTTAATCTTCCTGACTACACTGTACATATATTATTTCTACTTTATATAGGCTATGCATTTATCATATCATTCCTGCTTTTACTATATGTTAGTGTTATTTTAGGTTTTATGTGTTATTTGGTATGATTTGGTAGGTTATTTTTTGGGTCTGGGAATGCTCAAAATTTTTTCCCGTATAAATTAATGGTAATTGCTTCTCCACTTTACGCCACTTCGGCACGAAAGGTTTCATAGGAACGCTCTACCTTAGCGGGGGAAATACGGGTCAGGGGCGGTCCCATATGGGACAAACCAATTTAGCCCAATATACGGGATGTCCCGGCAAATACGGGATAGTTGGCAACCCTACTCCAGAGATGCTCCCTGACCTGCTCGGTTCCTCACTCCAGGTTTAAATCTCTGCTGTCTCCAAATGAATCTCCAATATTTCAAATTTTTGAAGTCTACACGTTAATCATCAGGAATGGTTGAATTCAGAAAATCTGAAAATTCAAATGAGCCTTACATGTTTGTTCTTCAATCGAAAATCCCATAATTGACATGGCTTCGCAGGTTTCCTCAAACATGTCTTTATCATCCTGTCCAGGAATGGGGACGTGACCATGAGACAGGAACCTGTAGTTGCTGAATGATTCCAACAGTAGATCATCTGGCAATTGGAGACAAGGGAATTAGTAATATACCTGCCCCTTGGAGCATTAAATGTGGTTTGAAGCAAGCCCAGTAGTTTACCCACCTCTCATCTTTGATCCAGCACCAGTGAGAAGATAGTAGAAAATGTGGAAAGCTCTTTCTTCCACGGCCTGCCGAATAGCACGTGATTTCTCAAGCAAATCTGTTTATTTTAATTAAGTCAAAAATTGTTTTTTTGTTATCAATATATAGTCCCTTTCTTACAATTAATTCCTGGATAAAATGTGGATTCAACCATTTAAAAAGCAAAATACCTTTTGTTAAAGTGAAAGAATAATTCCAATTGAAGTTAGAGATGGAATTGGATGCAGGTCAACTCTGGTGAGGTTTGCAGGCCATTACAAAGTGAAACCTAACATCATGAATGTCTGTGATGCTTCACTCCCAGAGGAGCTCAATGCCTTTTATGCTCACTTTGAAAGGGAGAATAAAACTACAGCTCTACAGCATCTGGTGACCCTGTGATCTCTCTTTCAAATGTTGACGTCAGAACATCTTGCAAGAGGGTGAATCCTTGCAAGGCGTCAGGCCCTGATGGTGTAGCTGATAGACTCTGAAAACCTTTGCCAACCAACTGGCAGGAGTGCTCCAGGACATCTTCAACTGGAGTCGGAGGTTCCCACCTGCTTCAAAAGGGCGCCAATCATACAATGCCCAAGAAGAGCAGGGTGTGCTGCCACAATGACTATCACCCAGTGGCATACAGATCTACTGTGATGAAGTGCTTTAAGAGGTTGGTCATGGCTAGAATCAACTCCTGCCTAAGCAAGGATCTAGACCCGCTGCAATTTGCCTATTGCCACAACAGGCCGACAGTAGGTGCAGTCTTACTGGCTCCCTACTTGGCCTTGGATCTCCTGGACAATAAGCTGCTGTTTATTGATTACAGCTCAGCATTCATCGCAATCATACTCTCAGATCTAATCAAAAAGCTCCAAAACCCGGGCCTCTGTACCTCTGTACCTTCCTCTGCAACTGGATCCTTGCCTTCCTCATCGGGAGACCTCAATCTGTGTGGATTGGAAATAACATCTCCTCCTCGCTGACAATCAATACTGGCGTACCTCAAAGATGTGCCCCTAGCTCACTGCTTTACTCTCTCTATATATTCATGACTGTGTGGCTAGGCACAGCTCAAACATCATCTATTAATTTGCCGATGACACAATTATTCTTGGCAGAATTTCAGATGGTGACGAGGAGGCGTACAGTATGATTGATCAGCTGGTCGGATGCTGTTGCAGCAACAATCTTGCTCTCAATGTCAGTAAGGCCAAGGAACTGACTGTGGAGTTCAGGAAGGGTAACATCCTGACTGGCTGGATCTCCATCTGATATGGAGGAGCCATGGCGAGGGATCAGAAAAAGCTGCAGAAAATTATAAACTCAGACAGCTCTGTCACGGGCACTAGCCTCCCCAGCATCCAGGACATCTTCAAAATGCGATGCCCCAGAAAGGCAGCATCCATCATTAAGGACCCCTGTCAACCAGGACATGCCCTTCTCCCATGGCTCTCATCAGGGGGGAGTTACAGGAGCCTGAAGCCACACACTCAATGTTTCAGAAACAGCTTAATCCTCTCCGCAGTCAGATTCCTGAATGGACAACGAACACATGGGCACTTCCTCATTATGTTTTTCTCTCTCAGTTTGCATTACTTACTTTATTTAATTTATATATATATATAGTAATTTATAGATTTTTTATTATGTATTGCGCTGTACTGCTGCTGCAAAACAACAAATTTCATGTCATATGTCAGTGATATTAAACCTGTTTCTGATTCTGAAAATGTAGAAATTTAAAAAAAAGATCTCCTGAAAAGCTTTAAGAATTTGGAAATGATTAAAAATATTGTGGGCTGCCATTGGAAGGAGGTACCGGAGACTTAGGTTGCACACCACCAGATTCAGCAACAGTTATTACCCTTCAACCGAAGTGGATAACTTCACTCATCCCATAATTGAAATGATTCCACAACCTATGGACTCACTAACAAAGACTCTGCAACTCATGTTCTTAGTATTATTTATTTACTATTATTAATATTATTATTATTATTTGTGTTTCTGTTTTTTGTATTTGCACAGTTTGCCTTTTTTTTGCTTGTCAGTCCTTGTGTGTAGTTTTTCGTCGATTCTGTTGTATTTCTTTGTTCTACAGTGAAGAAGAAAATGAATCTCAGGGAGGATACTTTGATTATAAATCTACTTTGAACTTTTAATCCTAAATTGCAAATAGATATGAACAAATAACATGGTGCCGATTAGGGGAAGGTTATTCCATACAAGATTCCCGATCATATTGACACCTCAAGATGCATATGGTTCTTCTCCGCCATTTCCTCCTTTTCACATCTGGATGCACTTGCTTCTCAACAGCGAACTCCTTGGCTGTCCATGACAAGCTCACTCTCCCTTAATGGAGATTCTACTTCTGGAGTCCTCAGATTGTAATTGAAACCAGGCTAGGTTTTGGTCCCATATCCCGCAGAAAAGATGGTTCCATTCAACTCGTCAGTATTACCTTGCATCTACCCACCTTCCATTACAACTCACTTCCATTTCCTAACGTGCCCAGATCCAACCATCACAAAGCTCTCCTGGCCAATGCACCACTGTCCCTCCTCTAAACAAAAGCAGCACATGATTGAAGTCTGAAATTAAAACAGAAAATGCTGGAAATATTCACTGGGTTATTCACAGGAAGAATCAGAATCCGAACCGGGTTTATTATCACCGGCATGTGTTGTGAAATTTGTTAACTTAGCAGCAGCAGTTCAATGCAATACATAATCTAGAAGAAAAATAAATAAGCAAATCAATTAAAGTATATGTACATTGAATAGATTAAAAATTGTGCAAAACTATAAATAATATACATTTAAAAGTTCAGGTAGCGTTCATGGGTTCAATGTCCATTTAGGAATCGGATGGCAGAGGGGAAGAAGCTGTTCCTGAATCGCTGAGTGTGTGCCTTCAGACTTCTGTATCTCCTACCTGATGGTAACAGTGAGAAAAGGGCATGTGCTGGGTGCTGGGGGTCCTTAATAATGGACACTGCCTTTCTGAGACACCGCTCCTGGAAGATGTATTGTGTACTTTGTAGGCTAATACCCAAGATGGAGCCGACTAAATTTATGACCCTCTGCAGCTTCTTTCAGTCCTGTGCAGTAGCCCCCGCCATACCAGACAGTGATGCAGCCTGTCAGAATGCTCTCCATTGTACATCTATAGAAGTTCTTGAGTGTTTTTGTTAACACACCAAATCTCTTCAAACTCCTAATGAAGTATAGTCACTGTCTTGCCTTCTTTATAGCTGCATCGATATGTTGGGACCAGATTAGGTCCTCAGAGATCTTCATACCCAGAAACTTGAAACTGCTCACTCTCTCCACTTCTGATCCCTCTATGAGGATTGGTATGTGTTCCTTTGTCTTACCCTTCCTGAAGTCCACAATCAGCTCTTTTGAATTACCGACGTTGAGTGCAAGGTGACACCACACCACTAGTTGGTATAACTAGTGTTAATGCTTTAGGTCGATGACCTTTTATGAGAAAAGAGGAGTTCCCACATGTTCTGACTGAATTCCAGCTCAGCCAGATTCTGCAGCCAATATCCTAACTTACACCCAGTTCTATTTATCATCATGACCTTACTTGACTCTTTTTCAAGTGCCAACCCATGGTGCATTCTCGAACCTTCTTGTTCTGAAACTTTGTGCATCCCTCACCATTGAATGTTGCCAGCCATGAATTCCAATCCTTATACCCATCCTCTGCATTCACTTTGCCTTCTCCCTCTCTCCATAAAAATTATATTTTTCTATACTCCCGTTCTTTGAATTGTTGACTCCAATGTACATTTTATACTTCTGCAGCGCAACTGAAATATTTTACATGTATATGTTAAAAATGCATTTCTAAACATGAGTTATTGATTTTTAATATCATGATATTGAGAAATCTTTAAACTGGAGAACTAAGTCTGATTTTAAACTTCACAGAGATTTGAAGAAAATCCTTGGCTAAATGACAAAGATGAAACTGACTTCATGTTACCAGATACTGTCAAGGGATGGTGTAATTGATATCCTCCCACTCCTTAGAGTAATAAATTGGAAGATAACTAGTTCTGTATTTTAAAATGCAGAAATGTATGTGTGTCTTGTTACTCTATCACATGTGTGGTTTAAAATTATGTGTAGCCTCCTTATTTCCTACATTATACCTAGGATTAAAATATGTAAATTGGAACTTGATGTGAAATAAAACTACAGAAATTGGACGTGCAAAGGGACTTGGGAGTTTGTGCCTAAAGGTTAACTTGTAGGTTGAGTCAGTGGTAAAGAAGGCAAAAGCAATATTAGCATTCACTTTGAGTGGACTTGAATATAAAAGCAATAATGTAATGGTGAGACATTGTAAGGTCTTGATCAGATCACACTTGGAGTATTGTGAGCAGTTTTCAGCACCACGGTAGCATTGCGGTTAGCGCAGCGCTATTGAAGCTCAAGGCATCGGAGTTCAGAGTTCAATTCCAATGTTGTGTGCAAGGAGTTTGTATGTTCCTCCCCATTACTCGTGTGGGTTTCCTCCCAAGTCGAAAGATGTACCAGTTGGTCATTGCGATTAGGCTAGGGTCAGATAGGTGGGTTGCTGGGCGGCGTGGCTCGTGGGGTGGGAAGGACTTGTTCTGCACTGTATCTTAAGATACGATAAAATGAGATAAATAAGATTAACTAAGAAAAGATGTGCTGGCATTGGAGAGGGTCCAAAGGAGGTTCACAAGAGCAATCCTAGGAATGAAAGGGGGAAGAGAGCTAAACTGCTCCTGGAACCCGTTTCACTTACCCCACACCCTTATGCCACCACAAGTTAAAACTCAGGCAGTGGTTTGACCATCTGACTTGGTCTGGCTAATGTACAAGTAAAGAGCAAGAACTCCATTATGGGTCAGTTACACTGAGTAGCTAGTTAATTTTACATGCCGACTGCTCGGTTACGACACTGCATCGTGTTCCCACAGTTAGACACTTTTTCCCTGTGGTCTGTTTTCCACATTTTCATAAAGCCATTTCCTGGATGAAAAATAATAAAAATGATTATCAAAAGTTGAACAGAAGCCAGGAGCTTTGTAACTGCTTTATATAGAGTGGCTGAGACATGTTTCTCATACATAAAAGCTTTCTTTAAAATAGCTCATGACCATATTTGAAGACTGATATATTTTTGTCTTTCTCTGTGATTCAATTTATGAGGGGTGATTGATAAGTTTGTGGCCTAAGGTAGAAGGAGTCAATTTTAGAAAATCTAGCACATTTATTTTTCAACATAGTCCCCTCCTATATTTACACACTTAGTCCAGCGGTCGTGGAGCATATGGATCTTGGACCTCCAGAAAGTGTCCACAGCAGGGGTGATTGATAAGTTCGTGGCCTAAGGTAGAAGGAGATGAGTTATTAACTTCAAACTTGCTGCATTTTCACTCAAAGAGTTGAACTGCACGTGCATGTAACGAGAGCTGTACAACTCATCTCCTTCTACCTTAGGCCACAAACTTATCAATCACCCCTGCTGTGGACCTCTTTCTGGAGGTCCAGGACGCTGAATTCTACAAAGAAGGGATCCGTATGCTCCACGACCACTGGACTAAGTGTGTAAATGTAGAAGGGGACGATGTTGAAAAATAAATGTGCTAGGTTTTCTAAAATTGACTCCTTCTTCCTTAGGCCACGAACTTATCAATCACCCCTCGTAAATGATCTGCATGATCATATCATAATTCCGCTCTGAAAGACATATTTCATTTTGACTGTTGTACAAATAAAGACACATGTAAAGCTAGATTTTGTGTTTAGTAGTGGGAAATCATAATGTATCAGCTCAGAGTTCCCAGTCAGCATGGCCCATGAATGGGGCTGAATTTGAGCAGAGGTGATGAGTCAAGCCTTGTAAAGTATATTTAAAATGGAAGCATACTCTGCGAAATGGGCTCTGTAAAGCTCCACTGTGAGTTTACCTCAGAAAACTGAGCATATCCAGTGAACTAGACTACCATACTTCTGTATTTGCTAGTTGGCACTATCAGTGGGATAGAGTTACTTTAAAAGAAACACGGAAAAGGATACAGGTTTCGATGTTTGCTCCGACAATATAACCAGTGACATCAAAATTGATGCGAATAAATTTTCCCTGTTGCAAGGAAAACAGAATTTTTAGGTCCTGTGCAGATCCACCCTTCATTAAGTGATTAAGTAACATTAAAATGGACCTTAAATCCTGCTATGTTTACACATTTGGATTATGTGAGGTAGATAAAGCAGACTCTTTAACATGTAACTGGAATTTACTTAAAGAAGGCTGTAATGAAATAGGGATGATATAGGCTGAGCTCACAGCTGCACAGTGTGAATAATCCTTCGCTGGGAGCCAAACCACACAAACAAGCATTACTGACCAAAATTTTATGTTTGGTTTAATAACTTAAATGGTAATCTAGAAATATTTCTATCATAGCATTCCCTCCTCAACTTCATTTGGATAAACGTTTCAGGCCAGCATTTTCAGAAGTATAACTTAGTTATAAGCACACATTATGTTGCATACTCCATTTTGGTTTCAATTGATGGTTAATTAATTAGATATGATCTCTCTTTCAGTTGCTGTTATGGTCTGTACAGGGCAAGATAAAAGAAAGAGGGATAAATAAAGTCCAGAGCAGAGCAGAATACACTAGACCAAGCCCTCCTGGGACAGGGCAGAATATAGTGAACTATCCCCTCCTGGGACAGGGCAGAATATAGTGAAATATCCCCTCCTGGGACAGGGAAGAATTTAGTGAACCGTCCCCTCCTGGGACAGGACAGAATACAGTGAACCATCCCCTCCTGGGACAGAGCAGAATATAGTGAACTATCCCCTCCTGGGACAGGGCAGAATATAGTGAAACATTCCTTCCTGGGACAGGGCAGAATATAATGAACCAGCCCCTCCTGGGACGGGGCAGAATTTAGTGAACCATCTTCTCCTGGGACAGGGCAGAATATAATGAACCATCCCCTCCTGGGACAGGGCAGAATATAGTGAACCATCCCCTCCTGGGACAGGGCAGAATATAGTGAACCATCCCTTCCTGGGACAGGGCAGAATATAGTGAACCATCCCCTCCTGGGACGGGGCAGAATTTAGTGAACCATCTCCTCCTGGGACAGGGCAGAATACAGCGAAACATCCCTTCCTGAGACAGGGCAGAATATAGTGAACGATCCCCTCCTGGGACAGGGCAGAATATAGTGAAACATCCCCTCCTGGGACAGGGCAGGATATAATGAATCATCCCCTCCTGGGACAGGGCAGAATATAGTGAATCATCCCCTCCTGGGACAGGGTAGAATATAGTGAAACATCCTGTCCTGGGACAGGGCAGAATATAGTGAAATATCCCCTCCTGAGGCAGGACAGAATTTAGTGAAACATCCCTTCCTAGGGCAGGGCAGACTACACCATCCACACTCAGGATATGACAAGTTACATCCAATCTCAGGCTGCGAAGTTAGATGTTAGTGCATGTGGGGATGGGGGTTTGGGGAGGAGGGGTGCTGATGTGGGGAGATAGTTGATGTGTGTTGTCTGTGTGTGTGTAAAAGGAAGAGAGGGAGAAACAGAGATATTTATGGACCTGTACATGCATGTAGTAGTGTTCACAAATGGATGTTCGTCTCTGCCACAGATGGGCCAGGATATAATTGGCAAGGCAAAGCGTTGGGAATATGGGAGGTTCTGTGCTCCTTCTGCTGTTTTCACTGGGCTCCTTCCTGTGTGTCCTTGAAGAGAAGGTTCTCAGCGCTTTCCCAAGTGCTCCCTTTCCATTTATAGCTGCCTTGGGCTGGGGAGCTCCCGCACATTGACAAGAATACTTCGTGATTTCTGACAAGGGTCTGGAACATTCTGTCCTCCTGTTTTACTTTTGCCATATCAGAGCTTGGAGGAGGTTGCCTAATTTGTGAGTGTGGAGTGATGAGGCCAGTCCGATGGAGCCAGCCAAGTACCGGAGCCTTCGTGCTGAAGTACTGGCTTGAGGGAGGACGCTGCCCTGCATTGGTGGATTTTCCGGAAACCATATAGCTGGTATCTCTCCAAAGCTCTGAGGTGCCTGCGTAGGTAATCCTCATCTTTGAAATGTAGAGGCAAGAATCACTGCTGCCTGGCAGACTATAAAGTACAAACTGGCCTTATGATTTTGATCCATCATCATTCTTTTCATCAGATGACCAAAGGTTGTGACTGTGTGCTGGAGTTGAGTATGAATTTTCTCACTGGCATCTGCCTTCAATGTGGTTCCCTGGAGTCAGAAAGAGCCCTTGTTATGGATATTTTTGTCAAAAGTCCCATTAGTCGAAGCAGGGGCAGGTCAATGGAAGACCTTTGCTTGAGGACATTCAGTATAAGGTTGATTTGGTCACATGCCTTGCTGAAGGAGTTGACAAGGACTTGGAAGTCGGACTTGGAAGTCAGCCTTTGAACATACACACTTACGCATGTGTCATTTGCACATTACAACTCAGTGAAGGCTGGAACAAGTACAGGAGCGGGTTGGGTCTTGGTCCGGTGGCAGAGCTCCAAGATGACCATTTGTGAGCACTACTGCATGAATGTATAGGTCCATAAATTTCTCTCTTCCCCTTTCTTACACACACACACACACACACACACACACATATCAATGATCACAACCATGAGAAAATCTGCAGATGCTGGAAATCCAAGGCAACACACACAAATTGCTGGAGGAACTCAATAGGTCAGACAGCATCTATGGAAAGGAGTAAACAGTCAACATCAGCGTTCTGGTCTCAGCCCGAAACATCAACTGTTTATTCCTTTCCATAGATGCCATCTGACCTGCTGAGATCTTCCAGCATTTTGTATGTTAACATCAATTATCACCCCAGATCAACACCCTCCTCCCCAAATCCTCTTCACCATGTGCACTAACATCTAACTTTGCAGCCTCTACATCCAACAAAGACAGGGGCGCCAGGCACTTCTGGCCACCATCTCCTGCAAGTTCCCTCCAAGTCCCTTCATCGCTGATAAAAGCCTGGAACTTCCTGCCCAACCACTCTGTCCAAGTTCCACTCTTGCTCAGTTCATTTCAAGTATTGGTTAATTACCTCATTTTACAGTTGTCGCTGTTCTCCGGTCTCATCAGGTGACAAAGTGCTGTTTTGTGATGCCAATATTGCTGCTCTCAGGCCTGGCTCAGTGACAGCACTCTACCAGTCAGACCACTGCAGATTCCAGCACAACTCCACAGAGTTGAGCACAGGCTGAATGCAGACACTTCTAGTGTTGTAATATCATATATTCTGCCTGTCTTTTTAAATTATGTCTCCATGTACCTTCGCAGGCAGATGTGAGTTATCACTTAACGACATTCAACACAAAAAACAAGGGAGTTTTTCTGTGTCATGGCCATCATTTATCTCTCACCCAATACACATTCTCTGGTTATTGTTTCTCTTCTGTTTTTGGGGCTAGTAATGTATTGGCTGACACTTTAATTTGTTTAATAAGTGGCTGTACTTCAGAACTACTTCGTTCGCCGTTGAACATGAAGCACTCTGGACCACTTAAAAGATGCAAGAGATGAGTCGGCAGAATGGTTGGTTAACTTGCCACTCCTTCAATATTACTAATATGTAGCCAAATCATGTCTGGGTGACTGGTGCATTGCTTTTCGTGGAAAATCAGGATTGCACCCTCCGGTATAACATCGTATTGAACTAAAAGAAGTGCCCTGTGATTGTAATTTCTGGATATTTTCTTGATCAGTTTCAAAGGTTGAATAACATTTTCATGTAACTATGCACATACTAGACTTAGATGTTGATCATCTCTGAAATGATGTATTCCATTTGTAAATTAACTGATAAAGGATTATTATTGTATTATTCTCCTGTATGACTAATCTGTATACAACAATTCAACATTGATATTTTGAATGTGTAATGGAACTGACTGGCAGGACATCTTATAAATTAATACATCACAAACTGTTTGTTTCACTTATGAGTTCTGCAGTGAATTTTCTACCGTGGATGTTACTGTGACATTAGGAACAGTCAACCACAGTGTCAACTAACCCTTTCACCAATGTTTTTCATTGTCGCACAGTTGTGGAAACTTTCATACATATTAAACTATAAAGCTCAAAATGAAGTACTTACAAAGCGTGACGAGTTGTCATTTTTTACGGTCTTTGCATTACCAAAAGCTTCCAGAATGGGATTGGCCTGAAGGAGTTGTTTTTCCAGCTCACCCTAAAATTAAGATGGATTACATTCAATAGTCACAGTCACTAGATTTACCCCATGTCTGGTATGCTAACTGCCTTTTCTTTTGCATTGTTCTGGCAAATTATGACCTACAGCCATTATTGCTTTGTTGTGTGTTTACAGGCGTTTTAAAAGGCCTATCACATTAAGTTTCATTAATAGATTTGCCTTCAACTTCACTTTGTTGATGATTGTGGTGGATGATACTTTAGCCATGAAACTTACCAATATCATAATACATAGCAAAAATAACTAGCGTTTCATTTTCAGTTCTGCAAAGGTCAGAATTCCAGCGAGGTAGCAGTGCAGTGTTGAGTCAATGAAATGACAGGTTGCCAAGACGTTTTTAGATTATGCAGGTCATCAATGGCTGTTGTACGTATTTGTTGCTTTAAGAATGTTTAAACATCTGCAGGATATTGGTTCCCTGCCGGGTTTGCTTCCATCCTTCCACTGAGGGAGTCTACATTGTGTCATCCTGCAGGAGTCAGCATATTTATTCCACAGCCACGTCCGCTCCTATATCCTTTTCACTGAGGAAGAGAATCAGCACAACCCTGTAGGAAGTTTCACTGTTCTAAAACACCAAATCTCTGTTCCTTGGCGTTAAAGCACACACTTTAGATTTTTAGCTTGGGTAGCTTGTGAGTAAACTTTTTGTTAAATGTTTGAGAGTGTTGGTGGGAACTTTTACAAAATGAAAAGGCGCTCTTTTGGTTTAATCACGGTTAGGGAGAAACGATGCAATGACTGAGCATGGAAAGAAATGAAAATGTTTACAAGATTGTTTTTGATGACTGTTCATCTAAAACAAACATATTTTAGCTATATGTCTGACTGCAGCCAGTAAGTAGACAATCTGGAATGATGTTAAGCAAATTCATTTTCCTGGACGTGAAAAATGAATACAAGAAACTTTATGCAATAATTAAACAAACCACATACACATGCATTCCTAGTATTTGAAATTAGTTTAAAAATGTAAGCAGTATAAAGCCACATGCACTTCCAGCCGCCAAAGCATAAAGATTTGCAGTAGCATAGAGCTATGATAAGATCGGCCTATTATTCAAAATGGTACAAGGAAAATTATAAACTTGTTGGATTCCCCTACTCTTTTCCAGTTTCTGAAGGTTTTGGCACTTGTGGAAGCATGCACTCAGCTGGGACCAGAAGATACCTACTGACCAGAAGACACGCACTGTACACATTAGCAGATGATTCAGCTAATACTGAAGCCAAACTCATTGCTAATCACATATTTTGGGTGGAGGCATTGGGTGGTGACCAGATTAAGGAATTTATGGTCCTCACATCGGACGAATTAAATAGAGCCAATTGGATTGCCAGCTCGGGTCAGCCAAACTTTTACCTCATTAGCAATGAAAATTACTGCTGAATTCAGACTCCATTCAAGATTAAATTGTGATTCTTTTGTTTCATTGCACTAAGTTTCTTTAATTTAAAATGGTAAACAATTGCCAAGAGTGTAATTCTATTTAATTTACATAATTACGTTTCCTCAAGTGTTTTAAGATAACTTTTTCACAAAAAATTTATCAAGTGTTATACTTTCCTTTAATCAATCACTGAAACAGAAAATCCCTTATTGAAGATGGCAGCAAACAGCCACCAGCACTCAATTTTTTATATTATAGTGAAATCATATCAACATATGTTTAAATTAGTAGTATAGGTCAAAATGTACCCAGGAGTGAACCACAGATTTCAATGGGATGAAAGAGTGGGAGGGCAAGCCTAGCATTTAAAGTGAAGAGCGTAACTTTTAGAAACCTATAACACTTGACCAGATATGGACACGTTAGATGTAGGATCAATGTTCCCAATGACAGGCGAGTCCAGAGCTAGGGATCATAGTTCAAGGATAAGGCATAAGTTATTTAAGACTCAGATAAGGGTAGAAAGTTCTGCGAGAGGGTGGCAAGCCTGCGAAATTCCCTACTGCAGAAAGCAGTCACGGCCAAATTATTAAGTATACTTAGCAGGAATTAGGTAGATTGTTCTTTGGTGAGAAAATCAAGGGATATGAGGAATAAACTGGAACAGGGGACCAAATCTGAGTGGTCAGCCGTGGCCATATTGAGTGGTGGAGCAGAGTCAATGGGCTGAGTGGCCTCCTCCTGCTCTTGGTCTTTATCATTTACTACTGCACCATTTTAGTGGAGGTAAGCTCCAGTAATTAGTTATCAGAATAAGTTTTAGGCTTCAAAAAGCATGAAGCTGTCAAGCTCATGTTACTGCAGATACATATTTTGCATTTGCATGACATAGTTCAATGCATAGCAACAAAATTTAAAACCAACAACTTATTGTTACATCAGTACTGAAGATGAACAGAGTAATAGCTGATTGAGGCCATGCAGATATTCTTCCTTCAGTTCAGTGGCTACACTTGTTTCGGGCTTTATTTCAATTCAATCCTGATTGTGTTTTTTCCTGTTTAAACTCAAATTCATCCCATAAGGCTATAAAGAATACAGTAAATCTTTTCTACTATTACCCTGCTTTCACAGCAGACCAATATTGAAGCTGACCATGGCATGAAAGACTGGAATGTTCATGACTCAGGCCAAACCCAAAAGTGGACCTGCTGTAATCTAGAGAGAAGCAGGGCTTGACTGTGTCTTCTCGGAAATACACAGAGTCCTCAACAGTACATCCTGGAAATAGGTTTCCAAAACTGAAATCAATCTTTCTTTTAAGTAATGTTTGTGAAGCCAATAAACTGCAAACAATTTGGCCTAATGCTAATTGAAAACAAGCAACTAATTTTAGTAGAATGCAAAGTTTAACACTAAAATATACAAACAGGAAATACTAATTTCTTCTAATCTCAGACCTTATGGGTTGAATTATTTGTTTCATGGAAGTGGAAAATGCTGCCTTTGAAGTGACGAAAAACACTAAATGAACTTCAGAAAACATGCAACCCTTTGTGCTATTGTATCATTTCTGTTTATCTGTGGGGTGAGTGACATCTTCCTATATTTCATCATTAAGATTCTGTGCAAAAAAATAACGTGCAGACATGTAATCAGTGCTCTAAACACATCGAACATTCTCAATTACTCACGTATGCAAAAGCGGGATCTTGCTGTAGTTGGATAATATGGTATAAAACAAATATATCAGTAGAGAAACAAATGTCAGATTATGCCACACAAACAGAATTTAGCCTCTTTCTAATCTCCAAAGATAACACCACAATTCCAGATGTTCACTTATATTGAAGAAGCTCCAGAATAAAAAGGCAAATGTTACAAACTGAGATAACATTTTCAGTGCTGCAGTTAAAGGAGATGCCAAATAGAGGCCAAACTCTTTCAGTGGGGAGGAATGAACAAAGGACGAGGGTAGAATATCTTGGCTTCCTCTGCCCTTGTTCAGTTCCTTTCAACTGTTTGCAAAGAGGTGGGCATAACCTGGCCTAATGTCTACAATGCAACACATTCCATGGAAACAACCATCATGAATAAACAATAGATATCGAAAAATAATTCCAGGAAACATTACTAATTTAGTAACAAATGATGCCAATGTTGGCAGAAAGTAGATTTTTTTTCAGATGTCCGAAGATTTAAATACATATTATAAAAGTTAAAGATAAATAACATTTTAGAAACTGACATTTTGATGACAGCTGTGGGAGTACGTTCTTTGCTCTGGGGCTCAGGTGGCTGAATTGAAATCAAAATGACATTTGTCATTGCAATTCAGCATAAAGAACAAAGAACTATGCAGTCTGTGTAGTGATGTGGGATCCAATAGGGTCCAGTCTCTTACACAGCTAGAGAATGGTGAAACTAGTACCAATCCCCAAATTGCAGTAGGTCATGAAGTTACTTTAGATAAATGAAACAATTGTCAAACTTTGGACACACTTAATTTCCAAACCTAAAATTTGGAATTGAAGTGATTTGCTACCAAGGATTTACCTTGTATGATTTATCACTGGACAGAAGGTTTTTAGCTGTACAGCATGAAGTTCAGAAGTTAAGTGTTCTAATTTGAAATACAGGTACAAAGGGGCATCTTTAGCCTTTCCAGAACAAAGTACAGACAGAACAAAATACTTATCTGGCAGAAGCCCAGCAGCATTCCGCTATTCAAATTTAAACCTGCTGAGGAGATGGCATTGGCACCAGTTGAAAGCCAGTAGATTTCTTCTACACACATGCACATGGATCTTGATGGTATCACTGCGATCCAGCTGTAGTTCTGCAAACCTTCCCTAACACAAGGCTCCACGAGATTCTCTTGGAAACCAATCCAGCACCTACCTTGTGTTGGTTAGCAATGTGACCATTCTTTGCCAGCAACCTGTGCTAGCCAGGAAGATGGCTGGCAAGACGTAATTCAATGGAATACTAGGGGAGTTAAAATCTTCCAATGTACAACCAACAAAGCGCAAAAAAGTGACTTTTTGCATAACTATCCAGAGATACTGCTTCGAAATCAGGATTTGAAAAGCATATTCAATACCATTGGTTATTAAATATGAGAAGTATTGTATGCAGATCAACAAGCTCCCCTTTTGAAATCAAGGGGATTTTATTTCATTTCAGATAAGTGACTTATGTTTCCATTTGTTGAAATCCCTCTCCCTCTCACTCTCCTTCTCTCTATCTCTATCTCTGAAGAAAAATAAAATATGCTGGAAAGTCCATCAGCCAAAAGCATTAACTCTGTTTCTCACACGCAGATGCTGCCTCACCTGCTGAGTATTTCCTTTACTCGCTGTTTTTATTACTGATGTAGATTGTTATAAATGGACTAGATCTCAAATCTGATGGTGATCTTTTGATCTGTGATCGTATGACTTTTGCTTTAGACCCTGAATAAATGCCACCAATTAGTTATCTGTATTTTAACAAAATGCACTTTTAATGGAGTTGTCGCAAAGGCTAGCTGCGCAAATCTCTTTATGAATGGAGGAAGACAAAAAAAAACATGCAAGCCCTATAAACCACTGATTATTTTTATTCAAGTTATTGGCTATATACTTTCTCTGCTGAATGTACTTTAAACAAGTTTGTTTGTAGACGCATATGTATAAATAAAATTAGGTTGGCTAACGCACATACAAATTAGATTGGCTACTTGATAACTAGAATGCAAAATCCCAACAGCCAAGTTGCAATAAAAGTTGT
Organism: Mobula hypostoma; assembly: GCF_963921235.1. Taxonomy (NCBI): domain Eukaryota; kingdom Metazoa; phylum Chordata; class Chondrichthyes; order Myliobatiformes; family Myliobatidae; genus Mobula; species Mobula hypostoma. The sequence goes on along the minus strand of NC_086105.1, from coordinate 126,050,844 downwards.
GTCATGATAAGTGTGCAGTGGAAAAGACCTTGCCAAGTCTGAATTGCTTGTTGGAATCCATATCATTACCAAGTCCTTCAATTGTTGTGGATGAGGGGCAGGATTGAGGCTGCTTATATAGCTTTGTTCTTTCCCAGTTCCGTGCAAATAGCAAGTTTGCCATAATCGGTTCGTTGTGCTGATTGTATCGTGATTGGTGCTAGGAGAGGGGATTGGGCAAAGTTCCAAGGGTTAAAGAGAGAGTTCTATGGTTCAGCTGTAAGCCAAGTTTGTAAGGCTTGGAGCTGAGGTGATGCCCATGCCAGTGTTGTTATCACTGAACCTTTGTCCAGAGGTGGTGAGGGCAGCAATTTGAATGCACAGAAGGAGCAGCCAGAGGTGAGTGTGATTTTCTCAGCTCCTATAGCCCGAGGCATCCATAGTGGAGTCATCCTATTCTAATTGCCTTATAAGTAGAAGGTCATTCTTGGGCTTCTCTCCAGCCTTCAGCTGCAGGTACTGTTTCTTCATGGTTCCAAGAGGAGCCATGTTGTTTTCCAAGCCATTGCTGCAGTTAGTTGCATTGAGAAGAGGCAGTCTTGCACACAGGTGGTGCGTCTGTATTGCAGGGCAGATTCAGCTCTAAAGTAGTTTAGATTATGATTGCATTTCACAGAGCACAGTGAGACCTTTTGTGACCTGCTGGACTGGAAGGAATGTTATTCCTGTTCATCTGAAATTCGTCAACAAGCTACTTGGAAGACGTTCTTTGGATCCAAGTATCCCAACTATCCCGGGGAACCCCCCCTTGCATAATTTATTGTAAATTAACTGGTCATTGTCAAGTGCTCTGTGATTAGGGTCGGGTTAAATAGGTGGGTTGTTGGGCTTCGCTTCTTGGGCCGGATGAGTCTGTTCTGCAACGTATCTCTAAACAAATAAATAGATAGTGTCATTGTGGGGAGATGGCTGATGGGTTCACCGGCACAAGTTTATAACGCGGTGACACTTGGTCTTTCTGGGACTGGTAATATAGACAGTGTGTTATGGATTCAAACGAGTGTTAATTCTGTCCGTCACATGCCAGAAATATTTTTACTTTTGGGAGAGAGGAGGGTAGTGGGTTATTATTTTAGGCAAAAAGCCCATAAGTTGCACTGTTTTGCAGCAGCAACTTTATAATTAGTTATATTCCTGGCTGGCAACATATTTGTAACACTTATATAGGCATCCGTTATGGATTTGCGCCTCGGAAGGTTTCCAGGGTGCAGGCCTGGGCAAGGTTGTATGGAAGACCAGCAGTTGCCCATGCTGCAAGTCTCCCCTCTCCACGCCACCGATGTTGTCCAAGGGAAGGGCACTAGGACCCATACAGCTTGGCACCGGTGTTGTCGCAGAGCAATGTGTGGTTATGTGCCTTGCTCAAGGACACAACATGCTGCCTCAGCCAAGGCTCGAACTAGCGACCTTCAGATCACCAGGCGGACGCCTTAACCACTTGGCCACGCGCCAACTTTGTAACACTATCAGCTAGGCTTATAATATCCCCTGCTTGCACACAGTGTGAAAGCATTTTCTTTGGGATGTGCCCACTTTGTTGTTACATGATGGGTGATGACTGCTAAATGCTGGAGAAATGACACCCCTCCGTTGGTCAAGGTCGTTGCTGCCCTGCTGCCCAAGTGATAAGCAAGTCAGGGCACTATGATATGGAGAGCCGAGGGTTGCCCATGTAACAGGCTCCCCCTCTCCACACAGCTGATGAATCTAAAGGAGCGGCAGAGGCCGCTACAGTTTGGCACCAGTGGCGGCATCACAGGAGTTGCCAGTCAGCATTGCACTCAATGTAGGACTGCCTTCGGGACCCCAGCTCTGAAATTTTCCCTCAGGGTTTACTCCTGAAGCCTTCCCCATGAGTGGGTAGTGGAGGTTTGAGATCAGAGTTTTCCTTCTCCTAGATGAGCTGCCAACCACGGCTGACGAGCCTCATCAGCTAAAGTGAGTGGTTTTAAAGTGGCAGTAACCCACCTTTGGCCCTTCTCCTATTAGTAGAAACAGTCCCGCTGGGCTTAGTGGCTAAACCACACATGAAGGCTAGGAGCTGGACATGTTTGTCACAGGCTATTTGAGACACATACCATTGGGAGCGCTTACTAGGTAGTGGGAGCTTTTCCCCAGTACCACCCCAGCTATGACAACCTTAAGCAGCCTCTGGAGAAATAGGACAGGATTTATCCTGAAAACAGCTGGAGATTTTGACATAATTAATTTGCTCAGGGATCAGAGGTTTTCCTGTTTCAGGGATTTCACTCGCAATGGGAGACTTCTCTGGCGGCTGGACAAAGTTTCTGATAGACTAAAAGATCTTACCAGGAAGGTAGCAGGGTTGTCTGTCCAGAGGCTATTCACACTGCATCTCTACAATTTTTGAATCCAAGTATCCAATATTAGCTTACAAATCTTTACTGGACTCTTACCGTAACTGTGGCAATCAAGCCCAAGGAATTAGGAATTTCACCTCATTTAACCTGGACATGCTAACCTGAATGACCTGTGTGAGTTTAAGGTTAGATCCACCTGGATATAAAGCCTGTACTGAACAGTAAAAAGGTGACTCGGGAGAAATTAAATCCTCTTAAAGACCTTCAGGGACATCTACATGTGGAGATGGCCAAGATTTTTAATGTTTGTTTTTCCTTGGTGTTTACTGAGGAGAATATCATAGATGCCAAAGAAAAGAGGGTCATTAGTAGTGATGTCTTGAATTATATGCATTTATGAGGAAGAAGGAAGATACTTGCAGCCTCTAAGTGGATTAAAGTAACAAATCCTGACCTACCCCTGGATCTTATGGGATGCCAGGGATGAAACTGCAGAGGCCCCTTTAGAGATATTTAATTAATTGTTCGGCACTGCTGAGGTTCCAGAAGACTGCAGAGTGGCTAACGCTGTTCCATTGTTCAAGAAGGGTAGCAAGGACAGGCCAGGGAACTACAGCCTAGTGTGTCTGACTTTAATAGTAGGGAGGTTACTGTAGGGAATTCTGAAGGACCAGATCTCCCATCACTTAGATAGTCAAAACCGGATCAGGAATAGTCAGCATGGTTTTTGCATGGGAGGCTGTGTCTGATGAACCTTTTGGAGTTTTTCAAAAAGGTAAACATGGTGATAGATGAAGGTCGGGAACTTGATGTTGTCTATATGGACTTTACTGAGGCATGTGATGAGGTCTTGGAGGCAGGCTGATCTGGAAGACCGGACTGCGTGAGATTCAAAGGGAGCTAATGAAGTCGATTTAGAATTGGCTTGATAATAGGAAACAGAGGGCAATGGTTGAAGATTAATCCTCTGACTGGAGGCCTGTGATTAGTTGAGTGCCCCAGTGATCAATGTTTAGATCTCTGTTATTCATTATTTATGTAATTGACTTGTATATAAAGGTACATGGTGAGATTCACAAGTTTGCTGCTGATATTAAATTAGGGGGCCTTATTGATAGTGAAGGTTATAATGAGATCTTGATCTATTTAGGAGATGTGCTGAGAAATGGTTTACAACTTAGGTAAGTGTGAAGTGAGGAGTTTGGACAGTAAAACTGTTCACCCCACAGGGACATTATGTTACAGTTATCTAAGTCATTGGTGAGGCTACACTTGGAGTATGGTGTACAGTCTTGGTCACCCTGTTATTGGAAAGACATTGTCAAGCTGGAAAAGTGCAGAAGTGATTTATGAGCACGCTGTCCGGGCTGAGTCATAGGAAGAAGTTGGTCAGGCTGGATCTTTATCCTGAGGAGCATAGAAGAATGAGAGGTGACCTCATTGATGTTTATAAGATTCTGAGGGGTATGGATACTCACAGTCTTTTCCCCCTGGATTGGGGAGTCCAAAACTGAAGGGTACAGTTACAAGATGAGGAGGGTTGAGATTTAAAAGAGACCTGAGTGCTCTGGCAGCTTTAGTCAGAGGATAGTAAGTACCTAGAATGAGCAGCCAGAGAAAGTGGTCCAGGCAGGTACAACTGCAATATTTAAGAGGCCTTTGGATAGGTACATGGAGGGAAGGGGGTTCAAGGGTTGTGGGCCAAATACAGGTAAATGAGACTAGTTGCTGTGGATGCTGTGGTCAGCATGGACCAGTTGGGCTAAAGAGCCTTTTTCCATGCTGCATTACTCTTTGACTGTATGTACGAGGTTATATGCTCAAAAAGATGGGAGGTGGAGGAAGACTAGCCACAAACTTTAGCCTCTAAGACTGTGAGTGAGCAGCCATTCTGAGACAAACACGGAGACCAGAGGTCTCCTTCTTTAGATACTAACCAAATTATTGCATTAATCTTGCTGAAACCAGAAGGGAAGGAGAAACGTTGTACTAAATGTATTTTTCATGTCATTGGGCTCTAACGCTCTACGGTGAGGCAAAAGGATTCTGCATTGGTAGGATTATTTTCAACTGGTTATATTTAAAATTATTATATTACTGAGAGTAAGTGGAGGATAACCAGTTCGTAACAGACTCATACTATGTCAAAGGAAAGCTGAATGAACAGTTAATATCAGAGATGGATCACTGCCAATAATCTCATTGTTGGGCCAACTACAGGCTGCATTATTCCTGAGATGAAAATATTTGACCTTGACACCATGTGACTGAAAATAGGAAGAGCTCCATTCTCAACCATCAATTTCTGTCAAACCAATGCGTACATACTGTATGCTTTAATATATATTAACATTGAATGCTATTAATACTGAAAGGGGAGGGTGAGGTCATGGTCCATATTGGTACTAAAGTACTACTGCACTTGGAATATGGACCCCTTATCTAAGAAAGGATATGCTGGCATAGGAAAGGGTCCAGAGAAAGTTCACGAGAATGATCCCAGGAATGAATAGGTTAACGTATGAGGAGCATTTGATGGCACTCATCCTGTACTCGCTGGAGTTTAGAAGATTGGGGAGGGGGAGGATCTCATTGAAATCTATCAAAAATTGAAAGGTTAGATAGAATGGATGTGGAGAGGATGTTTCCTGTAGTGGGGGAGTCTAGGACCAGAGGGCACAGCCTCAGAATAGAAGTACATCCCTTTAGAACAGAGATGAGAAGAAATTTCTTTAGGCAGAAGGTGGTGAATCTGTGGAATTCATTGCCATGGACAATAAATCATCTTATGTTACCTACGCTCTGTCCACCAGAAAAAGTGGGATCTCCCAGTGGCCACCCATTTTAATTCCACATCCCGTTCTGACATGTCACTCCATGTCTTCCTCTACTACCGCAATGAGGTCACACTCAAAATTGGAGGAGCAACACCTTATATTCTGTCTGGATAGCCTCCAACCTGATGGCATGAACATCAAGTTCTCAAACTACTGCTAATGCCCCCCTTCTCCTTCACCATTCCCCATTCCCCACTCTCACCTTCTTTCCTTACCCACTCTTCACTTCCCCCTGGTACCCTTCCCCCTTCCCTTTCTTCCATGTGCACTCCTATCAGATTCCCCCTTCTCCAGCCCTTTCACCAATTGACTTCCCAACTCTTTACTTCAGTCTTCCCCCTCTCTTGGTTTCACCTATCATAGAACCATAGAACCATAGAACATTACAGCACAGAAACAGGCCTTTTGGCCCTTCTTGGCTATGCCGAACCGTTTTTCTGCCTCGTCCCACTGACCTGCACCTGGACCCATACCCCACCATACACCTCTCATCCATGTACCTGTCCAAGTTTTTCTTAAATGTTAAAAGTGAGTCCGCATTTACCACTTCATCTGGCAGCTTATTCCACACCCCCACCACCCTCTGTATGAAGAAGCCCCCCTCTAATGTTCCCTTTAAACTTTTCCCTCTTCACACTTAACCCACGTCCTCTGGCATTTTTCTCCCCTAGCCTCAGTGGAAAAAGCCTGCTTGCATTCACTATCTAAACCCATCATAATTTTATATCCTTGTACTTCTTCCATCCCTCCCCCCACCTTCTTACTCTGACTCGTCATCATTTTTCTCCAGTCTCAAAATATCAACTGTTTGCTCTTTTCCATGGATGCTGCCTGGCCTTTTGAGTTCCTCCAGCATTCTGAGTGTGCTGCTTGTCTTATGCTGCAATTGTCTTACTGGTCTAAAGAAATAGGTCGGAAGAGAGATGAGGTCTGCAAAGGGAATTTAAGGCGTTATGTAGAAAGTTACAAAGCAGGATCTCTAGGTTTGTAATCCCAGGATTACTCCCTGTGCCACATGATAGCCAGGCAAGAATTAGGAAGTTAGTGTGGGTAAAGGGCTGGTGTAGAGCAGAGAGCTTCTGTTACCTGGATCATTAGGTTCTCTTCCAGGGCAGCTGGGACCTATATAAAAAAGTTGTGTTGCACCAAAACTGAAGTGGTGCTAATACCCTTGCAGGGTGGGTTGCCAGCCGGCGGCAAACAGAACAGTAGGTCAGCGGGTGGAAAGATTAAGGAGAAGGTTAAATCAAATCACTCTAATAGGAAGAACAAGTTTAGAACACAATGGGACAGAGGCCGGTGAGAAAGCCTGGATTAGTCCATGGTACTACAGTGTTGTAGCCATTGCAGAGACAGTGCTCGAGCAGAGAGTAGGACTGGCAGCTCACCGTTCCAGGGTTTTGACATTTCAGACATGATAGGGGGGGGATTGTAAAAGTGGTGGTGGAGTTGCATGACTGAGTAGGGAGAATGTTAGAGCTGCGCTTAGAGAGGAATTTGCAGGGCTCTTCTAGTGAGGCCATATGGGCTGAATTCAGGAATAAGAAAGGTTCATTCATTATGATAGGTCTTCCAATAACCAGCAACGAGAAATAGATATATAGGTGGGTCATGGAAAAGTGTTGACGCATGCCCAAGTGGTTAAGGTGTCAGTCTAGTGATCTGAAGGTCGCTAGTTCGAGCCTCAGCTGAGGCAGCGCGTTGTATCCTTGAACAAGGCACTTAAACACACATTGCTCTGCGACGACACCGGTGCCAAGCTGTATCGGCCCTTGTGCCCTTCCCTTGGACAACATCAGTGGCATGGAGAGGGAAGACTTGCAGCTTGGGCAACTGCTGGTCTTCCATACAACCTTGCCCAGGCCCGCGCCCTGGAAACCTTCCAAGGCGCAAATCCATAACGGATGCCTATATAAGTGTTACAAATATGTTGCCAGCCAGGAATATAACTAATTATAAAGTTGCTGCTGCAAAACAGTGCAACTTATGGGCTTTTTGCCTAAAATAATAACCCACTACCCTCCTCTCTCCCAAAAGTAAAAATATTTCTGGCATGTGACGGACAGAACACTCTTTTGAATCCATAACACACTGTCTATATTACCAGTCCCAGAAAGACCAAGAGTCACCGCGTTATAAACTTGATTTCCATCTATGCGCGGTGAACTCCATTCCATATTTTGAAAAATTGGGTCCACTGGTACACTGTGACCATGCACGTTGAAAACTAACATTGTCCAAGCATTTGATCTTATTTTGCATTGGTTCTGTTCATTATAGTAATCATTTTGAGTGAACGTTCTATAGCTAGTTTACATCATAAATGGTTTTTAGTTTTGTTTACTATTGTCTAGATGCATGAGGGTCCCAAAGATCTCTCAAGACAACAGGATAATACCAAAATATTAACACACAGAGAGAACATATTAAAGAATTGACTTACAATAGCATTAGCATCCTTCTTGCTCTTGTGGGAGGAAGCAACCACGGCCAGGTACTGAATAACTTTCTTTGTGTTTTCTGTCTTCCCAGCTCCAGATTCACCCCTGTGCAGGAAATCCAAGTGTTATTGCAACTTTTCAAGTTCACCTATATTTACATTGTGCTTGACTGTGAGGATTCATATCATCACTACTGACAATTATTCCCTGCCTCTTCGAAGGACTTTGGTTTCTCTGGTTACAGCTGCAAGCTCTGAGTCTGCCTGCTCCACCGGTGGGGACAGTGACACACTTTTCCTTCTCACTGTGAATGTAGCACCTGATAGAATGTTTAATGTTTCTGTGGGTATTTCAAATTCCATGGTAACCAACTCATTCTGGCAGTTTACAGATAATTGATCCCACCTACATTTGCAACACTTCTCATGCTCTCGATTGCCTCACTAACTTTCAGTTTCCTGGCCCTGACCGGCTCTTGTTCACTATGGATGTCCAGTCCGTATACACTTCTATCCCCCATCAAGAAGGCCTTAAAGCTCTCAGTTTCTTTCTCAATAAAAGAACCAACCATTTCCCCTCCACCATCACACTCCTCTGTCTGGCAACAGTCACAACACACTGGAGGAACTCAGCAGGTCGGGCAGCATCCGTGGAAACGATGAGTCGACATTTCGGGCCGGAACCCTTCGTCAGGACTGCAGGAGGAAGGGGCAGAGGCTCTATAAAGAAGGTGGGGGGAAGGTGGGAAAGAGAAGGCTGGTAGGTTCCAGGTGAAAAACCAGTAGGGGAAAGATAAAGGGGTGGGGGAAGGGAGGCTGGGAGGTGATAGGCAGGAAAGGTGAAGAAAGAATAGGGGAAAACACAATGGGTAGTAGAAGGAGGTGGGACCATGAGGGAGGTGGTAGGCACGGGGGTAGGGGGCAGAGTGACATAGGGATAGGAGAAGGGAGGGGGAGGGAATTACCAGAAGTTGGAGAATTCTATGTTCATACCAAGGGGCTAGAGACTACCCAGATAGTATATGAGGTGTTGCTCCTCCAACCTGAGTTTAGCCTCATCATGGCAGTAGAGGAGGCCATGTATGGCCATATCTGAATGGGAGTGGGAAGCAGAGTTGAAGTGGGTGGCTACTGGGAGATCCTGTCTGTTTTGGCGGATGGAGCGGAGGTGCTCAACGAAGCGGTCCCCCAATCTGCGTCGGGTTTCACCGATGTAGAGGAGGCCGCACCGGGAGCACCGGATGCAATAGATGACCCCAACAGACTCACAAGTGAAGTGTTGCCTCACTTGGAAGTACTGTTTGGGGCCCTGAATGGTGGCAAGAGAGGAGGTGTAGGGACAGGTGTAGCACTTGGGCTTAAAAACAAAACTGGTCCTCAACAATTTTTCCTTGGTCTCCTCCCTCCCACTTTCTCCAGACTTGAGGGGTAGTTGTGGCCCAGCTACACCTGCCTTTTCATTGACTATATGGAAAAAAAACATGTTCCAAGCCTTCCCTAATGCTCCCCACCTCTTCCTCCACTACATTGACAACTGCATTGGTGCACCTATGCTGAGCTCATCAATTCCATCCACTTTGCCTCCAACTTCCACCCCACTATTAAGTCCATTTGGTCCATTTCTGACACCTCCCTGCCCTTTCTCAAGCTCTTGTTTCCAGCTCTGGAAACAAACTGTCAACCAACATCTTTTATAAACCTACTGATTCCCACGGTTATCTGACTATACTTCTTCCCACCCTGTCTCCTGTAAAAATGCCGTTCCCTTTTTGCGGTTCCTTCATTTCCAACTCATCTGTTCCCAGGATGCAGCTTTCCTTTCCAGGACATCAGAGACTTTCTCCTTCTTCAAAGGATGAGGCTGCCCTTCCTGCACAATTGATGCTGCCCTCACCCGCATCTTCTCCATTTCCCAAGCATTTGCGCTCACCCCATCTTCCCGCCATCTTAACAGTGATAGAGTTCCTCGTCTTTAGCTACCATCACATGAGCCTCCGCATTCAGCACAGCATTCTCCATAACTTCTGCTATCTGCAAAGGGATCTTACCACCAAACATATCTTTATCTACACCCCCCCACCCCAACTTCCATTTAGGGTCCCAGACAGTCCTTCCAGGTGAGGCAACACTTCACCTGCGAATCTGCTGGGGTCGTCTATTGTGTCCAGTATTGCTGCTGTGGCCTCCTCTACATTGGTGGGATCTGTCGTGAATTGGGGGACCGCTTTGTCAAGCACCTCTGCTCCATCCACCAAAAGTGGAACTTCCTGGTGGGCAAGCATTTTAGTTCCGATTCCCATTCCTGTTCCGACATATCATTCCATGGCTCCTTTTATGCCACAAAGAGGCCACCATTAGGGTGAAGGAGCAACACCTTATATTCCCTCTGGGTACCTTCCAACCTGATGGCATGAATATCAATTTCTCCTTCCAGTAAAAAAAAATCCCTCCCCCACCCCTCTTCTTCTATTCCCCACTCTAGCCTCTTACCTCTTCTCACCTGTCTATCACCTCCCCCTGGGTCCCACCTCCTTACCTCTCTCCTAGGGTCCACTCTCCTCTTCTACAGATTCCTTCCTTTCCAGCCCTTCACCTTTCCTACCCACTGACTTCACCTATCACCTTCTAGCTAGCCTCCCTCCCCTCCCCCCACCTTTTTATTCTGGCATCTCCCTTCCTTTCCAGTCCTGAAGAAGGGTCTCGGCCTGAAATGTTGACTGTTTATTCATTTCCATAGATGCTGCCTGACCTGCTGAGTTCCTCCAGCATATTGTGTGTGTTGCTGTGGATTTCCAGCATTTGCATAATTTCTCGGTTTATAATTAGAAACCATTTGCTTTAGTTGCATTTCTGTAAGAGTTTTACTTCTAACTTTGGCACTGATTCATTTTACATTAATATGGAAATGAATAATGACCTTAGTATGTCTACTAACTTGTGCAACACCATAAAAGGCCAAATCTTTCCATTTGCACAAGTTCCTTCCATGAAGTTCCTTGCATGAAGCCTTTAGATTCCCAAGATATTTTGCAAGTTTGGGATTTTCCGAGGTTTTGAAGTGCATGAACTGCCTAAGGTTTCCTGAATTATTGGGAAATATTAGACACTATAGTTTCTGTATGTTTCCCAATCACTACATCAGGCAGATTTCACTGGCTTAAAAAATCACCAGCAATCACTGGGCACTGGAAGCGGTTAATTCAGAGTATTTACTTCCAGTCCGATGTTACTAATGCTCTATTAGATTGTCAGTGATCATGCTGCTGAAACCAGATGTGCCTCAGTATAGTACGGTTTCTCTGTTTTCTGTCCAAGCCCAGAATGTATGTTTGTTTAACTTGCAGTCAGATAAATGACTTGTGATTTTTAATTGTTAGAAGATGGTCTTTGGCTTAACTAATTAGATGATGGGGATGAAAAGCAGTGTCTTTCTTTTTTTTAAACTGAGAAGAAAGTGTGAGACAGTGTGTGCATGATTGTGTGACAGATTAGGATCCGTCTATCTGAAGTTTGTACTGTTGGTTACCCCGAAGTATGATGAAACAAGACGGAATCTGAAAATTCCAAGAAAGATTTTTTTAAATTTAAAAAGTAGAACTGAGCTTCCGCGAGTAAAAGTGCTCTTGTGGATCATTAACAAATCATCAGTACTTTGACCTCATGAGCACACCATAGATAGCTACCACAGGACAGGTAGAGCAAACAGCATTGAAAATCTTTAGAAGGCTGACTGGTGACAGGCAAGTCTCCAGATAAGAATGTTAACATGTGCTGAACATTTAGTTAACCTTAGTTATAAGAGGAAAGAAGTTGGACAATGAAGTACCTTCCATTTTATACTGGTTGGAGATCTCAAAGCATTGGGGCCAATAAAATATTTTATGCTTATTAAAATGAAAGCTAAATCTGTGCACAGCAAGTTTTCACAAATGTCAATGATATAATTGATCTGAGAATTTTAATGGTGGTTTGCTTCAAAATCAGAAGAACTTTCAGTTTTTGTCCAGATAGAACCAGAGATATTTTATAACTACACAAAAGGCATACAAGGTCTCAGAATCAAAAGTGGTTGTCAGTATGGCAGTTCCTCCTTCCTCAAGCATCAGGCCTATAGTCTGCCAAGACTCTGGTTCAACACAAACTCATATCTGAAGTGGGAGATGTACCATGTGTGCAAAGAATAGGGAGAGTGATCAGTTGTGCTGGAAGAGGAGAGAAGAGTTAAAGAGTGATTTGAGTAATCAGAGCTGTCTCACAAGTTCTGTCCCTCAGTCCTCTTACTGCAGTAGTTTGATAGACTCCTCTGGCATGTCAGCACATGGTCGAACACTTATCCGTACCTGTTTTAGGGTGGGAAATGACTAGTGTGTTCATCTGCCTCTGCTGTTTCAACACTTCCCCTCATTCATCGAACACTCCTCTCCAAATCTCGCCCAAAATTTCTACTCCACACCACTGTAGCCTTGCAGTTACCCTAACGCTGTTACGGCATCAGCGAACGGGTTTCAATTCTGCCGCTGTCTTCAAGGAGTTTGCATGTTCTCCCCATGACCCCGTGGTTTCCTCCATGCACTCTGATTTCCTCCCACATTCCAAAGACATATGGGTCCGTAGGTCGATTGGTCATGTGGGTGTAATTGGGTGGTGGGGTCTCATTGTGCTATAAAGGTATTATTCTCTAAATAAATGTAAAAAATAAATAATTCCTAAATTCACCCTGTTTATCAGACTTTTTACTTTATCCTACTCCAACCAATCTACTGTCTGCTCAACTTTCACTCTAGGCCAAAGCTTACTGATGTTTGCAGTGCAAGTAGAGCATCGAGCATGAAAGGGTATCACAGTAGCAGTTCGCATGATACTATTACAGCTCAGGGTCTTCTGGGGTTCAGAGTTCAATTCTGGTGCCATTCTGTAAGGAGTCTCTGTACGTCCTCCCCATGGAATGCATAAGTTTTCCTCCCACAGTCCAAAGACATACCGGGTAGAGCAATTGGTCATTGTAAATTGTCCCGTGACTAGGTTAGGGTTAATCAGGGGTTGCGTGCCTTGAAGGTCCAGAATGGTCAACTCCACGCCGTATCACGAAATAAATAAATATATAATGCAACACATTTTCAGCCACGATGTCTGAGCATTTCATATGGTAGGGCTGTATCAGACACAAATGTTTTCCATTATTGCTGCTATGTTTGTAGGATTCTGCTAACAACGAGAAGACTTATATACAAAACAAAAAAAATGCCGGAAACACGCAGCAGGTCAGGCAGCATCTGTGGGAAGGGAAAGGGAGTCAGCATTTCAGGTCAAAGACTGAAAGAGATGATAAAAGGTCGCTTAAGTTGCGTAGAAGGTGGTGAGAGGGATAGTAGTTAAAGATCAAAGTAAATTTATTACCAAAGTACATACATGTTACCATATACTTCCTTGAGATTCATTTTCTTGAAAGCATTTACAAGAATAAAAGAAATACATTAGAATTTATGAATGACTATATATAAGCAAAGATTGATAAAAGAACAAACCAACTGTGCAAATGAAAATAATTCTGCAAACATAAATTGTAAAGAGTGTTTGAAAGTGAGTTTGTATGTCATAGAATCAGTTCTGAGTCATGATGATTGAAGTTATCTGTGTCAGTTCAGGAGCCTGATGGTTGTAGTTTAGTAATTGTCCCTGATCCTGGTGGTGTGGGACCTAAGGCTTCTGTACCTCCTTCCCAATGGTAGTAGTGAGAAGAGGGGGGCGTAGCCTGGATGGTGAAGGTTTTCAATGATGTTGGCAATACTCCATGTAAATCTATTTCGTGGTAGGGAGGGCTTCACATGTGATGGACTGGGCTGTTTCCACCACTTTCTGTGGCCCTTTCCATTCCTGGGCATTGGTGTTTCCATACCAGACCACAAGGCAACCAGTTAGGACACACGCAAACAAGAGGAATTCTGCAGATGCTGGAAATTCAACCAACACACATCAAAGTTGCTGGTGAACGCAGCAGGCCAGGCAGCATCTCTAGGAAGAGGTACAGTCAACGTTTCAGGCTGAGATCCTTCGTCCGGACTGTACCTCTTCCTAGAGATGCTGCCTGGCTTGCTGCGTTCACCAGCAACTTTGATGTGTGTTGCAGTTAGGACACACTCCAGTATTAGTTTGTCAGGGTTGCCATGGGGATGAGCTGTCTTGTCTTATAGTGTATTGAGTACAGTTGGAGAGTGATTACAGTTCCTTGTCTCTGTTCTGTGCAGTTATTAGCAGGGCTGTGCGATATGCCAGCAGGTTAGGCTGTAGTAATAGAGAGTATAGAGCTGTGTGCCCGAACATGCAGAGGGTTCAAGTGGAGACAGACCATGTAGGCAAACGAGCTCTGTGCTAATGTCAGATCTTTGCCCAAAAATAAACTGGACTGAAGCTCCGTAATTTCTGGCTTAGACTTTGCCCTATTTGGCATTGATCCAGATCTATATTTTTAAATCCATGTAAGGATTAAATTAATTTGCAGATGTCCAGTTGGGTTTAATCATACTGATCATTGCCGATAGCTCCCATCAGACCTTCTGCTGAGACTGCAGCAACCCCTGGGCTTCTGTGCAGGTCATGTGACAGGTACAAGTTAAGGACTTCCTGACGTACTCAGAAAGCCGAAAACCAGTTTATTCTACATCTGTATGGAATTCAGTTGTGGAGGCCTGTCTTGTTAGGTTTGGAGCTGCATCTTAACAATTTTAATTATATTTTTACCATTTATTTTAGTAGCTTGTAAATGTCTTTCAAATGTCGAGTCTTTTAAAAACCATAATCCCCTATTCTTCTTCTCATCATTATTATTCTTAGGCAGAAACTCAAGAGCAAGGAAGTTTTCTTCAGCTCCAGTGTTGTGGGTTCTGAGCGGCTGGTAAGGTTCTAGGAGCTGCTCCACTTCGAGAATTCATGGGATAGTGTTTCCCAAGATTTAGTGGGGATGCTGCGTTTTTCACTGGGGGTTTCAGTGTTTCCTTGACACTTTTCCTCTCTCTGTCAGGAATGGAGTGCCTGCCTGAGGACTGTGCGTTGTTGGGGATGTGAATGGTGCATCCAGCCCAATGAACTGCGCAAGAAGATGGGCCTTACATGAAACACCTGCAAAGCAATAATCTCCTACCAGCTTGCTCCCATCGCACAACACTGCATTTGGGCAATAAACGTTCATAGTGAGACCCAGGAAAACTTGTGGGCCACACCTCGGTGAAGGCAAACAAACCACCAGCTTCACTGTATAAGCACAACCCTTGGTTAATCGAGGTAAAGAATATTTGAAGATTAAAACCTCAGACTTAGCACACAATTCACAGAACACTGAACTCTGCCCTCCACTATGATTCTGAGTCCTGGAATACCCACATTAGAAAGAACCATTGATACCATCTCTTCAAATCCTCCATATTGACTGGAAGGATTGGCATTAAGGTCTTCTCTGAGACCAATGTCCCCAGTACATAATCAATTACAACTCTTACAGCTAGCAAAGGCCAACATTGAGAGCTGGGGGCTAGACCTCCCTCTGTGCAGCACAAGGTCTTATTGACACTCAGAACACGCCACTGTACTCCAGAGTTAAACGGGTACATACTCAGCCAATATAAGTGCTGGAATGGCAGAAATGTTGGTGAACCAGGTGGAAAGAAATCTACCCCATTGTCCACAGATCTCATTACCTTCTTAACGGAGAGCTTTTAATTAAAAAAAACAAGGTACTTAGCGACATTAGCCACTCCATTCTCATGAATGGGATCGCATTAGATACACCAGCCTTGTTGGGGCAAAGCTAAAGGATCAGATACAAAGTGTTCCCAGACCCTCAGTTCAAGAGGTTTGTGCTGTACCAATTCTGGTGATAGGTAGGTAGTCAGAAAAGCAAAAATCAGGAACACAGTTACCCACAAGGGATACCTCACCATCGATTCTCTTTCAAACCACTTGTGAAGGGAAAGCTGTTGTTTATACCCATAATATACAACCACATTCAGATTTCAAAATGTCAAAGTTTAAACATTACAGTATGCAGCATTGAATTAATCATGGAAATAAGAGGAATAAATTGGTGCTTTTTGATATTTAGCTACTATGTATCTTTTTCCCTGGTTCCCAGCTGGTTTTGCATTAAATACAATTTCACTACCAGTTGGTATTTGTGACGAAGTGAACAATGGAACATGCCTAATTCCATTACAGGAAAGTGTTGTTTGAAGTACATAAGATTACAAGAATTCCTTCCTTCCCACCCATTTCAGCTCAGGGGACACAAATAATTCTATTTGGATCTGATAGGACTTGGTAACAGAAAACTGGCATCGGTCCAGATCAGATTCGACAAGAAGATTGTACAATTTCAAAAGCTCATTATCTCTGCCCAGAGAAACAGCCATGCAGAAGAGGATTTGTTAATTTGGAGTAGTTGCTGTTTACCATTCTGCATTTCATGGGAGCATGCAACTTTTCCGTTGCCATTAAGTGTGCACAGAAGTTCTGCATTCTCACCAATCACTGAATACTTTACGAGCACTGCCACAGTTTGTACTTCTTGTCCTTCATAATGCATACTTTCTACCTTCGGCTCTCTGCTGGATCTCTTGAAGTTTGCCTTATTTGGCACTCCTTGGAGTAAGTCCCTCCTTAAAGCTAACAATACTGTGAAGACCAAGCATTATGATGGGCACAGAGAGATGTTATTGAGAGGCTACTATTTATAATTACGAACCAGACTGACAGCTGAAGATACATTTCCTGAAGGGGCCGGGTATATTGCCAGAACATTAAAAAGAACTGGAAAGGCAAGAGTACTGTTTCTGCTGTTGCAATACATTGAATGAATCATAAACACTGAAAACGACTTATAAACAGTATATGCAAATATATGTTAGCGTCTACTAGTAAGTAGTTACTTGCTTCTTTGAGCCATAGTGCTGAGCCATTCAACTGGACATAATAATGAAGATGGGACTTAAAAAGCTGAGCACTGATGTCTAAAAAACAGGGTAGATTTGGGTTATTTTGGGGTTCTAACTTGTCCTTCAGGACTTGAGCAATACATTTTGGAAAGCAGCTGGAATTTAAAAATTAGTTTACCGGTTTTCCTCCCTGCTATCTGAGCATCAACAATATTTCATCATTTTAATTTCACATCAGTGCTATGTATTCTTAACAAGCCTGCTTGAGCTTTTCAGCAATGAGTGTTTGGCAACTACCAATCTACAGAGAGTGGAGGCAGGTCACTCCCCAGCTGATCCTGACATACAAGTTTTGCAAAATTCCTGCCAGTTCCCCTCCTTCACCTTTACCATGTTCTCAACTCAAGATATTGGGGGGGGGGGGTAACATTTATGGACTGAAAATGCTTTAAGCACTTAGAAAACAACAAAAGCAGAAATAGATAAATGTGAAGCATTTTACTCACGTGCACAAAATTGACTGGTCTTCGCGATCTGTTAAAAAATGTGAAAGGAATTATTATTATGATATATTGATGGTGGATAAATGTTCAAATTAATTTGTTTTAATTACATTCCAATAAAAACCAGTTGTTATTTTGCCAAAGAACGAGCACTGTAACATCACTCATTGATTCCCACAATTTCATACATGTTGAAAGCTTGTCTTTTAAATTCAAGGATCTAACCATGTGAACTCCTTATAAACTAATCATATATAGTATTAAAACTTCACACCTCATATGTGCCTCAATTTTTCACCAAGACTATTACTTTCATACAAACTGAATGTTGCTAACTAGATAACTCCGCCCATGTCTGCTATAGATGCAGTCTTACTAACGTTGCTCTGATCCCAAAATTAAAAAAAAAGAAAACCCTCTTTTAACGCTTCTCCCCATTGCCTCAGGATGGGATTGCCTTCATTTTGTTCTGTGAAAGAAAAATCTAGTGGCTACAAAGCAGGGGATATCCAAAAGCAACAATTACTTTCAAACGTATTATTGCTTTTTTTGAGTGAGGAATAAGTAGAGAAGTTGAGTTGAGGTCAGAATCAAATCAGCCATGACCTTATTTGATAATGGGGCAAACTTGAGGAGTCACAGTTCCGGCAAGGATCATGGATATGACCTTCTCAGTGTTCCCAACATTTCCTAGTTAAATTTCATATCCTTCTTGAATATTCTGACAGCACCTGCCATACCCATGAATTCTAACATCATTAGGGAGTCATTGTTACTTGGTCTACAGCCTGGAACTCCCCTGCTGAATAGAACTGTGCAAATACCATCACCAAGAAGGCTGTTTCTAAATACCTCCAAGGCACTACCCACATCCCAGAAATGACCAACGTGAGGAAAAGGTCATAAGACATAGGAGTAGAAGTAGGCCTTTCAGCCCATGGAGTCTGCTCTGCTATTCCATTAGGGCTGATTTATTATCCATCTCAACCCTATTCTCCCTGCCTTCTCTCCATAACCTTTGATGTGCTGTCCAATCAAGAACTTATCAACCTCCACTTTAAATATACTCAATAACTTGGCCTTCACAGCCAAGTTCCACAGATTCACTAGCCCCTGGCTAAAGAAATTCCTCCTCATTTCTGTTCTAAATGGATACTCTCTATTTTGAGACTATGCCCACTGGCCCTAGACTCACCCACTATAGGAAGCATCCTCTCCACATCCACTCTATTTAGGTCTTTCAATATTCAATAGGCTTCAATGAGATACCTCCCTCATTCTTCTAAACTCCAGCAGTACAGTCCCAAAGAAATCAAATGCCCCTCATATATTAATTCCTTCATTCTCGGAATCATTCCCATGAATTTCCTCTGGACCCTCTCCAATGTCAACGCATCCTTTCATAGATAAGGGGCCCAAACCTGCTCACAATACTCCAGGTGTGATCTGACCAATGCTTTACAAAGCCTCAGCATTACATTCCTTACTCTTATATTCTAGTCCTCTCAAAATGAATGCTCACGTTGCATTTACCTTCCTTACCACCGACTCAACCTACAAGTTAACCTTTAGGGAATCCTGCACAAGGACTCCCAAGTTCCTTTGCACCTCTGATTTTTGATTTTTCTCCCTGTTTAGAAAATAGTCTACGCCTTTATTCCTTCTAACTGAAGTGCATGACCATACACTTCCCTACTCGATATACCATTTGCCACTTCTTTGCCCATTCTCCCAATCTAAGTCCTTCCGCAGACTTGCTGCTTGCTCAACACTACCTGCCCCTCTACCTATCTTCGTATTTTCCACAAACTTGGCCACAAATCAATCAATTGTATCATCCAAATCATTGACAGATAATGTGAAAAAAAGTGATCCGAACACTGACCCTTGTGGAAAATCACCAGTCACTGGCAACCAACTAGAAAAGGCGCCTTTAATCCCACTCTTTCCCTCCTGCCATTCAGCCAATCTTCCTTCCAGGCTGATATCTTTCCTGGATCACTCACCTCTCTTGGATAACCCAATACTCTAAAAATGACAAATGGATTCCTTTCCAAACAGTGAATGATTAGGGCCAGGGCAGTGGTAGGTTCAGATTTAATTGCTGGATAGGAAGTTATTTGCAGGTCTGTGGGAGAAAGTTAGGGAGAGAGATAAGTTGGATCACTTTTACACTGAGCCTGGGTAGATTCAGGGGGCTGAAGACCTCCTTCTGGGCCGTACCCTTACTGCGATTCAGTAACGGCTTATTCTGATAATCAGGAGCGGTGAAAGTACTTTTGTGGCCTTTCACAGATCACTAACAGCAAACACAGCTTATATTTGATTCTTCACACTTGTATCTAGCGCACTTAGTTAATGTTGCTGAAGAGTGCTCCAGGGCCTGTCCACTTCATTTCCACTTCTGTTGATTTCTAAGTTGAAACAGCAACTAGCGTGCATATTGCTGCTCAGCTGTCTGGGCACGTGTATGTGTGAAGTATCTAATCATTGCCAGACAATGAAAAATAATAAAGATCAAAAATTGATAGTACATTATAACGGTCCACTTCAGAAAGGGTATAAATGGACATCATTAGACTGAATGTTGGTTGAGCATTGCATTCAATCTTACTTTTCACAGACTGCAAATATCAGCACTTTGAGGGCTGATGTGAGTGCTGTGGGACCTGAAGCATTGGGACAAGCTGCTGGTTCCTTTTACCATAGAAACCATAGAAACTACAGCACAGAAACATGCCTTTTGGCCCTTCTTGGCTGTGCCGAACCATTTTCTGCCTAGTCCCACTGACCATATCCCTCCATACACCTCCCATCCATGTATCTGTCCAATTTATTCTTAAATGTTAAAAAAGAACCTGCATTTACCACCTCGTCTGGCAGCTCATTCCATACTCCCACCACTCTCTGTGTGAAGAAGCCCCCCCTAATGTTCCCTTTAAACTTTTCCCCCCTCACCCTAAACCCATGTCCTCTGGTTTTTTTCTCCCCTTGCCTCAGTGGAAAAAGCCTGCTTGCATTCACTCTATCTATACCCATCATAATTTTATATACCTCTATGAAATCTCCCCTCATTCTTCTACGCTCCAGGGAATAAAGTCCCAACCTATTCAACCTTTCTCTGTAACTGAGTTTCTCAAGTCCCGGCAACATCCTTGTAAACCTTCTCTGCACCCTTTCAACCTTATTTATATCCTTCCTGTAATTTGGTGACCAAAACTGAACACAATACTCCAGATTCGGCCTCACCAATGCCTTATACAACCTCATCATAACATTCCAGCTCTTATACTCAATACTTTGATTAATAAAGTCCAATGTACCAAAAGCTCTCTTTACGACCCTATCTACCTGTGACGCCACTTTTAGGGAATTTTGTATCTGTATTCCCAGATCCCTCTGTTCCACTGCACTCCTCAGTGCCTTACCATTAACCCTGTATGTTCTACCTTGGTTTGTCCTTCCAACGTGCAATACCTCACACTTGTCTGTATTAAACTCCATCTGCCATTTTTCAGCCCATTTTTCCAGCTGGTCTAAGTCCCTCTGCAGGCTCTGAAAACCTTCCTCATTGTCTACTACACCTCCAATCTTTGTATCATCAGCAAACTTGCTGATCCAATTTACCACATTATCATCCAGATCATTGATATAGATGACAAATAACAATGGACCCAGCACTGATCCCTGTGGCACACCACTAGTCACAGGCCTCCACTCAGAGAAGCAATTCTCTACCACCACTCTCTGGCTTCTTCCATCGAGCCAATGTCTAATCCAATTTACCACCTCTCCATGTATACCTAGCGACTGAATTTTCCTAACTAACCTCCCATGCAGGACCTTGTCAAAGGTCCTTCTCCAGCTGTTGCACACTCTCATTGTCAGGCCTCTACAAACTGGTAATTTTGGTGTTTTTCACAAACAACAGAACCCAATATTATCTCCTGTAGGTGACACACTTGTGTCACTGAATGTAACAACAGGACTCGTCCTGTGCATACATTTTAATACACAAAGCCTGCACATCCTTTCAACATCTCTTATGTTGCTGTCCTAGCTATGCTTTAATATATTGGCTTAGCAGTCACCAAATTAGCAGAAATCTCAAGTGGATGGGTCACCATATAGATCATCCATTAGTGATCACATTAAGTGACAGAATTGTCCCCTATTGGACTAGTACAGGAGTTAAAATGAGAATCACAATTCAAATTAACTTCATATATAGAGCAGCTACTATCTCTTTGCTCATTGAGCATTTTGCTTAAGGGTAGAGTTTAGTCAGATGGCTCAGATACAAACAGGGAGGGTGATTTTTATCCATCTAACCTAGCATAAACCGACTACTTGAATGATTAATAACAAACCACAAAGCTTATCCTTGCTCACCTGTCAAGGTGCCACTTGACATGGGGAAGCCTCTTTAATAAATGCAAATTGAGGTCTTATGATGTTATCAGGACCAGAATGGAAGCAGTCCATCACTGACTGATCAGTGGGGCAACAGGGAGGAAATAAAGGCCCAAAAACTTAGTGACAGATGGAATGCTTCTAAGTCCAGCAGGTCTTTTCCATGGCCTCCACAAAGAGGCACCTGCCAATTCACCAAATCTTGGCAAAACTCCTTCCTTTTGACCTATCTGTGATCTAGGGTGCTGCTTCTGGGCTGGGCACCCATCTCCAGTCTACAGCTGACCACCACCTGCAGCAAATAGGGAACCCAGGAGGCAAAGCGGCCCGGTATTGTACTGATGCTGTTATGGGGACAGGGAGGCAGACTGCTGCTTGTGAATACCCCTCTCCCTGTCTAAAACATGCTTGCAGCTAAAATCCCTCCACTGCTGAGATTTGTTCAGGTGGAGTTCACAATGGAAATGTTAGGAATTGATTTGAATCACGGCCTTCATTGTCTCAATTTCTGAAACAAAGCCACAAAATTGGTCTGAAATCTTCAAAGGGATAGTTGGTATATTCAAAGAGACGGTGATAAATTGGTGAATTTCCACGATTTGTAAGGAAAGGATTAAAGCAACAGCTCTGAAAAACAGGATGTTCTGTTACTCATTAAGCACCAGGAATAAAGTAAATATATTAGTAAATATACTTGCAATGATTTTTATTCTCTTTTTTATTAAAGTTTAATAAATGCAGTTGCAATTAAACCCAAAGCAGAAGTATTACTAGTATTCTTTCAGCCACACAGAAAAGTAACATGTTTGGAAGCATGAGCCATGAAGTGAAGAAAATTGCCCAGAAATGCAGACGGCAATTTCAGTGCTAAACTGAGTGCAATGGGTCTCTGAGTTACATTGCATCAGACCGGACATTTCAGGAATTGCTTTCCATTGCAAGTTGTGCTTGTACAGTTGATGTCTTTCACATTAAATGTGCAAATGTACACATAATAAAATCATTTTGCATGCAGCATTCCTTTCATACAAGGTACCATAAGCACGTTGAACTCTGAGGCAATCACAAAAGGCAAAAGCTGAGAAGTTCTGTTTTGTTGATGAAGAACAGCAGTTTAAAAATACATTAGAGGTAATGATGCCGATTTATATTTTCATCTGTGGAACAACGTTGTGTGAAAGTAACTGAATACAGTTTGTATTCATGTTAAGTAATGATAAATTACTTTAAATATCCTGATTAATGATCTATGCCAGTGTCCCATCTTCAATTCTCCAAGATTGTGAAATCCTCTAAAATTCTGCCACTTATATTCTAACCCACAAGAATTGCCCTTTACCATCACAGCAGTCTGGTCCACCGATTCCTTGATTTTATTTTTCCCCCTTCTGCTTTCAAGCTCCTTCATGTCCTTGTATCCCCTCATACCCAGCAAGACTCTACCCCTCCAGACCTGGCTTCCTTTAATGTGTCCACAACTGAGAATAGGGACTTCAGAATTCATTCTGGTAACCCCCATTAAAAATAGTGCTCAATCCTCTTAGATGATGTGGGTCAGTGTTGGTCACTTCTCTGAAGCACCTTGGAGATTTAGTGATGTCACAGTCACTATGCAAATAAAAGTAGTTACTATTACTATACGTTTAGGCTTTCTGCTGTTCTGAATTCCGTAACTTTCTCCATTTAAACTGTATTGCTTGCCAGCCCTCTCTTAACTGCTAATACTGTGCTGTGTGCCCTAAAGCCTTTCAATTACTTATGAAAATAAAATAAAAAAGTAGCAGTATAAATGTGGATACTTAAAAACTCAGCCAAGATAACTGTTTTGTAAGCTTCATGGACAACATTCTTCGAGTTTTATAATTGCTGTAATGTTTAAGTAACGCTGAACGGTTATGCTTTTGGACTTTAAATGGCTTTGTTTGCTTGAAGATAGCTTTAAAAGGTCAAAAGCTGATGGCACTGTATTGCTGAACAAAATATTATTATAGCAGGCTAAGGGAGTAAGAGACATACTGATTCACATTTCCGAGAACTCAATTCATTTTTCTGCTTTATAGAAGTTGAAAACCCAGAGATTGGTTCTCACTGGTACTATCTTGATAAGACACTTTATTTATCAGAACCTGCCAGCTTTTAGTACACAAATTATAATTTGTTCCCACATAAGACCATGAGACATTGGAGCAGAATTAAACTATTCAGCCCATTGAGTCTGCTCTGCCATTCCATAAGCTATTTATTATCCCTCTCAAGCCTGTTCTCCTGCCTTCTCCCCATAATCTTTGATGTCTTTTTTAATCAAGAACCTATCAACCTCTGCCTTAAATATACCCAATGACTTGGCCTGCACAGCCATTTGTGGTAATGAATTCCACAGATTCACCACCTTCTGGCTGAAGAAATTGCTTCTCATCGCTCTTCTAAAGGGATATCCTTCTATGCTGATACTGTGCCCTCTGGTCCTAGACTTACCCACTATTGGAAACATATCTCTATCTAGTATGTACAAATAAAGACATCACTGTATATATTTTTTTCTTCCTGTTGTATTTTGTGAAAGTTCTCTTTTCAGTCTAAGTTCTTCTTTTGTTTTTTTTTAATTTAAAATTAATGCACTTTAGTTTGTTCTTTATGTGTAATTCATCTGTACCTTCATAAATTATCATGTGTTATGTGTGTTACTGTGCTTTACACCCTGGTTCAGAGAAACGTCTCATTTCTATACACATGATATGGTTATATATGTTATATACATGTATATAGTAAATGACAATAAAGTTGACTTGACTTAGTCTGAAGTGCAATGGAAAGTAAAAGTTTTTACAAACATTTTGTTTTCCTTTGTTGTTTCTGGCAGATCTGTAAACTCTCAGTTGAACAAATCAACACAATAAACTGGGTTAAGAGATCCAGATCTCTGATGGGCAGGATAATACAGCAAGATGGGTCAGTTCTGGTCATAATTTTCCTCTCAAGGAACAAGATGTCTCGATACGTTGCTCTTACTGATGATGCCACTGAAGGTGTGCGGAATGAATTTAATTCATGTTTAAGGTACCATAAGCACGTTGAACTCTGAGGCAATCACAAAAGGCTAAAGTTAAGAGGCTCTGTTTTGTTGATGAAGAACAACAGTTTAAAAATAGATTGGAGATAATAATGCTGATATGTATTTTCATCCGTGGAATAACATTTAGCATATTGGGTAATTGCTGCTAGGCCACTAATGAGCTGTTTAATAACACTCAGGATTTTGACAGACCAATCCACCATGCCTTATTCTCACACACCCAATGCTATTTTAGGACGTGCTAGAGAAAGAAACAATTCATCTGAAGTTTCACCTTTGCATGGAAATGCAAAGTTGAGGCAACTCATCTGGAGGGTGATAGCCCATTGCATTCACAATATCGGCACTAGCTTTTAAAGGGCCACTAGCATCACCACAAGGGTGCATTAAGCCTTTCCTGTTTCGGAGGAACGGAGAGAACCAGGTTTAGTGAAATATTTCATTGTCACATTGAATTCAAATGTCAAAATAACAGCATAATGGATGCTGTGTGCATATCTGCAAGGAAACAGCTTCACACAATATAACAATGCCTTGCTTCAGTGGAGGTTCAGAGGTATGAGGAGGCGAAACACTTAAGGAGAGGAGATTAAGACATGGGGAGGAGCTAGGGTGAGGAGAAGAATCGATGAAGCAAGAGATGGTCATTGGCAGGGCCATCTGTCCCCATTTCTCCACTCCAGTTCCAAGTCCAAGGAGACGCAGGCCCTGAGAGAGCGGCATGATCACACTGAATCACACCCAGAACCTGGGCCCAAGCACCTCCTGATTTTCCAGGGCTGGTGTCCTGGACACCCCTTCCTCTGCTCCACTCACCAGCTGGGTAGAGGCAAATCAAGAGCAGGAGATGCCGAGCTGAGAGAAGTAGTGGGCAATGGCATCTGTGCCTGGTCTACCCATGCATCGATGTGTAGGTGTGTTAATATCCATGAAGTGCTCTAGTTGTCTGAAATCCTTTGCCACTGGATCAAAGCTTTGCTCTGTTAAGCTCGACTGGTAGCTGGACCTAGAGGACTGCCAAGTAAAAGGCTTTCCACACAGTTTTCTCAATGACACCGTCTTTTTAAGATTCAATCACAAACAAACTCGGGCTCAGAGAAGTGCACATGAGCATAACTTGACTGCTTTTGGAGGCCCACTCATTATATACATGAGGACGCCCATGCACTCCAACTGGGGCACTATACATTGCAGAATCTCCATAAAGAATCGCTGGGCACCTGCAGAACGCACAAAAACAAATTCCAAATTTCTGTGTTTGTGCAAACGGAGGACACGAGAAGCTTGTTGGAGCTCAGATGCATGGATACACTTGGTATCTCAATGATAGTTGCCACAATTAGCCCAGCCCCATTCATTTGAATATGGTCACCAATCTTTCTCTAAAAGTAAATGCTCTGAGTTTTTTAATTTCAGTACAGATGTTTTAATTTAATTAACAGTTGGTCCAGAATTATGTACATCTCATCTTTTTAAAAATTTTATTATAATTTAACTAAAATGCTTTGCAGTGGTTTCCACCGTGTCACTGCTCATGGCCCGCTCTGCGACTGAAGCAGAAGAGCCTCAAAGGACAGTTCAACTGCAGGTACGACTGCAATGCTTAATCATTACTGGGGCAACTGTGCCAATGCTGACAACCCCCTGCACACATGGTACCTAGGAATTGTTAAGATTAAGTAATGAAACTTCAGAGTTGAATATGATTTCATACCAAAGGAATTCTAAAGGTTATTTCTGAATATTTATGCAATCAATTCACCTCTCTCTCTAATAATCCTAAGCTAAATAATAGACTGCACAAGATACAAAATCAGTGTTAACCGTAACGTTCCTCAGAGGAAATCTGCAATATCTTCTACATCTATCTAATAAATGTTTCTGTCTAATATGTCTCAGGGTTTTGAAGACCACTGATTAATTATCCAAAGCAAAGTTGTAAGGCGATGAAAATGGTCACAGAGTTATGCAGTTCAGAAACAGGTTCTCTGGCCCAACAAATCCATCCCAACACCCATTTGTACTAATCCTATAAATACCTCATTTTATTCTCGCTATTTCTCACCACCACCGAGCCCCAAACCCCAATGTGAACACCCAGGTGAATTTACCAAGACCAATTGACTACTGGTCTTTGGCATTGGGTGCTTTTGTGAATCGGTTGCTTACTTTTGCATCTCACCTGATCAATTTGAATTCAAAGGTTTATAGAATAAAAAAAATTGGAAGCTGTGCTTTGTGATTTGATTGGTTTATGCAAATTTTAGAGACAATATAATCTAGTCTCTGTAAAATGCTCATTAATGCAGGGTTTCTAAAGACAACTGAGAGATGGAATATGATAATAACTTGAAAGGAAGGGCATAACTGAAACAAAGTTAAATTTGCCACATTATTCTCAATTTGCACATTTTTACAATTATTGCTGAAATGTTTTGCAAGACCTGAAGAAATTTGATTCAAATTACACAAAAGAATGAAAGAAAGCACACAGGAAACTGTTTATAACTGCCTGATAGATATTAGATCCTTTCTCATTTTCACTGCAAAGTTATAACTCTTCAGGAAGCAGTGTTTGGGTACCCTACTCTCAACCAACATACCCAGCATACATTAGGAAACATGTGGCTGGGATCTGCCAGGAATTTTGTCTGTCAAATTATTTTCCCATTGCAGCTGGGAAGTGTTTGAGGAATCCAGGTCAACGTTCTGACTGAATTCCAATAAAACTGTAGCTATGACTCAAACAACTGGAAAAGAATACTCCAAGTGTGATTTACTTTGCAATACTTCCCTCAACAATGCAAGATATCAGGTTTGTAACACGGGCAGGTGCCCATGACTTCAGCCAATGGTACTGAAGAAGCCCATGGTTGCACCTACTAAATGCAGAGGTACGGGTCTTTGTGCTCGAACAACCGCTCAACATAACAGTCAGAAGCAACCTCCTGATCTTGTTGGTATTTATGAAAATGTTAATGACTTCCTAAATATAAAAGGCAATGTCAAAGTAATTCACACAGCTATCAGCAGTTTGCAGCATTTCCTTTCTAAACACTGTTGAAATGCAAGAAGCAGACAGCGAATATGTTTATTTGGTTGATCAAGGCCAATATGATCTAAAATTGTTTTCAACTACAGTCTATAATTGGAGCAATTTATATTGCTATAAGCCATCCATGTTGGGAAAATAAGTTTCATTAAAAAAAATCTGTAAACTTGTCAGGGCTTTGGAACTTACCCTATGTACTCCCCTGGGATCTGAAATAAATGCTTAAACATTCCTCTGGCTTTCCGTTTATGTCCTGAGTAGTTCTCATTGTTAATTTACTGTGACTTGGAATCAATTTATTCCTTAAATGGAAATGAAGTAAGCACAAAGAATACTTATTCAGCTATAGCTGACAGATATTCCCATACATTTAAAGTGACACTGGAAGATAAAAGTGAGAGTTGTGAAATGGGTAACTCGATAAGCGACTACCTTGCATTACATAGAATGGGCACGTAGTTTCCATCATAGCATGGTTTGAAGTCATGTGAAAATATAAATTTATCCATGGGATGAATGGAAAGCAGAGTGGGGGTTAAATGAACTGAAGCACCATTAGGTGTAGCAAGTCTAACTAATGGCTGGTTACTAAGTTCTGGTAAATTAGCTTATTATGTCACATGTACCAAGTTACAGGGAAAAATGTAACTTGCATACCATTCATTCAGATCATTTCATTATAATAGTGCATTGAGGTAGTAGAAGGTGAAACAATAATAGAGTGCAGAAAAAATTGCAACAGCTACAGAAAGCACAGTGCAGCCAGACAGTAAGGCACAGGTGGATTGTGAGGTCAAGAGTCTATTTTATCATATTAGGAACTATTCAATAATCTTGTATCAATGGCATAGAAACTACCTGGTGGCAGGCTTTTGTATCTTCTGCCCAGTGGGAGTGGTGGGAGAAGAGAGAATGTCCAGCGTGGATGGGCCTTTGATTATGCTGGTTGCTTTACCTAGGTAATGAGAAGAGTTTGTGGAGCAGAGGCTGGGGTCCATAATGTGCTAAGCTGGCCTAACATCCTCTACAGTTTCTTGTGATTACCGGCAGAGCAGTTACCGTAGCTGTGATGTATCCATATACCATCTGTAAGCTAATACTTGCTTCCTCATGGTTGAGGAGTAAAGCAATACGTGAGGGAGAAATCTACAGAGCAAGAAAAGAAAATTAAATAACTGTGGCCTGATTGTGAGTAACTCGTACATCCAGAGACACAGTACAAAACCTAATGCCAGAGCAACATTTTCTGGCACGAACAAAGTAAATCCTCTGAGTAAACAGGAAAGAAAATCAATTACACCCATTACAATTTTCAAATGTATACATATGTTTTGTGAGGCTCCCTGCACATGTGACTCTATTCTGGCATGCAATTTACATATTGAGTGCATTTCTGAGTCACAGAGTGCACTATCCTGGTCAAACATAAAGTTAGTTTTTATAAAATACAGTGACACGACAATAGAATTTATTTTAAGACAGATATTTTCTTGTACAGGTATTTGTGTGTGAACTAACTTGACAAAACTCGATGTAGTTAATTGGTTAACAGAGCAGGAAAACTCAGAGACAGTAATCACTAGACTAGATAATAATGTTCAATGAGAGACGAAAAGTCTGCTAGGATTTTAGAAAATGCTTGGTATTTTTTTAAAGAGATGAATGTCTTAAACTTTTGATTTTATGGGTTATGACATCAGTGGAAACTTTCAAAAGCAATCATTCCTAGCCATCTCTTACTCCATATCGTATGAGTGAAAAATACAATTTAAATCACTCAGAGTTATGATATACTGTTGTACAATATGCATTGAATGGGACAAATCGTTGCGTTATCTTAGGGTGAAATATCTGATAAAATTCTGGGGTAGAAATTGATCTGCATAGTGCCATGTTTATGTACTGTATGTGATTGCATTTTTAAGAAGAAACAATGCCGGTGTGATTGGGAACTTACAGTGAAGGTCAGGATTTTCCTTCATCGTCCTCCATTACACAGACATGTAGATGTACAAGGATATGTGACTGGTGTCCAATAGCAGGCAATGCACATCTGGACATCATCTCTGTGACCCGTGTTCACTTACCTGCGGCTGACATAAGCCCAAGCAGATCTCCATTAGGATCTGTTTTATACATTGGTTAAGGCGGGTTTTCAGAAGCAAGTCCCAGCTGGTGAAGTTTAATCCCAGGAACTGCTTTATGCTTATTTCATGAAACCACATAATGTGGCCAATTCTGAAAAACTTTGTAATAGATCGGAGGCGCAGGCAGATATTACTAAGTAAACTTTTACTATCACTCGATGATTCTTGGCATCACTTAAGGGTGCAATTGACCACCTTTTGTTTCTCTTCAAAGCTATGAATGTAACTATTAATCAGTTTACAACAGTTGGTTTTGAAGGATTATTTGGTTCAAGTATAATTCGGCTAAGAGATACACACTCAAGGTATATTTAATTCATCCTCTTTCCCCCTCTCTCTCCAATCCCATGACTACTTCCACACCCCCCACCAACAGCGAAACCTTCCTCTGACCTGGGGTTATGTTTAAGGATTTAACTTTGACTGCCTTTAGGGAGAGGTCTTTATTAGGTACACGGGTGGAACCCTGTGTGGTGCTCTGTGCTGTCGGCCATCCACTTCAAGGTTTTGACGTGTTGCGATTTCAGAGATGCTCTTCTGCACATCACTGTAGTAGCATGTGGATTATGAATTACTGTTGTCTTCCCGTCAGCTTGAACGGGCCTGACTATTCTCCTCCGATTTCTCTTATTAACCAGGTGTTTTCACCCACAGAACTGCAGGCGTACAGATGCACCTAATAAAGTGGCCACTAAGTGTACATTATGGTACACAGATATGCACGTGCACATATATCCTTTGCATTTTTAATGATTATCGTGGAATGGAGTCTGTGCCCCATGAGGCTCCTTATCCTCAACATGTTCCTTCCCCCTGCTGATTCCGAGCAGGCTGGAAGCTTGACGAATCATACGGCAGAACTTCTAGACATTTGCATAGTAAAAGACTATCTGTTAGAAGTTGAGTGCACCAGTTCATTTTATATATATATCTATACATACACACTCAGCGGCCACTTTATGGGTTCACCTATACACCTATTCACTAATGAAAATATCTAATCAGCCAATCATGTAACAGCAACTCAATGTGTAAGAGCATGTAGGCACAGTCAAATAGTTCAGTTGAGGTAGCAGGGTCTAGGCTTGTGTATAAATTTCTTCTGGGTCCCCGTCCCTGTTGGGGTTGAAGGGAATGAGGTAGTGGACATTCCAGCCAAGAAATCACTTAAAATTAAGACTGTAATGTTGTGATTCCTTTGCATAAAGGGGAGGTGAGAGCCATAATTAAAAAGCCTATTCGATCACTGCGGCAACAAAGTTAGGATAAGGAAAAGAAAGGATGGTATTTATATAAAATTCAATAGGTGGTGGGCACTCAGTTGGGTATAAAAGGAAGGAAGAAGTCATACTCACACGTTTATGTATTGTACATACTAGGATGAATAATTCCTTGGTCAGAAACAATATGCATGATATGGGCATTGGCAGGGAGTGCATTTGCCAAGAAATGGTGCGATATACATTGCTTGAATGCAGTTCCTATGAAGTGCAAAGGAACGACCTAATTGCTAAATTGAGATCTTTGAGATAGACACAGTTTAAGATGGAAAGTTTGTTAGGATATCACTGTCATCATAATGTATACAAGTGTGTATTTGACTTTCTGAAAAGCATTATAATTTTTGATATTATTTGAGTGTTTTGTGTGTGTGTGTATGTGTGTGGGGTGGAATTTAGTGGGTGTACTTCCCGTCTCTTGGCTCCACACTCCAACTCAGTAGGTGGCAGTAATGCACCTTATGTTGGTCTGCCAACCGCCATTAAACTTTACAAGAAGAAGAAGAAGAAGGGTTTCAGTTGTTGTTCAGGCCAAACAACAGAAAGGGGAAGGAATGTGATCTAAGTGACTTTGACTGTGGAATGATTGTTGGTGCCAGACAGGGAGGTTTGTGTATCTCAGAAACTGCTGATCTCCTGGGATTTTCACACACAACAGGCTCTAGAGATTTGAGAATAGTGTGAAAAACAAAAAAAAATCCAGAGAGCGTCAGTTCTGTGGGCAAAAAGAGAGGTCAAAGAAAAATGGCCAGACTGGTTCAAACTGACAAGGAAGTAACAGTAACTCAAATAACCAGGCGTTATAACGTTAGTGTGCAGCAGAGCATCTCTGAATGCAAAACACATCGAATCTGAAGTGGTTGGGCAACAGCAGCAGAAGACCGCAAACATACACTCAGTGTCCACTTTATTAGGTATAGGAGGGACCTAATAACATGGCCACTGTGTGTACAGTACTGTATATAGAGTTGAAAGAATGATTTCAAAGCACCTTTGAGAGAGGTTTCAGTTTACCTTGACAACATAATGACAGCAAGGATGTGCTGGGAGCAGGAATGGGGATCGAGTCCTATACTAAGGGTAGGACGGAGTAGTGTATCTATTCATTCCTGTGTGTCGATGAGGACTCTAAAATCTGCTCGTGCCTTAATTCACTTCTGATTTCAAATTCATGACGCCTTCCACTGGAGCTGAAAAAACTGGTTAAGAGAATTCATAGATTTTTAATTGTGTAAGACAAGAAATAAAATACTTTACAGAATTGATTAAAGAATCCATCTGTGCATACAATTCTTTCAATATACAATCAGAATTTATTTCAAAAGTCCTTTACTGTACTGTTCAGTGATGGATACTTCATTTTACAAGTAGAAAATAATCATACTCCATCAGTAACTAGTTGTCTACGACTTAATATTTATTGATTTTCTCTCTCATTTTTACCATCCATGGCCATTTCACTTTCTCAGTAATTCTGCTTCCCTACTGACCAGTTGTGTCTATTGCATTACTAACATAATCTAAGAGTTCAATCACAAGGAAACAACCAGTCAGCAGCTTTACCATATAAGGAAAAAAACAGAATAGAAAGCCAAGCAGACTGCAACCTTCTTTCACTGCAGCTATTTTTTTCTCTCCTCAAGCTAAATTCCCCTAACTATTCTGGGTCATTCTCCAGCCTAATTAAAAAAAAAATTTACTTAAATCTTCCAAATTGCAAAATTATGAACACTTTTTGTCAAAGTACAAATAGAAACCAAGTAAGTTTGAGAAAGGTGCAGAGTTAAACTTCTTGCTCAAGTTATGTGTTAGCTTCCCTTCCAATGTTACATGCAGATTATACTCCCTATTTATTTTAGTGGTTAAGTAATTTCCCTGTGTACACAACTTTAATCATTGCTATTTCAAATACTTACAGGACCAAAAATTGTGAGGAAAAAACTGCAAATCCAGAGATGGGCAAGGATGTCTGCTTATTTTCAAAATATATGACGCAGAGACACTCATTGTACTTTTCCACTAAAATATTATTTCACTCCAAAAGATACACTTTGGCAGGTCAGACTGCCTACTTGTCACACATTATACCTAGGTGTTCTGTCTTTCTTGTGAGTAGATATCTTGACAATTAATCACCCAGATAGCTTATTATGAAACTTGTCTCGTGGAATGGGTTAAGTGGGCTTGTTACTGCTTTTCTTCATCTTAGTTACAGCAGACACAATATAGCTGTTAATTCCCCTAATAAAAGGAATGCAGTGATGGTGGGGGTTAGCAGGGGTGATTTCTGGGAAATAGATTTGGATCACATGGTCTAAAATGGCAGAAAAGGTTATTTTGAAAAGAAAGTCAAAAGATTGCTTAAAATCACTTAAGATAGATTCAGTTTACAAACATAATGCTAAAGTTAATTCATTTGGCAACCAGCCATGTTTGACCTTCAAGTCTCCATTCAAGTCAAAGCAAACTATCCTTAGAGTCCATCAGGGATGATTTAGAAATTACACATCCAGTTGTTCATTTTCCCCCCATAATTTTTCTTTCTCTTGTCTCTTTCATGATTTAGTAAATTTGTGTGGTTACAAACCTTCTTTTTGAAATTAGGTTTGATATGAGGCCAGTGTTAGAGGGATTGTGTAAGCTAATCACATCTTTTGTTATAATTAATGGGAAGTAGATCTTCATCTGACAGTTAATATTGCAATCAGAAAGTAGCATTCCTCCTTTAAAAATTCTGTACTATTTTTTTCCTTTCCCTTGTAAGATCTTGCAGTAACAAGAATAGAGGCATTATGTGCGGAAATCACCAGTTACTTCATAGGCCATCTTTTCTCTTAACTCTGAATTGGTTTTGCTTTCACAGGTGTAAGTTAGAACCTCAGCACAACAAAGGACAGGCTGAGGGAATTTTAATTAACATGTAGCTAACCCGTTGGCTGAGAAAAGCAGAAAGGAGACTGAGGTAAAAGGTAGGTGTGCTGAGGTGGTTTCCAGGAAGGTTGTTGAAGGAGAGGCCTGCTGAATTTAGATGAAGCCTAAACTTAAAAGAGGTTTCATGAAGCAATCCAACTTGTTAAGGCTCCACAAGAAAAGTTTTTCTTTTGGAAAACTTACTTTCAGTAGTCTCCTCTGGTGATCTTGCTCGACTATTTTCAGTGGCCCACCTACTCAAGCTACATTAATGTCATCTGACTCCCTTCTCCCACCTGGTACAGGTAGGAATTCTCTGCTAAAATTCCAGCTGGCTGCTTCCTACTCACTTGCACATTTGACTCACCACTTTTCAGATTTCTGCCTAATAAGTAGGGCCAAATTCGCCCCATTTTCCTCAGCAACATGTTGGCTTCAGTTGAAAGGAATGGCTTTCAATAAAAAGTTTTTACTGTATAACTGAAGCCAAAACATTACTGCATGTGCTGGGTGGAGCAGTAATCATAATGTTCCTGACCTATATTCTACTCTTTAGTTAATGGGATGTGATCATCATCATTAAGAACAATGGCTGTGAGAAACCTTTAATCCTGCCTGATCAAATACCAAGAACAAAGACTTCTAATAGCAGATTTTAATATTAATTTAATCTGCAAACACTGATTTCCCTGGTGCTTGTATTCTATTTCTACTTTTAGCACATATTCTCAAAAGACCTTTTAGGAGTACTATTATTACAGGATGGGATATTAATTCAAGACCACATCCCTGTTCCCACATCAGTGTTTTGAAGATGAGCAAGTGTGTTATCTTAACACTCCGGCTAACATTTATCCCCTTCTTCATGTTAAAAAAAATAGATTATCTGGAACCTTTCATGTTACAGTTTGTGGGAGTTTGCTGGGCACAAACCATCTTCTGTGTTTTCTACTTTACAACTGTGGCTACCCTTCAAAAATACTTCATAGGATGTTAGGGTGCTTCAAGACGATTTAGGGTAAAGAAAGCCCTCTTTCTTCCTCTGCTACTACTGAGCCACTGACGAGCAAAGTTTATCAAGTCATAAGTTAATGCTCTAATTGTTTATCTGCAGTGACCGGCCTGGAGCCATTCAGACAATGTCTGGTACTTGGGCTGTTGGTCCAATTAATCAAATAATTGCACCTTTCCTTCTGTTAAATTTGTGCCTTAATCTGGGAGGAAGATTCATTGCTTCTAATCTATTTTGGCTTTCACAGGGAGCACTGGAGATTATTTATAGCTAAAGCCACTTTTGCCTTTAAAAAAAAACAGCAAGTCACACTGGATTCACAATGGTGTGTAAATGACAAGAGTATTTTTATTTTATTTTATTCTGGTTATCAGTTGCCCAGCACATTGTTTGAAAAAGATGCGTTTGTAATTTAAAAAACAAAAAAAAATCTACAAGAATTGACATGGTAATTGAAAGCCTTCCTACCTAATGGTAGAATTTGTCAGAGGGAATTAATAGATTGTTGTAACAATGCAATTAAAGTTTTAATTCATAGCAGAAGAACAGCTGGAAAATGGCAGATGTTGGCATCAAGACTTAGAACGTGTTCCAAACTTGGCAGCGCAATTCTGGCAATTGCCTTTTTATGGACTTCATTTACTACTCAAAAAATTGGACCAAGTGTTTGTAAAGCAGGGGTGGCCACCCTTTTATATTCCATGCGTCAATTTTTTTCATGTACGAGCTATGGTTCTATGGAGTTCAGATACAATTTTTTTCACGCACGAGTTCTATATTAGCATATTTTTACAAGAATTTAATGGGGGTACAAGAGTTGTATGGAGCATTGGAACTCATGAGTGAAAAAATTGAAGCATGGAATGTAAAATGTTGGCCACCCCTGTTGTAAAGTAAACAGAATAGATCACACTCATTATATTGCTGTTGGCCTGTGCTACATAATTACTCTCACATGGCCCAAGATATGCATTTTGACCAAACTCTGCAGATTAAGTTACTTACCAAATCTGATTGGATATATTCCTGAAGCTTCGTCACAGGACCTCTAACCTCCAACAGCCCCACCTCCCCCTATACTCCCATCATTGGTTCACCATCCACACAGTCCACTGTCTTCCACACCAATTGGAAAGAAAGCAAATTTTTCATAGCACAATTGCATGAATCTTGGCTGACAATCAAGACTTTTGTGTCTATTATTCTTATAACTAATAAACAGCTGAGTGCTGAGAAAATTGAAAGCACTGGGGAAATATTCTCAGGGGTTTTATTTAGAAGTTTTCTGGAGACTAATATTCAATGTTTGCCGACCCAAGATCTAAACTGGAGAGATTTCTTGAACAACTAATCAGATATACACTCTATTAAACTTGAGTAAAATGCTTAATTTCAGTTTCGGGCAGTGCAGTGCGGCAGATTTAAAAGGGCAGAAATCCTGCTTCGGGTTTGATTCGAAGAAGGAAGTCTGAGAGTCGGAGCGGGAGTGCGGAGGAAGACATTTTTGAAATTTTCGGTTTTTTTTCTCCAATGGCGTTCAGAGAGGCGGGACTGCGCAGACATGTGAC
Source organism: Mobula hypostoma (assembly GCF_963921235.1). Lineage (NCBI taxonomy): Eukaryota > Metazoa > Chordata > Chondrichthyes > Myliobatiformes > Myliobatidae > Mobula > Mobula hypostoma. The sequence goes on along the minus strand of NC_086105.1, from coordinate 126,014,325 downwards.
GTCGGGCAGTGCAGCGCGGCAGATTTAAAAGGAACAGAGCCTCATACAGCGGGCAGCGTAGTTTGCGGGCGGCGGAGTGAGCCGGGAGCAGAGTGAAGGCCTAAGGGCTTCAGCTCAACGGGCTTAGGCGGAAACGGGCGAGGCGAGGAAGGTTTGGTATTCATTTTCTGTTGTTATTTGAGGAGAGAGGCAGTATGAATGTGAGGGCAGTTTGTTGTTCTCGGTGTCGGATGTGGGAGGCCCTGGAGTCTCCAAGCCTCCCGGACGTCTACATCTGCGCGAAGTGCATCGAGATGCAGCTCCTAAGGGACCGCGTTACGGAACTGGAGCTGCAGTTCGATGACCTTCATCTGGTCAGGGAGAGTGAGGAGTTGATAGAGAGGAGTTACAGGCAGGTGGTCACACCGGGGCCACGGGACACAGACAAGTGGGTCACGGTTAGGAGGGGGAAGGGGAAGAATCAGGTAATAGAGAGTACCCCGGTGGCTGTGCCCCTTAATAATAGGTACTCTTGTTTGAGTACTGTTGGGGGGGACAGCTTACCTGGGGGAAGCGACAGTGGCCGTGCCTCCGGCACAGAGTCTGGCCCTGTAGCTCAGAAGTGTAGGGAAAGGAAGAGGAGGGCAGTTGTGATAGGGGACTCAATAGTAAGGGGGTCAGATAGGCAATTCTGTGGACGCAGTCCAGAGACCCGGATGGTAGTTTGCCTCCCTGGTGCCAGGGTCCGGGATATTTCTGATCGTGTTCAAGATATCCTGAAGTGGGAGGGTGAGGAGCCAGAGGTCGTGGTACATATAGGTACCAATGACATAGGTAGGAAAAGGGAAGAGGTCCTGAAAGGAGAATATAGGGAGCTAGGAAGGGAGTTGAGAAAAAGGACTGCAAAGGTAGTAATCTCGGGATTACCGCCAGTGCCACGCGACAGTGAGAGTAGGAATGCGATGAGGTGGAGGACAAATGCGTGGCTGAGGGATTGGAGCAGGAGGCAGGGATTCAAGTTTTTGGATCATTGGGACCTCTTTTGGCACAGGCGTGACCTGTACAAAAAGGACAGGTTACACTTGAATCCTAGGGGGACCAATATCCTGGCAGGGAGATTAGCGAGGGCTACTGAGGTGACTTTAAACTAGAATGGTTGGGGGGTGGGAATCAAATTAAAGAGGCTAGGCGAGAGGAGGTTAGTTCACAACAGGGAGATGGAAACCAGTGCAGAGAGACAGAGGGGTGTAAAATGAGGGTAGAAGCAAAAAGTAGTAAGGAGAAAAGTAAAAGTGGCAGGCCGACAAATCCAGGGCAAGCATCAAAAAGGGCCACTTTTCAACATAATTGTATAAGGGCTAAGAGAGTTGTAAAAGAGCGCCTGAAGGCTTTGTGTGTCAATGCAAGGAGCATTCGTAACAAGGTGGATGAATTGAAAGTGCAGATTGTTATTAATGATTATGATATAGTTGGGATCACAGAGACATGGCTCCAGGGTGACCAAGGATGGGAGCTCAACATTCAGGGATATTCAATATTCAGGAGGGATAGACATGAAAGAAAAGGAAGTGGGGTGGCGTTGCTGGTTAAAGATGAGATTAATGCAATAGAAAGGAAGGACATAAGCTGGGAAGATGTGGAATCGATATGGGTAGAGCTGCGTAACACTAAGGGGCAGAAAACGCTGGTGGGAGTTGTGTGCAGGCCACCTAACAGTAGTAGTGAGGTTGGGGATGGTATTAAACAGGAAATTAGAAATGTGTGCAATAAAGGAACAGCAGTTATAATGGGTGACTTCAATCTACATGTAGATTGGGTGAACCAAATTGGTAAAGGTGCTGAGGAAGAGGATTTCTTGGAATGTATGCAGGATGGTTTTTTGAACCAACATGTCGAGGAACCAACTAGAGAGCAGGGTATTCTAGACTGGGTTTTGAGTAATGAGGAAGGGTTAATTAGCAATCTTGTCGTGAGAGGCCCCTTGGGTAAGAGTGACCATAATATGGTGGAATTCTTCATTAAGATGGAGAGTGACATAGTTAATTCAGAAACAAAGGTTCTGAACTTAAAGAGGGGTAACTATGAAGGTATGAGTCGTGAATTAGCTAAGATGACACTTAAAGGATTGACGGTGGATATGCAATGGCAAGCATTTAAAGATTGCATGGATGAACTACAACAATTGTTCATCCCAGTTTGGCAAAAGAATAAATCAAGGAAGGTAGTGCACCCGTGGCTGACAAGAGAAATTAGGGATAGTATCAATTCCAAAGAAGAAGCATACAAATTAGCCAGAAAAAGTGGCTCACCTGAGGACTGGGAGAAATTCAGAGTTCAGCAGAGGAGGACAAAGGGCTTAATTAGGAAGGGGAAAAAAGATTATGAGAGAAAACTGGCAGGGAACATAAAAACTGACTGTAAAAGCTTTTATAGATATGTAAAAAGGAAAAGACTGGTAAAGACAAATGTAGGTCCCCTACAGACAGAAACAGGTGAATTGATTATGGGGAGCAAGGACATGGCAGACCAATTGAATAATTACTTTGGTTCTGTCTTCACTAAGGAGGACATAAATAATCTTCTAGAAATAGTAGGGGAAAGAGGGTCCAGTGAGATGGAGGAACTGAGCGAAATACATGTTAGTAGGGAAGTGGTGTTAGGTAAATTGAAGGGATTAAAGGCAGATAAATCCCTAGGGCCAGATGGTCTGTATCCCAGAGTGCTTAAGGAAGTAGCCCAAGAAATAGTGGATGCATTAGTGATAATTTTTCAAAACTCGTTAGATTCTGGACTAGTTCCTGAGGATTGGAGGGTGGCTAATGTAATCCCACTTTTTAAAAAAGGAGGGAGAGAGAAACCGGGGAATTATAGACCGGTTAGCCTAACGTCGGTGGTGGGGAAACTGCTGGAGTCAGTTATCAAAGATGTGATAACAGCACATTTGGAAAGCGGTGAAATCATCGGACAAAGTCAGCATGGATTTGTGAAAGGAAAATCATGTCTGACGAATCTCACAGAATTTTTTGAGGATGTAACTAATAGAGTGGATAGGGGAGAACCAGTGGATGTGGTATATTTGGATTTTCAAAAGGCTTTTGACAAGGTCCCACACAGGAGATTAGTGTGCAAACTTAAAGCACACGGTATTGGGGGTAAGGTATTGGTGTGGATAGAGAATTGGTTAGCAGACAGGAAGCAAAGAGTGGGAATAAACGGGACCTTTTCAGAATGGCAGGCAGTGACTAGTGGGGTACCGCAAGGCTCAGTGTTGGGACCCCAGTTGTTTACAATATATATTAATGACTTGGATGAAGGAATTAAATGCAGCATCTCCAAGTTTGCAGATGACAGGAAGCTGGGCGGCAGTGTTAGCTGTGAGGAGGATGCTAAGAGGATGCAGGGTGACTTGGATAGGTTGGGTGAGTGGGCAAATTCATGGCAGATGCAATTTAATGTGGATAAATGTGAAGTTATCCACTTTGGTGGCAAAAATAGGAAAACAGATTATTATCTGAATGGTGACCGATTAGGAAAAGGGGAGGTGCAACAAAACCTGGGTGTCATTATACACCAGTCATTGAAAGTGGGCATGCAGGTACAGCAGGCGGTGAAAAAGGCGAATGGTATGCTGGCATTTATAGCGAGAGGATTCGAGTACAGGAGTAGGGAGGTACTACTGCAGTTGTACAAGGCCTTGGTGAGACCACACCTGGAGTATTGTGTGCAGTTTTGGTCCCCTAATCTGAGGAAGGACATCCTTGCCATAGAGGGAGTACAAAGAAGGCTCACCAGATTGATTCCTGGGATGGCAGGACTTTCATATGAAGAAAGACTGGATGAACTAGGCTTGTACTCGTTGGAATTTAGAAGATTGAGGGGGGATCTGATTGAAACGTATAAAATCCTAAAGGGATTGGACAGGCTAGATGCAGGAAGATTGTTCCCGATGTTGGGGAAACTTAACGAGGGGTCACAGTTTGAGGATAAAGGGGAAGCCTTTTAGGACTGAGATTAGGAAAAACTTCTTCACACAGAGAGTGGTGAATCTGTGGAATTCTCTCCCACAGGAAACAGTTGAGGCCGGTTCATTGGCTATATTTAAGAGGGAGTTAGATATGGCCCTTGTGGCTACAGGGATCAGAGGGTATGGAGGGAAGGCTGGTGCAGGGTTCTGAGTTGGATGATCAGCCATGATCATAATAAATGGCGGTGCAGGCTTGAAGGGCCGAATGGCCTACTCCTGCACCTATTTTCTATGTCAGTTATTGACAAACTAAAACACTGAGCTGAAAAATGATTAATACATTAATTTTTTGTTTGTACTTTTCAAAGGATATGATATATTTTGTTTGGATCTCATTCCTAGTGTTTTTCAGGTTTTTTTGTGCCCATTGAGATATACAAATGCTGTTCTGGGGGCCCATACCTTAGTCACAGAAAACTACAGTGCAGAAACAGGCCCTTCGGCCCATCTTGTCCATGCCAACCAGATGTTCTGCCCAGTCCAATGACCTACATCCAGCACATATCCCTGCACACCCCTATTCAAACTTCTGTTAAAAGTTCCAGGTGAACTCCCATTTACCATTTCTACTGTCAGCTCATTTCACACACACACCACCTTCTGACTGAAGAAGTTTCTGATAGCAGCGGATGCTGTATGTTGACCTGAAGAGGGTTAAGCTTGCCTTGAAATACGTGCAGGGCATTTTTCAACATTTGTGGACCTCCTACCTCCACGAGCAGCTTCCCCAAATGGCACCAAATTGATTTCATGTTGCCTGTCTTACCCGTGGGGTCAGTTGGTGAAGGTAGCTACAGACGCAGTCTTGGAAAAACTGCATCATCAAATACCCCTCCCACCCCAGACAATTTCTCTTCTCCTGCTTCCATTGGTTGGAAGAAACGAAAGCCTGAAAGCACACTCTACCAACTTCAAGGACATCTTCTGTCCTGCTGTTAAAAGACTCTTAAATTAATCTCTTTTAAGTTAAAAGATGAACGCTTGACCTCACAGTCCACCACATGGTCTTTTCTCCTCACATTCTATCTGCAGTGCACTTCCTCTATGACTGTAACATTGTATCTGCATTCTGTCATTGCTTTTTCCTTGAACTACCTCGAAGTATGAGTGTGTTGAAGATGTGTATCTTTTCCACTGTACAGTATCTCTGTACTTGTACATGTGGCAATAATAAACCAGAAGCCAGATGACTGCTTTGGACAACATTAGAACCACCTGACAAATGGCTTGGCTTAATATTATGTGAGAAATCTTACAAGCACCTTGGCCTCTCATAACACAGGTCTTTGATTTTATCCTCATTCCACTGGTTCCAAGTCAGGTGCAATAAGAGCTAATTTCTATTCTAATGCTGAAGTTGGGGAAGGGAACATTTTTTTTTATTTCAACACCCTATATCAGGATAAGAACTCACACTTCAGATCAGGAATTGTCAGATAAAGACTGAAATTTCCTGTATTAGTTCAGCACAACATCACGGGCTGTTCTCCTGTGCTGTATTGTTCAATGTTCTTTATCAAATCTTAAACCCATCCATTGACTGCTGCACTATTTCATGAGCCAACTATCTGTGCGCCATTTCTATTGTCAACTGGGTACCTGATTGGATCCAGGAATGGGTTGATATTCCCTATATATTTCAACCTGGACACCCATCAGAGTGATCGAAAGGCCTTCTATCCACCAAACGATATTGAATTTAAACACACATCCTCATGGTGAAGAAACAAGGATCTCAGATCCTTAAAATCACTTCTTTTTATCCTTTCTTTCTGAACTCTTCATCTACTTTCATTATTTTTTCCCAGCTTACACATCCTTTTTCACTAAAAGTGTGATGTTCGTTTTTAAACGCTTTTATTTATCTTTTCTGATTCAGATTGTTCATTCTTTAGTAACATTTCCGTCTACAGAACATGCCTTGTTGTCCTTTTCGTCTTTTTCAACCACCCATTTTTGTGATTCCACTTCATGCCAAAGAGTTTTCAGCAATAAGTTTCCATCTGATCGATAAATTGCTGAATGTAGCCCATGGAAATATTGTCCAGTTGTTCTGCTTTACAAAAGATGCCCAGATTTTATCTTCTATTTTAGCTCATAAAATATTTACAGTCTGAAGAGCCAACGCTTCCTCAGACTTTGGCTGTGACATTTTCTCCTCATTTATTTTCTAAAATCTGAGGTGCAAAGGAACTTGGGAGTTTATGCAGGTGTCCATAAAAGGTTAGCTTGCAGGTTGAGTTGGTGGTAAGGAAGGCAAATGCAATGTTACAATTCATTTTGAGAGGACTAGAGTACAAAAGCAAGGATGTAATGCAGAGGCTTTATCAGGCATTGGTCAGACTGCACTTGGAGTATTGTGAGCAGTTTTGGGCCTCTTACCTAAGAAAGGATGTGCTGACATTGCAGGGGTCCAGAAGTACATGAGAATCATCCCAGGATGAAAGGAGGAGCATTTGACGGCTCTGGGCCTGTACTCACTGGAGTTTAGAAGAATGAAGGGAGATCTCATTGAAACGTATTGAATATTGAAAGGCCTAGATAGAGTGGATGTAGAGAGGATATTCCCAAGAGTGGGAGAGTATAAAACCAGTGGGTACAGACTCAGAATTGAGAGATGTTCCTTTAGAACAGAGATGAGGAAAAAATTCTTTAACCAAAGGGTGGTGAATCTGTAGAGTTCACTGCCACAGACAGTTGTGCATGTTGCGTCATTGTGTATATTTAAGGTGGAGGTTGATAGGTTCTTGATTAATCGGGGTGTCAAAGGTTACAGGAAGAAAGCAGGAGAATGGGTTTGAGAGGGAAAATGAATCAGCCATGATGGAATGGCAGACCAGACTAGATGGGCCAAATAGCCTAGTTCTGTATAGTCTTATAGCACAATGGTACAGAAAATCAAAGATGTCTGTTTAATAATACCATTGCTGTCACTCAATTCTATTTGATTAAGATGAGATCATCTGCAATCATTTTATTCATTATCCAAAAGATAGTCATTTAAATATACTTGCTAATTACATTTGAGCTCGGGTTTCAGGAATGAAAGCACAATGTATTATTGATACCAGTTCAACCTTTCGCTTCTGTTGTATTAAGAAATATCACAAGTGAAGAGATGGCTTTTTCACCCGATGGTCAAAATTTGGACAATTTCACTGTAACTGCAAATCATAGGCAGCCCCAAAGCTTTTAAATAAGTTACATTTTCAGTAAACTGCAATCTGATGAAAACAGATCTGACCCCCTTTAGGTGTTATTCACCTTAGCCCTGTTATAATTTGTGTATGCAATGATTTCATCAACACATGCAAACACACTCCTCTACCTCACCACAGAAATTGGAACTATAATGACCAGACTACGTCCCAAGCTTTCTGATGACAAAGAGATAGATAGTGTTCTGTAGGCAGCTGCTGATTGGAAGTGCATAGGTTACACTAGAATAAATTAATCAGTTTGAAGACCATCTTAACAATTTTTATAAGTAATCTTTCCCAACTTTCCTATTTGTCCTGAATTGAGTGTCAGCACTGAATGCATTTCCTGTTTATCACACCAAATAGGAGTAAAATGCACAATCCTCTCTCTTCTACTTCACAGTGAGTGACATACATTGTATTCAACTTCTGAACTCTACATTATTGCATTCCTTTATAAAATTCCTGCATCACATCTCTATTTCTTCAGATAAACTGTTAATTATCTTTCTTAACTCTCCTAAGTATGGCTGATGCCCATTCCTTTTATTCATTCCTGAAGAAGTTTGGAATTTAAGAGCATGTTAAGTTTACTATGTGCATGGAAATAACTTAGATGAACATTAATGGGCTTCGCAACCTGGGATCCACGGACCTCTCAGTTAATGGTAGGGGTCCATGGCATAAGAAAAGATTGGGAACCCTTGCTGTAACATAATCCTGGATTTTGGCGAATACCAATAATATTAGGCTGTTACTCCTGTAATTTATGGCTTTTCTCTATGCATACAATCAGCTATCATTCCAGACTGGATATCACAAAATAATTACATTAATTGTTAATGCACATTGTGAAGAGTTAATAGTACTATATTGCCAAGGAAACGTTCTGCATCTTTTAACCAAAATGGAGGATCAACTACCTGTAGGTGTGTGTTACAAGGCAATCAATATTCCTTGCCGAGTTAGGCTTTGTTTCTATAAATTTATGTTAACGGAATTGTTTAAAAGAATCCAGTAGTGCTTAGAGCTAGAAGTCTTCAATAATTAGAATTCTAATCTTAGGCTGAGGACATACGAGTCAGTAGCAGTAGTAGAAGTATGAACTGCTATTCAATAAGACCATGGCTATCCTCTGTTTCAGCTCTGCTTTCCCATTTCATTATCATATATCCCGATTCCCTTACTGTGCAAAGATCTGTCACTCTCTGCATTAGTTACACTTACTGGCTAAGCATTCACAGTCCCAGGCTAAAAATTCCAAAGTCTGAGTCAAGATGTCTTTCCTCATCCGAGTCCTAAATAATTGATCCCTATTCCAAGACGATGTTCAAAGAATTGTTTGAAAACGGAGGCAAGGGCTGAATCCTAATGAGTGGACAATTATTTTTTCAGACAGGACAATAAAGTCTTCTGATACGATGTGATAATCAAGTTCATTGGCAAGAAGTGAGATGAGGGAGGTGTTGCCGCCTTACCTTGCAGCATGCTCCTGTATGCAGTGTCTGCAATGGCATAGATGTGTGGTGGCATCTCGTGCCTCTTCTTCCCTTTGTACATTTCTACAATCTTCTCAGAATAGATTGGCAGCATTTTATATGGATTTACGACTACACAGAAAAGACCTGAGTACGTCTGAAAAGAATGAAGAACAAGTAGAATTATTCAAAGATCTTAAAGTGACAACATTCAAAATGAAGAAACACATAAGTCTCTGTAACTTAGTACTGGAATTACTTTTATGTAGGATACTGTCATCAGATAAAATTAATCTTACGTTCACCCTGTCAATTTTGTTTCAAAGCAGTTATTTCTTTGTCAAAACATACAGGCAAGTGGTGCCTGTTGCAGGTGAAGACAATTAAAAGGAAAGTTTAGGCAGAATACTGTGGGAAGATGAATCTCGGGGTTGTATACTGAATACGCACTTTGATAATACATTAAATCTTTGAATCCATAATCATAAAATGAATGGAGTGTCTTCAGTATGTCACTCACTAAATTCCTAAACCTCTAGTTCCTTCAATACATTGTTTGACACATTACATTCTCAAAATAATTCATGTCAGCTTCAAATATATCCTGTTATAATATTTCAAGTTAAGAACATGATTGCTGATAGATTCTACAATAGATTGTTTACTTTCCAATGTACTTAAATGATTCACAGAGAATCTAAGGTGGAATAGAATGTTATAAACATGCAAAACTATAATTACAACGGATGGCATGGCCACATCTCTCTTTCTAACTGACTTGTTATCTGATGCTTGTTACTATTTAGCCACCTTTATCACTGTGTTATGCTTAAGGATCAAGCTTAATCAAGTTCACTTTTTAATAAATAAATTGGTAGTTAGAATTAGCATTAGCTTTAATGTCTGATTTTCTCTTCTTTGCCTTTGTCTCTTATTCAAAAAGATATATATTTTCAATAATCAGTGATGAAATAAATAAACTGATATAAATTTGGTTCAGGGAGATACAAGAAACATCTCCATGTTTACCCATCCCTCTCCCTCCCTTATCTGGAACTACAATAGGAAGCTATCGTAATCACAAGGCCTTGATCCTGCCTATATCTGGACTACCCCAATCTGAGTGAAAAACATGGTTTGGGCATGCAGCTTCATGTTCCCTGCACGTAAGGTTGACTCCCCTTACATCAATTTGATTGCAATGTAGGTTTAAAGTATGAAGAAGCAGGAAGTGCCCGGTGTGCTTGCCTTACATATAAATGCCAAGAATACAAGAATATAATTCATGATTTTTAAAGTGGATTGCCAAAGAGCAGAGAAAACCAAAAAAACTACATAAAAATAGATCTCAGTTCACCTTGAGTGGTTTTATGATGCCAATATAAGTGTTCTTTTTAAGTTACACAGAAATTGTACTAATAACCCCCTCCCATTTCATCACAACCAACTGGCACAATGTCTGACCCCAGTCTTCTCTAGAAATAGCTCTCTTCCCGAACATATTCCCTTAGCTTACTTACTCTGGATGGACTCTGCTATGTGAATATGGGTTCTCACTTTTCCACAGAGCTAACTTATTCTACAGAGTAAGCACCTCACCAACACATTCCTAGCAAGTCCCACGTTATGGATATTGTTTGGGTCTCTGATCTCCTCCTGGTTTACTCCTCCAATGAAATTAGTCACTGAAAACTTACTCCAAAGTGACAAATAAAGCAAGATTCGGGAGATGATAAGATCACTGAAGGCACTTTATCAGTAACCCTAGGTGTGAATGTTAATTTTGTTCCTTCTCACAGAAGAGCAATCAATGTACAGGCAACATAGAAACAGCAAGTAATCATGACGTTAGTGGTCTATTCTAAGTTATATTATCTCATTTTGGATTAACCGTAAGGGTTATAAATTTTCTCAATACTCTAAGGTAATGGGGCAACAATAAGAGGTGGTCCTGCTCATAGTCTACCTTGGTGGAAACAGACATTTCTGGAGATCAAGTGAGACTGGGTTGGATTTACAAATCAAGGTATGTAAGATATGTAAATTACTCTATTCAAATCACAGAAGTATTGGGCAAATGAATCTGTTACTCCAGTGATGCACCAAAAAATCTCGTACTGACCACGTCTTCCCTCTTTTGTGTTACAGGATTTGAACTAGAAATATTTACCATATTCTCAAGTTTATGTTATTAATAAAGTTTATGTTTGAAACAGGAACTTCCTGCTACCATTGTGTGAACGTGTTTTGAAACCAGATACAATTAGAGTCTAATCTCCAAAATATTTGTTGGCGACTGTAATGCTGAAAGCATGAACTCATCTAATTAATTGCGTAATAAGTTGTACTTGTACTTGTAATAGGCACAATTCCATACTAAAACATACAGCTCAAACCCTGCTGTTATAACTTAATTCATTGGTCCTATTTCTGTGTATATCATATATAATTACAAGGGAATTTTACCTAAAATCCTATCAGAATTAATGCAAAATCACATTCACTGACTCCTAATGTTGAAATTATTACCAGTTGTTAGATTCTTGATGACTTCAGCGCTGTCACCGAATTTATTAATATTCCAATGAACACTGCCTTTTTATTGATGCTTTGGTATCTGAGGTTGGTTAAAGGATACCACAAGGTCCAATTCAAAATTTTAAATTAGCGGATTCCAGAAGGGAGCCACACAAACACTACTTTTTATCCTTCGTGATCCTTCTTATAAGCCATTATTTTTTAATTACATCTGTGTCACGAAGTTTTGATAAAATCAGGTGATCAATTCATTTTACCATGAGAAAATGGTCATCAAAGAGATGCTCCTTCTTGTGAATTCCCCAGTGGAAAATTATTGACATAGTCTTGCAATAGTAGCAGTAATTTCATTATTCACTGGCACTTATTTGAAGTACAAAGTGTGAAGAGAAATTCAAGATTGTTTAATGTCATTTCCAGTAAAGGAGAACAAAATAATTGCTACTCCAGATCAAATGCAGCGGGAAAAAAACCATACATATGAATACATAAGATATCTTATATACACAGATTGGACGTCCATAAAGTGATGCTAGGCACGGGAGTGTCTGCATATAAGTTGACTGACAGGAAATGATAAAGTAGTGGTTGGGGGTGTTGATCAGCCTTACTGCTTGGGAAAAGTAACTGATTTTGAGTCTGGTGTGGATGCTACATAGCCCCCTCCCTGACTGGAGTGGACCAAACAGTCCACGAGCAGGGTGGGTGGGACCCTTCATGATGTTACTGGCCCTTTCCCGACATCTTTCTGTATACAGGTCCGTGATGGCGGGTAGGCTGGTGCTGTGGCGCGTTGTGCGGTTTTGACTACCCGTTGTAGAGCCTCCCTGTCTGCCACAGTGCAGTTTCCAAACCATGCAGTAATGCAGCTTGTTAGGATGCTCTCTACTGCGCATGTGTAGAAGGTCATGAGTGTTGATGTCCAGCTCTCTTCAGCCCCCTAAAAAGGTAGAGGTGTTGGTGAGCTTTCCTGATTGTCTAGAATGTGGGACCATGAGAGATCGTGCAAGATGTGCACTCCCAGGAGTTTTAAACTACTTGCAGTTTCCACTGCTGTGCCATCAACGTAAGAGGTGCGGTTTTTCCTGAAGTCGATAATCATCTCCTTTGTCTTGTTGATACTGAGGAAGGGGCTATTTTCCAGGCACCAGGCCTTAAGCTCTTCCACCTCCTCTCTGTAGGCAGTTTCATCATTGTCAGTGATGAGCCCCACCACCGTTGTGTCATCATAAAACCTGACAGTGTGATTATTCAGTTGTTTGGCCATACTGCCATGTGTGAGCAGAGTGTACAGCAATAGCCTTGGGGGGGGGCGGCGGGGGGGCACCCATGTTGAGGGTGATGGGATGGGAGGAGTAGAAGTTTGTTAACCGAGTTCTGTGGGACAATACCGTTAAGTGTCCAGCTGAAATCCAGAAACATTGTTCTGACCCGTGTCCTTGTTTTCTAGGTGTATCAGAGCCAGGTGCTTGACTGAAGCCGTGACATCTATTGCAGACCAGTTCTGTCAGTAAGCATATTGGTGAGTGTCCAATGTAGCAGGAAAGGTGTTCTTGCTAAGGGCAGTTCAGTGCACTTCATGATGATTGATGTCAGTGCCGCTGGGCAGTAGGCATTTAGTTCAGAGGGTGTAGAGTTTTTTGGTACAGGATGATGGTGGCTGATCTGAAGCATGTGGGGACAGCAGCCTAGATGAGTGAAGTACTGAAGAAGTCCATAAAGACATCGGTGAGCTGGTGTGCACGCTCCCTAAGTACTCAGCCTGTGATGTTGTCTGGCCCAGCTGCCTTACGGGGGCTGACTCTCCGTAGAGTCCTTCTCACGTCTGCTGCTGTTACAGGCAGTGGCTGCTCACCTGGGAGAGGGGCAGCTTTCGTGGTTGGAATTGTGTTGCATGCCTCGAAGCATGCATTAAAGCTGTTTAGAGGGAGGTGTTACTGATACAATCGATGCTGGAATTATGATGGAAAGTAGTCTCAAGACAGCATTTTTAAGACTAGAGTATGTTTAGAAAAACTTGCACTATCCAATGGATAGAAGATCTGGTACTGAGTTGTTTATATATTCTTCTCTTCGTTTGATTACAATCCTTCAGAATTATCAAGACTGAGTTAAGATGGTTTCCAGCTGTGTTTGGGAACTGAAATATAAAAACTTCTCTTATGTTTGTATGTAATGAAAATTTCCACATCTGGAAGGAAAGAATTAACTAATCAGATGAAACACTATGTACAGTTCTAGATGTGGAAGTTTTGAGGAGGGAGCTGATTAGATTTAATGAAATTGTAACAGCACCAAATAAATGGATTGAATTTATAACCCCAATGTGAGCAGACTTTAGATGACTCTCCTAAAGGTTCATACTGCTTTCCTCATCAACATAGTAATAGTGTTAACGTAAGCTCCCTCGGTTTGAATGTTCACTGTTTTATTTCTGGAAAACGTTGAATTAATACAAATAAAGAAAAAGATTTGGGAAAAAAATGATAAAATGAAGTAAATAAATTCACAGGGATTGGATAAGTATGTCTGTGGGTAGGAGCAAACATGAACATGTACTTGTGAATGTATAAATACATATAGAGATTTATACATATATAAAAAATGGAAAAGGTTTTATATGTAAAAAAGTTTGTGTAATACTTGCAAATACCTTATCCAAATAAAAATAAAATAAAAAAAGAAAGAAATTATAACAGCACCACTCTGCAGTGGAATATGATGTCTGAAAACTGGTGCAATCATGTTCAATTGTACATGATATGCACGTGTACTGAAACCTTTTTTCCCCATTGGTTTGTGAAATGATAAATTTAAAAGCAACCTTTGAGATTTCTTTGATCATCTTTTGTGCTTTACATTTGTGGCTAGTTTTTAGGCTGTCTGCTAACGTGGCGTATAACATTTGTTCATGCACCAGTGCACCAGACTTCAGCAACATTAAAACAACAGCAAATTGCAGAGACAATAGCTATTCTTGGGGCCAGTTTCAGTACGAATAGCCGCACAAGCCAAAGGAAAAGGAATTAATCAATATAAGTAGCTCCAACAGGGAACATTAAGTTGAAGAGAAACAATATCCAGTCACATCTTGAATGTAAAGCTGAGGAGTGGCAGGAGGTGGTGATGATGGTTTGGCATATCTTTGTGTACAAATCAATATTCTTTTGTAGCACTCAAACTTCTAGAAGTTATACCAAGATATGCTGTGTTAGATAAACTCACTGCAGAATTTCAAACTTAGTGAAAGTGAAGGACTGAAGAGTTTCACAACGATCGTAGCAAGTATTTATTAAGTGGATGTACACAAACCTGTAGTTTGTCTAATTTCTTTTCTATGAAAATTAATCCGTATAGTTGAACCAGTGTCCCTATAGTCACACTATGGTTAAACAGTGATTTCTATTAGACAACACTTGTGTAGAACTGTTCACTAATGATTGTAAATTCCTTTCATTACAACTTATAGATGTTTTTTCTGTAAGCTTATTGACTGTGTATTAGATGTACAATTGATAGATTTGTGTACTGTAGCATATATACGAGTCAATGCTGTTTCTATTGAAGCTCAGGGAAAGAGACTTGTATTTTTAGCTGCTGGCACTGAATGGGTATGAGCACATCAGATATCAGCTGTAATTATTCGATTGCAGTGGTCAATATAAGTAAATGTAGGAGGTGAATACAAATGATAACCAATATTTTTAGCTATGTTTAGTGTTAGCAACCAAAATTTGAGTTTTTCTCTACATTTTCATTCATGACACTTAGTTTAAAAATTTCTTTAAAACAATATAACATCTGAATATGACCTCAAAGTTGATGTGTTTGTTTCTTTCTTTTGAACTTAATTTGGATTTTAATTTTATTCAAAGCACTAGCTCATTTTTATTGATGCATATTTTATCTGTTGGGTTTGTACTTCAATGTTCATATTACAGTGACACAGTCCTGAAAATCACCTTGCATAACAGGAAGAATTCCTACTCCCCAATTCCCTGAACCTTACTATAACAGGCTCCATATCCTTTTGGAAATTTCCCAATGATAACACTGACTTAGGTTTGCACTGGGGGAAGTGTTTGGCATCAACAAATACATTTTAAGTGCAGTAATAAGTTTTAATAATAGTTTCTATGCACATGGATCAGTACCTTTCCCTGTGACTAACTTACATCATCTCGCTTTAAAAGCACTGGTAATCTTAGATGATTATATTTTAAAGCAATTTTGTTTCTTTGTGCAGTGCAATAAATGTATAATTGCACACTAATCTTTTATAGATAAAACAGACTACTTTGTAAAAAATGTCTGTATTAATTAGTTGTTTCAATGAATCACTGTAAAGACTGGAAATTCTGTGGAACTGCCAGATGTACGAAAGTAATGTGATATAAAGAATAGATAGGACTTGTATTTATAAGGCAGTTTTCAATACTTAATAGTTAACAAAGTGAAGTCACTGTTGTAAAATAGGGGATAAATTAGTATCTTAAATATAGGAAAGATTTGGCCAATTGTGTCTGCTTTTTGAAAGAGTTAACCAATCAATATAATAGTTACACAAAGCGCCTTAAACATTTTTTAAAGTTATTAAATTTCATCTCCATTACGGGTAATGATCTTTGACCATAACAAAGAGTGTATAAAGAAATATCTGTCTTTCTCTTCTATGGGGCTCTTGCCAGTTGATTTAAATCAGTGTCCTCTGGTTGCCCCCTCAAGTAAAAAAATTTCCACTCTATTTGCCAAAAGCCATTATAACTTTGAACATGCCTGCTAAATCTCCTGTTAATTTTTCCTACACTAAGAATAATAATCAGAATTTCTGCAAACTCTCCATCCTGCTCTGCACCCTTTCCCAAATCTCTTCCTATTCTTTCTTGAGCAGGACACGCAAAATTAGATATAATGTTCCAACAATAGTTTACTGCTTTGTGAACGGGGATGACATTACTGCGTTTGGGTTATCTTTAGTATTTTAAATTATTTTTCATGACATGGGCATTGCTGCCAAAATCAGTA
The DNA here is from genome assembly GCF_963921235.1 of Mobula hypostoma. Taxonomy (NCBI): domain Eukaryota; kingdom Metazoa; phylum Chordata; class Chondrichthyes; order Myliobatiformes; family Myliobatidae; genus Mobula; species Mobula hypostoma. The sequence continues at coordinate 125,998,081 of NC_086105.1, read as the reverse complement.
TTTATTACCCATTTCTAATCACCTTTCAGAAAGTACATGTCAAGAAGCTGCTTCACGTACTGCAGTAAGTGAGTGAAGGTACTCCCATTTGGAGTCAGTGGCAGGTAAGGAAAGGCACCATAATTTCAAGTTGGAATAGTGTGCAGCTGAAGGCAGAACCACTCCCATGTACCTGCTGTCCTTATCCTTAAGGTCATAGGTATGGGAATTGTTAATGTAACCACGGTAGAAGGAGTGAATTTTAGGACAGTAGCTAGATTGTCTATCAGTGTTCTTCTGTGGCTGGAATGGTATTTATTTTCTTGAGTGTTGTTGAATTTCCACACAGCAATCAACTCAACTCCATCTAGCTCACGATGTGCCCTAGAGATGGTAGAAAGTCTTTGGGGTGACAAGATATGAGTCACTCACTGCAGGATACCCAGACTTCGACCTGCACTTAAAGATAGTTGACTGTACAACCCTGTCCTGGAGATCTCCTCTGGTGCTGTCGTGGGGTTGGGTTGGTTGGCACCCACCCCTCCCCACCCCAACAATCATTGCTATCTTCCATTGTGCGACGTATACTGTAACTCCAAATATTGTAGTGTTGAAGCCCACTGGCTTCAGTTTCATCAGGGCACCTCAATGATTTCTCATTCCACTACTACTCAAAGTCACACTCACTTTGCCTCTAGAATTCAGCCTCTGTGATGAGGTCTGGTACCAAGCTGATCGTGAAAATCTTGAAGTATGTACTGGTGACCAAGCTATTGGTGAGTGAGTGCCATTTGACAACGCCTTCTATCACTTTGTTGATAATTGAGAGTGGACTGAATGGATGGTGGTGAGGTCGAATTTATCCTTCTTTTAGGATATATTTGGGCATTTTCCAGATTGTCAGGAAGATGCCAGTGTTGTAACCATACTGAAACAAATTAGAGGCATGACAAATTCAGTACTACAGCCAGAATATTACCTTTTCCTATAGTGTTTGCTACATCCAGTTGTTATGCTGAATTCCCACTACTCTTAGAGACTCATCACTCACAACTGGTGAAAGTAATTGCAAAGAGAATGTAGTAGCGATCACACCGTGCATAGTATCCTACATCCATGAGGTAACTAATATCAGTCAGACTTGTGGCTCCTTTTGCTTTCAGCTCCCCCCTCCCCATCAATCCCTGTGATCGTTAGTCCTAGGATCCCTCTATATTCCCAAGTTGTCATCCTGTTTCAGGATTTTGGAATGAATCAATTCCTGTTTCTAAAATTTGACTCTCTCTTATTCGGTCTATTCCTCTCCAATGAAATGGTTCCATATTGGTAGTCCAGTCTAGATCCAACATATATCAGCTATATTGTAGCTGGTTGCCATAGTTTCACCCCCAATGTCCAATTCACCAATTGTGCAGCATCCTAGTTAGTGGTACTAATCTAATCAGATACAGTGAATTGTGGAATGATTGCTCCTGATCGTTCATACAAAAACATTTCCCCTCCACCTGAGTTTGAGGGCCAAGATTCTTCATGCAGCTATTTCTGTCTCAACCTACAGTAGGTTTCTAGTTCTATTACCCATAGTAATAACTAACTCCTCTACCTGTTGTTGAGGTCCTAGATACCACTGGATATATCTTAGTGCAGACTCATTAATTCTTATCTCAATACAACTAGATAACCACTGTATGTAGCTTCAATTCATTAGGTTCTTAAAATGTCAGTAAAACACACAAGCTCCTGAATTCACAGCTGCTACTAAGAGAGGCTGAGAGAATGTTAAAGTCTTTGTTCTTATTTTTAATCAATCCTGCCAAAGCATTTGACTTTTTGACTCAAAATCATTGGTAGAACCTTGAGCCTTTTTGATATTTGCAGAGATTTTATTGATTTAGCTCCCGAGCTTTAAGCAGACCTCTCCACAATTACTGAGGATAATAAGGAAAGGACCAGTCCTATCCCGAGAATGTGGTGTACCTTTCTGTAGCTGATGGGATGATGATCCGTAGAGGCTTGTCGATGCCCAGATGACCAGCCAGATCTGTTCTGAGTTTATCCCATTTAGCAAAATGCAGTGTCAAATCATATGGTGGAATGTATCCTCGGGGAGAAGGTGGGACCTGTACCTTGAAGACTGCGTGTGGTCACTTCTACCTGTGTTGTCCTGAGTTTTCAAAGTGCTTAATCCGTTTGAGTTTATCCTTTTCGTGTTTGAATGTAGGAGGTGATATCTGAGTGATATGTTGAGTCATTTCAGAACGCAGTTAAAGGTTAACCACATTGCATTTCGAAATGTACTTTCCTGGAAATTCCTAATTAATAAAACTAATTAAAAAGCTGAAGGAAACTGATTCCAAAGCTAATGGAAATCTTAGCATGTAAACTAAGATTTCAGGGTGCATCTGAAACAATGGTTTTGACAGGGGTTCCCAACCTCGGGTCTATGGACCTCTTGCTTGTTGGTATTGGTCCATCGCATAAAAAAACTGAGGAACCCCTGGTTTAGACCATAGAGCATAGAACAGTACAGCACAGTACAGCCACTTCAGCCCATGATGTTGTGCCAACTTTTAACCTACTCCAAGGTCAATTTAACACAACACTTCTACATAACCCTCCAGTTTATGTGCTGTTTTGAGTTAACTTTTCTTGATGAATGGACATGCTTCAAAGCTGCCTACCACCTTTTCAGCAAGTTCAAAACAGGAAATGTTAGTATACCGTTCATTTTAAAAATGCATCTTACCATCCTTTTCTTTCAAAAGGTACTCAAGGGACCATAGTGAAGTCAGATTTAATTTGATCCATGAATTAATTAAGTGACATAGCCAGGAGTTTTATAAAGTTACAGTGTGAGAAATGGCAGCAAGGTTTAATGGTCTCTGACACTTAAAGTTTAGATTTCTATTGGGACTCAAAGTCATTCCTGTAACCTCAGTAAAGAATATATAGAAATGCTGGAAAAAATGGCATGAAGGGTAAACTTCTTGTGCAATGGACTGGTTATTGTAACCCTCTGACTTGTAGCATATCTCTAATCTTCCCCAAGCTGGTTTGATTAAAAGGATATTGAAGTGAGGCCACATACAAATCATTTTATTACTTTCCTCCATGTCCTGAAAGGCATTCAAATCAATTAACCCCTCAAGGCATAACATCTGGCAGAGATCACCAGTAGATATTTGCTGAGATTGTTTGCCTGTGGGTTTATGGACTATGTCCTCTCTGGGGGAACAGCATCTTAAAATGAGTTTGAAGGACATTAAAGTTGTTATCTCAGCATTTAGCATGCTTAAGTTTTGCAAAGCAGCAATTAGCAAAGTAAACAGGATACTGAACTACACTGTAGACATAAGAGGAAGTTTATTAAAACTCTGTAGTCTCTGCTCAACACGAAGGAAACCATGAAAACTTGCGGATGTTCTGTGATGACCAGGGTTGAATGATTAATCTACAAAGAACGTGCAAATTGGAGAAACCTCTGCTCTTTGGTTTTGAATATCAGTACGTAGAGGAGGAGATGCATAAACTATAGGACAGTGTACCCTAAGCATTACTACAAGTTTAGATTAGGCAAGTTAACAGTCAAGACATCATAGGTAAGGGTCAAGTAGGAAGCTGGAGTAGGAGTACCATCTTTAAGTATTCTCCACCTTTTAGTTAGACCTTCTGCATCATTACCTTCTTGCCCAAACTCCATTTCAGTTGATTTAATTTGTGCCAAAATATCTGACGTTCTCATGAACTGAACACCCACAGCCCACGAGGGTAAAGAGTTCAAAAGATTTACAACTGTAAACTGAGAATCTCTTCTCCTCTCTGTGCAGACTGATAGACTATTGACTTGAGATTGGGCATCCTAGTTCTAGACTTCAGCTAGAAAAAGAGTTTTGCATCAACTTCTTAGTCATAAAAACGTTGTAATTTCAATCAGTGCACTCTTCATTCTTCTAATACAGACAAATTCGACACATCTTTCCTCAACTCTATCATTTTTGGAATCAACCTCACTAAACTTTCGTACGTAACTCCAAAGGTAAGTACAGTACATCATTTTTTAGGTTAGGAAGGAAAAATGTACAGAATACTCCAGATGTGATTCCGCAAAAGTCTTAATTAATTACATCCTGATAAAACAAAGAATGATAGCCTCTGCTGAAATATTGCATTGTGCATGTCCAGTAATTCTGTTTGAACTTAGAGTTTTACTTAGGGCATAAGCCACCAGTGAACAGTGAGTTACTGTCATTTACGTCTGATTGCACAGAACTAGGTAGCCAGGTACTCCGAGCTTGGTGCTTGCAAATAGTTTGTTCATCAGGATGTAGGATGAAGGAAAACCAAACATGAAGAAGCAAGCTGGAAGTCAGGTAGGGATTTATTTATACGTGTAAGAGAGAGGAAAAACATAGATAAGGTTGCAAAGATGACAATACTTTTTCACTGGTATTCACTGATGTGGAGGATGATGGGCAATGTGAAGGATTAGTCGAGTGAATACACAACTATTCTGGAACATATTAGTTTCAGGAGGGAGGACGTGTTAAAGACATTGGGACACATTAAATCCCTAAGCCATGGTCCGATCTATTGCAGGATGCTATGGAGAACAAGAAAATAGATTGTTTGGCTTTGATGGAGATTTTTACATCTTTGTTAGCCTTGGCTAACATACAGCAAGATTGAAGGATAGTAAAAATTGTTTCCTTATATAAAAAGAGTAGTGAGAGTAACGCAGGAAACTGTTGTCCAGTGACCCTTATATCAATAGTAGGGAAACTGTTGGAAAAAAATTTCTAAGAGGTAGGTTGTAAGTTCCCTTGCAAAGGCATTGGCTGCTTAGTAGTGGTAAGCATAGTCTTGTGCGGGGGAAATCTGACTGAGTGTCCTGAGAAAATCACTCAGAAAACTGAAGCAGTGTGGTAGATGAGACTTACATGGACTTTAGCAAGGGTTTAACCTGGTCCTTCACAGTAGGCTGGTCCAGAGGTTAAAACTCATGGGATCTGATTGACTGAGCTTTTGATTAGGAAACTGAAACCAAACTGGCTTGGTGATCAGAGGCAGATTGTAGTAGTGGGGAGTAGTTTTCTAGCTTAAAGTTATTGGGTGCCAGAAGAGGCAGTGAAGGCAGATACCAATACGATATTTAAAAAGCATTTGGATAGGAAAGGAGTGGAAAGACCTAAGGCAGGATTAGTGTAGATAGGGATCACGGTAATTGGTTGGACTAAAAAGCCCATTTCTGTGCTGTACAGCTCTATGATTGTCATGGGCTGAGGAAAACATCTATTCTTTAGTGAATAGCTCAGCTCCTTTACATATGGTATCATTAATAGGCTCACTGCTGACTAACCGATGAGCTGGGTTTTATTTTGTGGAACCATGTTTTGCATGCACTAATAAAATGCTTTATGAATTCAATTAAATGACATGAAGGGGGTGTTAAATTCAGTGCTGTGATTGTTGGAATGCCAAACACAGAAGAATTAACTTCACTGTTAGAATTGAGACAGATTTAATTTGATTTAGATTTCTTTTCAAATCTGCTACAGTTTTAAATTTGGAATGATCCATCTTCATTTCCTTGTCAGTTTTGACATGCCATTTCTAATATTTGATTGGAACTTGAGGGCGTTCCACGATATTATGAATACCCAGTGTAAGTGAGTGACTTGAGGGCGTTCCACGATATTATGAATACCCAGTGTAAGTGAACGGCTTACTCACATAAATGAGTCCTGAGAAGTAGCGTTCCCTCAGATTATGCAGCACTGAAGCTTCATTCAGGCAAGTCAGTTCAGCCATGTCCTCTACTTTAGAGAACTTTGGGGGATTCATCTTCTGGATATCATCTTTGTTAAATGTAACTTTCTTTCCATTTTCCATCAATTCAACCACAACTTCGTCCCCCTTTTCATCCTTAACGCTTGCAGCTTCGAAGCCATTGCGATCTGAGGGCACCCAGACTAATTTCTTCGCAGCCCAGTCAGCCTGAGCTAGTGTACTGCATATGCTTTTGTCCACAAAGAGAAAGGCATCAGCATCTCCAGCCTGGCTGCCAGACTTCTGAGCCATTATGACCTAATGACCTGTCAAAAAAAAAAGTTATTTTCATATTATTCCATGATTTAAAACCTAACCATAGGACTATATAAGAATAATTTTATTATTTTTTTTCTTCACAACCTTGCTCTTAATCTGGCAAAAACAACTTAGTTTAAAACCAGTGGGATTTTTCGCCTGATTTGTTTCAGTGAAGCAGACAGTATAATTCTGGTTTGAACTTGTCTAAACAGGCACGGCTTTCAAATTAGTCTCAGATCAATCTCTGTAATGTTATGACACCATAATTCATTTTATCTACTAAGTATTTTGAATATTTTATACATTTGTGTCCTGCTTTAAAGGAATGCCCATTATGTTATCAGAGTATGGTGGCCACACCAGTGCCAATGGAAAATTAGAGAAATGGTTGTATAAAGATGGCATAAGTTTGTAACACTTCCTACCTCTTAGCCTACTTAATCTTAAACTGCTAACACTGCTCCTAAAATAACAAGAAAAATATTTCAAAGTACCAATTTTTTTTATTGTACTGATACATTATTGTCTAATTTAGAAGGTAATAAGATTCTTGATAAGCAGGTGCAAAAATAAGGTGCTCAGAGTTTGAAAAAAACTCAGAATGGGATTTATTGTCCAAATAAATTGTGCAAATTCAAGTTCGATTCTTTAACAGTTTTGTTTTGTAAGCCAACAACCTTGGTCTTGCAGTGGTGTCTGCTGGGTTAAGTGACTGAATAACTTAAAAAATATATCAAACAGCCAATGTCCTTTGATGAATTTGTATGTTTTTGGAATGCAATCACATTTTTACAGAATGTATAGTTTCTGTAAATAAATATCATGCACTTGATTCTTGATATTAATTTGAAACTCTACCTTCAGATGAATTATACTGGCCAATGAAGGCTGCTCGTCACCAAATTCTCAAAGGCAATTTAAGGCAGGTATTAAGAGCCAACCTTGCCAGGGACACCCACATAACTTAAATGAACAAAAATTAACATTGATTCTATGGAATATGTATCCAGGATAGCTGCATAACTGAAACTGAAGTCATTGTATATGGTTGGACAAAATCAAAAGTATTTGTTTGGTTACAAATGTAGGTGTATTGTATAGAGTTTTAAATCTCTCTCTTTTATATACTATACATTTCTGTAGACACTGCTTAATGCATATGGCCACTGTTTGACTTGTTCCCGTACGATTTCAGCTCTCCGTTATGACTTGACCTGTTGAACTTCACCTCAGTATTTTGATAAACTAATTCATGATGGGGCCAACACAGGCAACAAGAAAATGCATGTGGAGTTTTACTGCTTATTTAAATGGAAAATAGTGTGTTTCCAACAGAGTTCTGACTCAAATGATCCCATTATGCTACAGGAATTGTTGATCTCTGATAAATTAACTCTTGCTTGTGCAGAATATATTTGATGTTTAAAGATGAGAAAATCTGCACATGCTGGAAATCCAAGCAACACACACAAAATGCTGGAGGAACTCAGCAGACCAGGCAGCATCTATGGAAAAGAGTAAACAGTCGAAACTTTGGGCCAAGATCCTTCATTCTGGACAGCATATATTTAATGTAGTACAGATCCAGCAGGTGATACTTAAACCATGGTTGCATATTTTGTCCAACATTATTGTTTATAATCTGTAAATATTCCTCAAACACAGAATATATAATCTGTGTTTTAATCATCCATGCGTAATTAAAAGACCTTAGTTTTTCCTGCCTCTCCTCTATACTTGTAGCAATACCCCTTGGTATAACTTCAGTGAATCCATTTTGAATAACTCCTGCTGATTATTGAAGTTAATCAGCTCTCATCATTGAGGGTATTCCTCAGCCTCATTGACTTTCAGATACTTTATCAACAATTTTCTGTTTGCATAAAATCAGAAGTGCAAACTTTTGCTCTAGGTGTTTGCTTTTACAAACCTCAGACGGTGAAGCAATTTGTGCTTGCATGCAAGGCCTAAACAAAGTGTCAGCTGGTGAAGATAAGTACTAAGTTATACTTTTACCTCACAAATTCAACACGATGTTCAATTCCAACAAGAAAGTCTCTGATGTCCCCCTGTAATTCAACCATTGTCAAGTCCTCTACCGACAATATTTCAGGGGTCGGGCAACTTTGGTGCAAAAAGAAAATTCTGATGAAAAGACATTGGCTGAAATGTTAACGCTGCCTCCTCTCTGCGCATTCGGCCTGACCTGGTAACGATCTCCAGCATTTCCTTGAGCAACACACAAGATGCTGGAGGAACTCAATGATCAGGCAGCATTTAATGAAGGAAATGGACGGCATGTTTCTGTTTGGGACCCTTCATTGAAACTGGAAAGAAAGAGCCCGCACAAAAAGGTTCAGAGAGGGGGTGGAGCAATACTCGCACCTCAGGCAGTTTCTTGTTTTATTTCGGATTTCCACTATCTATAATTTTTCACTTTTAGATTTAAGAGCATCGACCTGAAGCCAGCGTATAAGGTATCAGTCTACTAAAGCAGGTTAAGGGCAGGATAATCTGTGACTCGCGATTCACCTCTGTCACAAAAGCAAATGGTTCAAAACAGCTTTGTGAATGACGATCCATCTGCCTGCTCGAGTTTGCTTCCAATAATGCTCAAGAAACCCATCGTCATGCAAGATAAAGGTGCGTTTGGTATCTTATCCATCACTTCAAATGCCCATCACCTCAACCTAGGCTGCAATGTGCATATTCAACAAAGTCCACTGCAAGCACTTTCTAACACTTCTAACATAATCTCCCTGACATGGGACTTCACCCAAGGACAACAAACAGTTGCCACATCTGATTTGCCAGCCACTCACATACAGTCTTGACTTTGTGAGCTGGCCATCATTAAGTATATTTAGGAATGGGCAATAAATTAGTTAATGACAATATAACTGAAGTTTCTGTGCTTATTTTTTCCTACTTTAAATTTCTTTGGAGGGAGCATTTCTAAATGGAATAAGAATATGCCTTTTGAATGGTGTTTAAAGGGCAGTTATACTATGGCTGTTAGTGATGATAGTGATGGAAGCAGAGCCCATGGAGGTAATTTGCAAACTTTTAGATAGACACAATCATATGCAGAGAATAGAGGGATAGCTGTGCAGGAGGAAGAGTTTAATTGTGTTCAGTACAAAGGGCCTGTTCCTGTGTTGTTCTGTTCTATGTTCCAAGTGCTCAGGCAATTCGATATACAGTATAACCAATCACACCATTGCAAGACCAGTGGCCCGCTGCTGCCGGTAAGGAGTTTGTACGTTCTCCCCGTGACCCCGTGGGTGCTCCAGTTTCCTCCCACAGTCCAAAGACCTACCGGTTGGTAGATTGATTGTAAATTGGTCATTGTAAATTGACCCGTGATTAGTCTAGGATTAAATAGGGGGAACGGCCAGGGGGCGTGGCTCGAACGCTCAGAAGGACCTATTTAACGCTGTATTCCAATTTTTTTGAAAAAAGTAAAACCACTCGCAATACAGTTACGTTTGCGCAGTGTACAATTCTGCTTTCAGTGGCGCTCTGTGTCTGTCCAGTGGGATAAATGGAAGTAAACAATTTTATTTCAAAGATGCTGTGTGAAGTTTGACAGTCTCTTGAAATGCTCGGTCCTAGGCTGGAGGTATGCAACCAAATGAATGCGGGACTACCGACTGAAGGGCGTTTTACGATGTTAGGTCGGTGTTTCCACGTTAGTTATATAATGTACAAACCAAAAGTAGCGATGCAATTGCATTACTCGAAAATCAAAAGCTATAGGTGAATAACCAGGTATTACAGAAAAGTGTGTGTGTGTGTGTGTGAACAATTCTGTCATCAAGCAGCAATTACAAGTGAGGTAAGATGCGAGAATCTGTGTTCTGGGATCTGCTGAATTCGATCCAACTTACTCAACAAGCAGCATGCGAAGGAGATAGAAATCTACCAAAGTCTTAGTGCAGTTGAGTGCTTGAAATCTCTCAAAACTGGGAATTGTCCAGCAATATTACTCTGACACTAATCCCCGTTTTGAAGATATTCTGCTTCAGTGCCGCTCGCCCTCGCAAATTAGGAACACATTTTCAAGAATTGTTTGGAAATAAAATAAAGTGCACCAAGAAACCACCGAGTGCTGAGAATACATGAGTAATATCTGACATGATCAAATAGGGGGAGTCGGATTATGCTGGGAAAGCGGAGTTTACGCCTCATTTGATTTTAACTGCACCTTTTAAAGGCGCCTGGGCTTCCGAAGTGTTCCCTTGGCTGTCACAGACTTAACTTGGTGCATCAGCGGAACTTTAAATATTTAAATCCCGTGATCTGAATGATATAGATTATAAACCATACCTCCACGCCGTTCGTTACCATGTATGGTTATGTTTCTACAAACTAGTGATTGCTGAGAAACGTAACAGTGGCGAGCTGCAAACAAATCGAACTGAACGCCTTTTAGGGAATAATGCAATGGGATGCTGGAGACTCACGTCAAACCGCTAAACAAGTGGCTTTTTAATCAAATAAGGATAAGCTCCCTGAGCAGCTAGTATAGCTTTCCGACCGCTGTTTAACTTCAATGTCATGGTCGCTTTGCTGTATTCTATGTTACAGAAATTAACAACTTAATCGAACCCTTTGACGGATACAGGAGTTGAAATCCCCAGTACCCAGGAATTCTTGTACAACCTAGTAGCACTTAGCAAGTACAATTTAAACGAAAGTCCGCAACATAACGCGTTAAATAAACTCAATTGCCGACAGATTATTTGCAGCACAGCAAATTGCAGATCCGCACTTCAGTTATAATTTAAACCTAATTCTTCCTATCCCTGGAAGTATTGACGTCAATCTAATAAAGTGCATCAATTTGATTGGATATGGACAGTTTCAAACAAAGGCACTTTTAAAAATAAATGTTTACAATTTTCACCTCCTGTGAAAGATGATCGCACAGACTACACTGGAAAACTGGATGCAGAAAATTCTGCTCCATCTAACCACTCTGGGCATTGACTCAGTTCCGCCCTCCGTCGTTTACCTCACCCCCGCCCCCCCCCCCGCCTTCTCTCCGTTGCGTGGGTAACGAATGCTAATTTATTATTAGCACTAATTTATTTCTATTGTGCACACAGAGGACATTTAAGTTCCATTCCCATAGAGTTAATCTGAGGTCACATTGCCTAAATCGGATAGGTTTTAAAGAATAAACTTATTTGGAGTTTCTAAGATTTAATGCCAAGGACATGACGTACGTCTCTACGCTGTTCACTGTGTACACCTTAATTTCGGATTTACTCTGACCAGACTTGTCATAGATAAAATCTTCTCCTGCTGACGCTCTTAAATGAACGCTATATGAGCACCTGTGCTTACTATGTTCGTAATCGACACTGTCACTGCAGCGACCTGGTTAATGCTGGTTGTTCATTGCGCCTCTTTATGTGAACAGTGTTGATCGCCGTATATACTGTACATTATAACTTTTAATTATCCATATATCAGTTACTAATATCAATTATTAGTTCTGTTCCGAATTGCTTTCTACCATCACGAATTATTCATTTCTGGTATTTATTACCTCAACGATCATTGTATTAACTGTACTTTAGTATTCACCACAGCGTGTACTACGACTTTAAACCACATGCACATCACAGAATACCAAACCTCCATTTATTTAAGCTCTATATAAACTTAAATCTTCAAACACAAGAAAACCGATGTTTGTCCCGGAGACTTACTGGAGACTGGCTCTGTAGGAGAGCTGGTGGGAGTCCGGATGTAAATGCCCAGGAGAAGAGATACACGCCTGCACACAGTGGGAAGAGACCGAGTAAAGCGGTGCTCGGGATCCTCACTATTTAACAAGAGCGCGCGCACTAACGCGGGGCGGGGCTGCTCCTCCTATCCGAGACATTGTTCCAACTCGTCAAAGGCTTTGAACCTTCCGCTTATATCAATCCTATAACTATTCCACATCTTCCCAAAATTGTGTGGAGATATATATATATAATTGTCAAGTATTTATCGCGCATTTGCGTTTATTTTATTTCCCAATAAGTATAAATAACTTTAGAGTTGGTTTTGATTGGTAGTCTTTATGCTTGCTTGCTGACATGCACTATCTTTATTTCTAGTTTATTGCCGTTAATGTTAAGGGGTAACTGTCAAGACAATTAGTTTTTACTTTTTCAGTGACATCACCAGAAGTCCGGTTGCAAAGTCCCCCGATGTCTGTCTGGACTACGCGCTTCCTCCCGCACTGAGGTGCGTTCCCCTTCCTCTGTTGCCCACTTGGGCACCAGTCCAATGCTAAATCGTGTGTACTTTTGCGTTTTCAGCTCGCTTTCATCAAACACCGGGCGAGGGCTGTGCCCAACCGCAATGATTGCGGAATGAGAGACAGGGAGCAAAGGTTACTGGAGCCGAAAGGGTAGGCTCCCCGCCAACCAGTCCTCGTATGGTACTCGGACACAGTTCATTGGAACAGTTAAGGTGGTCTTAGTGTGGTCCGGCAATAAGAAAGTACGGTAGTACTGTGAGAAGTGGAGGGAAAGAATGGGAAATAATGAAATGATGCCAGTCCATTGCACCCTGGCCGTAGTATCACTCTGTCCATTGCGTTTTGCTGCGTAACGTTTCTGATCGGGGAAAGACTCATAAAAGGATAAATTTTCAAGGTTTTCCCCTCCCAGATGAACCGTGTGAATATATTACTGCCAATCACGGATAATTATATTTCGACTGTTAAAAAAATGGGCGTCCATTAAACTCTTGTGCATATCTAGTAAACCAAATGAAAGCAGGAACAGTGGTTGGCCTTGTAACAGAATGCGAGCCAGAGTAAATCCCAAAAAGGGAATATGGGATACGCTATGGAATTCCGTCAACATACCGGATATGAAACATTGCAACATCAGCCTGCTACTTAATATGGTTTAACTGTTTTAAAAGGACTTGACGCAAGTAATGTAAACTTGCAAGACAATACTGTATACTTTCAAAATCCACTGTTATCTTCCTCGTAAAGGGAATGCAGTATCACCTTGAAAAGAAATAGCTGTGCTTTTCAACTCGATTCGAATTCGTCCATCAATTTGGACATCAATTATTTTAGCTTTTGTTGTGGTTTTTGTTATCAGCGAAATCTCTACGAGCCATAATCGCCCTGAGTCTCAAACATGACCATATGGGAAGACCTTTTGGCAGGGATTAATGTTAACAATTCCTCGGTGCATTTAAAGTCACGTCCTAAAGTTCCCATTCCAGTTGCATTTCGGAAAGCAGCGAACTTGCAACTCGCGGCTTCTGTTCGCAAGCCATCTCAAGAGTGAGCCGGGGTCTTACATCTGGGGAAATGAACGGGGGAGAGGGATAAACTGTGCAGGCCGATGGGGCTTGTCTTCTATAAGCGATAACGGGAGAGGACTACTGAGATCATATTTGCAGTGAACAGCAAGGGTTCCCTCTTTACGCAGGCGAAATGTTGGAGGAACCTAGCAGGTCAGGCAGTAGTGTACCTATGAAAGGCAATAAAGAGTCGGCGTTTCGGGCTGAGACCCTTCATCAGGATTCCCTGTTTCTCAGTGGCCAGTCTAAAACCACAGAAAAAACTGCACCGAGAAAAAAACAAAGCCCATAATCTATGAGTGGCTATTTGACTCTCATCATTCAATTTTTTACCCACGTCCTTTTCAAATACTCCCAGTGATCCAGCATCCAGAGTAAAGATTTCCAGTCAGCTATCAGAAAAGGTCGTGGAATCAGATATAATTGCTAAGTTTTATAAGTATTTAGAGAGACATGTTAATACGCAGAGCATATAAGGATACGGTCTTATTTTGGGCAAACGGGATTTGTGTTAAAAATACCGGTGCGGACGTGGTGGGCCGAAGGACCAGATTCTGTGCAGTACAACCCCAAGAGTTTGCGACTTACATATGTTTCCACACCTGGGATCCCTTAATGTTCCTTATCGTTGTAATTATCAGGTCAGAATCAAAACTAAACAGATGATTCGTAAACAGTACGGTGGCTTCTTTTGTTTTTGCTTCTGGATATTGAAAGAAAATCTAACTATTTATGAAGTTATTCAAAACATAAATCCTCCAAGACAGCAACATCAAAGCAAACTCTCCTCGATGACATTTCGATCACGGCCTTAGGCGAGTTATGACGTTAAATTAATTGATCGAACTCTCCTACCAGGGTTAATCAATACAAATACCACCCACAGCCCTGCACTCCCTACCCCCCACCGTGGATCAGCACTGATAAACGCGGCATTTAGTTCTTGGCATGGCTTCGTTCAAAATGCTGCGCCAATATTCATGTATCATCCTGAAATAAAGTTCACGCTGTTAACCGCTGCCGTTGAGGTGGTAAGAAAGTAAGTTGCGAGAGAATAGAATGTCTCTGCAGAGAGAGAAACGCGGAATAGAGAGAAATAGGAAGGGAGTGTGTTATGTAAGATAACGGCAAGGAGATTAAATGCCTATTCTCATTTGGGTTTCCTCACACAGGAAGCAGATATTAGCAAGAAAGTAATAGTTACCAACATGCTAATATGGGTTTCTTGTGGGTGGAAGCCCACATGAGAACAAGAATGTAATAATGTTCTTGTAGATATAGTTAAAAACAACTGAAATGTATTTTATTCCAAGAGTGATAGAGCAAAAAAAAATGTCCGGTTACATCCTTATGGAGCGTAGGTGAGACAATCTGGAGTTCAGCAGTGGAAAGATATGCACACCTTTGTTATGGTTCACTGGATTGATTCCTAGGACTCAGATTGAGTAGAAGGGTGTGATGTCGTTTGGTGCTCAGAAAATGAGAGATTATCTCGTGTAATGACAAAATTCTGTCTACAGAAAGAAGACAGCATCATGTACAAGCAAAGAAATTTCTGTTGGAGACCTTCCATCAGAACTGTTTTGTTCCACATCTCAACGTCTACAACTTCTTTTGCTATGATCTTCAATGAAGTGGTTCATCTCTTAAAATAGAAACGAAGCAGAATTTTAGATTTTCTACCCCTAAGAAGTGTGGGTTTTAGTTAAATATATTGACAGTTGGTATTGATGTTGGGACTGCCAGGGAATACGGGATCAAAAAAGGAGAACAAGCCGAAAAAGCCGCGGGTTGAACATTGCAGGAAAAAGAAACGGTGTTAACATTTCAAGCTGTATACCCCTCATCAGATCTGGAAAAAAGTGTGAAACAAGAGAGAGACATAAGGGACTGGAAATGCTGGACACTAGAGCAACAGCCTGCTGGAAGGTCAAAGGGATAGACAGTGGCTATGGAGGGAAAGGAAAGATGATGTTATATTTTGGGTCAAGACCTTTCATCTGGACAGAAAAGAAATTACTTTTAAGCTGCAGATAGGGTGGTAGAAGAAGGGTGAAAAAGAACAAAGGAATATTTCTGCTACTTATGACCAAGTTTGCTCATGTGCTACCCCAATATTTATAGATTAATGGAGAGAGAGAAGGAGGCAGGGGGAGAGAGGGAGAGGGAATGAAGGGGGAGAGAGAGAGAGAGAGAGAGAGAGAGAGAGAGAGAGAGAGAGAGAGAGGAGAGGGGGAGGGAGGGGAGAGAGTGAGAGAAACAAGAAAGATCTTTGGACTTCCCTGGCATTTTACATTTACTAGTTTCCATTTAAAAAAAATTAAACCAGGTTTGTTCAATGTCTGTGACATCACACCATTTGTAACTGATAAGGCTGAGTTCTCAATCTTGTAAGTCTGATTTTAGTCTGCATATCACCACTTTATGTTGAAATATTTTGATTGCTGCCAGGAAGTCAGGACTTGCTGTAGGCTTCATGGTGGTCATGGGGGGTCACAATGAGGTTATACTATATGTGGCACTGGGAGGACCTAAGAGACTTGAAGAGAGAAAATAGACCCAAGACAGAAAAGCCTGTCCATCCTTTCAGCTGAGGGTTGAATCATGGAAAAATGAGGGCCAAAAAGAATAATGGAATTAATTTAAGAAATGAGATATCATTGTACTGTGCAATTTTGGGTAAACAATGCTGACCTTAGCACTAGCCTGCATTTTACTGACTATCTCAGTGTAAGTCCCAATGAATTTGTGGAATTATGCACATATTTTCTGTTCGTGTGAGCCACAACCTACAGAAAATGTGTATGCAGGGAGTCTGGTGGGTGGGGGGAGGTGAAAGCCTGCTGAGACTTCATAGCATTTATGCTAGGGAAATGGCTCACAGTTCCAATGCAAGTTAAACCTAATGCAGGATCTACTTACATACTTTATACTTTATTGTTGCCAAATAATTGGTACAAGAATGTACAATCATCACTGCGATATTTGATTCTGCGCTTCACACTCCCTGGATTACAAATATTAAATATTATAAATATTAAAAATAGTTAGAATTACTAAATGTTAACAATTTAAATTATAAAACATAAATAGAAAAAAGAAAAATGGGAAGTAAGGTAATGCAAAAAAACTGAGAGGCAGGTCCGGATATTTGGAGGTTACGGCCCAGATCCGGGTCAGGATCTGTTCAGCAGTCTTACAAGCCCACTCATTCAAATGAGGATTGAAGGGCCTTTGGGAAGAAAATGAACAAATAAACATTTATTTGAATTATCCATTCTTTGTTTATTGCTTTTAAGTATTTGTTAGTGTTCTAGTTATTTTCAGAAAAATAACACATTTCATTCTTGATACAGTATTTTTAAAAAGTTTGAGGGGGGCTTTACCAGAAGAGCTTCCTGGGTGACAAGATTTCTGAGTATCTAACCTGGTGTAGTTAATAAAGAAGGCAAGACAGTGGCTATATGTTATTAGGAGTTTGAAGAGATTTGGCATGTCAACAAATACACTCGAAAACTTCAATAATTGTGCTGTGGAGAGCATTCTGACAGGCTGCATCACTGTCTGGTATGGAGGGGCTACTGCACAGGACTGAAAGAATCTGCAGAAGGTTGTAAATCTAGTCAGCTCCATCTTGGGTACTAGCCTACAAAGTACCCAGGACATCTTTAGGGAATGGCAGTGTCCATTATTAAGGACCTCCATCACCCAGGGCATGTCCTTTGTTCACTGTTACCATCAGATAGGAGGTACAGAAGCCTGAGGGCACACACTCAGTGATTCAGGAACAGCTTCTTCCCCTCTGCCATCCGATTCCTAAATGGACATTGAATCTTAGGACACTACTTCACTTTTTAAAAAAATACAGTATTTCTGTTTTTGCATGTTTTTTAAAATCTATTCAACATACATAATTGATTTACTTGTTTATTTATTATTTATTATTTATTTTTTTCGCTCTCTGCTAGATTATGTATTGCATTGAACTGCTGCTGCTAAGTTAACAAATTTCCTGTCACATGCTGGTGATAATAAACCTGATTCTGACTCTGAAGGAATTAGTCTGGCCTATGGACATCATTCTAAGATTCAAAGATTCAGATCTATTAGACTGTTCAACTTACTATGACTATTCAGAGCCTCAGTGCTCAATTCTATCAGTTTCAGGCAAGCAAGTAAAGTCTTCTGGATTTTGAAGAATGGAGAATATACACTGAGTGCAGGTAGAGAGTCCTTGTTGATATAATTCAGGTCACTGATTTTTATTTAATTCCTATTCTGTACTTGTTTGATTCTATTTCATTCTATGTGGTTTGTGCTGAGATCAGTTTCCATCTGCTCCGCAGGGGATTTTTATTTAACACCAACCTAACTCCAGTCTGTTTCCTCGCCATTTTATAGACCCGTCTACACGTTTTTCTTTTCTGCTCACTTCCCCCAACCATTGTTAGCACTGAATTCACCCATTCTTTACAGCCCATCACTGGACAAATAGGGAAAAAAGACTGATGTCCCGATTTGGTCTGCTCCTTCTATCCCTTCATATATTCACTGAACTAACTCACTTTTCCACTTGGGTCCTTTTGCTTTGAATTTCTGACCTCTGTTTTATGTTTTGGCCCCTTGAGATGATAAATTACATCTATTTGTATACATTGCTGACAGTCAAATTACTGCACATCTCTTCCGAAAGCCTGTATCAACCTCTGCTTGCTGGTGGTTAAATTGTTACTCCTTCTTGACTTTTTGTTTGCACTCCTTCTTCACCAGTCCTTCGGGATGAAGAACGAATCATTTCCCTCCTGGTTTCTGAGGAGGCTGATCAGGCCGCTGTGGGAAACACGGACTCTTCAACAGGTGGGGCAGGAGATGCCTGACAAGGCAACTGAATGAGTAGTTAACAGTAAGGTGGCAAGAATCTCTTCATTTCTGATGCACAGACCCTCGGTTCTCGGTACCATCCTAAACGTTCCTTCTCTTGAAGCCTGAAGTCCCAAACCAGCAGGTTCAAGAACAGCCACTTCCCTTCAACCACTCAGTTCTTGAACAAACTTGCACAACCCTAATCATTCCCTCAATATAGCAACACTATGACCACTTTGCCCTGCAATGGACTTTGTTTTTGTTCTAATTATGTTAAGACCATACGAGATAGGAAAAGAATTCGGCCATTCTGCCCATCAGGAATGCTTCATCGAGCATGGCTGATTTATTATCCCTTTCAACCGCCATTTTCTTATCTTTTTCCTGTAACCTTTGACGCCCTTACCAATCAAGAACCTATCAAAGTCAAGTATACCCGATGAATTGGCCCCCACAGCTGTCTGTGACAATGAATTCTGCAGATTCACCCCAAAGAAATTCCTTCTCATCTCTATTCTAAGGGGACGTCCTTCTATTCTGAGGCAGTGCTCTCTAGTCCTAGGTTCCTCCATTCAAGGCAACATCCTCTCCACATCCATTCTATCCAGGCCGTTCAATGAAATCCCATCTCATTCTTCTAAACTCCAGCAAATACAGGCCCAGAGCAATCAAATGCTTCTCATACATTTATCCCTTCTTTGCCGGGATCACTCTCTTTCTTGCCTGTCTTGTACAGAGAGTGTATAATTTGTTTCAAATGTTTTTATTGTGAAGCAACATCAGCTTAACCACAACCAACGATGTCCTAAAGTACAATGCTTCTGTTTTCTTTTCTTTCTTAATGAAAGTCAAATGAATGTATGTATAGTAAACAAGCAAAAAGCAAAGGAAACCCTACCACCCCGTCTCCTTTCCCCTTCCCAGCCCTCCCCTCCCCTCACCCCTCCTGTATGTGCTGTTTAGGCTCTACAGCCCCCCACACTTAGTTCAGCTGTCGGTCTCTTCTAAATACAACAATAATGGTTGCCAGGTTTTTTCAAATTCCTTGAATCTGTCCGTGATAATGTATCTTATCCTCTCTAGATGCAGAGTATCCATTAATGCAGCCAGCCATTGTCTGAGTGATGGAGTTTCCTCCTTTTTCCAGAACGTAAGTATGAGTTTCTTTCCATTAAGTATGCCGTAGGTCAGGAGTTGTTGCTGGGTAGCTTGGAATTTATTTGACCTTGCAGAAGTTCCAAAAATTATTGAAATGGGGTCTGGTACTGTCTGAACCTTTAGTACCTTTGATAGGACCTCAAATATTTGCTTCCAATACTCTTGTATCCTTGGACATAAAGCATAACTATGTAACAAATTTGCCTCTGAGGACTTGCATTTCTTAGAGTGTGTATAATTTATAATTTATGTTTTTCTTGTGAATGTTGCTTATCTGACATATTATGTCCTTGTGATGCTCCTGCAAGTAAGTTTTTCACCACACCTGTGCGGGTACTTGCGAATACGGCAAAAAAGTCAATTTTGACATTATTCATTCACATATCAGCTTTAAGGTGATATTACTATGTCTTCAACTAATTACATCTCACTTTAATTTTGGCTTTTACCTATCTTCATCTTTATATTCTGTTTACATTCAGGTGATGCTCCTCTAATAACTGTCATGCCTATGTAGTCTGACCTCCTTGTGTCCTCTTTTCTGCTTTTATTTCCCAACTCCTTGCTGTCTCTCCTGTTCATGTCCATCACATCATGTTTCCCATATCAATATTTTGCCTGGTTTCTTTAGTTCCTACTTGGTGCTTTACACTCATTTGCCTTTTTCAATGTCCACCTTGAAGAAGGAGAAAATAGTTGAGAACTCTACAGCTATCTTTTATAATTTTTCAAAGTTTTTCCACTTCAGGAATTCTTCATTTCGAGTGAAAATTACCTTTGTTTGTTCATTGTTCCAAAGTTCAAAGTTCAAAATAAATTTATTATCAAAGTACATATATGTCACTATATAAAACCTTGAGATGCATTTTCTTGTGGGCATACTCAATAAATCTAATAACCATAACAGAATCAGTGAAAGATTTCACCAAAAAGGCAGACAACTAGTGCGCAAAAGACAACAAACTGCGTAAATAAAAAAGAAATAAAACATAATAATGATAATATGACCACAAGAATAGACATAAAAGAAATCACACCTTACTATAAATACAAGTCTGACCCAGTTTTAGAGTTAGAATACCACAAATTATATTATGACCGATCAGTTATTTCAGATAGGACAATCCATAATAACCATACTGATATAATAGTACAGGATAAACAAGCAAGAACAACTTATTTAAATGACATAGCCGTTCCAAACACATATAACTTACAGAAATCAATCAGTGAAAAACATCAGAAATATGCTGAATTAAAAAAGGAAATTGAAAGATTTTGGAACATGAACAGGGTATACATTGTCCTGATAGTAATATCTACAACTGGTATCATCCCAAAGGCACTACACATAGCATTAAACAATTATTGCTACACAGTAATACTTATGCAAACCTTCAGAAAGACACAATATTAAACACCACTAGACTAGTCTGAAAGTTCCTAGCAACTGACAGATGAGCATGTTTGGCTATGCCTGTCTCTCAGGTTTTAAGAGATACAGGTTTGAGCTGAGAGAAAAAAATATAAATAAATAAGCAACAAATATCAAGAACGTAAGATAAACTTTCCTTAAAAGTGAGTCCATAGTTTGCGGAAATAGTTCAGTGATGGGGCGAGTGAAGGATTTCATGTAAAAAGGTTCAATGTTATTTCCATTTATTTTGATTGTATTCCCTGTACTTTTAGACAGAAAGTAGTTCAATGAAATTGTAAAAGGGAATTAAAGGTTGGATCCAGAAAATGCATTTGTGCTGGTATAATGGATGCTGCATAATCAACATTTTGTTTTAAGAGTGAAGTTGGAAACACTTCTAAGCACAATAGATGATGGAAATTTGAAATACAATGCTGTAAATACCATTATCTAATGTTAAATATGAATAGACCTGTGATGAATTGTTGCGGATTAATAAGTAAAACTGGTCAGGTATAGATTAAAGTCACATATGCAGTACTGAGAGTTTGAGAGTTAAATGCACTATCCCCATTCCTTCCTTATAAAAAGAAAAATTGCATGCATTTTCTGTTAATATAACTTTTTGATTTATATAGTTCATTACAATCCCACACTTTACCTCTTGAATATATTTAAATTATCCTCTGTCATACGAAGACTTTCCCAAGGAATCCATTGAGACATCATTTTTGCCTCATTATGAGCAGTTTATATGGGCCAGAGAATAGGATGCCAGTATAGTCTGGAACTGCTGTGCATAGACTAACAAATGAACAAAGTGGACTTCAACAGCAGGTACCAGAGGCACTGTGAATACAAGAGATATGACAGAGGTGCTAGTAATTGTCTTTGTAGTGGGGGACGGGCTATTAAATCAGAATTGAATTCAGGATCAATGAGATACTGAGTGTGCAGACTATCTAGTTTTCTGTCAAGTAATGTTCAATATTGAAAATACCGAGACCATGGAATGTGAGATAGTTAGGAATATTTACAGTGTTTAAGAATGTGTATCAAGCACGAGCCTGATAATACAAAACACTTTTTAAAGTTGGTGGTAAAGTGGAGGATTTGGGGTGAACAACACAGAAGACCTTTCATACAATATATGGGCAATCTTGAACTGTATAGGATCTGGTAAGGAAGATGTTGCTTTCTTTTACAATGATGGGAACCAAAGTCCTAGTTCCAACCTTGCCAGAAATATTAAACTATGGAACACTGTTAAAGGCATGTCAGATATTCATATCAGATATCAAAACTCAGGTATCAGTAATAATGTTGTAAACACTACCACATGGCATGGTGATAGGAAGTAGACATAGTCCTTGAGTGTATGGATGAAGCTGTAAAGGGGCAGCCTATTGAAAGTGAGCCAAGGACAGATATTTCAGAGATCCTGAGGATAATGATAGGAAGTGGTGTTGTTATATGACTTTAAAGCTGAAGGATTTGATGAATTGATGGGAAATATTCAAAGAAGGAACTGCTGGAAAGATGGGAATGGATTTAGGATGCAACCAAACATTCAAGTACTTTGTACCAAAGCGGTAATTGGAAAGGGAATAAAGGTAAAGAGTTGAGGCATTTTCATAAAAGTAGTTTTGCAAAAGACTTTCACATAACTAGGTTTAGTGGTAGATGCAGAGGGGATGTTGTACAACAGTTCAGTGCGAATGCGATTAAGAGCTGATAAGATGAACTGTTGACATTGTTTTGTTCTGTAATAAGTTGTATTTGATTAACCAAGAAACGAAACATACACAATAAATGTTCACTTATTCCTAAATAATCATTGCATTGCTCTTAAAGAAAGTTCGCCAGTCACTGAATACTTCTCACTTGTCAGGCTCAGCGAGTATGGCGGAGCTTTATGTGGATGAAGAGGCCAATAATTAGTATTTGGATGTTTTTAATATTACACTGGAATGCAAGAAGTTTATCTGCAAATGGTGAAGAATTAACAAGATTTGTTGGAACTTTTAAGGACAGGCCTGATTTGATCTGTATACAGGATACATGGTTAAAGCCTCATTTAGATAGGAAACCATCTATCCCAGCTTTGCTGGAAGGAGATATTGAAGCTGTAACCAATAAGGAAAAGGCTGATATGTTTGTAGAGGTGCTCCAAGCGTAACACAGTTCTGGAGAGTTAGGTGATTTGAGAAAGGAAATTATGTTAAAGGAAAGTTGGAAATTGGACAGGAGTTTGGATGATAATAGCTCCATAAATTTGTTTTTCTCCCTTCAGGAATTGCAGAAAGCTGTCCAATCAGGTTCAAACACTTCTCCTGGTGGGGATGGACTGTGTTATGTATTGCTTAAGCATTTAGATGACTCTATTAATAGAAATACTAGCATTGTTTAATTCAGTGTGGAAAGAAGGAAAATTACCAGTAGAATGGAAGCATGCGGTGGTAGTTCCAATTTTAAAGCCAGGTAAGGATGCGTCTTGTCCTAGTTCGTATCGGACTATAGTTTTAACGTCAGTGCTTTGTAAAATTATGGAACGAATGGCCACCAACAGACTTGTTTATTTTTTGGAAAATAAGGGACATTTTGCTGCCTATCAAAATGGTTTTGGAACTGGAAAATCAACAATGGAACCTGTTGCCCTTTTAGATCAAGATATTTAAAAAGCGTTTCAAAATAGAGAAGTAATGGTAAGTGTATTTCTAGATATTGAAAGAGCATATGACTCACTATGGAAGGATGGCTTATTAATTAAACTCTATGATGCAGGAATTAGAGGTAGAATGTTTAATCGGATCAAAGATTTCCTTAAGGAAAGGCAATTCAAGTAAGAATAGGCGGAACAAGCTCCAAGTCAGTTAAAATAGATAATGGTACCCCTCAAGGAAGTGTCATTAGTCCAGTTCTTTTTAATGTCATGATAAATGATATCTTTGATCTGGTAGGGACAGGATTTGGCAAATCATTGTTTGCAGACGATGGTGCAATCTGGAAGAGGAAGAAACATCAAGTATATATTAAGGCAGGTACGAAAGGCTCTAAGATCAGTTGAAAACAGGGCTAATAAATGGGGTTTCAGGATTTCTGCTTCTAAGTCCAAATATATGATTTTTGGCTTTAGAAGAAAGATTCCAGATTGTGAATTGTGTCTATATGATTCTGCACTAGAAAGTCAAGGTATTCAAGTTTTCAGGTGTCTGGTTTGATGAAAGACTTACTTGGAGGGTTCATATAGATAAAACAGTTGGAAAGTGTGAGAAAGTTTTAAATGTTATGAGAAGTATTGCTGCATGCGACTGGGGAGCAGGGTGGGAAACTATGTACTTAATATACCTAGCTATGATTAGATCAGTTATTGATTATGGCTGTATTGTTTATGGTTCCGCTGCTACGGCAGTGCTTGGAAAACTAGACACTGTGCAGTCCAAAGCACTTAGACTCTGTTGTGGAGCTTTTAGAACAACATCAGTACCAGCATTATGTGTGGAGATGGGAGAAGTGCCTCTACATTTAAGACAAATTCAGTTGGGCCTGCAGTATTGGACAAAACTAAATGGCTTCAATCACAGCTGTCCGCCGAAGTGTCTTTTGCAGGGGAAGTTGGAGCACCAAAGTAAAATTAAAAGATATCCATTTTTAGATTTGGTTAATAACTGGGCTGTGAAATTGAAACTGACTGACCAAATTTGCTTGTCACCCATCCCTTTTTGGCTCTTGCCAGAACCAGAAGTAGACCCTACTCCTCTTTTTCCAGCTTCAGGGAAGCAGAGCAATTTCATCGGCGTTGATCACAAATGAATATTTAAATAATAAATGGGGATCTTATCTGAAGATTTTTACTGATGGCTCAGTGGACCCAGAGAGCAGTAGGGCAGGATTTGGGATGCATGTGTCTCAACTTGGAGTTAAGATTGGTCATCGGGTTTCAGATGGTGTTTCTGTCTTTGCAACAGAATTATTAGCAATCCTCTGGGCCTTATGGTGGATAGAAGACTCTCGACCATGTAGGGTTATCATCTGTTCGGATTCTGCTGCTGCTTTAGAGGCTATAAAGGAGAATAAATCAAAAGCTCATCCTGACATAGTTATTGAGATTCTCTTAGGGTTGTTTAGAGTAGGGAAGATGGGTTGTGCAGTTAGATTTTCATGGATACCTGGGCATGCTGGGGTGGAGGGAAATGAAATTGTGGATGGCATTGCAAAGTCTTCCTTACAGAGCAGACAAGTAGAAATTAGAGTTCCCCTAGGCAGAGCAGAATTGAGAAGTAGGATAAAAAAAGGTATACAGAAGAAGTGGCAGGAGGATTGGAAAAATGAATTAAAGGGCAGGCATTATTTTTCTTGTCACCCACTAGTTAAAAAGGTCTCAGATTGTTACCTTTTAAATTGAAGAGATATGGTGAAATTAACAAGACTTAGGTTGGGGCATTGTGGGCTAAACTATTACTTAAAGATAATAGGAAAACATCCTACTGGATTATGTGACTGTGGTAGTCCAGACAGTCCAGCATGTTTTGCTGAGCTGTAATCGATACAAGTTTGAAAGAAGCATGTTGTTCGAGAGGCTATCTGGCTTAAATGTATTTTGGTTTTCTATTAAATCTTTGCTTGGCCATCAAGAGAACCAACATCTGATTGAAGAGTTTATTATTCAGTTTATACGTGAGACTAGGTTATATTCGAGAATTTGAGTTCCTTGAAGTGCTATAATTAATTATACATCCTGCAGAGGGCAATAATGCGCCTAAATGCAGATAAACTGCCAGAAATAGAAGAAGAAGAAGAAGAAGTAGTAGTAGTTTACCATCTAACTAAAAAATACTAAAAACATGAAAGCCTCTTCTCAGGCACCTTCTTGCAGAGGATCATCCTTAAATCTATTTTGATGTTTGAACACTTTTACAAGCCTTCATGAAGAATAAATACTATAAAGGGTAGTTTATGTGTCCCAGTGAATTCTGATTTACAATAAAAGCAGTGAACAAAAATACAGAGAAAATAGTAGTCAGGAAAGTTACACCCACTACTGTATACTGTTTTTTTATTGCATTGCACCACCATGTGGATCTGATCAGTTCACTCATGTAATTAAGTACCATGTTATTTGTAGCAGGAAATGTAATGCCAATTTGATTCCACCATGTGAATTGGAAAATTTAGCTTATTGTGCCTATTGCCTACGGCGGATGCAATCTCACTGGCTCTTCACTCGGTCTTGGATCACCTGGAAAATAGCAAGTTTTTCTTTTTCTTTCTTTGTCTTATTAGTACATAGCTAGAGCAGTCCTGAGTTAGTTGTATGCTTCTTTTTGTGTGAGATGTGGGAACGCTGGGAGACCTGCAGTCTCCCCGATAACTGTATCTGCATAAAGTACATCAAGCGGCAGCTCCTTAGAGACCATGTTAAGGAATTGGAGCTGTAGCTCGATGACCTTTGGCTCATGTGAGAGAATGAGGAGGTGATAGATAGGAGCTACAGGGAGGTAGTCACCCCTGAGCTGCAAGAAGCGGCTAACTGGGTGACTATCATGAGAGGGAAAGGGAATAAGCAGCCAGACCCCTGTGGCTGTTCCCCTCAATGGTCAGCCAGTATACCACTTTGGATACTTTTGGTGGTGGGGTGGAAATGGCCTACAGGGAGAAGTGACAGCGACTGGGTCACTGGAACCGATCCTGGCTCAGTGGTTCATGGTGGGGGGGGGGGCGGGAGAAGAGGAGGGCAGTAATGATAAAGGATTCCATAGTAAGAGGACCAGGCAGGAGATTCTGTGGACATGAAATAGACACCCGGATAGTATCTTGGCTTCCAAGTGCCAAAATCAGGGATGTCTCGGATCAGGTCCTCAGCAATCTACTACTGGTACCAATGACATAGGTAGGAAATGGATGGAGGTCGGTCCTGAAGAAAGAATATAGGGAGTTGGGTAGAAAGCTGAAAAGCAGAACCTCCAGGATAGTAATCTCTGGTTTGCTGCCTGTGCCATGCACCAGTAAGGGTAAGAAAAGGATGATTTGGAAGATGAATGTGTGGCTGAGAAATTGGTGTAGGGGGCAGGGTTTCAGATTTATGGATCATTGGGATCTCATCGAAGATAAGGTACGACCTCTACAAAACGGATTGGTTACACTCGAACCCGAGGGGGACCAGTATCTTTGAGGTTTGCTAGAGCCGTTGGGGAGGGTTTAAACTAATTTGGCAGGTGGGTAGGAACTGGAGTTTGGCTGAGGATTGGACAGTTGGTATACAAGTAGATCCAGTGTATAGTGAAACTGTGAGGAATGACAGGCAGATGATGGGACAAAATTACAGTCAGTGGGATAAGTTGAAGTGTAACATGGGGGCAAGGTCGAAAAAGGTGATGAATAAAGGACTGAAGGTGTTACATTTGAGTACATGCAGTGCATGATTAAGATAAATGATCGTGTGGCACAGTTAAATTGCCAGGTACGACATTGTGGATATCACTGAGTTGTGGCCGAAAGAAGATCATAGTGGACAGCTTAACATCCAAGGATATGCGTTGTACAAGGACAGGCAACTCTGTTGTAAAAAGTGATATCAAATCCTTAGAAAAAGGTGACATAGGATTGGAAGATGTAGAATTTGTGTGGATAGAATTAAGAAACTGCAAGGGTAAAAAGACCCTGATGGGAATTATTTACAGGCTTCCGAACAGTAGACATGATGTGGGATGCAAATTACAACGTGAGAGAGAAAAAGCATGTAAAAAGAGCAATGTCACAATAGTCATGAGGTATTTCAATATGCAGGTAGAGTTGATTATAGTTTAAGGTAAAGGAACCCTTAGGAGACAGTTATCATAATATAATTGAATTCATCCTGGAGTTTGAGAGGGAGAAGATAAAGTCAGATGTATCAGTATTATGGTGGAGTAAAGGAAATTACAAAGGCATGAGAGGGGAGCTGGTTAAAGTTTATCGGAAAGGGATATTAGTGGGAATGATAACAGAACAGCAATGGCTGGAGTTTTTGGGGATGATTTGAAAGGCACAGGATAGATACGTCCTAAAGATGAAGGAGTAGTCTAAAGGAAGGATGAGGCAACGTAGCTGACAAAGGAAGTCAAAGACAATATAAAAGGAGAAGACGGCACAAAATTGGTGCGAAGTTAGAGGATTGGGAAGCTTTTAAAAAAGCAACAGAAGGCAATTAAAATGACCATAAGAAGATAAAAGGTAAAATTTGAAGGAAAACCAGCTAATAAAATAACAAAAGTTTCTTCAGATATATTAAGAAAAAGAAAGGCGAGAGTGGATATCAGACCGCTGGAATATGACGCTGGAGAGGTAGTCATGGGGAGCAAAGAAACTGCAGACAAACTTAATAAGTTATTTTGTATCACACACAAAATGCTGGAGGAACTCAGCAGGCCAGGCAGCATCTATGGAAAAGAGTACAGTCAATGTTCTGGGCCAAGATGTATTGGCCCGAAATATATATAATATATAGATGGCTGCCTGGTCTGCTGAGTTCCTCCAGCATTTTGCGTGTGCTGCTTGCATTTCCGACATCTGCAGATTTTCTCTTGTAAGCATTTTGTGTCAGTCTTCACTGTGGAAGATGCTAACAGTAGGCCAAAAATTCAATAAGTATAGTTGCTATTACTAAGGAGAAGATGCCTGGGAAGCTGAAAGGTCTGAAGGTAGATAAGTCACCTGGACCAGATGGACTCCACCAGAGGGTTCTGAAAGAGTGAATTAAAGAGATAGTGGAGACATTAGTAATGATCTTTCAAGAATCACTAGAATCTTGTACGGTTCCGAAGGAGTGGAAAATTACGTATGTCACTCTACCCTTTCAGAAAGGAGGGAGGCAGAAAAAACAAAATTATAGGCCAGTTAACCTTTAGTGGTTGGGAAGATGTTGGGAGCCCATTATACAGGATGTTTTCAGGGTACTTGGAGGCGCATGATAAAATCGGTGAAAGTCAGAGTGGCTTCCTTCAGTGGAACTCTTGACTGACAAATCTGTGGAATTCTTTGAGGAAACAACAGGGAGGACAGACAATGGAGAGCCACTACTACTACGTCGACTCAGGCCTAGGGGGCCGGCGTTGGGCACGATGACGGACTCTCCACTTCTCCCTCTCCCTCATCAGTGTGCAGTTCGTCTACATTAGCCGTGCCGCTGTCTTCTAGGAGCGTGTTGACCAGTCTTGGGAGGGCACCCAGGAGAGCCAGTGAATGTTGTTTACTTGGATTCCAGAAGGCCTTTGCAAAGATGCTGCACATGAAGCTACTTAATAAGATAAGTGCCTATGGTATTACAGGAGGGTGCCAGCAAGGATAGAAGATCAGCTGACTGGCAGGAGACAAAGAGCTGGAATAAAGGGGGGCCTTTTCCAGTTGTCTGCCAGTGACAAGTAGTGTTCCACAAGGATGCATTGGGACTGCTTCTCATCACATTATACTGTATGTCAATTACTTGGATGAAGGAATTGATTGTTTTTTGGCCAAGTTTGCAGGCAATACAAAGATAGACAGGTAGTAATGAGGAAGCTGGGAGTCTGCAAATGGACTTAGATTGAGAGAATGGACAAGGAAGTGGCAGATGGAATATAGTGTATGGTCATAATCTTTGGTAGAAGGAATAAAGGTGCAAACTATTTTCTAAATGGGAAGAAAATTCAAAAATCAGCGATGCAAATGGACTTTGCAATATTACCTGAAGGTTAACTTGCAGGTTGAATCAGTGGTAAGGAAGGCAAATGTAATGTTAGCAATCATTTTAAGAGGACTAAAATACAAGAACATGCTGAGGCTTTAAGCCATTAGTTAGTTTTGGGCCGTTTATCTAAGAAAAAGACATGCAGGCATTGGAGAGGGTCCAGAGGAGGTTCACAAGAATTATTCCAGGAATGAAAGGATTAACCCATGAAGAGCTTTTGATGGCTCTGAGCCTGTACTTGCTAGAGTTAGAAGAATGAGAGGGGGGATCTCATGGAAACCCATCAAATATAGAAAGGCCTAGTTAAGAGTGGACATAGAAAGGATATTTCCAATATTGGAGGAGTCTAGAACCAGAAGGCACAGCCTCAGAATAGAGACATCCATTTATAGCAGAGAAGGGGAGGAATTTCTTTAGTTTGTGGCAATGTGGAATTCATTGCCACAAATGGCTGTGGAGGTTAAGTCATTATATTTAAAGCAAGGTTAATAGGTTCCTGACTAGGCTGAATGTCAGAGGTTTTGGGGAGAGGACAGGAGAATGGGGTTGAAAGGGATAATAAATCAGTTATGATTAATGGTGGAGCAGACGCGATGGGCCAAACAGTCTAATTCTGCTTCTATGTCTTAAGGTCTAACATCTCTGAAGATCTATCCTGGGCCCAACAT
The DNA here is from genome assembly GCF_963921235.1 of Mobula hypostoma. Taxonomy (NCBI): domain Eukaryota; kingdom Metazoa; phylum Chordata; class Chondrichthyes; order Myliobatiformes; family Myliobatidae; genus Mobula; species Mobula hypostoma. The sequence goes on along the minus strand of NC_086105.1, from coordinate 125,967,876 downwards.
CATGATGCATTTGGGGTACAATGGTAGTGTAGCGGTTAGCACGACACTAATACAGCTCTGGGCATCAGAAATTGGAGTTCAATTCTGGCATCCTCTGTAAGCAAGTTTGCACATTCCTTCCTGAGCGCACATGGGTTTCCTCCAGTTTCCTCCCATAGTCCAAATACGTATCTGTTCGTAGGTTAATTGGACATTGTAAATTGTCCTGTGATTAGACTAGGGTTAAATCAGTGGGTTGCTGGGCAGAGTGGATTGACGGGCTGGATGGGCCTTTTCTGTGTTGCATCTCTAAATGAAAAATAAAATTACAAAATAGGCACAAAAGTGCTTGTACTTTATTTGGATTTTTGAGGAGACCTGGGTATGTCACGAACGACTTACAAATTTCTACAGTGGAAAGAATTCTGACTGGTTGCATCACTGTTTGGTATAGAGCAGCCACTGCACAGGATCGGAAAAAGTGGCAGAAAGTTGCTAATTCAGCCAACCCCATCATGAGCACTGCCCTCCCCAGTATTGAGGACATCTTCAAATGGCGATGCCTCAAAAAGACTGCATCCATCAATCAGGAACACCATCAGCCGGAGATGCCCTCTTCTTATTGCTACCATCAAGGAGGAGGTACAGGAGCCTGAAGAATACACTCAACATTTTAGGAACAATTTCTTCTCCACCACCACCATTTTTCTGAATGGCAATGAACTCATGTACAAAAACTGACTATATTTTACTTTTTTATTCTCTTTCTACACTACTTATTTTTCAATTAATGTTTTATTGTAACTATATTATAGTCTTACATACTATCATTTTTTATGTATTGCAATGTGCTGCTGCCACAAGACAACAAATTTCATGACATATGCCAGTGATATTAAAACTAATTCTAATCTTCAGTAAAAGCTTTCATTTGTATTACGCCTTTAATGTAGTTATAGTTGTCTGCAGACCAAACTCTCCCTCCTTATTATCATTTTTTCCCTTGGCTATCAAATTATTCAAGTGTTATTTTTAAAAATGGCATACTGTACAGCAGTGACAAAGTAAAATTTATTAAGTAAAAAACATTTTACAATATATTTAACAAGAGGAAGGTACAAATATTTCCACATAATGGCTTCAATGTACAGTTATGGCATTGATAATACCCATAACACATTCAAGTCTGTCATGTTAAACAATTCAATTGTGTTTATGGTCTCTTTGCTAAAAACCTTTAAGTTTTACCAACTTGAAAAAGGCTTGTTTACATTAGTAAGTTAAACAGGTTAATGGGGAACCAAACTACATTGTGATCGTAATTGCTGAACCTTAAAATGAATGTTAAAAAGTTGTATAACATTTTACGATATAACTTGCGTAGTGACATTAATTATAGCCTGTCAAATTATTTTGATAGGGTTTATTACAGGCAAAACAAAGGACTAAGTTTGAAAAAAAGCGGTGTCAAAAAGAATAATAATCACGTCACAACATCAAAATATTTAGTCAAATGATCATGTATGTACTTGAAGTACAAGAACGAGTTGCATGGTATAAATGATCATGCAATTGAAGGCTGGTCATATTAAGTTTAGAATTTTAAACTGGTATCATACAAGACCTTATCAAGAAGAGACAAGCACTAAACTGCATATTTATTTTGAGGGACTCGGTTTATTCAAGAAAAATAATCAAGGTTTTAGATTACGTATAGGCAAAGGATAGTCAACAATAATCAATGTCCGCCTTTGAGAACAAAAGGTTCTTCAAAGCTTCTTCCTGCAAATCTGCTAGATTCAGGCAAGTCATCTGGAAAGAAAAACAAGTTTATGTTTAACAAAAAAAGCATTCAACTGAAGTGGGAAAGAGCACATGCTGAGGCAGGAGAGATGAATAAGAATCAATTTTTGGGAATTAATAAATGTGCCAATTCTGAAAGACAATGAGTCCTTTGCAAGGCAGGCTACCATGTAAGGTAAGATCGCATGGGATATCGGGCAGATAGCTGATTGTATACATAACTGATTCAGTGGTAGAAGCAGAGGGTGATGGTCGAGGATTATTTCTCGGACTGAAGGCCCCTGTCTAAACTATGCAACAGAGGTCTAGTCTAATGGTGTACTACTAGTACTGGGAACTTTGTTTTTGGTATTTTATGGAAATTATTTGGATGTGAATGCACAAGACATGGTTAGCAAATCTGCAGATGATACTAAAATAAGTGCTAATGTAGATAGTGCAGAAAAGTTACGAAATTACAAGGTAATCTTAAATAGCAAGGCGAGTTGAGTTGAGGATTGGCAGGTGGCTTTCAATCCAGACATATGTGAGATATTGCATTTTGGGAGATCAAACCTGGGTAGGACATACACAATAAATGTTAGGACTTTGCAGAGTGTTATGGAACAGAGGGACCTTGGAGAGCAAGTGCATAGTTTGCTAAAGTTGGGCCACAGCAGATAGGATGATGAAAGTGTTCAGTCCACTGACCTTCATCAGTTAAGGCACTGGGTATAGGAGTTGGGAAGCAGATAAATGCTTCAGGGTTTTGGATCATTGGGATCTCTTCTGGGGGAGGTATGACCTGTACAAAAAGGACGGGTTGCACCTGAACCCAAGGAGGACCAATATTCTAGTGGGCGGATTCGTTCGAGCGGTTGGGCATGGTTTAAACTAATTTGACAAGGGGATATGAACCGGAGTGAACACGATAGGACGGATGGTTAAAAAAAAAAGGATAGCATGCAGTCAGATGAAAGGACAAAATTGCAGCCAGCAGGGGTGAGTACCAGTGCATTAGGGATGTAGAATCAAAAAGGGTAGCAAATACAGCACTCAAGGTGTTATATCTCAATACACAGAGTATAACAAATAAGGTGGATGATTTTGTTGTACTTTTACAGATTGTCAGGTATGATGTTGTGGCCATTACTGAATTGTGGCTGAAGGATGGTTGTAGTTGAGAGCTGAAGGTCCAAGGTTATACATTGTGTCAGAAGGGTAGGAAGGTAGGCAGAGGGGGTGGTGTGGCTCAGCTGGTAAAGAAAGGCATCAAATCATTAGAAAGATGTGACATAGGATTGGAAGAATTCTTGTGAGTTGTTAAGAAACTGCAAGGGTAAAAAGAACCCTGATGACAATTATATGCAGGCCTCTAAAACCAGTAGCTGGGATGTGGACTACAGAGTACAATGGGAAATAGAAAAGGTGTGTCAAAAGGGCAACGTTAACATGTGGGTTGATTGGGAAAATCAGGTCGGTGATGGATCTTAAGATAATTGGTTGAATGCCTACGAGATGGCTTTTTTAAGCAGTTTGTGGTTGGGCCTACTAGGAGATCAGCTATACTGGATTGGGTGTTGTGTAATGAACCAGAAGTGATTAGGGAGCTTAAGGTAAAGGAACCCTTAGGAGACAGTGATCACAATATGATTGAGTTCAACTTAAAATATGACAGGGAGAAAGTGAAATCTGACATAGCAGTATTTCAGTGGACTGAAGGAAATTACTGTGGTATGAGTCAGAAGAGCTGGCCAAAGTAAATTGGAAGAAGATGCTGGCAGGGATGACAGCAGAGCAGCAATGGCTTGAGTTTCTGGGAAAAATGAGGATGGTGCAGGATAGATGTATTCCAAAAACTAAGAAATAATCAAATGTAAAAATAATACAACTGTGGCTGACAAGGGATGTCAAAGCTAATGAAAAAAGTAAAAGTGAAGGCATACAACAAAGCAAAAATTAGCAGGAAGATAGAGGATTAGGAAGTTTTTAAAAAACCTACAGAAAGCAACTGAAAGAATCATTAGGAGGAAAATATGAAATAAAGCAAACTAGCAAACAATATCAAGGTGGACAGAAAAAAACTTTTTCCAAGTATATAAAAAAAATGATGATAGTGGATACAGGACCACTAGAAAATGAGGCTGGAGAAATGATAATGGGGGACAAGGAGATGGCATATGAACTAAATGAGTATTTTGCATCAGTTTTCAATGTGGAAGACACTAGCAGTGTGCCAGGTGTTGAAGAGCGTGAGGGAAGAGAAGTGAGTGCAGTTATTATTACAAAGGAGAAGGTGCTCAAAAAGCAGAAAGAACTAAAGGTACCCAAGTTACCTGGAGCAGATGAACTGCACCCTAGGGTTCTGAAAGAGGTAGCAGTAGAGACTATGGAGGCATTAGTAATGCTCTTTCAGGATC